>NC_083412.1:5576985-6176985 GCF_020745735.1 Hemiscyllium ocellatum
AGCAGATAAGGAGAACCCATTAATCCAGACATAAATCAGTGGTTATCTGAATCTATCTTCTGAGACGCTTTTCAGCTGCAAATGTGTATGTGTGTGTAAGAATGTATGTTCGGTTTTGATTTCATAAAATAACCATGAGCTGCATGAGTTCGAGGTGCACTAGATAAAGTTGGAGATCCTAGCCTGATGTCCCAATGTTCCTAGCTCTATGTCAATCAAAGCTGCTCCAGGTGAGTTTGGTGATCCCAGGTTGATGCCCCAATGCTCCTGCTGCTCCATGTCAATAGAAGTTGCTCAAGGTATTACTTGAGCTCAAGGTCCGGCATCTCATGCACTTCTATACGATCATAGAAGTACCGTGCGCTCAATGATTGCATCCCTGGGGGCCACAGAGTAGTTGCACTATTAAAGTTGTATCCAAATACAGTTGCATTTTCTGCAATATGAGAAACTTGCCTTATTTTTAATCGCCAGCCAAGTATACTTTGTGAAAGACTTTCTTTCCAAAGCCTTGTTTAGTATGTGCCTATTGCACTCAATGTGACATAAGGTAATAGTGCTAAATGGTGGATTTCCAATAAATATTACATCATATGATTCATGCTAAGTAACTGCTATTTAGCAAGGATGACGTATTTGAGGGAATCAGCAGTTTTATTTCCTGGGAGGGAATGAGGTTTGTATTCATTAAATTGAACTTGTTAAATGTGTAAAATGATCCACAATGGTTGTCAATTTGAAAAATGTTTGATAATGTTGTTATCCAACATGAAATGAGGCATTGTCTTCTATTGGCAACACTGTTGTTAGAACTTACTACCTATTAATGACAAGAGAATAAACGAAATTTAAATAATTTCGCATGTTTGTTCTACATTAGTCAGCGGTTATTGATCCACAGTTCTGGCCAGTCCCTGCAGTTAACATGATGTCTGCTCCAATTGTTCAGAAAGAGAAGGAGCTTGCTTCCCACTTGTTGTCTTTGTCTGCGTCTCATGTTCAGCATTCATCAGTGGCGAGAGCAATGAGAAAGGGAGAGACCAATGTGTAACTGTGTCCATGCCCATGCACAGTTCCTACATTATCAAGTTCTCTGCTGTGCATTTACAGTCAGTACTCGGTGTCCCCGAACCCTTCCTCTGCCCCTTTCGAAATATCTCCATTATTTTCTGCTGTCTGTCTGTTCTTTTGCCACTAAGATGAATCACTTCTACCCACTCCACTACAGGTTTCATCTGACAAAATACTCGTTAACAATCCATTGGATAAACATGCGCTTGCCATCTCTCGTTATTTTCTTTTCCTGGATCTCGTTCATTCGCTAATAACTCACAATAACTTGTCTTCGAAAGGAAAACCGTGTTCCTTTTCATTATTCGAAGTCAGTCTGCATTTCAATAGCGTTTAAGCGACAGATTCTACTAATTAATGGAGACTTTACTGCAGCATCGATGGCGATAAACTGACCAGTCAACCTCCAATTTAGCCGAGATCCAAATAAAAGCAGCGTCATGAACGACTGCACTACATAAGAGACGAGAATGCGATTCAATCCCACGCCTGCAGACAACAATGAATTTAACTTCTCAGACACCTCGTCACACATGCTCTGTGCATCTGACCGTATGTTTAACTGAGTTGAGTAAATTGTGCATAGAAGCAGATTCTTCTCCCTGCTGTTGGTGAAATGATAAATAGCACGGTCCAGTTCATAAAGAATGGCCTACCTCTGCTCGATGGGCCAAGCACATTCCCAATGTGGCATTCTGCTCACATGATCTGAACAGAAATAAAATGACTAAGTAACAAAGTCTGTTGAATTCTATCAAGAATTGGAGCTGATGGAATGAAAAGCCTCGTGACGGGGGCCATGTAACACTGTCTCTGAAGCATTTTTTCCCGACTCGAGGACAGTCCTCAGTGCTCAGTGGCAGAACTAGCACTCCCTCTCTTCTGGACAGATATTTTTGACCGATCACACTTTTGGACAGAGCGAGCATTTTCAAAATCTTAAATAAGATTTGCTGAAAATCGAATTGAACGACGCAAAAAACGACTGGAGCAACACTTTACAATAAAGTTTATTTTGCTCAACCTTGGCCTGTGTTCTTTTCCTGGGCCGGGTGACACCAAGTCACTGTACGATCACAGCAACACAGTGAGAAAATGGCAGAGAGAAAATGTGTGTATGTTGGGAGCAGCAGCAGATACACAGGGAAGTGAATTTCCCACAACAGAAACACTTCCCAAATAGCGGACTGAGATGGAAGAACTCAGCGTGTTATGAAATGTTATAATTGATTCCGCAGGCACTGTGGAGATCAGTCATTGAGTCTGTTCAAAACTAAAATTAAAAGATTTCTACAGATTAAAGTCAAATTTAAAAAGTCCAGGGGTTTATGGACGTAAATATTGCAATTATTTTATTAAGTAATGAACTCATGTTAGCAATGAGCAGCTCATCCATTTCCTCATAGAACGTTGGAACCACTAGTAAAGGCGTTCATATAATTCCAGGTACCAGCCGTAGAAGCAGAAATACTCGTTTTCCCATCACAACCAGGAATGTGGCTGTAAGCATTAATGCGTGGATCCAGGGCAGCAGGTAATCAGTGCATGGTATCTCTGTGCCAATGTAGTAGGCTGTGTTGAGTGGAGGTTTTAAATTTGATTCTCACATGGAGTTGCTTCAATTTGTCATTGTGATGAAGCTTCAGTACTGGAGGCGTTGAGCAAAGCCAGGTTGATTGGAAAGTAGCAGTTTTTTTTAATTGAGAAACAACCTTTCCTGGAAAATGACTCATCACCAACAAACTTGCTGCAATTTTTTAAAACATGACAACATGCGTGGACGGAGAACCGAAAATATTTTTTTCAACAAATGGATGGCGTTTCCCGTGCGCACTGCATTAAATTCGGAGAAAACAAAGCAAGTTGAGCCCGTTTCGTGTTACTCAATTTGCTGTAAACTCGCAAACGTCATTGTAATAATCAAAAAGGAATTAGATTGATCACAAGGGACCGTTCGACTATTGCGTTCAGTTTTAGTCAGATCTTCTTTCAATTTAAAATTGCGTACTGTAGAAAAGAACAGAGGGCTAAAAAAAGACAGAGACAACTTTGAGAATTTAATGGATAGAGATCAGAAAGCATGAAATATGCGTAACATAATGTGAATGTGGTCAAATATTTAAAGCAGGCATAATGTCTCCTTGCATCAATTCAATACCATCTCATTAGGAAGTAACTTTTGTTTGCAATCTTCTGGAAGATCAATTCCATTTACAGTGTTTCACGTTGAATAATATGCCATACCTTTCAAATTCATGAACATTTTATATTCCATCTTATCCAGCTGAACGTGTTCATTAAAAGACTTTTTTGATAAGTCAACAACATTCGAAATTTTTACACACACTTTGACTTTCTCCCAATGGTAAATTCCCTACTTGTGTGCTTGTTCATGTGTCTTATAAAACACTCTGGACTCAGCTTCTATCATTCTTTTTGGAAATTCGTTCTGGATTTAAATAGCTCTTGAGAAGAAGAAACTCTGATCCAAGATTTTCTGGATTATTGACCAATGGTTTTGAATCTGAGACTCTTTTGATTTACTCGAACGATTCAGTCACTTCAAATCTTGTGTTATGTGAAAGATATCTTTCGTTTACTTCCCAAACTTGCATGTTTCCGGTACATTTTCAAAATCATGTGGATTAAATCCCTCATTCTGTCTATCATCCTTATTAAACCGGTTTGTATCATTTCTAATGTGTTTATGCCTCAGTAAACCTCAACCCTGAGTTTCCTCAGGCCTTACTATACAGGAAATCGTGACTGTGCCCTTTCTAATGTCTTCACTTTTTTTGGAGAGTGAGGACAAGGATTACAAACAATGTTTGCACTGAGTTTGACCTTTAGAGTTTACAGTTACACTATGAACTCTTTGCTTTGCAATACAATTTCCGTATTCATAAATTCAAACAACGTTCATTATTATCTAACCAGATCATGAACAACCTCGCCATGAAAACCTCCTTTGTACTGCCAAGGAATTTGGGAAAAGGTTTGTAAGGCCATCATCCCTAAATCCCCTTGACCTGAGTGAGACTCAGCGTTTTCTAAAGGTAACTGAGATTCAATCACATCACAGTGGGGCTGCAGTCGTTTTCTGCGCTGACTGATTGTGGACATGAAATACCCATCGCCAAAGACTACCGTGGATCTAAAATCAAAACTTTCCAAAAATTAATTATCATATATATTGTTTATCATCTTTCTGTGTTCTTGTCTGGTTTGTTCGTGCGTCCCTGTATTAAATCCTACCCAACGTTTAATTTGTGTCTGGAGACATTCCCTTCACCATTGATGTTTGGAAACCCCATTCGACATTGAATAATATTACTCATATGCTCCCAGAGAACAGTCCTCCCATTACTGGGATGAATCCAGTGAACATTCTCAACGCATCTTCAAAGCCAAGGATTCCCTTCTCCGATTTGGGGATTGGATCTGCACTGAACTCAATGTGTGTGCTCATGAAAAGCAAAACAATTGCAGCAAGATTTTCAGACGAAGGTTTTGCAATCTGCTTGCATTAACGTTTGTCCCAACAGTTACATTCCTTATTGTCGTTTGTTTGTGGATGATAAAATTTCCTGAATCTTTCTGTTTTTCTTTCATGTTGGAGGATGTTGCAGCAGTTTATAATAATAGTGATTTCTAGAAGCCACCAGAGAGCACGGTAGCTGATAATGTGAAATGAGACAGCAGTAATGATTGACCTCAGAATGAAGGTATGGCTGGTTTGCAGTGATAACAGTGTGGCTGAGTCTCGTATTTATTTTGGAGGAGGACAGGTTGGGTCTAAGACAAGCGCTTAAAACCGAAGCAAGGGGAATCAGATCGCGAAGTTAGGGTAAGCTGAATTGAAGTGGAAAGTTGCATCTGAGGATTGGACAGTACAGCTTCATCATGTCACTCAGACTGTAAAAGGCACACAGAAGAATCAAAACACCTTCAGTGCAGGCACAATGACAGGTCAAGTGGGAAGGAAACAAAGCAAGACACTAAGATGGAATGCAACGATTTATGTGAAAAGTTTTGCAATATATCCTTTGTTAAATGCTGAGGAGGAGGAGAGCCGGGGGATATTAGCAGGGAGAGAAGAGGTGAGGGGGAGGAGGTGGTGGCGTGGAGAGAGGGAGTAGACAGCAGGAGGGATGGGAGCAGAAGGAGGTGGAGAGGAGACTTCGGGAGGACACAGAGGTTGGAGGTGGGGGAGGAGGAGATTGGGTGAAAGAAGGGCAGATGGGTAGGAAAGTGAGTAGAGAATCGGGAAGAACGGTGAGGGCAGGGTGAAAGAGGAGAAGGGAGTAGGAGACTGGCGAAAGAGAGGGTTGGGAAGATGGGTAGGAGAGTAACCCACACAGATCTTTCTCCGTCTGAACAGTTCACCTAACCCTATGGGCAACTTCCCCATGACAAGTCCACCCGGACCTGCACACCATTGGACCGGGTGAGGAAACCAACGCAGACACTGGGGAGAATGTGCACAGTCACATAGACAGTAGCCTTGGGCAGGATTTGAACAGTGTCCCTGGCACTGTGAGGCAGCTGTGGTAACCACTGAGCCACTGTGTGACCATAACGAGAGAGAGATGAAGAGAGAGTGGGGGGCGGGGGGGGAGAGAGAGAGGATAGAGGGGGAGACAAGAGTGATAGAAGAGACAGGGGAGAGAGAAGAGAGAGGGGAGGAGAGAGAGGGTCAGGAGGGGAGGAGGAGAAGAGAGGTGAAGAAGAGGTGGAGAAGAGAGAGCAGAAGAATGAGAGTGTGAGAGAAAAAGCGAGAGAGGTGGAGAGAGAGGAGTGAGAAGAGAAAGAGAGAGATATAGAAAAGGGAACGAGTGACCCCCAGTCCACACTCTGTCACAGACAGACAGAGACAGTAACAGGTCAATACTCCCCCGGTCAGCCCGCATGGCGTGAGCGTAATGGCTGACTGAGCTAGATTCAAATACTCCCAGAGTCTGTCACTCAAACCCCATCTCCTCCCCAACCCAGATCATCTTGTCAACTCCCAGATTCCTCTACCTGGAACACACCTCCCCCCAGGTATGGGACACACTAGCAATCGCCTAAGACTTTGGTACAGATCGTCAGGGAGGATATGGTGGAGAAATTATATGCAGTGATTGTTAATGACTGAGGATGCAACGCTCAAACACCAATTGTTTTCATTTTCTGATTAATCGATTGTTCATGTCAGATTTTGATTAAATGTTCCTTGGAGTTTCCTGTCTGTGAATCTTCTTCAAATATTCTAAGAAGTTTATTAAAGCCAGTGTCAGTCCAGGTGAGAAATCAGACAGACAAATAGTTCCCTTTGTTTGATGTTTTTGTGTGTATATCCCTCCTTGCAATCCTCAGAGAAAAAAGCTTCCAAGATCCATCACTACTAGGGCAGAGAGAAAAGAATAATCAAAATAAAGTAAGAAATTGTCTCTAAACATGAACATTATTTCTCTCTCCCAAAACGTGCCAGTTCTATTTGGTTCCTCCAGCAACCTCTCTTTTATTTCAGAAACTCACATTATCCCTCCTCCTGGCCGAGGGTGATCAGTATACTCACAACAGAGATGATCACACATTGTGCAGGATGGCAGGGCCCTGAGAGGGGATAGGCTCATTCATTTACCAGAAAGTTTCAGGAGTGATTTATGGTGCGATGGGGCAATTGCAGTTGAAGGGGGATGCGACAGAGCTTATTGGCTTATAGTCGATGTAGATCAGGAAGCTGAAAACAAGGTGCTCATATGAGCTGGCGAAATGGACGATGAGATACAAAAATTAAGATATTGGATAGATTGACAAGGAGGATTTAATGAATTGGTTATATGGAAGGGATTCAGTACCCACTGTAGCTTAATGGTGTAGATTTGGACTGAACAGCCTGAAGTTCTGAATTTAATTTCCAATTCTGACAAGCGGTGGGCTTGAATTATCCCAGTACCAGAGTCACAGTGATGTAGCTCAGACAGTCACATTGAAGGGTCTGGGTATCTTCCAATTTTTGGTAGTTCCTTTTCCTCTCGGTGATTGCAGACCCC
Source organism: Hemiscyllium ocellatum (assembly GCF_020745735.1). Taxonomy (NCBI): domain Eukaryota; kingdom Metazoa; phylum Chordata; class Chondrichthyes; order Orectolobiformes; family Hemiscylliidae; genus Hemiscyllium; species Hemiscyllium ocellatum. The sequence continues at coordinate 5,584,095 of NC_083412.1, forward strand.
TCAAGCTCTCTGACACTCTTGGTGATGAAAGCGGGAAAATTGGTGGAAGAGCTGAAAATGTGTTGCTGGAAGAGTGCAGCAGGTCAGGCAGCATCCAAAGAGCAGGAGATTCGACGTTTCGGGCATGAGGCCTTCTTCAGGAATGCTGACTGACCTGCTGCGTTTTTCCAGCAAAACATTTTCAGCTCTGATCTGCAGCATCTGCAGTCCTCACTTTCTCCTCGAAAATTGGTGGCAGACTCTGAAAACAGTGAGAGCTCCAGTTGTTCCACCGCCCTTCAGATCCCCGCTAACCTTCCTGCTGTAGGGAAATCGGCACGTCTGGTTGGTGACAGGCTGTGTGGCTCAAATGGTCAGCAGCGGGCTGCAAGATAAAGGTTGTAGTTTGAGATCATCCAGGTATGGAGCTTGGATTGTTCCAGATCAGACTGTGGGAATACCATGCTATCTCTATTTAAAACAGAAAATCCATAGCAAGATTGAAATACAGCCCAAACCATTGATGATTCTGTAAGATAGGGACAAACACAATTTTCTCTCCAGACCCTCTCTGTCACAGCAAGTGGCCACTGCAGTTCCCTGCACAGCCCTGGGACAAAGCTTACAGAAACTCCCTCCTTATGAACGGCTCTTCCCGTGTGAAAATCTTTACATTTAATGCGGTAACGACTGCAATCCAACCCCTGTCCCCAAGATTAGATGCTGCAGGATTTTGTGATATGACAGAGCTATGAAGTTGAAGTCGTGTCGTCCACCTTTAAATGAGAGTGAATGCTGTTCAGAACTGAGAGCTGACAAGTACCTGTGATGACCAGCTCGCAGTCTCAGCGTGTACTGGAAAATTGGAAAGATGTAACATTTGGCTGTATGTGTACGTGTGTCTGTGTTGGTGCTTGACCACACACAATGTTGTTTGAAACATACCAGATAATCATGTTCCCTTGATGTCCAAATGAATTTAGTGACTCTGTTGGATCTTTATATCATGTTTGATTTGTCTCACTTCTTGCGAGAGGTGCAAGTGGAGGTCAGTGCAGCACTTTGGGAAGAATAACAGGTGAAGAAGTCGAGAACAGAGAGCAGAAGAATGAGTGTATGAGAGAAAACGAGAGAGGGAGAGGGAGAGGAGAGAGAAGAGAAAGAGTTGCCATACCTGTTTTGCAGAATAAGAGTCCCAAAGAATATTCTCCACCTGAAAAGTGGAGGTAGCATTTCTGTTCAGTTCAATGTAAAAGGAAGTTTCTGGACATATGAACAGAAGTCAAAAGGTGATTACCCCACCGCCACTCCCATCCCAGAAGATGTAAAAGAGGTGCTAACTGCACGCAAGAGTTCTTTGTTCTCGATGTGAAGAGATTTTGTGCGTGAGTCACCTTCACGTCTCTTGTTGCTGAGTGAATCACCAGAGCTGCAACGTCCTCACTTTGTTATCCCCCTTCCCCAGTCCCCCGCTTACATTTTGCTGCTTATCTGTGATGTAAAGAAAACCAAATGGATACAATGCCATTCCGTAGCCTGTCTGTAATTTCCTCAGTTTCAGTTCCATCATGGCTTAGATCTGGGGGCACACCTTAGTATTATTGACACCATGACATCACAAATCCAGAGGTTCACCTGACAGTGTAATTTCATTCATTGCTGCTGATTAAATGAGTCATTAACGTGCGATCTGCCCCAAAACATGATTCAGGACGTTTGGTGCTAATTCTCGCACGTTAAATAACAGCAGACAGCTTCCAAATGAGGCCTTTCAGAGATTACCTTGGGATACATTTGACAGGCAGACTACTTGAGGAATCCTGTTACACTGTGAAACCAGCGCATCAGCTTTCTCCTTGGGTTTGAACCGGGCCACCTGCGCAAGGAATACAAATGCGTTACTGCATTTAGCAGAAGGATCGGAGCACGGTAACTCCACTCTCAAACAGAATTGCCATCGATGGTGTATACATCTGCCTGTATTCAGAGCCAGTTTGGAGAAAAAAATTTAACAATGTTTCAGCCAGTAATTGAATGGCATTGCATTACGTTTCCCCACGAGAACAGATTTGGGTGAGCAAACTCAAAGACAGATTTGCGGATGGGAAAGCAAACAAGAAAGCTCCGTTTTCGCCCATCCAAAAGGCTGCCGTTGGGAACAAGGCTGTTTCTACCCGAGGACCTTTCGCACGAAAGGCGACCGTGATAACGACTACGCTACAGAAACAAACCGAGACTACTGCTGCTGCTCAGCGGTGTCCGTCACTGAAATTTGCAGTCGTTCAATGCTTCACTTTTCTTTTTCAATAGCTCGTTAATGTCCAGCGCAATTGGCATCATCGAAAACGTAACGAAACCATGTGTAATTGCACACTAAATATAGACAAGTATGTCGTCAATGTTTGGACTGTAGGGCGAGGCGGAATAGGATGGGACAACTTTCCCTGCAGCGTAGGGGCTGGGGTATGATCTGATGGAAGCTTTGTAAACTGAGCATTTAAGTTTTTTTTCCCAAGGTGGGGCGAGTTGAAAACTGGAGAGCATTGGTTTAAGGTGAGAGGGCTAAATGTTAAAAGGAACCTGACGGACATTTGCCACACAGAAGGTTGTGCGTGTATGGAATGTTAAAAACAATGACTGCAGGTGCTGGAAACCAGATTCTGGATTAGTGGTGTTGGAAGAGCACAGCAGTTCAGGCAGCATCCGAGGAGCAGTAAAATCGACGTTTTGGGAGCAGAGAAAATGGAGGAGGCTAGTTCACGCAGAAGATTGTAAAGGTAACCAGATGAGTTTCTGGATAGGAAAGGTTCAGAGGGATGGGGCCAAAAATGGGACTTGTTTAATTTTGGCTATGTGGTCAGCATGGACAAGGTCCACCAAAGACTCTCTTCCACGCTGTGTACACCAATAACGTTGTGATGCTTACACCAGCTTTGAAGGATTACTTTTAGTGGGGCTTGCCATCGCTCTCTGTTGCGCAATAGTTTAGTGTGTTTGACTGTTCACCGGAAAGGTAGTAATGTGAAACACTACAGAAATGAAAGACTTCCTTACTTTTGCACCGACTGAGTACATTACATGAAATATTCCCAGCTCCTCCGTTGTGGATTTTTTGCGGCTGGAAGGTCCCTCACAAACCGTGTTATCTCGTGATTTATTGAGGGAATCGCAAAACAGATAGCATTTAACCATGGAACACAAACAAAAATGACAACTCAAATGCATTTGCAGACACAGAGAAGCGTAAATGCTGAATGTGAGACAGTCCAAGGGCATGAGCCATAAACTAATCTCATAACTAACTGTGGTTCCAAACTACTTTCTGAAACATATTGGAACCTTCCTGCACTGCCATTTCCCAGAAAAGAGAGAAAAGAAAGAACGCAATAAGAATGGGACATAAAAAGTGAATTTCACCAATCACAGCTGCGATTAGATAACCTTTGCCTTCCAATGTCTCCAGGACAGAAATGAAGGAAATGAGAGCAATTTAAGAACATATTACATCACAATTGATTGGAATTATTTGCCCATTCGCCAGAACACCAAAAGATGAGTAAGAGTCATCGCAGGACTTTGTTTGACAACAGCGATGAAATAACAATCTCCATTTGGTTCCGGTGAAAACTCAACTTGCTGGGAACATAGAGAATTCAAACCAACACCCCCTTAGAGAATAGAAGCTAAAACCAGTGCGTTAGACTGCTCGGCTACAATTCCAGCTGTCTATGCTGCCCATTTTCAATTGTACTTCTACAAAAACAACAGAAGCAAAGTCACAGGGAAAGCGTTCCTCAGTCTCCTGCTCGCGTAGCTGCTGAAGTGTGCCCGACTACAAAAACAATTTCGCAACAGATAATGATAGCCCAACAATCCAGACAAAAATCAATGGTAAGCTGAATCTATCTTCTGAGACTCTTTTTTAGCTACAACTATACATGTCTGTGTGGGAATGTATGTTCGGTTATGATTTGATAAAGAAACCACGAGCTGCATGACACAACTGGAAGTTCCATTGCTCGAAACAGATCAACTTTCACGTTTACACGGAACACGAAACATATCGGACTGCAGGGAAAATGCACAAAGGTGAGCAGGGCGTGTTCCACATCATACCGTGCATTATACTTATAGTTACCTCGTCTGTTTTGCAGAATAAGCATCCCAAAGAATGTTCTTCACCTGAAAAGCGGAGGTTGCATTCCAATCCGAGCAGGACAGATCACATTGTGAAGATGCTCAAACGGTGGTTCCAGCACAAGTTGCCACTTTCCTTGTCTTTTATCTTAACCATGCAACTTGCTACAGAATGACCACATGTGAACATGAGCCACATGGCTGCAAACTTGTGTTCGTACAGTGCATCAAGAAATAATAAGCAATGAAATAATTCCATATGATCAATGCACATTCTCATTTAATGAAATGAAAGTTTAAGAGCTTTTGGAGCATACGTGAACTGCACTAAGAAAATAAAGTTGTTATTCAATGTGATTATTCAGCGAAGGACAATTTTGTTGCTTTCTGTAAATGATTTCCACTTATTCAAAATTTACTGTCACTGCTAAACAAAACCGTGGAGATGTACTTTTTTTCCGTATGTAAAAATAAAAATATCATTCTAAATAATTTGTCGCATGAAATGTAGTCATATCTTATTGTGATTAGAAGCACAACAAAATAAAATATAGTCAAATCAATTCAGCAATATTGCCACAGTTAAAATAAACACACATATTCACGATGATTGAGAGATTGTACACTGCAATGTCTTTACATTAAGTATTGTATGGAGACAAACTTCCACATTTATGCCCCTTACTGGATTGAACAGCTATTAGATATAAGATATTAATAAATACATTTTAAAAAGTACTATTCGTGAAATGCAGAATCATGAGACATATATTTGATAGAGCAATGTGTAGAAATGAAGAGGACATTTCTCTAAATTTAGAAGGCTGAGATTAGTTTGAACTTTCAAATGAGTCAAAGTCGCATATGTACGATAAGCTTTGCAAGGGTATTCATTGGTCCTTTTGTGGGTGCGTCGGTCTGAAAAAATAAAGGGCTATTTATATTGCGGCATAATGGATGAAGTCGAAAAAGACGTGTTACAAAGAATAAGTTAAAGTATTGTGTCATTATTGTATTGCCAGTGAGTTGCTAATTGATGCTGGAAACCTGACAGATCATTTGATTCAACATTTTGAGAGCACATTGCTTTTCTCCTGATTGGAGATAAATTAACAGTGATAAAATAAGGAATAAAATATAGAAGGTAACTTGAAGAATTGAAGAAAGAAGGTATTAAGCAATAATTGAACTGAGGTGCTTTTACACAAAAATGCAGGGGGGCAGAAAAGTAATGTATTTCCTTGCCCTTGTTTTTTTCTGCAGTATATTCATTTCAATTTTTATCATTATCAATTTTGAGACATTTGTGTCAGAATTAAGAAGAAAGTAAGTCGACAGTGAAAGTGAGGATTACAGTGAATAAAAGACGCAGTCAATGACATTTAATAGAAAAGGGAATTCTGATAATTGTGTGATTATTGTTTGATTATTGTTCACTGACAACTAATGTTGGAATAAATATGAAAAGTAAACTCAACACCTTCAAAGCAGTTTCCTCTAGTAATGAAATGAAAATAAGAATTATTTCAGAATGCACATGCTTTGAAAGAGCAAACCGACATTTAAAATGACATATCAACTGAAGACTTCTTCCCTCTTCCCTACATTGTAATGTTTCCAAGAATTCAAGATTTCATGTTTGTTGAACCAAATAACACGTGGATGTGACTCCATTGTTTACTTGCATGCAAAATTAATAGCAAATTGAAAACATTTTAACACGAAAAAGTTGTCACTCTGAATGTGATTGTTCTAAAAACGATAAATATTTATATTGAATTGAAATCTAGTCAAAGTCAATTAACAAGAATTCCTCTATAAAAATACAATTCAGCATTCAGTACGATTTGGAAATGGTGCTGTGCAATATATTAACGTCACTGATCCATAGACCTACAGTTAAAATTAGACAAAAAGGACTTAAATAATTATTATTTATTAGATATTAGCAACAATTATTATTGTAAACAGTTCATAGCAAACTTCAAAATGAGTAGAAATCTTATATTGCTATCCATAATGTGTAGAAATGAACTGTAATTATTGGAATGCAAAACATTCAGTGGTGTCTTAATTTAGAAGGCCAAACATTAATTCAATGATTACTGTGAATATTCAAATGAGAAACAACCAGATATTTGCTATGAGTGCCTAATGTGAAATGATTGGTTGGTTTGTTTGTTTGTTGACCTGGAATAAAAGATCTGAACATGTGTTGCTTGAAAAGCGCAACAGGTCAGGCAGCACCCAAAGAGCAGGAGAATCGACGTTGCGGGCATGAGCCCTTCTTCAGGCCTAATTTGCTGCGCTTTTCCAGTGACACATTTTCAGCTCTAATCTCCAGCATCTGAGGTCCTCACTTTCTCCTGGAATAAAAGATACATCTTACATTGAAATACTTGCACTAAGAAATAATGGAGTAAATTAAAATGTGAATCTCATGATGTTTGTCAGAAAACGTCAACTGAATTACTATATGATTCTGGAATAACAATGAACTGACAATTAATTTTCGAATTCTAACAAATTAATTGATTCAATATTTACCAATGAATTTGCTCTGCTATCCAATAGATATTTAGTAATATCTGTGACCTGAGAATTAGAGACCTGAGTCCAAGAGAAGTAGAGGATAATATTGCGAGGATGATTCAGGAAAAGAGTGAAGGTAGCAGGGTGGTTGTTATGGGGGACTTTAACTTCCCAGATATTGACTGGGAGAGCTATAGCTCGAGTTCATTAGATGGGTCGGTGTTTGTACAATGTGTGCAGGAGGGTTTCCTGACACAATATGTCGACAGGCCAACAAGAGGGGAGGCTATATTGGATTTGGTTCTCGGTAATGAACCAGGCCAGGTGTTAGACTTGGAGGTAGGTGAGCACTTCGGGGACAGTGACCACAACTCAGTGACTTTTACTTTAGTGATGGAGAGGGATAATCGTGTGCCGCAGGGCAAGAGTTATAGCTGGGGGCAGGGAAATTATGATGCAGTGAGGCATGACTTAGGATGTGTGGATTGGAAAAACAGGCTTCAAGAGAAGAACACTAATGAGATGTGGGGATTGTTCAAGGAGCAGCTACTGCGTGTCCTCGATAGGTATGTACCAGTCAGGCATGGTGTAAAGGGCCTTGTGAGGCAGCCGTGGTTTAGTAAGGAATTGGAGTCCCTTGTGAAAGGGAAGAAGGCGGCATATGCAAAGATGAGGCGTGAAGGTTCAGTAGGGGCGATTGAGAGTTATAAGGTAGCCAGGAAGGAGCTAAAGAGGGAGCTAAGAGAAGCGAGAAGGGGACATGAAAAGTCTTTAGCTGGTAGGATTAGGGAAAACCCAAAGGCTTTCTATAGGTATGTCAAGAATAAAAGGATGACTAGGGTAGGTATCGGTCCAGTCAAGGATAGTAGTGGGAAGTTGTGTGTGGAGGCGGAGGAGATTGGAGAGACATTAAATCAGTACTTTTCATCAGTATTCACTCAGGAACAGGACACTGTTGCTGATGTGAATATGGAATCACAAATAATTAGAATGGATGCCCTGGAAATATGCAGGGAAGAGGTTTTGGGAATATTGGAAAGGATGAATATAGATAAGTCTCCTGGGCCTGATGGCATTTACCCCAGGATCCTATGGGAAGCTAGGGAGGAGATAGCAGAGCCATTGGCCTGGATTTTTATGTCGTCATTGTCAACGGGAATAGTACCAGAGGACTGGAGGATAGCGAATGTGGTCCCATTGTTCAAGAAAGGGAGTAGGGATAGCCCTAGTAACTATAGGCCAGTGAGTCTGACTTCAGTGGTGGGCAAAGTCTTAGAGAGAATGGTAAGGGATAAGATTTATGAACATCTGGGTAGAAATAACGTGATCAGGGACAGCCAGCATGGTTTTGTGAAGGGCAGGTCGTGCCTCACAAACCTTATTGAGTTCTTTGAGAAGGTGACTAAGGAAGTGGACGAGGGTAAAGCAGTAGATGTTGTGTATATGGATTTTAGTAAGGCGTTCGATAAGGTTCCCCATGGTAGGCTAATGCTAAAACTACGGAGGTATGGCATTGAGGATCCATTAGAGGTTTGGATTCGGAATTGGCTGGCTGGAAGGAGACAGAGGGTAGTAGTTGATGGATTATGTTCATCTTGGAGCGCAGTTACTAGCGGTGTACCACAAGGATCTGTTTTGGGACCATTGCTTTTTGTTATCTTTATAAATGATCTAGAGGAAGGACTTGAAAGCTGGGTAAGCAAGTTTGCGGATGACACAACAGTCGGTGGAGTTGTGGATAGTGAGGAAGGAAGTGGTAGGTTACAGCGGGATATAGATAAGTTGCAGAGCTGGGCGGAAATGTGGCAAATGGAATTCAATGTAGCTAAGTGCGAAGTCGTTCACTTTGGTAGGAATAACAAGATGATGGATTACTGGGCTAATGGTAGGCTACTTGGTAGTGTGGATGAGCAGAGGGATCTTGGTGTCCATGTACACAGATCTCTGAAAGTTGCCACCCAGGTAAATAGTGCTGTGAGGAAGGCATATGGTGTACTGGGCTTTATTGGCAGAGGAATTGAGTTCCGGAGTCCTGAGGTCATGTTGCAGTTGTATAAGACTCTCGTGAGGCCTCATCTGGAGTATTGTGTGCAGTTTTGGTCGCCATACTATAGGAAGGATGTGGAAGCTTTAGAACGAGTGCAGAGGAGGTTTACCAGGATGTTGCCTGGAATGGTAGGAAAATCTTATGAGGAAAGGCTGAGGCACTTGGGGCTGTTCTCATTGGAGAAGAGAAGGTTTAGGGGAGATCTGATAGAGGTGTATAAGATGATTAGGGGTTTAGATAGGGTAGATACTAAGAATCTTTTACCGATAATGGAGTCAGGTGTTACTAGGGGACATAGCTTTAAATTAAGGGGTGGTAGGTATAGGACAGATGTTAGGGGTAGATTCTTCACACAGCGGGTTGTGAGTTCATGGAATGCCCTGCCCGTATCAGTGGTGAACTCTCCTTCTTTATGGTCATTTAAGCGGGCACTGGATAGGCATTTGGAAGTTATTGGGCTAGTATAGGTTAGGTAGGATTCAATCGGCGCAACATCGAGTGCCGAAGGGCCTGTACTGCGCTGTATCCTTCTATGTTCTATGTTCTAATTAAAATATTGTCATGATGAGTTTGAAAAAAAAAACTGAGACACGTAGCAATTATTGATCAGAATTGTTTTGTCATTCAAAATTCTCAGATATTCAAGAATTCTAAGTATCCCACTCAGACTCATCTCCCTTCAAAATCCCTGAATCCCTGCATTTCTCATGGCTAATGCACGTGCAAAGCCGTGAAGGTCGTTGTGTGGCTTCATGCGCAATATATTATGCGAGCATTGATTTGAATAACATTGAGATATTTTACATGATGTAACAACAGATTGATAATTGGGTGTTAACGATCATATTTTAAGTCCACACATTTCACAAGAAAACATTCTTAAACTATGGTGCAACAGGCAAGATATGAGAGAGATGTGAAAAGCTTATTTTCAAATGAACACACTCCAAACTTTTCAAAGCATTTCGATCTTACAGTGAAAATGCAAAGGTGAATGGAAAAATCGAAACAATTTTCTGACAATGTTCTACAAATAAAGTAACTAAAAATTCACTTTGATCAAAGGACAGAAAAATATTTAGATGAATCACAACATTTAGTTACAAAGTACGTCATCAGCTCATTCACAATAAGTAGTGGCATTTGTTAATTTACCGAAGAAGAAATTAACTTTATTTCAAATTATAGCACGAGAAAGTAACGCTTCATATATTTGAATTGTTTGGACTTGACCTTTTGGAACAAAAAGAATAAATTGATCAATATCATTGTTGGGACAGAATTAGATAGAGGTATTCTCCGTTATCCAAAAGTAGAGCATTACAATGAAAACTTTCATAACCTGAAATGATGTAATCGAAGAAGCATGAATTTATATGGGGAAAAATTCCCCTTTCTACATAAAAACGAAAATCCTCTTCGCATTTTTTCAGTTAGAGAAAACAGGTACTAATGTCAATCTTTAGTTAAAGCAAAGTGGCATAAAGCAGACTTTCAAAAAGTGGCAGATGCCGACATACGTATTTCTTGGTAACCTGAAAAGATTAAGTACCAGATGAAAGCAAATCAAATATTGGATTGAAAAGCAATTCAATCCATGCTTAGCTATTTTCTAATCAACATTCAGAGCGCCTCTGATACACTTCTGTTGAATGTGTGATTTGAAAACTTCCCTCCTGGTCTAGTAGTAGAGACACGAGCAGAACTGCACAAGATTCTTTGATAATGTCCCCAAAAAGGACAGACAGAACTGTAACGGCATGTTTAATGTGGTTAATCAATCAGCTGTTTATTGGAGGTGGGAATTAACTAGGTGGTTTCTGTGTGTTATCAACTAGAAAGAAAATAGTGATTTACAATAATAATATAATAAAGGAACGATGGCTTTAAATAAACAGGAATCTCATGACAAATCTTCGAAAGACAAACTGACATAACTGCATGATCATTGTACATTGGTTTAAAAATGCATCGGCCATGTCATGTGAATATTCAGCTGAAGACAACTACCCTTCATGAATGTACAACTTTCACGAATTCAAAATTAACAGTCAGTGATAAAAGGAAGGAACAAACTGATGTTAATTACATTTACTGCACATAAAAAAGTGCAATGAATGTTCTACATATGAAAAAAAGGAAACTCTTGTTACGACAAGAAACACAATAAATGTTAGCATAAAGTGAAAGTCAATCAAATCAATTCAACTGTGTTTCCTCAGTTAAAATAAAAATTGACATTCAGAGTGATCGACAGATTGTACACTGCAATATCTTTACATTAATTCAGTACTGAGACAGAATTCCACTTTTATAACCGTTATAGTGAACGGAACTTGTGCCAGGAGTCGGAGGAGGTATGGGGATTCTTTCATGAATACTTTGCTACAGTATTCACTCGTGAGTGGGACTTGGCCTTCACGTGGACAGAGTATAACAGGCTGATATGCTCCAACAGGTTGATGTGAAGATGGAGGATGTGCGAAAATATTGAAAACATTGGAATAGATACGTCTTCTGGGCCAGAAGGGATATAACTAAGGTTGTAATGGGAAGCGAGGGACAGGATTACTGTGCCTTTGGCAATGGTCTTTGCATACTTACTTTCCATTGGAGTCGTACCAGATGATTGGAGGGTGGAAAACATTACTCTCTTGTTTAAAAAAAATGGAATTGGAATAATTGTGGGAATTATAGACAAGTTCATTCTTGCATCAGTTGTGGGAAAATTATTGGAGAGGATTCTGAGAGTCAGGATTTATGATTATTTGGAAAAGCATACCTTGATTAGACATAATAAAAATGGCTTTGTGAGGGGCAGGTTATGCTTCAGAAACGTTAATCAGTTCTTTAAGCATGTGACGATAAACATTGATGTAGCATGGATTTGACGTGTATAGATTTTAGCAAGGTGTTTGATAAGTTTCCCCATGATAGGCTCATTCAGAAAGTCAGGAGACATGGGGTACAGGGAAACCTGGCTGTCTAAATATTGAATTAGCTGGCCAATAGAAGACAGGAGATGGAATGTATTAAGCTTGGATCATGGTGACCAGTGCTGTTCTGCAGGGATCTGTTCTGGGACCTCTATTCTTTGAGATTTTTATAAATAACTTGAATGAAGACGTTGAAAGATGTGTTGGCAAGTTTTCCAATGACACGAAGGTTGGTGGAGTTATGGATAGTGTGCAGTGCTGATGTTGGTTGTAATAGGATATTGACAGGATGCAGAGCTTCGCTGAGAAGTGGCAGATGGAGTTTAGTCCGGCAAATTGTGAATTTCGAATTTGAATGCAAAATACAGGGTTACTGGCAGGATTTTTCACAGTGAAGGGGAATAGAGAGGTCTTGAGGTCCACGTCGATAGATCACTCAAAATTGCCACCCAATGTGATAGGGTTATTAAGAAGGCGTATAATGTGTTGACTTACATTAGCAGGGGGATTGAGTTTTAGAGCCGTGAGGTTCTGCTGCAGCTCTGCAGAGCCCTGGTTAGACCACACTTGGAATATTGTGTCCAGTTCTGGACGCCTCATTTTAGGAAGTATGTGAAAGCTTTAGACTGTGTGTAGAGGAGATTTTCCAACATGCTGCCTGGACTGTACGGTATGTCTTATGAAGAAAGGTTGAGGGAGCTTGGGCTTTTCTTATCATAGTGAAAAAGGATGAGAGGGGACTTGATAGATGTGCACAAGATAATGAAAGACATAGATAACCAGATACTTTTATTTACATGGCATAAATGGCTATTACAAGGATACATAAATTTTAGGTGAATGGAAGATGTTTTAGGGGAGATGCCAGAGGTAGATTCTTTAAAAATAATGATGGGTGTGAGGAATACACTGCCAGTGATTGTAGTAGAGTCAGATCCATTAGGGACATCTAAGCGACTCGAGGGTAGACATATGGATGATAGTAAAATGAAGGGTTTGGAGGTAAGTTTGTTCTTAGGGAAGGATAAAACGTCAGCACAACATCATGGGCAGAAGGGCGTGTACTGTTCTACATCCAAAGTGCTGAAATGACAAATTATTATATGTGAGCAACAAATAGTTTTTCAAAATTCTACTAGTGAACTTAATAATTATGATAGACGTCATCTTGCTCTTTGACTGTGCCATGTGCAGAAATGAACAGGAATTGTATGAGATTACAGTGATCCTTCAAATATGCAAACATAATTTTTTTTCAATGTGTGTTGCATCAGAAATGATTGATTCTTTTGGAGGTGTGTTGATCTGAAATAAATGGATTTTTATATTACTGTATTGGTAATAGGAAATGATGAATTAATTTCAGACATGAACCTTTGTTCGCAAGAGGTTGTTAGCAAGACTAAGTTAAAGCATAGTGTAGTATTGTAATGCCAATGACTTTATAATTGCTGCTAGAATCCTGAAAAAATAACATACTGTACTATATGTCCTAACAGTCAGTAAATGAAATTAAAATGTCAATCTCAACATACTTGTTAGCCAGACTAATTTAGATTATTATGCAATTATTGTTATGGTAATGACTTGACAGCTAATACTAGAACCTCAACAAATAAACTGACTCAATAATTTGAAAGCACGTTATTCTGAAATTGATTGGCTATTTATTAATATCAGTCAACTGAGAGATAAAATACAACAGCTCGCTTAATAGGATTGAAGAAAAAATGAGACAATGATTATTGAACAGGATTGTCTTTGTTCAAAAATGCAGTTGATGCAAGAATATTATATTGTCTTCCTCTTGGAAGCGTTTTTGCTTTAGATTAGATTAGATTACTTACAGTGTGGAAACAGGCCCTTCGGCCCAACAAGTCCACTCTGACCCGCCAAAGCACAAGCTACCCATACCGCTATGTTTACCACTTATCTAACACGAGGGCAATTTAGCATTGCCAATTCACCTGATCTGCATATCTTTGGACTGTGGGAGGAAACCGGAGTACCCGCATGAAACCCACGCAGACACGGGGAGAATGTGTAAACTCCACACAGTCAGTCGCCTGAGACGGCAATTGAACCCGGGTTTCTGGCGCTGTGAGGCAGCAGTGCTAACCACTGTGCCACCGTGCCGTCCATTTTTCTTATTTTTGCCATTTTTGTCATGATCCAATGTTGAGACACTTGTGCCAGAGATTGCAAAAGGGAGAGCGAGAAAGAAATCAATTTTTAAAAAAAGCAGAAAGGAAATGAACTGGTGAGCAGAGGGCTCCAACTGCAATGTCTTATCCTGCCACCATCTTATTGAGAGAGCTGTCTCTCGGACTAGTCAAGCAACAGCCTGACACAGTTATACTCACAGTACCTTACAATGGCCCATACACCAGCATCATCATCCCTGGATATGTCCTATCTCACTGGCAGGACAGTCCCAGCAAAGGTGGCAGCTCAGTGGGATACAGTCAGGAGGGAGTTGCTCCTGAGTCTTCAGCACTTACTCGGGGCCCCATGAAGTCTCATGGCTTCAGGTTAAACCTGGGCAAGGAATCATCTTACTGGTTACCACGTACAGTTCACCTTTGGCTGATGATTCAGTACTCCTCAATGTTGAACAACATTTGCAGGAAGCACTGAGGGTGGCAAGGGCGCAAAATGTTCGCTGGGTGGGAGATTTCATTGTCTGCCACAATGCCTGATTCGCATGCAGCATTACTAATCAAGCTGGTTGGGTCCTAAAGGAGATAACAGCTAGGCTGGGTCTGCGGCAGATGGTGAAGGAACCAACAAGAGAAAAAATTATTCTTGACCTCTTACTTACTTATCTTCCAGCTGCATAAGTATCTGTTCATTACAATGACTCGTGGAGATACTGAATGAATACTTTTGGTCAGTATTCACTCAAGAACAGGACATTGTTGCTGATGTGAATATTGAGTCACAATTAATTAGAATGGATAGCTTTGAGATAGGTAGGGAAGAGGTGTTGGAAATTCTGGAAAGGGTGAATGTAGATAAGTCTCCTGGGCCTGATGGCATTTATCTTAGGATTCTCTGGGAAGCAAGGGAGGAAATTACAGAGCCATTGGCCTTGATTTTTATGTCCTCGTTGTCTACAGGAAGACTGGAGGATAGCAAATATGGTTCCCTTGTTCAAGAAGGGGAGTAGGGATAACCGTAGTAATTATAGGCCGGTGAGTCTTACCTCTGTTGTGGGCAAAGTCTTCGAGAGAATTGTAAGGGATAGGATTTATGAACATCTGGATAGGAATAAGGTGATCTCGGATAGTCAGCATGGTTTTGTAAAGGGCAGGTCGTGCCTCACAAACCTTATTGAATTCTTTGAGAAGGTGACCTTGGAGGTGGACGAGGGTAAAGCGGTAGGTGTGATGTATATGGTTTTTAGTAAGGCATTTGATAAGGTTCCCCATGGTAGCTACTGCAAAAAATACGGAGGTATGGCATTGAAGGTGAGTTGGAGGTTTGGATTAGGAATTGGCTGGCTGGAAGAAGACAGAGGGTAGTAGTTGATGGTAAAGTTTCATCTTGGAGTGCAGTTACGAGCGGTGTACGGCAAGGATCAGTTTTGGGACCATTGCTGTTTGTCATTTTTATAAATGTTCTGGAGGAGGAGCTAGATGGTTGGCTGAGCAACTTTGTGGATGATACAAAAGTTGGTGGAGTTGTTGACAGTGAGGAAGGATGTGGCAGGTTACAGCGGGATATAGATAAGCTGCAGAGCTGGGCAGAAAGGTGGCAAATGGAGTTCAATGTAAGTAAGTGAGAAGTGATTCACTTTGGTAAGAATAACAAGAAAATGGAGTACTGGGCTAATGGTCGGATACTTGATAGTGTGGATGAGCAGAGGGATCTTGGTGAGCATGTACACAGATCTCTGAAAGTTGCCACCCAGGTAAATAGTGCTGTGAAGAAGGTATATGGCGTATTGGTTTTATTGGAAGAGGAATTGAGTTCCGGAGTCCTGAGGTAATGTTGCAGCTGTATAAGACTCTGGTGCGGCCACATCTGGAGTAATGTGTGCAGTTTTGGTCGCCATACTATAGGAAAGATGTGGAGGCACTGGAACAGGTGCAGAGGAGTTTTACCAGGATGTTGCCTGGTATGGTAGGAAGATCATATGAGGAAAGGCTGAGGCACTTGGGGCTGTTTACATTGGAGAAAAGAAGGTTTAGGGTTGACTTGAAAGATGATTAGGGGTTTAGATACGGTTGACCATGAGAACCCTTTTCCACGTATGGAGTCAGATATAACGATGGGGCCAGATACAACGATGGGGCATAGCTTTAAATTAAGGGGTCGTAGGTATAGGACAGATGTTAGGGGTAAATTCTTTACTCAGCGAGTCGTGAGTTCATGGAATGCCCTGCCAGTAACAGTGGTGGACTCTCCATCTTTATGGTCATTTAAACGGGCATTGGATGAGCATATGGAGGAAAGTGGATTAGTGTAGGTTAGGTGGGCTTGGATCGGCGCAACATCGAGGGCCGAAGGGCCTCTACTGCGCTGTATTTTTCTATGTTCTATGTAACGGTAAACATGATCACTGTATCATTCTCATTGAGACGAAGTCCCACCTTCAAATTGAGAATTATCTCCATTGTGTTGTGTGGCATGATCACCGTGCAAAATGGGGCAGACATCAAAATGATCTAGAAGCTCATGACTGGACATCCATGAGGCACAATGGGTCATCAATTGCTGATCAGAACAGAACAGAACAGAAATCCAGTACAATCTGTAACCTCACAGCCTGGCATATCCCCACTCAGCCATTACCAACAAGCCCCGGAGTCAATCCTGGTTCAATGGAGATTGGAGGCGGACATGCCACGAACAGCATCAGGCATACCTAAAAATGAGGTATCAACCTGTTGAAGTTGCCAAGCAGGACGACTTGCGTGCCATACTGCATAAATAGCAAGTGATAGGCAGAGCTAATCGTTCCCACAACCACCGTATCACATCTAAGCTTTGCAGTTCTTCTACATCCTATCTAAACTCATTGGAAGAGGAGGATCCAAAAATATTCCCATCCTTAACGATGGAGGAGCTCAGCACATCAGTGCAAAAGATAAGACCTTCGCAATAATATTCAATCAGTAGTGCTGAGTGATGATCCACCTCGGGCTCCTCTGTGGTCCCCAGCAAGATAAATATCAGTCTCCAGCCAATTGTATTCACTCCACGTGATATCAAGAAATGGCTGGAGGCACTGGATACCACGAAGGCAATGGACCTTGCTAATATTCTGGTAATAGTACTGAAGACGTCTGCTCCAGAACTTGCAGCTTCCTGAGCCATGTTTTCCAGTACAGTTAAACACTGGCACCTATCTAACAATGCAGAAATTGCCCAGGTATGTCCTGTATACAAAAAGCAAAGCAAATACAACCCGATCAATTCGCGCTGAATCAGTCTACCTGCTCAGCAATAACCTGCTCAGTGATGCCCAGTTTGCATTTCTCCGGGGTAACTCAATTGCTGACCTCACTACAGCCTTGGTTCAAACACGGACTAAAGAGCTGAATTCCAGAGATGAAGTGAGAGTGACAGCCCTTGACATCAAGGCTGCATTTGACCGAGTATGGCATCAAGGAACCCTGTCAAAACTGGAATCAATGGGTATCAGGGAGTAAATGCTCCCTTAGCATAAAAGGAAGATGTTTTGGTTGTGAGGGTCAATCATCTCAGCTCCAGAACATCTCCATAGGAATCCCTCAGCATAGTGTCCTAGGCCCATCAATCTTCAGCTGCTTCATCAACGACCTTCCCCGTGTCATAAGGTCAGAAGTGGGAATGTTGACCAATGATTGTAAAGTGTTCAGCATGGTTCACAACTCCTCAGATACTGAAGAAGTCTTTGGTCAAATGCAACAAGATCTGCACAATATTCAGACTTGGGCAGACAGGTGGCAGTAATATTCACACCACACAAATGCCAGACAATGATCATTACCAATAAAAGACACTGTAACCAGTGGTCCTTCAAATTCAACGGTACTACCGTCACTGAATCACTCACTATCAATATCATTGGGTTTACAATTGAACAGAAATTTGACTGGACTCATCACTTAAATACAATCACTACTAAAGCAGGTCAGAGGTTATGGATACTGTGGCGAGTAACTCACCTCCTGACGCCCCAAAGTCTATCCGCCAGCTACAAAACACAAGTCAGGAGTGTGATGGAATTCTCCCGACTTGCCTGTTTCGGTGCAGCTCCAACTCAAGAAGCTTAACACCATCCGGGACAAAACAACGCGCTTGATTGGCATCACATCTACAAGCATTCAATCCCTCCACCACAGATGCTCCGTAGCAGCAGTGAGTATTACCTACAAGATGCACTGCATAAATTCACCAAAGATCCTTCATCAACACCTTCACAACACACGACACCTTCCATTTGGAAGGATAAGGTCAACAGATACTTTGGACCACCACCATCTTCAAGTTCCCCATCAAACCACTCACCACCATGACTTCGAAATATTCTGCTGTTCCTTCACAGTCGTTAAGTCAAAATCCTGGAATGCCCCTCCCTACCGGAATTGTGGGGCAACCCACAGCAAGTGAACTGTGGCGAATCAAGAATGCAGCTCACTACCACCTTCTCAAGGGCAAATAGGGATGAACTGTCAATGTTCGACAGCCAGCAACACACAAGTTCCTCAAATGATTAAAACAAAAAAAAACACTTGAAGGAAACACTGAGGATGGCAAGGGCACAAAATAGAACATAGAACATAGAAAGATACAGCGCAGTACAGGCCCTTCGGCCCTCGATGTTGCGCCGACCGAATCCTACCTAACCTACACTAGCCCAATAACTTCCAAATGCCTATCCAATGCCCGCTTAAATGACCATAAAGAAGAAGAGTTCACCACTGCTACTGGCAGGGCATTCCATGAACTCACAACCCGCTGTGTAAAGAATCTACCCCTAACATCTGTCCTATACCTACCACCCCTTAATTGAAAGCTGTGTCCCCTAGTAACACCTGACTCCATTAGCGGTAAAAGGTTCTCAGTGTCGACCCTGTCTAAACCCCTAATCATCTTATACACCTCTATCAAATCTCCCCTAAACCTTCTCTTCTCCAATGAGAACAGCCCCAAGTGCCTCAGCCTTTCCTCATAAGATTTTCCTACCATTCCAGGCAACATCCTGGTAAACCTCCTCTGCACTCGTTCCAATGCCTCCACATCCTTCCTATAGTATGGCGACCAAAACTGCACACAATACTCCAGATGAGGCCGCACCATGTACTCTGGGTGGAGGATTTAAATGTCCACAACCAGCACTTGCTCAGCAGCAGTATCACTGATTGAGCTGGTCGGGTCCATAAGAACATAGCTGTGAGACTGTGTCTGCAGTAGATGGTGAGGGAGCCAACAAGAGGGAAAAACATATGTGAGCTGATCCTTAGTAATCTGCCAGCTGCAGAAGTAGCTATCCATGGCAGATATCGTTAAGAGTGACAAACGCACAGTCCTGGTGGAAATAAGTCCGGGCTTCACATTGAGAATGCACTCCATCGTGTTGTTGGCACTGTCACCGTGCTAAATGGGACAGACTGTGAGCTGATCTAGCAGCTCAAGACTGGGCGTCCATGAGACGCTGTGGATCATCAACAACAGCATAACTGTACCTCATGGCTTGACATATCCCCCACTCAACCATTACCATCAAGCCAGGGGGTCAATCCTTATTCAATGGAGAGTGCAGGAGGACATGCCAGAACAGTACCAGGCATACATGAAGATAGATGTCAACCTGGTGAATCAAACCAACAAGACACCTGCATGCCAATCTACATAAGCAGCAGTTTATACATAGAGCTCAGTGATGCAGCGACCAACAGATCAGATCTAAGCTCTGCATTACCGCCACGTATAGTCAAGTTTGGTGTAGATTGTTTAACAACTCACTGGAAGAGGAGGTTCCACCAATATTCCCATCATCAACGATGGAAGAGCCCAGCACGTCAGTGCAAAACATAAGGCTGAAGCTTTTTGGGAGCTAAATATCCAAGGATATACATCCAAATGAAAAGACAGGCAGGTGGGCAGAGTGGCTGGAGTTGCCTGATTAGTAAGAAATTACATTAACTCAACAGCAATAAATAACGTAGGGTCAGATAATGTAGAAACGGTATGGGTAGAGTTGTGGAGCTGCAAAGTTAGATAAAAAAACATAACGGTAGTTATGGACAGAACTCCAAACAATAGTGAGTATTTGGGGCCTACGATACATGAGGAGATAGGAAAAATGTGTAGGAAAGGCAAGGTTACAGTGATCAGTGGGATTTTGATATGCGGGGGACTGGGAAAATCAGATGGGTACTGGATTGGAAGAAAATGCACTCGTGGAGCATCTACGAGATGGCTTTTACAGCAGCTTGCAGAGGACCATTCTAGGGAACAGACAATACTGGATTTAGTGTTATGCAATGAGGCAGATGTGATAAGGGAGCTTAAGGTGAAGAGCCCTCAGGAGGCAGAGACCATAATATGACAGAATATGCTGTGCACTTTGAGAGGGAGAAGCTGGAATAAGATGCAACTATATTATTTTTGAATAAGGGCAGCTACCTGAAGGAGGAACTGGAGAGGGTTGATTGAGAGAAGAGCCGAGCAGGAAAGACATTGAACAGCAATGGCAAGGGTTTCTGGGAGAAATCCGAGTGTCACAGCAAAATTCGTCCCGAGGAAAAGGAAGAATGAGGCAACCATGGCTGACCAGGGAAGTCAGGGACAGCATAAACACAAAACGGAAAGCATATTAGGTGGCAAAAGCAGTGGGAAACCAAAGGACTGGGATTCCTACAAAGACCAATGGAGGACAATCAAGAAAGAAATAGGGAGGGAGAAGATTAAGTATAAGGGACAGCTAGTCAGTAATATTTTTAAAAATTGCAAGAATTTCTTCAGATATATAATGATCAAGAGTTGAAAGTGGACATTGGGCTGCTAGAAAATGATTCTGCAGAATTAGTAATGGCTAACAAAGAAACTGAATAAAGAAACTAGGGAACTGAATAAGTGTTTTGTGTCAGTCTTCACGGTGGAAGACACGAGTAATATCCCAAAACTTCAAAAGTGTAAGTGGTCGGGTGGGGGGGAATGGGAGGAAACAGAGATGAGTATGGTGGCCATCACCAAGGCAAAGATGCTACAACACTGAAAATTCTGAAAATAGATAATTCACCAGGACCAGATGGACTACATGCCAGAGTTCTGAAGGCGATAGCTGAAGAGATAGTGGAGGCTTTAGTAGTGACGTTTCAGGTATTACTGGAATCAGGGAGGAGCCCAGAGGACAGGAAAACTGTTAATATAAGCACTTTGTTTAAGAAGGGAGTAAGGAAAAAGACGGAAAATGATAGGCTGATTAGCTGGACCTTAGTCATTGGTATGATTTGGTGTCCATTGTGAAGGACGAAATTTCTGAATAATTGGAAGAGCATCTTAAAATAGGGCAAAGTCAGCATGGTTTCATCAAGGGAAGGTCATACTTGACAATTCTGTTAGAATTCATTGAGGATGTAACAAGCACATTTGGCCATGGAGAAAATTGGTCTTCCAGAAGTCCTTTGACAACGTACCACACAGGAGGCTGCTGAGTAAGATAAGGGCCCATGGTGTTATAGGCCAGGTATAAGCAGGATATGAGCTTGCCTGTCTGGGAGAAGGCAGAGAGCGGGGATAAAGTAATCTTCTCAGGATGGCAGCTAGTGACTAGTGGTTTTCTGAAAGGGTTAAATTTGAGAACACAGCTATTCACTTCATGCATTAATGATCTTGATGAAGGAACTGAGGGCATTCTGGCTCAGTTTGGAGACGATACAAAAATAAGTTGAGGAACAGGTAGTATTGAGGAGGCGGGGAGGCTGCAGATAGACTTAGACAGGTTAAGAGAGTGGGCAACGAGGTAAGAGATGAAATACAACGTGAGAAAGTGTAAGGTCATGAACTTTATTAGGGAAAATAGAACCATGGACTACTTCACAATGCTGTGATCACACAACCTTGAGAGTCTTATAAAGGATTTTGGGCCCTATACCTCAGGAAAAATGCATTAGCCATGGAGAAGGTCCAGAGGACATTCACAAGAATATTCCCAGGAATGAAAGACTTAGCATATGCGGAATATTTGAGCACTCTGGGACTATACTCAATGGAGTTTTAAAGGATTAGAGGGAAATTGGTTTGAAACTAACAGAATACTGAATGGAATGGTCAGAGTGGACATTGGGAAGATTTTCCTGTTGATAGGACAGTCTAGGACCCACAGGCAGAGTCTTAGAAGGGAAGATCTTTTAGAACAGTGATAAGGAGAAACTTTTCCAGTCAGGGACTGTTTACTCTTTGGAATTCATTGCCACAGAAGGCTGTGGTAGCCAGGTCATTGAGTATATTCAAAATAGAGATAAACATGCTCTCGAATATCAAGGGCTAAGGTTGCAGGGAGAAAGTCTACAAATGGGATTGAAAACCAATCAGACATGATTGAATGGTGGAGCAGACTCGATGGGTTAAAACACCTCATTTCTGCTCCTTTGTCATATGGCCTTTTAAAGCAATGTTCAGCCAGAAATGCCGAGTGGACGATCCATATCGGTCTCCACCAATTGTCCCCAGCATTACAGATAACAATCTTCAGCTTATTCGATTCACTTCACGTGATATCAAGAAATGGTTGGAGGCATTGGATACTGCACAGACTACCGGCTCTGACAATATTCTGGAGATAGTACTGAAGACTAGTGCTCCAGAACTTGCCACTTCCCTTGCCAAGCTTTTCCAGTAAAGCTACAACACTGGCATCTACCTCACAATGTGGAAAACTGCCTAGGTTATGTCCTGCAGAGAAAAAGCAGGACAAATCCAATCCGGCCCCATTGATCAACTCTCCAATGTCAGTAGTGTGATGGAAGGGGTCATCAATAGTGCTATCAAGCAGCAACTGCTCAGCACCAACCTGTACATTGACGCACAGTTTGGGTTCCACGAGAGTCAGTCAGCTCATTGCCTCATTACACAATTCATTCAAACATGGACAAAAGAGCTGAATTCGAGAGGTGAGGTGAGAGTGACTGTCCTTGACATCAAGGCTGGATTCAACAACCGTGGCATTAAGGAGTCCTGGCAAAACTGGAATCAATAGATATCAGCTGGTTAGATTCATACCTGACACATAGGAAAGTGGATGTGGTTAATCGAAGTCAGTCATCTCAGCTCCAGGACATCTCTGCAGGAGTCCCTCAGGGGTAGTATCCTGGTCTAACCATCTTCAGCTGCTTCAACAACCTTCCCCTCCATCATAAGGTCCGAACTGAGGATGTTTGCCAATGATTGCACAACGTTCAGTACCAATCATGACTCATCAGGCATTGAAGCAGACCAAATCCAAATGCAACAACATCTGGACAATATCCAGGCTTGGACTGAAAAGGGGCAAGTAATACTCATGTTACACAAATGCAGTCTATGACTATCACGAATAAGAAATAATCTATTCATCATCATTGATATTCAATTGGGTTACCATCACTGACTCCCCCACTATCAACATCCTGGGGATTATCATTTAGCAGAAACTTAATTGAACTCCCAACATCAATGCACTTTCTGTAAGGAAACAGACGTAGAATCTGAGGTGATCATGAGTACATGGATGTAGAATGTGTGAGACAAGCTGGGACTGCATTGGAATAGTCATGGTGAGAGGGAACAAATGCTGGATGGAGGGTTTCAGCAGCTGATGGAATGACACTGAGGTGAGCCATCGGAAACTGAGCAAGTGACAACCATCTAGTCGGACAGAGAAACTGATCCATCAACCTTAAACTGACTGAACACGTGGCTGTCAGTGACTCCAACACAAGTGAATGGAAACATTGCTCAGAGCCTGCTTCTGTAACATTCAACACAAGCAGGAAATGGAAAGTGAATAATTAGCAGAGAACAAGGCCATTACTCTGTTAGAGTCAAAATCATTCAATGTTCAGTTACTGAACAGCACTGATTCACATAATATTTTATCTGCAGAAAGTAATCTCACAGAATCACAGTAAAAGGGGAAAGTAAACAACATTCTTGGCAGAAACACATTGAACTAACTGCTTGTACAAAAACAGCTCAGAACAAAGGGGCTGAATCATCCACAAACTGACAAACACAGATACCATCAGATTTATAAATAGAGATCAGAAGTCTTCAGAAAAAAAACCCCTTCCCTGCTGATGCTGTGTGCTGGAAACCATTCTCAGTGTGATCTGTCACTTATTTCCTTTGAAAAGAATCTCTGGTTCCCTTCAGAAAATCAGGTATGTTGCTCACTGGCGACCTGATTTACAGGCAAAGTAAACCTGATCAGGGTCTCTCAAATAAATTAAGCTATTAACGAAAGGATTGCACACAACAAGAGCCAGGAGCACAACAGATTCTAGTGAAACAACAAAAAAATGAAAAAGGTAAATTAGTCTTTATATTTATGCAGCCTCTCTCAATCAAATAACCCCGGTCAACTTCTAAACATTTTGTTTACTATTAATACCAATGTAACCATTTTATTTCCTTTCCTAATTTTCCTTCAAAAATAAAACAGATTATTCACTTCAAAATATATTTAAATGGTCAATTCATAACCATAATTCATTTCAATTTATTCTAAGTGCAAAACAACTTGCAAACTAAAACATTTTCGTGTCTATACTGACACCATATATCAAACAGCTTCCAGTTCAAACATATGTCCAATTATTGTTTCAGTTCATTATTGCAGTAGAGCTAAAATTACAGAGAATTTTTCTCTGATATCTCTCTTCCAATGCATGGTGTAAGAGGTGACAAGCCTTAAATAAAATTGAATTTTCAATGCAAGAACTGGTACAAATAATCACATATTAAGCAGTTCATTCATTGTCATTGATTTCCAGGGTTATGTTCACTGTATGATCACGGTAAATTTATTTAAGTAATTACAATAAAATTTTCACCTCTACACTTATGAAAAGTGAAAGTCAAATTATTCTTACTTCAAGTAAAACCAAATTCACATTTTGTTCTGTTTTGTTTAAGGAATGACAGAATGTATTACATTATTTTGAGAAGCCGTAACGAGTGGAGGTGGTGGCTCTTAGACATGAGGCCTTGAAGCCGAAGGGCCAGGTGGTAGTTACAGTGGGGGAGATAGTTAGTGCCCCGCTCTCCTCAGTAGGCATTGATGATGGTGAAACTGACTGGAATGGGTTAGATGACGAAGCGCCCACGTATGGAAGAGGGACAGCAATGGGTGGGAGGAACCACCATCATGTATGGCCCAGAAGGGCTTGTCTACGGCACCACTGGGCATCAAATCTCATACACTGGGGAGGCGACAGGCTGAATGGGCGAAAGTGACCTTCCTGACTCAGGGACCCAAGGGTAATATAGAGGGTCAAACAGAAAGGAAGCCTGAGATGCGTAAGGACCATGGAGGATTACCAAACCCCAACCTGTTAGGATAAAATCGGTTTGATATATTTAAAGGATAACATGGGACCCCATTTAACTGTAATTGTAAACATGAGACTCCCAGTGGGACATAATTCTAACCAAATTCTGAGTTGGGCCATGAGAGCCGAGGCAAACTCAGAAACACAGTGGAATAGCTGCAGTATAGGGAGTGGAACCAGACTGGCAATGTTTTAAGTGAAGCAGGAAATGGCACCAAGCCAAGTAACGTAGGGCGAGAGAGGGCGATAGATGTTCACGTTGTTTGTGTGCCTGTATTCATGTAGGCACATGCATGGCCCATGAATTTTTATTGATGCGTTGTTAGAGGGCCAGCATCGCATGATGTTAATATAGGAGCATCTATATCAATTTCCGAGATGGATTTATCCCTTACCGCCCCAACCATTAAAATGAGGGCAGTTGGAGGGGGAACCGAGGAAGCTGGATGAAGTGAACCTGTCCCGATGCAGATTGGCAATGTTATAAAATGTATTCGGATACAGGGGTGTGAAACTGAGGAAGGGAACATTCTGGGATTAAAAAATGAGGTCTGCAGATGCTGGAGATCACAGCTGCAAATGTGTTGCTGGTCAAAGCACAGCAGGTTAGGCAGCATCTCAGGAAC
This sequence comes from Hemiscyllium ocellatum, assembly GCF_020745735.1. Taxonomy (NCBI): domain Eukaryota; kingdom Metazoa; phylum Chordata; class Chondrichthyes; order Orectolobiformes; family Hemiscylliidae; genus Hemiscyllium; species Hemiscyllium ocellatum. The sequence goes on from NC_083412.1 coordinate 5,609,878, forward strand.
AGAGAATTCGACGTTTCGAGCATAAGCCCTTCATCAGGAACAGAGAATTCGACGTTTCGAGCATAAGCCCTTCATCAGGAAACAGAGAATTCGACGTTTCGAGCATAAGCCCTTCATCAGGAAAACAGAGAATTCGACGTTTCGAGCATAAGCCCTTCATCAGGAATTAACAGAGAATTCGACGTTTCGAGCATAAGCCAAACGTCGAATTCTCTGTTCCTGAGATGCTGCCTAACCTGCTGTGCTTTGACCAGCAACACATTTGCAGCAACATTCTGGGATTTACCATTTTAGATTAATGCGGAGCAACTACTGATATAGAGACCTGAACTATAATATGGGGAGATTCCGGCCAGGATTGGGACAGGAAGAACTGAAGAGCCTAGATCTCCTGAGAAGTTGCACTGCAGGGAGACTGTGGCAGTCAGGGAATCTGGGGAGTTATAGCAAGGACCCACTCAGCGGTGTCGGTAACCCAAACAGGAATGTGGGTCACTATCTGTCGACCCTGTAAAGATCAAGGGCCCTCGCTCCCAAATCAAACAGGATCTCACCAAAGGCTGAACTGAGGACGCAATAATTGTGACAGGAAAAGACTTAGAGTAGAGAATAGTCGGACTGACATTATCCAAGACTAATTCAGAGAAGCTGGACGGCATCTCCCACCTCACTCTTGATTCTACCTCCTTAAACAATTCTGCCACTAAAGTGTATCTGACAATAGGGAACGCCTCTGCTATATTAAATGGATTGAAATCACAACAGATACTGTCTCAGTCCAGGACATTTTGATTGGGTTCTGGTACATACCTGTGGACCTGGAGTCCCAGAATAAGCTGGTGCTTACTGCCTGAGGAAAACAGTACACGTGACATGGTTACCTCAGGTTCCCACAGTATTAGTATACACTATTAGTACACCAATGTAAGTCAGCTGGAGTAAGTCAAATTGATCTTCCCAACACCTCATCACCTCAGTTGGTGGGAAAGAACATATCTGGATATGAAACAGAGTATTGGGTCAGTTTAGGCAGGCCGTGCTTAAAATTAAACCACAGAGCGTGGCAGCTGGGAAGGTAGGGACAGACGTACCTGGGACATCATATCGGGGAGATCAAATCTGGAAGGGAGAGGGGACCGTCCCAGCTGACTGAAAGATTAGGATTTTAAAAATACCCACTCACACTCCGTAAAGGGGGTAGGAAAACTCTATGTACGTTTTTTATTTTTAGCATTTTGTGGAGAATTATCCAGAATTGGCAGAACTATTGCAGACCCTGGTAAGAGGGAGGTATAGTCTAGAGAAAGAACCCAGTACGACCTCATTCAGGGGAAGCCTTTCCCAGTTTTAAGCAAGCCTTGCCATTCGACCCAGGATTAGGACTGCTAGACGGGTCAAAGCTTTTTCATATTTTCTGCGATCATTTCGCAGCAGCCACGTGTCAAAGGCAAGGTGATAGGCAGAAACTGGTGGTGTATTATTCTGCTCAGAGAGGAACAGCACTGGCAGGACGACATTGGTGAGCTCAGGCCTTGGACTGCATCACATGATCAATTACTAATGGGTTCTCACTGTCCAAACCGCTGATGGTACATGACAACCTACACACAGCCCACAGTTTGGTGACTCTATCAAGGACAGAAAATTAACGGCAGATTCAAGTAGTCATTATGTAACTGGGAATCTGTGTTAATCCCTGCAGATTAACATGTACAATCAGTCAGGGATAGTTTAGTAAACCCAGCAGGACTGATTGTGAAGGAAGGAGATTAATAGGAGGGTGGGAGAGAGGTTGATGATGGAGTGAGTGGCGGGATTGCTGAGGTTCCATAAGAAGGAGATGGAGTGTTGGAGTTATATGTAGAAGGCTCAAGGAAACAAAATGAGGGAACACCTCACACTGCTTCAGTAGTGGTAGATGTTGAGGGAAAGTTGATCATAGGAAAGGAGATATCTGGAAAGGATTCTGCCCAAGCATCAGATTAAAAGCCCCGCCAGAAGCACCGAAATTAGCTAGGGGCTAGTGAACAAACATAAGGTATGCTTTTTAAAACAGTTCATGATCATATGTTGGCCTGGGCTTGGCGAGGTTATGTCATTGCGTCTGCGGGCCACAGACAGTGCGAAGAATTGGGTAAAGAGTTGGTGGAAACAGCTAAAATTCCGCATGACTCAGATCAAGTTAAGATTAATGGTCACAGCAAAGTATAAATTCTACAACAACAGGGCAGAGAGTTTCTGGGTAAGGCAGTTAAATACTTACTGAAACATTACTGATATGAGAGGGAGTGGCAGTCATGACAGAAGTGAGAGAGGAAAGGTTTAAGACCTTCTCAGAAACAGCCCCACAAGAAGAGAAACGAGAATGGGAAAAGGGTGGGGAAATGAGAGGGCAAAACAGGCTCTGGAAAATACAAGACCATGCAGTGGCACCACAATGTACAAGATAAAAATTATTAAAAACATAGCATGACCTATCCCATACTTGGCAGGATAAAATGCAATATCAGATGACTCGTTGCTGGGGGTGGTCTGAAACAGACAGAAATTCAGTAAAATATTGTCAAAGGTGTGTCATCTGTGCAGACTGCGTGCCGGGGAAGGCAATCAGGATAAAATAGAAATAGCAGCTGAGATTCAGGGCCCACGGGAGCAATTACAGATGGGCTTTACAGATACGCCCAACCCAACCTGCAAACTCCCCAAACCCCAGGCGAACAGGTCAGCGGGAAAATATTACGGGAACATATGAAGGAAACAAACAAGTGTGCTCTCGCTTGTGGAGTAACAGAGTTCGAGAGAGGAAACTCTCCCATCATGCATTATTAGGGAGCTGCGAATAAAGATCGCTCGAGCTGCTAAACACACAAGTCAAGGCTTCTCTTTGACATTTCTCCCAGCTAAAGCTGTGCAGGGTTATGTTGCTGGCAGGAGATCTGTGGCCAGTGCTGTTCCACTAGGATCAGAGCTGGAACCTCTGTTGTTTTCAATATATAATTAATTACCATGAAAAGCAGGAAGTTTAGTTAGCAGGTTTTCAAATGGTACAAATGGATGAAGTTGTGAATAGTGATGAATGTTGTCAAAGCATACAGCAGGAAAGAGATCAGTAGGAAGCTTGTGTGGAGAAATTGCAGGCAGAGTTTAATTCAGACAAGTGTGAGGATCCTTTGGAGAGCTAATGAGTTAATCAGCCTCCTTTGCACATTAACAATTGTGTGAGCATTGCATTCTGAGCCCTCGAAGGAAATATCAGGGCAGGGATTGTACACAGGTCAGATTGAATGACGGTCTCGGTGAGCAAAAGTGAGAAACAGATACAGAAAAGTTTTGAGATGGATTGAATCAAATGTTATCAATTTGCACGACCCGCAATATTACATCAGTCACAAATGGGAGTGGGTTAAAAAATGACTGCAGATGCTGGAAACCAGATTTTGGATCAATGGTGCTGGAAGAGCACAGCAGTTCAGGCAGCATCCAAAGGGCAGCAAAATCGACGTTTTGGGCAAAAGCCCTTCATCAGGAACAAAGGCAGTGAGTCTGAAGCGTGGAGAGATAAGCTAGAGGAGGATGGAGGTGGGGAGAAATTAGCAGAGAGTACAATGGGTGAGTGGGGGAGTGGATGAAGGTGAAAGGATGGAGAGGATGGAGTGGGTGGGTGGAAAAGTAGCTAGGCAGGTCGGACAAGTCATGGGGACAGTGCTGAGCTGGAAGTTTGGAACTAGGGTGAGGTGGGGGTGGGGAAATGAGGAAACTGTTGAAGTCCACATTCATGCCCTGGGGATGACGTGTTTAGATTAGATTACTTACAGTGTGGAAACAGACCTTGCGGCCCAACAAGTCCACACCGACCCACCGAAGTGCAACCCACCCCTACATTTACCCCTTACCTAACGCTACGGGCAATTTAGCATGTCCAATTCACCTGACCCGCACATCTTTGGACTGTGGGAGGAAACCGGAGCACCCGGAAGAAACCCACGCAAACACGGGGAGAACATGCAAACTCCACACAGTCAGTCGCCTGAGTCGGGAATTGAACCCGGGTCTCAGGCGCTGTGAGGCCGCAGTGCTAACCACTGTGCCACCGTGCCCTCCATGTGCCGAGGCGGTAGATAAGGCGTTCTTCCTCCAGGCGTCTGGTCGTGAGGAAGCGGCGGTGAAGGAGGCCTAGGACCTCCATGTCCTCGGCAGAATGGGAGGGGGAGTTGAAATGTTGGGCCACGGGGCGTTGTGGTTGATTGATGCGGGTGTCCCGGAGATGTTCCCTCAAGCACTCTGCTAGAAGGTGCCCAGTCTCCCCAATGTAGAGGAAATCGCATCGGGAGCAACAGATACAATAAATGATATTAGTGGATATTCAGGTAAAACTTTGATGGGTGTGGAAGGCTCCTTTAGGGCTTTGGATAGAAGTGAGGGAGGAGGTGTGGGCACAGATTTTACAGTTCCTGCGGTGGCAGGGGAAAGTGCCAGGATGGGGGGGGGTGGGTTGTAGGGGAGCATGGACTTGACCAGGTAGTCAAGGAGGGAACAGTCTTTGCGGAAGGTGGAAAGGGGTCGGGAGGGAGATATATCCCTGGTGGTGGGGTCTTTTTGGAGGTGGCGGAAATGTCGGCGGATGGTTTGGTCTATGTGAAGGTTTGTAGGGTGGAAGGTGAGCACCAGGGGAGTTCTGTGATCAGGAGACTGGAATTGGAGCAGCAAATTAATCATTCATGCAGCTAAAGGGGATGCTGGGTAAAGATACCACAGCTAGTGCTTATTTCATTCCAGACTCATGAGACAGGGAGCACATCCATGCTGCATCTTTCATATTGAGGTTTTTAACATTTTTGTTCACTCACTTGAAGTGTTGCATGTTTAGATACTCCAGAGAAGACAGCTTCAATCTCCTCAATCTCTCCTGCCAGGGAATTCAATTCACAGGGGCATGTTGCTGGCTGATTTATGGACTGGAACGGGCAATTGAGACTATAATGTTACTATATAAAATATCTTAAATTGCATTTCCAGATAGCCAGACATATGGGGGCTTTAAGAAAAAGAACTTAACTGATGAGCATTGAGTGTCAGAGCACCTACTGTTGTGGGGGTATACTGTTTAGATACAATTTATTGATAATTGTTAGAATTGACTTACGCTGGCTCCAGAGAAGTGGTCAGAGCATTACAACCGTCATTGGAGCTGGTAACAAATTTCCCATGGGTTAAAAATCTTACATGACAAAGTAAGTCCGAGTTCTGCTGGTAAAGTGCACAAAGTTATTCAAAATGGCCCTAATTTACATTCACAAACAAGTGAGAGAAAGGCACATTACTGAGGTCATTGCATGAGTCCAAATTTAGAAATGCAGGAGAACTGAAGGGGGAGCTGGTATTGTGTGTTGTCGTAATGATAGGGAAAAACTTATTTTACGGAGAGAGAGAGAGAATTCCCAGATGGGAAACTCAGCTTTATCATCACACCAACTGCAGAGTCGTCCAATTCCGCAGGTCCTGATCCTTATCGGTAATACTGAAGGGGAAAGCAGCATTACCAGCGCATGCAGTCGAATATTGAACTGGTCATGTGGTCTGGAAAGACACCAATGTGACGGGACCAGGGAGAGGCTGTGAAAATGTGGGGACTGTGGGAAGGAATTCACTTACCCCTCCCAGCGGGACACTCACCGACACAGTCACACTGGGGAGAGGCTGTTCACCTGCCTCACGTATGAGAAGGGATTTACACGACCTTACAAACTGCTGAAGGACCAGATATGGCACAGTGGATTTAGACTTTTCACCTGCTCCATGTTTGAGAAAAGATTCATTCAAATCTCTCACCTGTGGAGACATCAGTGCATTCCCACTGGGGAGAGGCCATTCACCTGCACCGTGTGTGGGAAAGGAATCACTCAGTCCTCTGACCTGCTGAAATACCAGCGAGTTCACTCCAGGGAAAGGCCATTCACTTGCTCCCAGTCTAGGGAGAGATTCACTCAAATGCACCACCTGCTGAGACCCCAGTGATCCCACACAGGGGAGAGGCCATTCAGATGCTTAGTGTGTGAGAGAGGTTTCAGTGATTCATCCATCCCCCCTGAGACCCAAGTGAGTCCACGCAGGGGAGAGGCCATTCAGATGCTCGGTTGTGAGAAGGGATTCAGTGATTCATCCTGCCCCTTTGAGACCGCAGCGAGCCCACACAGGGGAAAGGACATTCAGATGCTCAATGTATGAGAAGGGATTCAGTGATTCAACCCGCCTGCTGAGACCCGAGAGGGTTCATTCAGGGTAGGAGCTGTTTACCCCTCTGTGTGAAAAGGGATTTGCTGTGTCTTCAACATGACTGAGAGACCAGTGTGTGCACACAGGGAAGTGGCCATCCCCCTGCTCCGTGTGGCGTAGAGTTCACACATCACTGCAGGACTATGTCCAGTTATTGTTCATCAGAGTCAGGACTGGACTTTGTAGATGATGACACTGTTGGAATATCGATGTGTGGCTGTTAATTACATTAACTGGGCTGGTGTTGACTGAATTTATATTCCCACTTTCTGACCCTCAGGATGTCTCTCTGGCCAGTAAGTCTCCACAACTTTCTGATCCTCAGGATGTCTCTCTGGCCACTAAGTCTCCACAAACAGCAATGTGACAATGATCAGGGATCAGCTGTATTGGTTTAAATTGCAATTGTGGCACTGCTGCTTCACAGCACCAGGTACAAGATTGGAGTCCAGCCTTGGTCAACAGCCTGTGTGGAGTTCCCACATTCTCCCCATGATCGTGTGGGTCCCCTCCAGGTGCTCCGGTTTCCTCCCACAGCCCAAAGATGTGCAGGTTTCGTGCATCAGTTATGCTAAGTTGTCCACAGTATCCAGTTTTGTGCAGACTAGGTGGATCAGACATGGGAAATACAGTGTTACATGGATGAATTGCTCTGGGGGGATGCTCTTCAGATGGTGGATGGGGTTTGATGGGCCTATGCTCTCCTTCCACACTGTAGCGATTCTATTCTATGATTGAACATGAAGGTTTCACAGCAGGGTGTCTTTGGAGATGGAGCATGTGGTGTGTATCAATGCTCTCGATGCCTTTAGATAGAGGTGGGCACCGCAGGGGATACAGTGCTTTATCTACACCGCTGTCCCCTCCCCACAACTCTACTTTGATTTAGCCCCTTCTCAGTCCGTCACTTGCAATGGTTTGCTTTGCCCGTAATGGACTTTGTTTGGAAATATTCAATTGGTTACACGGGTGGTTTACTGCCGGTAATGATATGTCTAGATTAGAATGGTGCTAGAAAAGCACAGCAGGTCAGGCATGACCAGAGGAGCAGGCAAATCAATGTTTCGGACAATAGTCCTTTTCCAGCACCACTCTAATCTAGGCTCTAGTTTCCAGCATCTGCGTTCCTCACTTTTGCACTGCTGGTGATTATATGTTAACCAAAAGCAAAATGGCTTAATGATGATTTTTATGGTGTGAAGGTTGCTGTGATAACACTTCTAGGTCGGAGAAATGGGGGAAATGAACGCGTCACAGCTCAGAGAGTGAGAACTGAAAAGCAGTTAAATCAAACCAAAGTTTCAGGCAGGGAAGGAATATTTCCCTGGAGATTGAGTAACTGGAAAGTGACGGTGTCCGGGAATAGACAGGATTTTGTTTCACAAAGTAGTTGAAAGTTTTAAAACTGTTTTATTCAGACAGTTTACTTTCTTTTCCTTAATTTTATTTGTTGTGCAAAAAACTTTTACAACATTTTTCAAACCAAAATTTAAAACCTTGTGTTAAAGACAAATGTTAAATAAAATCCATCAAACCATCCCTCAATGAAAACTGATGTGGAAGTGCAATCTCATGGAGAATCCCTGCCCTGCTTACTTCTTCCTACCTGGGCTCCATGACTATATACATGCATGGGAGATAACAGCAGGGGGAGGCCATTCAGCCTTTGATCCTGCTCCACCATTCAATGGGAAACAGCTGATCATCCAGCTCAGTCTCCTGTTCCTGCTGTGTTCCAATCCCCTTTCATGACTTTACCTCGAATAGATATATCTAAGTCCTCCTTTGGTTTCACTGCCTTTTGTTCCAGTGATGTTGCGGTGTTAGTGTGTGGGTGTAGGCAGGGGTAATGTGATGGTGCTGCCTCCTGGAAGATGCACTCAGCATCCCTCATCATCCTGCAGTAATATCAACTGGGTTTCAGCAATTAGAAATAGAAACTATTTCCAGGATATGGGCATCACTGGCTCAGCCAGCATTTATTCCTTATCGCTAGTTACCTTTGAGAAGATGGTAGTGAGCTGCTGTCTTGAACCATTCACAGTCACTTTGGCGCAGATCGACCGACAATGCTGGGAGGGAGAGGATTGCAGGATTTTGGCAGAGTGATTCTCTATCTTTGGTTCTTCAAATACTGGTTAACTTAACCACAATCTGCACATGATTTTGAGATTTCAGTCTGCAAATCTTCACCATCCAGCACCCTGTATAAAGGAATATGTCCAGATTAGAAATTCAGAACAGACGATTCTCAATTCTCTGGGCTATCTGTTTCTCCCTTCTTCCCCCAAAGCTGTATCCCTCCAGACCACTTACTCTCAATCATTCTGACTCTGCTGCCCCCTTATGTACACCCTCCCCATTTTCATGGAGTTGCTGATAAACAGATCCATGGTCTGTTTATCATTTCCCGTCCCTGGTTAGACTCTGCACCCTTTCTGGGTTCACTGCCTTTCCTTTTAGTTGTTGCAAATCAATAATGTAACACCAGAATGAAGCAAAAGGAAACAGAAAGGGAGATGGCAGCACGGTAGCACATTGGAAAGCACTGCTACCTCACAGCGCCAGAGTTAAATTCCAACCTCGGGCAACTGTCTGTGTGTAGTTTGCATATTCTCCCAGTGTCTGCATGGGTTTCCTCCAGGTGCTCAGGTTTTCTCCCACAGTCATTAGGATAGGTGACTTGGTCATGCTAAATTGCCCATAGGGTTAGGTGAAGGGGTAGATGTAGTGGAATAGGTCTGGGTGGGTTGCTCTTCGGAGGGTCAGTGTGGGCATGTTCGGCTGAAGAGCCTGTTTCCACACTAAGCAATCTAATCTTGGGCAGAAGAGGAACTTCAGTCTGCGAGAATGGGTCAAATCCTTCTTTGTTTCTCATTGGTTGATTCCCAGTGTTATGATGAGTTGGGAATAGACCTTGGTTCCACATGGGAGTTCAAAGGGCGGCACGGTGGCACAGTGGTTAGCACTGCTGCCTCACAGCGCCAGGGACCTGGGTTCAATTCCCGCCTCAGGCGACTGACTGTGTGGAGTTTGCACGTTCTCCCCGTGTCTGCGTGGGTTTCCTCCGGGTGCTCCGGTTTCCTCCCACAGTCCAAAGATGTGCGGGTCAGGTGAATTGGCCATGCTAAATTGCCCATAGTGTTAGGTAAGGGGTAAATGTAGGGGTACGGGTGGGTTGCGCTTCGGCGGGTCGGTGTGGACTTGTTGGGCCGAAGGGCCTGTTTCCACACTGTAAGTAATCTAATCTAAAGTGTCAACACACCCAACGATCAAGCCTACAAGCAGATATGCCCCTCCTCCAGCCAATCACAGTGTGAAATACTTTCCGTCAGTTACTCCAAAGCACATGCTCCAAAACCCGCCCACATTCTGTACATGTGTAGTGCTGGGTTTCCCCACACACGTGTGTTTCATGCCTCAGGGATTGTGGGAGCTGTAGTCCCCATGAAGCCACTGGAGCTCTGTCTCTGGAAAGTGAATGAAAAGTGTGGACTGGAGTGTGTTGTTTATAGGATCCCCATTCAGACACACAGGACATGTTTGGCTGTCACTGGGTTTTACTGAGAATTCTGCTTCTCACAACCTGATTTCTGACGCAATGAACATAGATTCAGCCAATTCCAGGGCGGGGAGGTTAAAAAGGGGTAGCAGATTTTAAGCAGAGTTGGCTCAGTGGCTAGCACCACTGTCTCACAGCGTCAGGGACCCGGGTTTGATTCCAGCCTTAGGCGACTGTGTGGAGTTTACACGTTCTCCTAAAGTCTGTGTGGGTTTCCTCTGGGTGCTCCAGTTTCCTCACACAGTCCACATAAAAGTGTCCACAGTGTCCATGCATATGCCAATGAAGTCATTAACCATGAGAAATACAGGGAATGGGTGAGTCTGAATGGGATGTTCATCGTAGGGTTGGTGTGGACTCCATTGACGAATACCTTCTTTCTGCACTGTAGGGATTCTATTCTATTCTCATGAAGAAGAATGTACCTATCTCAATGTGCTGTGAATCTGTGGAATTCCCTATTCAAACTGCAGTGGCTGCCAGGACAATTAGCAAATTTACTGAAGAGATACAGATGCTTAATTTGTAATGAGTTGAAGGGTGACAGAGAGCAGTCGGGAAAATCCAGCTGAGACCAAGGTGACATCAATCATCATCTTATTAAATGGTGGATCTAGTTCGAAGGGCTGCATTGCCTCTCCTGTGCCCAGTGCTTGTCTTCTTATGGTAATAACTGGAAAGCTGAGACCAAAAATCACCACCTTCACCCAAGGAAATTTTCAGAAGGTGCAGGATAGTCAGGTGGATTAGCATTCCAAACGTAGATAGTGAGGAAGCATGCATGTGATAATGATTTTGCAATTTTAAACTGAGGGGAGAAAGTGATTTATGGTTTTAGACTGTGTAGTACATTCACAACGTCCAGAATACTCTGTTGTGAATATCTATCCTGTACTTTATTAAAAAGCCAAGGTCACTGACAATGAAAACCAAAACGCCCAGCAAACATCCCCTCACCTTGTATTCTATTCAAAGACTTGTGATAAGTCTGGTGGAATTTAGAATATAGTTGGAAAGCGGGAAGATTAAATCCAATCCAGATCCTGTGCCTAAACAAAGGAGACTACAATAAGAGGAGGCAAGAGTTGGCTAATGTAGACTGGAGGCAAAGACTTTACGGTGGGACAGTTGACAGACAGTGGAGGAATATCAAAGAATTTTTCAAACTGCTCAGTAAAAGCATATGTCAAGGAAAAGGAAGGACTGTCGGAAAAGGAGTAATCTGCCATGGGTGGCTAAAGAAATAAGGACGTCTATCAAATAGAAATAGAAGGCATACGAATTGACAAAGATTAAGGAGAAACTAGGAGATTAGAAAAACTTTAACGCTCAACAGAAAGCTGGATGGGATTGGGCGAGAAATGTGGTGAGTACCTGTCGCCAGGGCCAGATTGTAGTTTACACATATGTTCCCCTATTGTGTGGGGAACATATGGCCTCTGTAATTGTTGAAGCACATAACTGTTACCATAGAGATAATCCTGATCAAGTTAAAAATCACAGCACACTCCAAAAGCTTGTACTTCCAAATAAACCTGTTGGACTATAACCTGATGATGTGTGGTTTGCAACTTTGCCCATCCTGCTCCAACACCAGTTCTTCCACATCAGAATCCTGACAGACAGCCCCACTGAAACTGACGTGCTGTCAGATACCTGACTGAGCCACAGGGGCGTGGGGGAGGGGTATTTGGTTTAACCACAAAAATGCTGAGCTGAACTCGACTTTTTAACTGCCATTGACATGGAGATAATATTGAGAGACAGCATCCATTCAAAACCACAAACCACAAAGGTGTAAGAATGGGAGCTGTACATCGGACAGGCGGGGAGTTACTTGATGCTGCCTGAAGGCGTTTTGCATGTACACTATCCAGGTAACTGCCATGTCTCATCAACAAAGACTCAACGAAGACCTCTTAGAGTCCTGTGCCTTGTTATTCCTACCCAGCAGGGTTCAGGGATATGAGCACATAGCAGTAAGTCTTCACAGTGGAGGATACGAAGAATATGCCAGTAATTGATAAGGAGACTAAGGAAGGTGAGGACCATGAAACAACCATTATCACAAAAGCATTAAAGCTGGGGAAGCAAATGGAGCTAAAGGTAGATAAGTCTCTTTGCCCTGATGGAATATATCTCAGGGTGCTTCCAGAGATAGCGGGAGAAATAGTAAATATCCTTGGAGTGAGAATCCGACAGCAGAGGTAAGCCCTTTGGCCCAAACTGTCACATGCTGGCCAAAATGTCCATCCATGCTCACACATTTCCCTGCACTTGTCCCATCTGCTTCTGACCGTTTGCTATCCATGTATTTGTCCAAAATATTTTAGATGTTGTTAATGTACCCACCTCAACCACTTCCACTGGCAGCTCAGTCCATATACATACCAGCCTCTGTGTAGTACAGGTGCCCCTTAGGTTCCCTTTCATAATTCCCCTTCTAACTTCAAACTGATGCCCTCCACTCCGTGGTTTCCTGGGAAAAAAGACTCAGTGAATTCATTACCCAAGCCTCTCATGATCTTATACACTTCCAGAAAAGATTCCTCCTCTGTTTCCTCTGCTCTAAACAAAATAAAATCATCGCTTGTCCTACCTTTCCCTATAACTCAAACCCCTGAGCCCTGGCAAAAATCCTTGTAAATTTCTTCTGCACTTATTCCAGTTTAATAACTGAAACCTACACTGCATTCACCACATTTCCAGTGTTTCCCAACGGCGCCGGAACCGATGTGACAACGCCAATGAATTACAAGCCATGATCGAAAATTAACCCCTTTCCAACAATCCCATTTTCATAGTTTTTTTCCATGGTGCAGGTCTCCTTGTATCTTTCTGATTGCATGACTAATTAAAAAACTTGTCCTCATACAAAACAAATCTGTAGCCTAATTGTTCCTGGGAAATATGCCATTTTTTTCAGACTTTTAAAAACAAAGGAAATCTCTCTCCACAGTCACCATGCTAATATGGACTTGGCTGTGTCTTAATATTTTTTTTTTCCAGTCACACTGTCATTTGAAATATTAGCCCACGGACAGAATGCACACCTTTCCTTCCACATGAAAAGGCCAATGATATTCAGATCGGCACGGATCAAGTAACTATCAAACTGAACATAAAGTTCAACTTGAATTTATCATCCACAAATTCGCTGTTTCGGTACCCTACAACAGAGAAAACAAGTTACTACCGTTAACACAGGATGGAAATTCATGAGACAATGATAGTATCAAATTGTAGTTTCTTTTTTGCCCAAAGCTTTAAATCTCAGTCTCAATTTCTCTCTTCTGTGAACTAAAGTCTAAACCAATCCCCTCACTCCTTTCCTCCACACCCAGTTCTAACACACTCTCCTCTCTTTGAATTCAGATTCCTATCTCCTGCCTGCAGACAAAGAACCAAAAAAAGGGGTGGCACGATGACACTCCTGCCCCACAGCACTAGGGTCCCAGGTTCGATTCGAGCCTTGGGTAACTGTCTGCGTTGAGTTTGCACATTCTCTCCGTTTCTGCGTGGGTTTCCTTCGGGTGCTCCGGTTTCCTCCCACAATCCAAAGATGCGCAGGTCAGGTGAATTGCCCATGTTAAACTGCCTGTAGTCTTAGGTGCATTAGTAAGAAGGAAATGGGTCTGGGTGGGTTACTCTTCGGAGGGTCGGTGTGCACCGGTTGGGCCGAAGGGTCAGTTTCTGCACTGTAGAAATCTCAGCAAATCTTATCAATGAGTCTGACTCGGAGCCTCCCGGGTATTGGTGAATCCTCCTCCCAACTCCCAGGGTTTCCTTCCTGGTCAGACCCAAACTGATTTATTTTTCCCCAATCTGGAACCTCTTATTTATTTCCCCACACCGACCCTCTGATAAGAACCATCCTGCACACTCTGGCCAAATCATATCTGGTTGTACTAAAATGACCCAAATTTGAACTTTAATTGTAGGCCCATCCGTGTTCCTTTCCATAACATTCCTGAATCTTCACACGAGTTCTGATAACGTTCTGCAAAATGCTCCCTCACTGATACACCGACCACTTGTCACGATACCAGGGCAGGGACAAATCCCCTAGGTCTTGTTCTCAGAGGGAGGAAGGGACGGAGCTGCCAATGACAGATTGATCCCACACACCCACAGCCTATCTCCCTGGGACTGACCCATACTGCACATACGCCAACAATTGGCCAGCACTGCGCCCATGCACTGGTCTCCCTTCCTACAGAGCATGCTCCAGATCACACGGGAGCCTGGGTGATTGACAGCAGCTGCTGCACAATAGGGTGGAAGGGGCGGGCCTGGAGGACTGGGACAATGGGATTGTAAACAATGAATGCATGTGGAGGACACTGGGGGATGGACAGGTCAGTGAGGGACAGGATCAGTGTAGCAGCAGGAGGGGATCATGGACAAACTGAGCAATGGGAGAGTCTGACAGGAGATAAACGACAGGAAGGTTCTGTTTGGAGGCTCATGCAGGGACAGCTGGAAGACAGTATGGCTTGGTGGCTTGGGCATGTTTTCCAATCAGCCTCTTCAAAGATGCTGTTACTCAATTCTGAACACGATCCTCCTGGTCCGGAGGTAAGGACATTACCCACCATTTCCTGGTGGGCTAGTGGAAAGAAGGGAAGATTTTCTCAATCTCACTAACATGGAAACTCCCTGAGCTCCTCCTACTTACTGTCTATGGTGGGAATGGAAGAGACAGAGCAGATGGAAGCAGGGTTAGGGATATATACGGACTGCCTTTCAAAAGGAACTCACCTGTGTGGGTGACATTGACAAGACTCAATACACAGTCACTAACACAAAGTTGCTGGACGTGAACATTACCCAGAATATTAACACTCATAACTGGGTGACACAGACCCCAATGTACAGAGTTAAGTCCTGGATATTAATAACGGCTTTGTGTGTGAACGTGAGTCATTTTTTTGAAGAAGTAACAAAGAGCATTGATGAGGGCGAAGCAGTGGAAGGCGTTCAACAAGGTGCCCCATGGGAGACTGATTAGCAAGGGTAGATCTCATGGAATACAGAGAGAACGAGCCATTTGGATACAAAGCTGGCTCAAAGGTAGAAGGCAGAGGGCGGTGGTGGAAGGTTGCTTTTCAGGTTGGAGAGCAGTGGATTGCCACAAAGGATCGGTGCTGGATTCAGCAATTTTCATCATTTATATATCATCTGATCAGATGGTCGAATGTGCTGAGAAGTGGCAGTTGGAGTTTAATTTAGATAAAGGTGAGGTGTTGCATTTTGGAAAAGCAAATATTAGCAGGAGATATACACTTAATGGTAAGGTCCTCGGGAGTGCTGCTGAACAAAGAGACATTGGTGTGCAGGTTCATTGCTCCTTGAAAGTGGAGTCGCAGGCAGACAGGGTAGTGAAGAAGGTGTTTAGTATGCTTTCCTTTATTGGTCAGAGCACGGTGTATAGGAATTGGGAGGTCATATTGCGGCTGTACAGGACATTGGTTCGGTCATGCTTGGAATATTGCATGCAATTCTGGTCTCCTTCCTATCAATACAATATTGTGAAACTTGAAAGGGGTCGGAAAAGTATTTCAAGCATGTTGCCAGGGTTGGTGGATTTGAGCTACAGGGAGAGCATGAATACACTGTTTTTCCTGGAGCATCAGATGCTGATTGGTGACCTTATAGAGGTTTATTAAATCAGTAGGGGCATGGATAGGGTAAATGCACAAGGTCGTTTTTCTGCCGTGGGGAGGAGGTACGATGGGAGGTGGGAGACAGAGGGGGGAGACCGAGAGGGGAGGGTGACCGTTATTTTGTAGATCTACAACACAACCCTGTTCCTGTATTCTCCCCATCCCCTTCATTCCCTCTGAAGGGCTCAGAACAAGTGCACAGTCCCTGGAAAGTAGAGCTTCAGGGTGATTAAGTGCTGAAGGTTGCATTTGGGACGCTGACTTTTATTGGTCTGTGCACTTATCAATAAATGGATCTGGGTTTAATTTGACTGTCCTGGATTCATGTCTGTGTCCACAGACGCGCCTGTCTCTGACCCTGACTATTGGATCCCCTGTCACTGTAACTCTGCCATTCTCCTTCCTCCCGTTCTGTGCAGCGGAGCTATCTGTGGTGTCATGAACCTGGCTGTTGTTGATTTCCCCTGAGAGTCCACCCCACTTGTTCCCCCTTATAGAATCCCAAGCGGTGCAGAAAATCTGTTTGAGAAGGGGAATGATCACTGGGGAGTCCTGCACTTCCTTCCTGAGCCATTTACTTGATCTGATGGTCACCCATTCCCTTTCTTCCTGTGTAACCCTCACCTGCAATGTGACTAACTCACTAAACGTGCCGTCCATAACATTCTCAGTATTGCTCCACAATGAGTCTACTCTCAGCTCCAGGACTGCAAAGCAGTTTCCCAGTAGCTGCAGATGGGCACACTTCCTGCACACACAGCAGTCACAGACACTGGAAGTGTCCCTGATTTCCCACGTTACGCAAAAGGAGCACACCACGGGTCTGAGGTCTCCTGTCACAATGTCTCTCTAGTTTCAGCTAGGAGAATTTAAATGAGCTAGCAACCTTCTTTCTCTTCAAACATTTCCATTATAATCAAAAGCCTGGTCTTTATTTAACCTGACAGTTTATACTTTAAAAACTGTTAAATAAAACTCAGCAGGTATCGCTTCCAACTTGGCTGTTCCCATTGGGACTATGTGAATTGCTGAATGTCCTGAACTAAAACTGAAGCTGTGGTTTAACTTCTCCCTGTCTCCCCTCGCTCTGTTTACACCCAACTCTAAAACACACTCATTGAGCCAAGGAGCCCACACAATGCAGCCCTGTCATTTTCATTATCTGCTCAGCCTCCTGTACTGTTCCAATGCATCTCAATGGGAGCTCAGGAACTGCATCTCATCTTTCAATTCAGCCCTTTGTAACCCCAAAGTCAACATGGACCTCAGCAGTGTCTGAATGAACAGACAGTTGTCAGAACCTGGAACATTCCACCCGAAATGGTGCTGGAATTTGAGTCCATAAGGAATTTTAATGAGTAGTTTGCAGGGAATTGAAAATGATGACTTTACAGGTTAACATCATGAAGTGGGTGATTGGGTCTAAATCTGACAGCTCCTACAAAGAGACGAGGTGTAATTTGGATAAATTTGTGCTCCCTGTCAGGCCAATACCTCCTTCCACATCTACAGGGCCCAGAATTGAGCACAAACCACAAGGGTGATCCAACCACAAATTTGAACATCTTTCTGCGTTTTGCTTAAAAAAAAACAGATCCTTTCCCACAGACAGAACAGACACACTTTTCTCCTTCCACAGTTAAATGTCAATGGTATTCAGATCCTGATGACCCTGCTGACGATAGAAAGTTGAT
The DNA here is from genome assembly GCF_020745735.1 of Hemiscyllium ocellatum. Lineage (NCBI taxonomy): Eukaryota > Metazoa > Chordata > Chondrichthyes > Orectolobiformes > Hemiscylliidae > Hemiscyllium > Hemiscyllium ocellatum. Next base: position 5,627,073 of record NC_083412.1, read on the forward strand.
TTTGAGATCCCTGTCTCAATTATTCTCAATTAAAGTCCTATAAAATGAATTCACAAAATAAAATTCACAATCAGTGCAGGCTGAACAGTAAAGACAAATATTTCTCTTAGTATGTGTTTGATGTGTAAATGCTCCTCTTCAAATCACCCCGCTCCCCCCACCCAGGAAGAGGACATGCCCATGTGCCTCGCTGTACCTTGCCCCAAATAAAGAATGTGGCCATAACCCAGGACCTATCAGCGCCTGAGGGCCACAGACATTTTCCCATTTGCTGTAAACGTGGGACCAAGAGTTTCTAATTCAGGCCTAACTACGTGTTCAGAGTGTAATTAAACCCTCCCAGTCTAAACTGGATCCAACTCCCCTTCCTATTACCTCCTCCTGCACAACAAGGGTCATTCTAGATCCAGTGACCCTTCCTCAGAACCGACGGTTGCTGGGAAAATTAGAATCCCTACAGTGTGGAAACAGGCCATTCGGCCCAACAAGTTCACACCCACCCTCTGAAGAGTTTCCTCAACCAAACCCATTCCCCGATCCTATTATTCTACATTTGTCCTGACTAATGCAACTAACCTATACATCCCTGAACACTACGGAAAATTTAGCTTGGCCAATCCACCTAACCTGCACATCTTTGGACTGCAGGAGACAGGGATTAAAGCATAAATAATAGGTGGAGACAGAGCCCAAAAGAAGCAGTAACATTTGGAAAGACAAAAGAGTGGATAACAATTTGGCTGGGAGAATGAATAGCTGTTAATGGAGGGGACAGGAACCTGTGTCTGGCAGCATTTCAGTGGAGGTCCTGGAAATGGCAGCTGATGATCTACATTCAGCTGCAAGAGCTTTCAGTTGCCTATCACTTTAACACACGAGTCTGTTCCTTGGCCAACATCTCTGTCTCATGCTTACTGCAGTGTTCCAGTGAAGCTTGATGCAAGCTGGCTGAACATTCAAGAACATACCAAAATGCCCCGTATTTCAAGGACTGCAATTTCTCCTCCCACGTGGTCAACATTTCTCTCCAGTGTATCTCCACCATTCCACACATCTCTGCCATTGAACCACACCTCTCCAACTGCAACATGGATACAACTCCACCCACTCCCCTCCCCCCGTCCTCATCTTCCACCGAGACACAGCGCATCCTCCTCCGCCATTTCCACCACCTACAATCAGATCCTACCGGAGATATATTTCCCTCTCCATTCCATTCAGCATTCCACAGAGACCATTCCCTGTGAATCCTAGTCAGATCCATGCTCCCCTGTGCTCATTGGGCAAACTAGCAGTATCTGTAGAAGAAACACGTGTTTCAGAGTGCATGCAATAAACCTGAACATTGTTATTTTTCATGGAGCTTGGGACCCGACTGGAGCAGCAATGAAGCTAGTATTGTGTTTTTTTTTAATTTCCGAGCTTGCCAAACTATTGTTGGTAAATGCAGGTGACTTTATCAAAGCACATTTCACACTGCCCAGCCAGGAATTTGGTCCCAATTCTGTCAGTCCATCCATTCCTATGGATAAGAGGTATTTTAAATGTGAGCACTCCATTTAACTATTTGAATTGAATACTTCAGTGGTTAAGTCCTCTTGGATTCTGAATTTCAAATTACTCAATGTGATTTTTTGTCCCCCTTGAATTTGCCAAGCACTGGGCAGTTCTGGAATATTCCAAATATTTACAATAGATGCATTCACACTATTGAAGGCAACCTGGCAGATTTGAATACCATTCAGGTAGTCAACAACAATACATAAGTAACTTTATGAATTGCTTACTGCACACCAACAACACAAGCCAAATATTATTGAAACCACAGATTCTTTCCCAAGTATTCCCAAATCTAAACAGTGCATTCCAGATATGCTCACTATCACCACCTGGGAGTAGTCTCCTAAAGTGCTCCCAGAATTTAGAAAGTGCACACACTGCCCTCCAAAGCTAAATCTGATGTCACAGGCTTCACTCTTATGGCATACAATGGCATTTATTGTCTAAATATTTCATGTGACAATTGATTTTTCAAGCAATTTATAAAATTCTTTAAATCCTGAAGAAATGTGATATAGAAGTGAATGGAAAGTGTGATGTTTGCTTGACCTTTGGCTCTATGCATCACACCAAACTGAACCTTTAACAAGATGTGGGATGTTTCCCACAAAGTTTGATTAAAATAGAAAAGATTATGCGCTGGGATTTGAATATTCAATCAGGTTTAATAAAAATCCTTCCAAAAATTGAGAGTTTGATTTCAGCTCCTTTAAGGAAACTTGCTCCCGGCCTTCAATTTTGTGACATGTGACCATTCTTGGGTAAAGGTGGCTATGTGCAACACTGCAGGATGTTGTGCTGAAATGCCTCATTGGGTGGATGAGCTTTATTACTGGTATAACTTGGCTAATTTTGAGACGGAATGTTACATTGAGTTAAATCTTGTTTTTAAACTGAGGCGTGTTTGTGGAACTCAAGTATGGAAACTATGCTCATGTTTGCAATGAACCTTTCACTTTTGGAAATTACTTACAAAACAGATCAGAAAAATACGAAAGTTCAATCTAGAAAGCATAGTGCTGCAGAACTGCAGGTCCAGCAGCACCTCGGAGGGTGAACAACATTGTAAGTTCAAAGTCTCATGACCTTTTGTCCGTTCAGACGAAGAGTCAGTGAACTTGAAATGTCACATGTTTTTTCTCTTTACCGATGCCCTCAGAACTCCTGAGATTTTCCAGCACTTTGTTTCTGGGGTTCAGATCTCCAAAACCTGCAGTTTATTGTTTTGTTATAAATCCTATGATTTGACTTGGGGAGCGAGAGGCAGCAATTGTGATCAACTAGGATAGAACTCCCCAACCATGGAAAAAAAACACAATTCTTTATACTTTGCAAAACACGACTGTAAATAAGAAACACAATTAAGCTAAGTGCAAGAAGACATACCACCGGCCTTGTCTCAAACTTGCGACTCTGTCAGAATTGTGTTTGCTCATTTCCTTTGAGATCAGTCCACAAATGTCCCAGTTCCAGTTCCTGGGCCGGGCCCAGTTACCACATTGCAGTGGGGTGGGGAGCTTTATGTCAGCCTGAAGTTTTTGTTAAGTGCATCATTGCAGGTTGAAGTTGACGGTTTTGACTAGTATTGAGTCATCGAACTTGGAGGAAATCCTTCCGAATATGTTGATTAACTGGACTGAGCCTGTTTATATGCAGTCCTGTTAGTAGTGCTGTAATATTCTCAGTTAAGAATCACACAACCCCAGGTTAGAGTCGAACAGGTTTAATTTGGAGCACACTAGTTTTCAGAGCACCGCTACTTCATCAGGTGATTGTGGAGGGCTCAATTCTAAGGCACAGAATTTATAGCAAAAATTTACATTGTGATGTAACTAAAGTTATACAATAAAAAAACCTTGATTGTCTGTTGAGTCTTTTATCTGTTCGAATACCATGATAGTTTCACTTCTTTCATATGTAAATCACAAAACCTGTTTTAAAACTTGCATTCCTGACAGTTGCCCATCCAATCACTTATTGTATTAATCACTGCACAGTCTCATCAAAGGAATGAAACTTGATGGACCACATTACATCTACCAATGCTCAGGAAAGTGCAACCACAAAGTCAGACCTCTTGACACTGCAACCTCTGCCTCACTGTGGGCCAAAAACAGCAGCAGAACTGTACTCCAGCCCAATCTAAAATCTCATGGTCTTGTATATCCCCCATTCAACCAATAACATCAAGCCTGGTTCAATGGAGAATACAGGAGGACATGCCAGGAGCAGTACCAGGCATACATAAAATTGAGGTGCCAACCTGGTGCAGCTACCAAACCTGCATGCCAAACAGTGCAAGCAACACCAAATAGAACTATGTGATCCCACAACCAATGGATCAGATCGGACCTCGGCATTTCTGCCACACCTAGTCATGAATGGTGATGGACAAGTAAACAATTCACTGCAGGAAGCATCACCGATATCCCCATCCTGACAGACAGAACTGTCTCAATCATCCATGCAACAGATAAGCGAACAGCATTTGCAGCAATCTTCAGCCAGCATTGCCAAGTGAATGAGCTTCCCCATTGGTCCATGTCGCAGATGTGAATCGAATTGGATGAAAACTCATTTCAAATCAGATCAAGAAATGGACAAATACTGTAAAGGCTCTGGGCCTTGCCAACATTGTGGCAATAAGACTGATGGCGGTGTTCCAGAACTTGCTGCCCACCAAGACAAGTACTGCTCCAGCACTGGCATAATATTCTCCATCTGTGGCCTTTTTTCAAAAGTTCTCATTAATGCTTTTGTGAAATTAAAAACATATTTATTTTTACCGGTATCTTCTACTCTTCACTATCACGGAGTGAATATCTGTTATGTCTCTTGCCCACCCATGTTATGGAAAGACCTTCACCATACAAACTGTAGCAGTACAAGAAGTCAAACATTACCCTCTCCAAAGGCACCAGGGCTTTGGCATTGTTCACTGGTGTCTGTGGAAGGAGAAATACACACGATGTTTCAGGGAGTGCAATATGAATTACAGGGAATGAAAATGGTGCAGAATTCAGCTGTCAGAAATAGAGGGAAAATCCACTCGCTTATTTGAAAAAAAGAATTCTTGACTGTCAAAGATATTGTGGGAAAAAAAACATGATAATGAGAAGCATATGGTCATGAGTTGGGCAGCAGTAGACAATTCATTTACAAAAGGGTCTGTGAACGTCATGGTAAAATACTAAACAGAGCAAAAATACACACGAGAGACTGAGGAAGCAAGAGAATGAACAAGTGGATATCAAGGAGAACAGAGGAGAATCAGAACAGTAATCACTTATGATCCCACAGTCAGAGATGACTAGCACCGAAACAGACTCTTTGGTCCAATCATCTATGCCAACCAGATATTCTAACCTAATCTATTCCCATTTGCCAACACTTGACCAACATCCCTCTGATCCCTTCCTATTCAAATTTTTTTAAAATATTACAATTTTAGTTGCCCTTTAGGTCCCTTTTGAATTTTCCTCTCTTACCCTAAACCTATATCCTCTAGTTCTGGGTTCCACGAACCAAGGTAAACACCTTGTCTATTTACGCTCTCCATGTCCCTCATGATTTCATAAAACTCTATAACATCGCACCTCAGCCTACGAAACTCCAAGGAAAATGAAACCAGTCTATTATGCCTCTGCCTGCGACTCAATTGCTCCAACTCGCAACATTTTGAAAATCTATTCTCAAACTTTCCATGTTTCACTTCCTCCTTCTGACAGGCGGGAAACCAGAATTGTAAATATTATTTCAAAAGTGACCTAATCAATGTCCTGTCCAGCTCCGTTACTCAATGCTCAGACCAATAAAGGAAAGCATACTAAACAACATCTTCACTATTCTATCTACTTTCAAGGAGTTATGAACCTGCACTCCAAGGTCTCTTTGTTCATCAAGAATCTCCAAGACCTTAAAATTCAGTGTGTGAGTCTTGCTCTGATTTGCTTTGTTTAAAAAATGCAACACCTCACATTTATTTAAATTTAACTCTATCTGCCACTCCTCAGCCCATTGACCAATCTGATCAATATCCCATTGCACTCCGAGAATCCTTCTTCACGGTTCACAATACCTCCAATTTTGGTGTAATCTGCAAACTGACTAACTGTACCGCCTCTCTTCACATCAATTTTTTTTAAATGGATGACGAGACATATCCAGAATAAAAAAGCATTCTTTCTCTGAGTGTGAATGTAGTCCGTGTAAAACCTGCCGTATGACTCTTTATCAGAGAGAGCTGCAGATACACGCCTCTGAACCTTTCCCCCTACAAAGATGGTGGCCGCGCACATGTCCAGTGCATCGTGGCCCTGAATAATGATGGCACACTCACTTGAGGCATTTTCCCGTTTGCTGCAAAATTGGGACTGTAAGTTTCAAATTTGTGTTTTCCGATGTGCAGCAAATGTATGTAAAACCTCTTAGCCCGTATCAACACCATTTTCTTCCTCCTGTTTATTTCTTTCCTTACCTACAGCTCTCCAGCCAGACATACTGAACATGTGCGCCGATGGCGTGGATGATCACGTGGTATACTCTAGTCCCTCCCCTCGTTTACTCTGATTGGTCGGAGGACCAGGTCTTCCAGCTCTGCCCCTGCCTTTCCATTGGTCCGCCGCTGACAACCATCACCTGGGACCCATTCTTGGATGGAGCATGCGCAATGCTTTGTGACTTATGCTGCTGTTCATAACTTATGAGAGGGACAATGTTAAAAATCACACAACCACCTGATGAAAAATCAGCAAAGCTAGTGCTTCCAAATAAACCTGTTGGACTCGAAAGTGGTGTTCACTGGATTTTAATTTTGTCCATCCTAATCCAACACCAGCACCTTCAAGTCACGAGTGAGGGAGGAATGTATAACATAAGACCAAAAGAACTAGGAAGAGGAGAAGGCCATCCTGCCCTTCGCGTTTGCTCTGCCATCCATCAAAATCATTTCGTGGATGCAGAACCATTTACCCACATTCTCACATAATTAATTCATTATTTCTCTTTAAAAAAGAAATCTACCTTAGCTTTAAAACGTTTATTGAACTAGCATCAACTACTTCCCTGCGCAATGAATTCCATACAGATTAAGAAGTTCCTTCTCAAATCAGTCCTCAATTTGCTCACCTCTAATCTTGAAGTGAGGCCCTCTTTTCCTAGCTTCACCTGCCAGTGGAAACATCCTCTCTACTTTTATTTTATCCATTCCATGATTTATTCATATGTTTCCATTCTTCTAAATTACAATGAATATAATCCTGCGGGATATAGGTCAAACAGCGTTACTTCTGCAAGTATAATGGAGTACTAACTTTTGTGTATAACTGTGGGATATAGGTAAATAATTAATAACTTTATTGTATAATAGTGGTTAGGCTAGATTATTTACAGTGTGGAAACGGCCTTCGGCCCAACAAGTCCACACCGATCAGCCGAAGTATATACTACCCAGACCCATACTCCTACATTTACCCCTTCACCTAACACTACAGGCAATTTAGCATGGCCAATTCACCTAACCTGCACATTTTTGGATTGTGGGACGAAACCCACACAGACACGGGGAAAATGTGCAAACTCTACACACAGAGTTGCCTAAGGCAGAAATTGAACCAGGGTCTCTGGCGCTGTGAGGCAGCAGTGCTAACCACTGTGTCACCATGCTGCCCAAATTAATACTAACTTTAGTGCGTAATTATTCTAGCAAATAATTTCTTCCATCATGATAGTTGTAGTAATTTACAGTCTCAGCAAAAGAGCTGAAGCACAAACTAGGCAAGAAAAATCACATTATTAAAATGTATATTCAGGAATGGAATGTACCTATGAACAATGGAAGATGTTACAAGCAAACAGAAAAAGTGAAAAGAACATCAAGATTCAAGTTTAGCAAAATCTCCCTTATGTCACCAAGGGGGGGGAAGTAATCATGGCAGAGCGCAGCTGGGTAGTGGCAGAACGTAATAAGGGAGATTGATAGGTATGAAGACCTATGAGGTAAACAGGGAGTACAGAAAATTAAAACTGTATAAATTGTAAAGCAATCGCTGAATGTGTGCGCCCACTGGTCACTCTTTCTTGCAAGCAGGTTCCAAGAAGATTCGCTGCTTCAGATTTTAACTCGGACTGAAATTTATTATACTGTGAATTTTATTTCTCACAATCCCAATCTACTCATTCTCTGTTAATCCAAACCCCTCAACTCTGGAATCAACCTAGTTTACCTCCTCTTCACGCCCTCTAGTGCCAGTACATCCTTTCTCAAGTGAGAAGATAAAAACTAAATGCAGTATCCAGGTGTGGCCTTACCAGCACCCAATACAGCTGGAACATAACATTTACTTTTAAACACAATCCCTTCAGCAATGAAAGAGAAAATTCGTTTTGCGTTCCGAATTGATTGTTGTACCTGGTGACCAACCCTCATACAAAAGGATCCCCAGGTGCCTCTGCATAGCAAATGGTGCAACCTTTGAAAATTCAAGCAATAATCTCTTTTGTAATGTTACTCCAACCGAACAGTATGACTTTACATTTATGAATATTGTATTATTTTTGCCAGACCATTGCACACTCAATGTATCTTTGTTCCTCTGCAAAGTTTCACAGTCCTCCACATACTTTGTTCTGCTACTCATATTAGTCTCAAATGCAAACTTTGACAACCTACATGTGGTCCCCAAATCCAAATCATCTGTATCAATTGTAAATATTTGCAGTCCCAACACTGATCCCAGAAGAACACTATTAGTCACTGATTGCCAGCCAGAATAGTACTCATTTATTCCCACACAGTGCTTCCTGTTAGTCAACCAATCTTCTATCCATGCTAATACTATACCCCTATTGCCCTGCACCATTATATTATGCATCAGCCTCTTGCACAGCACCTTGTTGAAGGCCTTTTGGAAATCCCAGTACTCCACATCCAATGGGTCCCCATTGTCCACCAGGTCCCCATTGTCCACCTTGCTAGTAATGTCTTCACAGAATTCTGAAAGGTTTGTCAAGCATGACTCCATGAACCCATGCGGTGTCTGTCCAATGGGACAATTTCTACCGAGATTCCCTGCTATTCCAAGCATCTTTCCAACTTACAGTGTGTAAGCCAAATGGTGTATAATTTCCCATCTTTTGTCCACCTCCGTTTTAAACCAGTGGCGTCACTTTTGCTGCTTCCCAATCTGCTGGGACTGCCACATACTCCAGTGAAGTTTGGAAAATTACTGCCAGTGCATTTGCTATTTCTCCTGGCATCTCCTTTACTACCCTGGGATGCATTCTGTCAGGGTCAGGAGACTTTTCTATCATTAGAACCATTATCTCGAATAGTCCAACACTAGCTGTTCCGTAATAATGATAGTTTCCAAATCTACACCTACATCTACACCTACCGTTGTCTCTTTGTTAATTACTGGCAAGATATTAGTATCCTCCACTGTGATATCCCATAAAGAAATGCTCCTTCTCATTTTCCAAAGGATGAACATTTACATTAGCCATTCTTTTCTTGTTTTATATATATATACATATACATATATATATATATATATATAAACGTTTGATCTCTGTCTTTATAGTCTGTGCTAGTTTATTTTTCTCATGTTCTATCTTACTATTCTTTATACCTCTTCTGTGGCTTTCTGTTGACGATCAAAGATTTGCCAGTTCTAGTTTCATGCTGTTTTAGCCACTCTGTATCCTTCTCTTTCAATTTGATCATTTTGCTTAGATATCCATCGCAGAGTATCCCTTTTCTTACAGTCCTTCCTTTTTACTGCAATATACCTTTGCTCAGCACTTTTTAAAATGTCTTTGAAAATCTTCCACTGTTCATGAACTGTTCCACTATAAAATCTTTGTTTTCAGTCTACTTTATCCAGGTTCTCCCTCATTCTATTGTAGTTCCCCGTGTTCAAGCACAGGACCCAGGTATTAGATTTTACCGTCATACTTGCCATATGTATTCTACATTCAACCATACAGTTGTCCCTCAGCTCCCTCTTTAAATCCTTGCTCTCTCACCTCACGTTTATGCTTCTAGCTTTCGACTCACCTACCCTTGGCAATTCTCCTTACTTAGCCCTATATTGTTTCATAAAATTTTATAAGGGCAACCCGTGGCCTCCTCTGCCCAAGAGAAATATTGATGACAATGTTACAAATGTCTCCAACTCATTTACTCAATGCTCTGGCCACTGATGGCAAGTGTCCCAAATGCTGTTTTCCCCACCTTGCCCCCCTGTGATGCCACTTCCAAGGAACAATGTAACTGCATCCCTTGGTCTCTCTCTGTTCGACAACACTGTCCAGAGCCCTGCCATTAACTGTGTTAGTCCTCCCTGGTTTGTCTGAACGAAATCCAACACCTTAATTAAATTCCATTTTTCATTTCTTGGCCCACTGGCCCAGTTGATTAACATCCCTTCGATAACTATATTCACTGCCCACTCTTCCACTTATTTTGGTATCCACAAAAATACTAACAGGTACTCCTATATTTTCACTCAAATTGTTTATGTAAATGGTGCACAACAGTGGTTGCAGAACAATCTTTACAGCACACTGCTGGTCAGAGGCCTCCAATCTGAATAACAACCCTCTCCCGCCACCCTCTGTCTCCCACTGTCATCCCTTTTTGTATCCAGTTGGCTAGCTCTCCCTGATCCCTTGTGAGCTACCCTTACTAACCAATGTATCATGCTACATCCTGACCAAGGGTTTGCTGAAGCCAGAAACAATGTCTGTTTCTCTGCCTTCATATTTCTTCTTGGTCACATCTTGAACAAAGCCACGCTGGTTGTCCGTAATCAGTACTTGTCTTTCCAAATGCATGTAAGCCCTACCTCTCAGAATGACTTCCAACAACTAACCCACACTGATGTCTGGCTCATTGGTCTGTAGTTCCCTGACTTCCTCTTGCAGCCTTTCTTAATTAATGACACAACATTATAATCATAGTCAAAGAGTCATACTGCACTGTTCGGTTAACGCTAATCATACTCTAACACTGCCTGTTCCTTGATCATATCCCTTCAAACCTTTCCTATTCCTGTACTAATCCAAATGTCTTTTAAACATTGTAATTGTCCCCATGTTCACCCCTTCCTTGGAAAGTTCATTCCACCCACAACCCACCCTCTGTGACAATGTGCCCCCATGTCTTTTTTTTTAAATGTCTCCCCTCTTACACTTAAAAATGTAGCTTCTAGTCTTGAAACTCCCCTTTCCATTGGAAAAGACAACTCCCATTAACTCTATCTATCCTCCTCATTATTTTATAAACTTCAATGAGGTCGTCGGTTAACATTCAGGTTTCAATGAAAAAACACCAATCTATCCAGCCTTTCTTTATAACTGAAAACTTTCATAACCAGCCACATCCTAGTAAATCTCATCTAAATCCTCTCCAGCTAAATAATATCCTTCCTATAACTGGGCGACCAGAACTGGACACAGTAATCCAGAAGAGGACTCACCAATGGCCTTTATAATCTCAATGTGACTTCCCAACTCTTATATCCAAAGGACTAAGCAAATGAAAGCAAGTGTGGCAAGCCCATTTTTTTAACCATCCTGTCTCTCCACGTTGAAAACTTCAAAGAATTATGTACCTGAACCCCGAGGTCCCTCTGTTCTACAACACTACTGAAGGTCCTACCATTAATTGTATTATCCCTGCCCATGTTTGTTCACCAATTGCATTATGTACCATCTATTCAGATTGAACTCCATCTACAGTTTTTCAGCCATTCACGCATTTCATCAGATCCCTTTGTAATCTTCGAAAACCTCCTTCAATGTCCACAATGCACCCTCCAGTCTACCAGCCTATCACACATAGCTCTCTATGGGGCAAATATCTCTGCTAGGGGCCCTACAATGTCTACACCAGCTTCCCACAATGTCCTGAGATACATTTGATCAGGAACTGGAGATTTATCTACCTTTTTGTTTTAAAACCCCTAGCACCTTCTTTTCTATAATGTGGACTCAGTTCCAGACTTTGAGTCATAGAGGTGTACAGCACGGAAACAGATCCTTCAGACCAACTCCTGCATGACGTATCTAGTCACATTTGTCAGAATTTTGCCAATATCCCTCTAAACCCTTCCTATTCATATACCCATCCACATGCCTTTTAAATGCATTGCTATCAGCCTCCACTATTTCCTCTGGCAGCTTATTCCATACACTCTGCCGGAACCAGTTGTCCTTTAGATCCCTTTGAAAAGTTTCCCTCGCACTTTAAAGTTATGCCCTGTCATTTGGGAATCCCCCAGCCTGGGGAAAAAATCTTGTCTATTGACCCTATCGATGATCAACATGATTTTAGTCACCTTTATCAGGTACTCCTCAGCCTCTCATGTTCAAGTGAAAACAGCTTCAGCCTATTCAAGCTATTCCCTGCAGCGCAAACCCTCCAACTCTGGCAGCATCATTGCTCATTTCTTCTGAACCTTTTCAAGTTCCACAACATCCTTCCAATGGCAGTAAGACCAGAATTGCACACAGTATTCTAATAATAGTCCGGCCAAACACTGCTAGTTTCCGAGTGCCAGTCTTTATCCACAGTGAGTTCCAAAGTGAAATATTTGTTTCAGATCTTGTAGTTTCACACATCGTTGGCTTCATTGATCATTAAGGATACCGGTTTTGTTCATGGCTCTTCTTTTGCTCTTAATACACTTGTAGAATTTGTTTCGATTCCCCTTAACTTTCTTTGCCAAAGTGATCTCAGGTCTTTTTTTGCATTCTTGATTTCCATCCTAAGTGTATTTCTACAACCCTGATGTTCTTAAAGGGATTCACTTGAGTCAACCAGTTATATCTGACATATGCCTCCTTTTTTTCTTGACCACAGCCTCGAAACTCAGCCAGTATTTCCTAATTCTGTCACCATTGAGCTGCACACTAACAGGAACATGCTGGCGCTGAACGCTCCTTTTATCTCGGTTTAAAGATATTCTGACTTGCCAGACTTCACTTTACCTGCAAATAGCCTCCCCATATCTACTTTAAAAATTCCTGTATAATACTATCTTGCTACGTTGAATAACTTGAGCTTGTGAACAATGCATCGTTACTCTACCTCCTGCCATCACTACTAGCTTTTCTGACTCTCCTGAAGCCACTGAAACCATCCATGACCCGAGACATCTTCTTTGTGGCTGTATCAAAGCCTACTCCTTACACCTGCCTCTTTCTGTAACCTCCTTCTGTCTGAAGAACCATCCAGAGTCCATACCCCTCTGTATTACTAACTTTATCCAATTGCAAAATCCATCGCCACAAACCTCATTATTGCAGTAACCTCTTCCAGCTTCTCGTTATCACTGTACGCCATTCTGTACCTTCTACCATCCCTGTCACGTCATTTCACTTCTGCAAAGTTAAGAGCATAATAAATCTATTCTATCTCTGTAAAATAGTCCAAATCTCAGTAAACTCTTCTCTCTTCCTATTCCCCTCCATGTGCATGTAATCTCATTGAGTCTTTAGAAACATTTGCCTATTACCATTTCTGGAAAAGACAACAATATATGTTTCACCAATGAACACTACCTCCTCACTGTCCCAGTAACCTTCTCCAATTCCTTCACACATCCCTTTCCAGTCACCTCCTCCAGCCTCCACCGGATGAATGACCGTCTCTATCTCATTAAATCACGGTCATACTCCAAAAACCTCCTTGGCTCTGTAACCTCCCATAGTCAATCCATCCCTCCCTATCTCTGTCACCTCCCACATTCACTCCCTGCCTCCTGATCTCTGTCACCTCCTCCAGTCATTCCTCCTGTCCCTATCTCTGTCTCTTTACCCAGTCACTCCTTCCCTCTCATCTCCGTAACTCACCAAATCACTCCATCCGCAATCTCCACAAATGGCGGGCCGAAAGGCCTATCGCTATGCTGTACTGTTGGATTTTCTCATTTCCTGGCATCGACCATGGCAGAGCCTCTCAGAATCCTAGATGTTCCGTTCAATTTCTTTGAGATTTTTCGAAATACAATGGTTCAAACTCAATCTATTCCACCCCTTCCTATTAGAAAATCCCAGCATCTCCAGGATCAGCTGAGTGACCCTTCTCTGACCTTCCTCCAATACAAGAATATCTTTACTTCGGGAATTCGTACTGTTCATAGTATTCCAGGTGTGGTCTGACTGGAACCTTGTATAGTTTAGCAAGAAATCTATATATTTTGACTCCATTCTGTTTGTAATAAATTGCAGCATTTGATTTACCTTCTCTATTATCTGCTGACCCTGTAAGCTACCTTTTTCAGGTTGATACACAAGCATTCCCAAAACCCTTTGTGCTGTCATTCTGAAACCAAACAGGTTAGCCTGACAGTAAGTCAGGAACGTGCTGGAGTGTATTATACAGGATATGGCAATAAATGATAACTGGACACTTAGAAATAATTGGAGATGCATTATATTTTAAAAGGAGAATATTTTAAAATCTGTTGGATTCTATATTTTGGTGTGACCGTAAATGGAAGAATAGATAAGGATGGGGGAGGTTAGTGGCAGTAGAGGGATATTTGAAACTTCAGAGGCATTTTGACAAGTTCCAACCAGGGCTAAAGAGTAATGAGAGAGAGAATAGGGCTCCTGAAAGGTCAATGAGAATTTACTGTAAAGAAAGTCATGGAAGCTCAGAAACTTGGGACAATGCATAGTGATATCTTAAACAGAGTTTACATTTGAGAACAGGAGGTGCTGGATGTCTTAAAATGCAAAAACGTTGTTAAAACCTTGGGACATAATCAGATGTATCCCAGCGCCTTGTGAGAGGCTAGGGAAGAAATTGCAGGGCCCCACGCAGAGGTATTTGTGTTATTGACAGACACTACAGGTCAGTGAGACCGATGGGAAGGTAATTTGTTGGACTAGATTCTGAGAGAGAGGATCATTATGCGTTTGGAAAGGCAAGAACCCATTAGCGATAATCAACATTGCTTTGTGTGTGGAAAATGATGACTGTTTGTGGAGGTAGACAAATAATAGGTCAAGGCAGAGCAGTAGATGATGTCTCCATGGACTTTAGTAAGGCCTTTGTCATGGGTCTGCATGGCTGACTGATTAGTAAGTTGAGATCACACATAACCATGGAGCGCTCAACAACTGGATATAAAACATGATTGACGGGAGGAGACAGAGCATGTTCAGAGAGGGTTACTGCACAAACTGCAGACCTGTGACCAACGATGTGCCATGGGGTTCGGTGTTGTGTCACTGTTGTGCATCTTTTATATAAACGATTTGGATGATAACACAGGAATCATGGTTAGCAAGTTTGTGAGTGACACTGAAATTGGTGGGAAAATGGACAGCAAAGAGGGTTATCTGAGAGTACAATGGGCTCAACAGTACTGTTAGGACAGTAAGTTTAGAAATAACATGGACAACTGCAAGATGTTGCATTTTGCTAAGGCAAACCATGCTGGAATTGTACAGTTAATGTTCGGCCCCGGGGTAGTGTTGTCAATCAGAGACCCAGGGGTACAGGTATACAGTTCTTTGAAAGTGGTGTCACAGGTAGACAAGCTGGTGAAGCAGGTGTTTGGGATGGACACCTTCATTGGGCAGAGCATTGAGAGTTGCAGTTGGGATGTCATGTTGCGTCTGTACAGGACATCAGTGTGGATTATGTGGAAAAACTCAACTGGTTCAAGTATGTCCTTGAGGGAAGGATAGCTGACATTCTAACCTGGCATGGCTCACATGTGACTCCAGACTCACAGCAATATGGCTGCCGGTGCTGCAGTCTGGGCAATTATCAGTGGGATAATGAATGCTAGTCCAAGTGGTGACATCCTCAGCCCATGAATGAATAAATAAAAATAGATATTTCCATCGCTACCGCTGCAAACACCACAGCTGCAGCAATTCGTACTGGCTTTGTAACATTGTCCCTCTCTGTAACACTCTCAACACCTCCAACACCTTCACCTCTCCCTGTTCCTATCATCTTATTACATTCTGACAATGTTCCCTTTTCCTGGTGCACTCCACCTGCTCCTAGACCCCGAGTGATCCTTTAACAAATGCTTCCATCTTTCTAAAGCATTGGCTTCTTCAGAATTGTTAGGTGTTTTTTTTGTCTTCTAAGCATCTCTTAATCAAATCTGGTAAATCCAAGACCAACCAAAAAGAAGGGGTCGAGCACCTTGAGACGTGCTATGGGGTAAAAAAGGGGAATCCAAGAGAAAATAGCACAAGGAGCTTGCAGCCACCCCAACACCCCAGCCACCCCTTTCCACGGCCACCTTCTGCCCCAAGTGTAACAGAGTCTGTGGGAGGCCACATCGTTCTGTACAGCCACCTACAGACTCCCCGTGAGAGTGGGAGAGAGTCAACCTCATCTGAGACCCACCGCCAATGAGATGATGAGATAGGGAAGGTGAATCCCCTTTCAATTGTCTTACTGTCTTTGTTTCAAATTCCAATAATTCCATGTCCAATGCCATGTCTAACAATGTAATGCTGTAAAGGGGCCTTAACACTGCCATTCCACTTCCGTGTTCTGACTCTTATTACCAAGAATTTGACTATAGACAATATACAATAGACAATAGGTGCAGGAGTAGGCCATTCAGCCCTTTGAGCCTGCACCACTATTCAATATGATCATGGCTGACCATAGGGCGGCATGGTGGCACAGTGGTTAGCATTGCCGCCTCACAGTGCCTGTAGACCCGGGTTCAATTCCCGACTCAGGCTACTGACTGTGTGGAGTTTGCACGTTCTCCCCGTGTCTGTGTGGGTTTCCTCCGGGTGCTCCGGTTTCCTCCCACAGTCCAAAGATGTGCGGGTCAGGTGAATTGGCCAAACTAAAATTGCCCGTAGTGTTAGCTAAGGGGTATGGGTGGGTTGCGCTTCGGCGGGTCGGTGTGGACTTGTTGGGCCGAAGGGCCTGTTTCCACACTGTAAGTCTAATCTAATTTCTAATTAGCATCCTCTTCCTGCCTTATCTCCATAACCCTTGATTCCAATATCTTTGAGAGCTCTATCCAACTCTTTCTTAAATGAATCCAGAGACTGGGCCTCCACTGCCCTCTGGGGCAGAGCATTCCACCCAACCACTACTTTCTGGGTGAAGGAGTATCTCCTCATCTCTGTCCTAAATGGTCTACCCCGTATGTTTTTGCTGTGTCCTCAGCTTCGACACTCACCCATCAGCGGAAACATGTTTCCTGCTGCCAGAGTGTCCAATCCTTTCATAATCTTATGTCTCAATCAGATCCCCTCTCAGTCTTCTAAACTCAAGCCCAGTCGCTTCAGTCTTTCAGTGTTAGGTAATCCCGCCATTCCAGGAATTGACCTCGTGAACCTACGCTGCACTCCCTCAATAGCCAGAATGTCTTTCCTCAAATTTGGAGACCAGAACTGAACACAGTACTCCAGGTGTGGTCTCACCAGGGCCCTGTACATCTGCAGAAGCACCTCTTTGCTTCTATATTCAATTCCTCTTGTTATGAAAGCCAACATGCTATTAGTCTTCTTCACTACCTGCTGTACCTGCATGCTTGCCTTCATTGACGGGTGTACAAGAACACCCAGATCTCTTTGTACTCCCCCTTTACCTAAATTGATTCCTTTGAGGTAGTAATCTGCCTTCCTGTTCTTGCCACCAAAGTGGATAACCATACATTTATCAACATTAAACTGCATCTGCCATGTATCTGCCTACACACCTAACTTGTCCAGGTCACCCTGTAATCTCCTAACATATTCATCACATTTCACCCTGTCACCCAGCTTTGTATCATCAGCAAATTTGCTAATATTATTGCTGATACCATTTTCTATATCATTAACAAATATTGTAAAAAGCTGCAGTCCCAGCACGAATCCCTGCAGTACCCCACTGGTCACTGCCTGCCATTCTGAAATGGAGCGGTTTATCACTACCCTTTGTTTCCTATCATCCAATCAGTTTTCAATCCAATCTAGTACTTTGCCCCCAATACCATGCGCCCTAATTTTACTCACTAACCTCCTGTGTGGGACTTTATCAAAAGTTTCTGAAAGTCCAGGTACACTACATCTACTGGATCTCCCTCGTCCATCTTCAGAGTTACATCCTCAAAAAATTCAAGAAGATTAGTCAAGCATGATTTCCCCTTCATAAATTCATGCTGACTCTGTCCTATCCTGTTACTACTATCCAGATGTGCCGTAATTTCATCCTTTATAATAGACTCCAGCATCTTTATCACCACTGAGGTCAGACTTACTGGTCTATAATTTCCTGCTTTCTCTCTCCCACCTTTCTTCAAAAGTGGTATAACATTAGCCACCCTCCAATCCTCAGGAACCGACCCCGAATCTATCGAACTCTGTAAAATAATCACCAACGCATCCGCGATTTCCTGAGCCACCTCCCTCAGTACCCTGGGATGTAGACCATCAGGCCCCGGAGGCTTATCAACTTTCAGACCTAACAGTCTCTCCAACATCAAATCCTGGCAAATATAGATTCCCTTAAGTTCATGTCCTTCAGCCACTGTTATCTCAGGAAGATTGTTTGTGTCTTCCCCAGTGAACACAGATCTGAAGTACCCATTTAATTCTTCTGCCATTTCGTTGTTCCCCGTAATATATTTCCCTGTTTCTGTCTTCAAGCGCCAAATTTTAGACCTAACCATTTTTTTTTTGCCTTGCACATACTTAAAAAAAGCTTTTGCTATCCTCCTTTATATTATTGGCCAGTTTACCTTCGTACCTCATTTTTCCTCTGCGTATTTCCTTATTAGTAATCGTCTGATGCTCTTTAAAAGCTTCCCAGTTCTCAGTTTTCCCACTTATCTTTGCAACGTTATACTTTTTCTCTTTTAACTTTAAATGTTTCTTAACTTCCCTCGTCAGCCACGGCCACCCATGCCTCCTCCTGGGATCTTTCTTCCTTTTAGGAATGAACTGATCCTGCAACCTCTGCATTATACACAGAAATATCCGCCATTGTTCCTCCACTGTTATCCCTGCTAAGTATTGCACCATTGAACTTTGGCCAGCTCCTCTCTCATAGCTCCATAGTTCCCTTTATTCAACAGCAGTACTGTCACTTCCGACTGTACCCTCTCCCTCTCAAATTTCAGATTAATGCTTCATGTATTATGGTCACTACTTCCCAATGGCTCCTTCACTTCGAGGTCTCTGACCAATTCTGGTTCGTTACACAATACTAGATCCAGAATTGCCTTCTCCCTGGTCGGCTCCAGCACCAGCTGTTCTAAGAATCTATTGCTGAGGCACTCCACAAAGTCTCTTTCTTAAGGTCCAATACCATCCTGATTCTCCCAGTCTACCTGCATGTTAAAATCCCCCATAACAACTGTAGCAACATCTTTGGGACAGGCCAATTTCAGCTCCCGATTCATCTTACATCCGGCATCCAGACTACTGTTTGGGGGCCTGTATATGCCTCCCAAGAGGGTCTTTTTACCCTGAGTATTTCGCAGCTCTATCCACACTGACTCTACATCCCCTGACTCTAGGTCCCCCCACGCAAGGGACTGAATATCCTCCGTTACCAACAAGGCCACCCCATCCCCTCTGCCCGTCAGTCTGTCCTTACGATAGCACGTATAGCCTTGAATATTCATTTCCCAGGCACTGTCCACTTGAAGCCACGTCTCAGTTATCCCCACAATATCGTATCTGCCAATTTCCAAAAGAGCATCAAGCTCATCCGTCTTATGTCTAATGCTTCGTGCATTCATATATTGTATTTTTAATTTGTTACTACTCTCACCCTTCCCATCAACCCCTATTTCACTCAACCTTACAGCATGACCCCTCTCCGAATTTTCTGCCTCATTGATACAGTTGTCTTTCTTGACTTCTCTTGTTTTAACTTTCCCTTCAATTTCCTTTTTAAACATCCAGTTTGTCCCTTCCCTCCCCCCTCCCCCCCCCCCCCCCCCCTCCCCCGCTACTTAGTTTAAATGTAGCGGTGTTGCAGTAGAAAACCTGCCTGACAGAATGCTGGTCCCGAACCTATTACGTTGCAAACGGTCTCTCTTGTAGAATTTATGCTGGCCACAAAATATACCCCAGTGATCCAAGAACAAAATCCTTGCTTCCTGCACCAGTTCCCCAACCACACGTTCAAGTCCATTATCTCCCTGTTTCTGGCCACACCAGCCCGAGGAACTGGTAACAAACCGGAGATAACCACCTTGGACGTCCTGCTTTTCAGCCTTCTTCCTAGTTCTCCGAAGTCCCGCTGTAGTATGTTCCTCCTCTTCTTCCGACATCATTTGTGCCGACATGTAGCACCACCTCTGGGTCTTCACCCTCGTCCTTGAGGATTTCCCGCACTCTGTCCATGATGTCTTTCACCCTGGCACCAGGAAGGCAACACACCATCCTTAAATCCCGTCTGCTGCCACAAAAACTCCGTTCAGTTCCTCTCATGATGAAGTCCCCTATTACCACGGCTCCGTGCCATGTCCGACTGTTCAGCTCTGCCTCTGCGCCAACTTTTGATTGACAGACCTGACCGCCTTGCGAACTGGCAGTGTCATCAGTCTCTACTGTTTCCAAAACCTTCAACTTGTTCCTGACTGGTACTTCTCCCGGTGTCTCTTGCACCTGTTTCCTCTCTGCCTTCCTCATCGTCTGCTCCCTTCTGGCATTATTGGTATAATAACCTCCCATTCTAATAGCAATCACTTACCTTCCCGACTGGCTTTGCGTCCACCTGAACTTCCGCCCAGCTCCCGCCACTCTCTGCTGCGAAATGATTGATAATCTGAGGCCACATATTATCACATTATTATCCCTAATGTTGAGACTACCCCATTCTCCTTCCCATTCTGGCTGATTTTCCACAATGTTGTGTCGCCGTGAATATTAATGCCCCAGCTTTTGTTGACCTGCGACCACGTCTCCATGATGGTGATTAGATAGAAATCACAGTCACATGAGCATATCCCTTATTACAAATGCTTTGTGCATTCAAATTAAGAAACAATATTTTACATTTTAAATCACAATTTCCTGTCACAAACCTAACTGCTGATATACAGTTTTAGTTAAACTCAGTCTCTTCCTGTTTGTTTCTATTTTTCCTCAGCCACAGCCCCATGTTTCAATATTTGAATATTTCTCTATGGAATTGGGAATTTCCTTTCAGCTGAGCCATGTTCCTCCTCGTCTGTGTCAGTTTAAAGCACTTTGCGTTAGCCTGGTCATATGTTTGACCGGGGCACTGGTCCCAGCACTGTATCATGTCAATAAAATAGCTGACTCCTCCCTGAGTACTGGTAGCAGTGCCCACTGCATCAGAACCACTTCTTCTGACACCATGATTTGATTCAGAAATTTTCCAGCATCCTGCTGATATGACAAAGTCTCTTTCTATTTGGTTGCCTTCATTGTGTGGATCTAATTGCTGCCGCTGTTAGTGTCTCTCACTCTTACAGCTACTCCAGATCCGGAACCAAAAGAATTCTCTGATCAGCAACAACACAGACCAGGGATGGAGACTGGAATTTTCGTGACCTCTGCTGGACTCAGTGCTACTCTACATGAGTTATCCTCACTGCATCAGTATAATTTCCCATTCTCTCTATTTCTGTCTCATGCAGGTAATCAGGATGTTTCTAACTCCTTCCTGATCGATCACCTCATTGAAGACAATTGGTCAGCCAGAGAGAGATGGAGAGGGAGATCTGGAGCCTTCAGTAAATCCTGCAGCCGGTAAGATCACTCACTGTAAACAGCACAGGGTGGAGTTCGTGGCCTTCTGTATTCAGACCCAGAAGACAGGACTTAGACACAGAGCTGGGCAAGGAACAGCAACATTATAGGCTTCATTCCCGCCATCTTGTGAGGACTCTGCTCTCACCTCTGCTGTACTGGTCCTCCTTGAGACTGCACAGGAGGTCCCAGGCATCAGTCTTGGCCCATGCTGTATTAGTGATCTATGTAATATACTCCAGTACCGATTATATTTCCTCTGTTTGGAATTCCCTCTAGTCCACACAATGCTGCCTGTTTCTGTCAGGTTCTCCAATCCCTGACACCCTAATCCCTAAACTTCTCCAGTAGATGCTAAATTCCTTCATCCCTGTAAACTCGACAGTCCTGTCTATCCCTGTAATCTCCTCCTACCAACATCACACTCCATGTCAATCTGTTTTGTCTCTAACCTCTCCATCCGTCCCTATCTGGGTAAACTTCTCCAGCTCCTGCAATCCTTCCTTACCTGTGAAAAAAAATCGTAAACTTCTTATCGTTCTATAAATCTTCGGTCTTAATCGGTTTGAACTTCACCATCTCCCCACCTACCTTCCCGACCACTGGAACATCTTTCAGTTTGTGCAATCCTCCCCATCTGTGTAACTGTCTCCAACCCCGCAACCTGGCTTTCTCCATTGCCTTCCTATCTTTGTAGCCTCCAGAATCTAGAAGCCTTCTTATATCTGTAAACGTCTTCAGTTATTACAGCCTTCCATATATCTGTCAGTATACACAATAATCTCCTACTGAAACACTACCTGTCTGTGCCTCTCATCTGCCTGCCTCTCCGTATATCCATCCCTATCCCTATCTCCAGAATCTAATCCAGCTCCCTCTATCTCTGTAAATTCATCCAATCCCCAAACCCCTTTGTCCCATGAACATTCTTGCCCAAATGTAACTGTTTAACTCTTACATCCTCGAGCCGCTGTAAGCCTTCCTATCTCTGTAACCTCTACCCATCTGTTCAACCCCCACTACTGAGGAATGACTCCCTGCATTCGCCATAAGGCAGATGGAATAACAGTGAACAGATATGACCGAACTGTAATCCAGAGGTGTAGCTGCAGAATGACAGTCGCTGGGAAGGGAATATTGAAGGGTTGTTGGGAACTAGGCAGGCTAGGCAAAAAGGCAACAAGTTGTGAAGAAATGATGAGGTTAATGCATTAATGAGACAATCATGTGGATTTGAAGATCAAAATTTGGAGTCTATTTGGATGGAGCTGGGAATGACCAAGCAGCAGCAATCACTGACTGCAATTCTTTTATAGGAACCAACCAATGATGGGAATGTCAATATGGTTACAGTTAGGACACTGAAAGTACTTGTAGCAAGGGCAGTACAGCAACTGTGTGTGACCGTGGTCTCCATCCCGACTGGATAACTCATGAGTATCAGGGCTAAACTGGATGGAATCCTGGATTGTATACGAGATGGTTTTCTATAACATCATGTCAAGGAGCCATCAACAAAATTGTCCATTGGAGATCAAATGCTGTGTAATAATAAATATCCAATAATCTCATTCTAAAGGCGTTTTGTGAGCAAAGACCCATACTGTTATAGTGCAGATAAAATGTTCGAGTTAAAACTATGAGATGTTGGAGC
This sequence comes from Hemiscyllium ocellatum, assembly GCF_020745735.1. NCBI lineage: Eukaryota > Metazoa > Chordata > Chondrichthyes > Orectolobiformes > Hemiscylliidae > Hemiscyllium > Hemiscyllium ocellatum. The sequence goes on from NC_083412.1 coordinate 5,650,003, forward strand.
AGAATGAGGCCATTTGGCCCATTGAGTATGCTCTGTCCTTCAATCAGATCATGACTGACCTGATGATCTCCAACTCTACTTTCCTGCCTTTTCCACAAAGCCCTTGTTTCTCTGATCCATTGACATCTGACCATCTCTGCTGTCATTATTTTTAATGACCCAACTTCCCAAACTCAACAGCCCCCTGCAGTCAGGAATTCCCACAGAGTCCCTACCCTCTGAGTGAAGACTTTCCTCCTCATCTCCATCTTAAATGGGTGAGCCCTTGCTGGGATTTCCTTCCCTCTTGTTACACATTCTCACACCATTGAAAGGAAAGGAAGTGACAAAGATAATTATTGCAGATGATATCAAAATTGGTGGAGTTGGGGTGAATAAGCAAGGAGATCCAAGGTTGCAGGAGGTTACAGATCAGTTGGAAAGATGTGCAGAGAAATGGAAAATTGAGTTAATCTGGGCAAATTTCAAGTCATGTCAAATTCAAGAAGAAAGTTAGAAAACTGAGGGATATTGAAATACAGAAGGATCTTGGTGCACTGAGTGGTAAGGCCCTAGGGAGTGTTACTGAAGAAAGAGACCTTGGAGTGCAGGTTCATAGTTCCTTGAAAGTAGAATCCCAGGTAAATAGAATAGTGAAGAAGGTGTTTAGTCTGCTTGCGTTTACTGATCAGAGCACTGAGTAGAGGAGTTGGGAGGTCATGTTGTTGCTGTACAGGACATTGGATAAGCCACTTGTGAAATATTGCATGTAATTCTTGGCTCCTCCTTATCGGAAGGATGTTGTATAAATTGAAAGGTTTAAGAAAAGGTTTACAAGGATGTTGCCAGATTTGGAAGATTTGAGCTAAAGGGAGAGGTTGAATGGGCTGGCGCTACTTGAGGGTGAGGGGTGACTATAGAGAGATTTATACAATCATAAGAGGCATGGATAGATTTAACAGACAAGGTCGTTTCCCTGAGGTAGCGGAGTCCAAAACTGGACGGCCTAGGCTCAGGGTGAGAGGGGAAAGATATAAAAGGAACCTAAAGAGCAACTTCTTTCAGGCAGAGGATGATGCGTGAATGGAATGAACTGCTAGAGGAAGTGATGGAGGCTGGTACAATTACTGCATCTAAAAGGCACCTGGATGGGTATACGAACAGGAAATGTTGAAAGGGATTTGGGCCAAGTGCTGACAAATGAGACAAAATTATGTTCGTGTATGTGGGTGGCGTGAGCGCGTTGGACTGAAGGGTCTGTTTCTGTGCTGGACATCTCGATGACTAAACGTTTTGAACTGTCCATTTCCAGCCATACACTTCACTGTTTCCCCTGTTTACCTTGGTCAGTTCTCCCTCTGAATACATGTAAATGGCTTTGGTTGTGATTGTAGGGTGTGCTTTATGGTCACTTTAAAAATCCATCATCTCACAAAATTCCCACTCCACTACAATTTCCCAGTGGATATCTGTGTGACATCACTCCTTCACTAAGCATCATCACACAACTGTCGATCTGAGACAGTCTCGTCCCTGCCCATTTGCACAATGTGTTATTCAAAGAAACACTAACAGAAACATTTGAAGAGGAGTTCGAAGAATATAATTTTTGACAAAGATTGAAGTCTCCTAAAATTATCACAGTACCTTTTTAAATACACAGGAATTCATTGGAATGTGTAACAGGGCTGAGCAATGAAATGCTGTCAGGCAGCCTAAAAAAAACTGTTCTCCTGCTTGTGTTTTTGACATGTATTACCCAGAATTTGTATTCAGGCTGATTCAGCTGCATCATCTGAGGCCAAATGCTTTTTCTGTATTGCCTTTGTTCCCCATTACTGTCAGGGTTACCCATCCTGCACTCCCATTCTGCCTGAGACCCCTCAAGGATGTGTGGAATTAAATATTTATGTTCTGCCTTTTGTTTCTCCTCTAACCACATCTTTCTGGTGACCAAATCTTAGTTATCTCTGTGTCACAAATCTATTACCTTATTGCAGACACTTTGTCCATCCCAAAAAAAAGAACATTATAATTGATTTTTTCCTAGAATGTCCTGTCACGGCCTAATTCATTGATGTACCGTTTAAGTTAAACTCTGTCCCTTCCTCTTCCTTCCTGCTTGTCTTCATCTACATCCCCAAGCTGTTCCGATGTGTCACCTTTTCTCTTTGGATTTGCAAAGCTCCTTTCACCTGAACCCTGTCCCTGGATTCTCTCTGTCAGTTGAAAGCCCTGTCCGTAAACCCACTGACAACATTTGCCAGGACACTGGTCTCAGCAATGTTGTTTTTAATTAACTCATGAGATATTGCTGTTTCTGGCTCGCCAGAATTTCATGCCCACCCCCGAGCTGCCATTGAGCCTTGCGAGACTCTTCGAGAAGGCAGTTTAGAGTCAACCCCACTGCTCTGGGTCTGGATTCATATGTAGGTCAGACCAGCTGCCCATCGCAGATTTCCTTCCTGAAAGGATATTGAGCATTCAGATGGGTATCCCTACCACCGGCATTAAATTCTGGATGAACAGTCTAGTGAGAGTAAAACTAAGCCATCGCCTGGCCCACTGCTAGCTCCCTCATCCCTGAGTACTGATCCCAGTGCACCATGAATCAAATCAACTTCTTCTTGATTGTAGTTTGATCCTGATGTCTTCATGCACTCTGGTGATAACACTCAGTATCTCTCCGCATGGTATCTGTCACTGTGAGGGTCTAATTGCTGCCGGTGACTGCATCTTTAGCAGCTACTCCAGATCCTGAGCCAACAGAATTCGCCACTCCAGGTAGATGGGGCAACACTGACCAGGGATGGAGACTGGGATTTTCCAGATCTCTGTGGGACTCAGTACCATTTTCCATGTGTAACCCTCACTGTATCAGTCTAATTTCCCATTCTGTCTATTTCTTTATCTCCTGCATGTATTCAGGACAGTCCAGACTCAATAAACTTCCCAATGGCTGGTTGTTTCATTCATCATCTGATTTAATACAATTGGTCAGACAGAGGGCAGGGAGATCTGGAGTCTTCAATAAATCCTGCATCGAGGTATGATCACTCACAGTGAACAGAGCAGAGCGAATTTAAGGGATCGAAGATTGGTCCGGAAAGGCATGACACAGATACAGTGTTGAAATGTGAACACAGAGTACGATGGGCCCAGTCTCAATCCACACTGTCTTGTTTACTTTCATCTCTGCTGTACTGAGCCTTCCTTTGACAATATAGGAAACCCACAGTTATTAATCCAGCCTGTGCTGACTTAATGAGCATCAGGACAACATAGGGGAAAGCAGGTCTCCCTTCAGAAGGTGGTTTTGAAACCTGGGATCTTTCTGTTCTATATTCCCCCTCTTACACTGTCTCCTGTCGTGTGATAGAGTCATACAGCAAGGAGACATGCCTTTCGGGTCCAACTCATTTGTGCCAGTGTCTTGAATGCTTGTAATTCCCAGAAAAGTTCCCATTTCTGTAATCTCCACCCCTCCCATAATCCTGCTGCATATTTGAAACCTACACCAATGCTGAAGACCCTCCCTATGTGCAAATTGCTCCAGTGTCGATAACATGCCCAATTTCAATAATCTCATACTGCACTCAGTACAAGAATCTCTATTTCTGTAGTTTTGCACAGTAATTACCAGCCTGGACCAAAATACCCACCTGTGTACCTTCCCCAAGCCCGAGGAGAGCATGATATCACTTTAACCTTCTGCAGGCCCGATCACATTCCTGCCTCCTGACCTACAGCACCACATGACCTTGGTAACCATCTCCCATCCCTACCGAACTCCTTATCTGTGTAAACACCTCCAAACCCTTTTCCAGCTGCAACAACATTCCCCATCTCTGTGTGCTCCTCCCTGCACCTCAAACACCCTCTCTTTGTGTAACTCTGCAGTTTAGGGTAGTTCGGTGGTGAGCACTGTGGCCTCACAGCGCCAGAGATGCAGGTTCAATTCCAGTCTCGGGTGACTGTCTGTATGGAGTTGACACATTGTCTGCGTGGGTTTGCTCCCTTTGTCCAAAGATGTGTAGGTCAGATGAATTGGCCATTCTAAACTGCCCGGAGCATTGAATGCATCATTTTGGAGGGAAATGGGACGGGTTGATTACTGTTTGGAGAGTTGGTGTGGACGAGACGGGCCGAAGTGCCGTTTCCGTACTGTAGGGAATCTAATAAAATCGAAACTCTCCTCTGCGTTCCATATTACTGACCCTAAAAAATATTGCTCTCACAACTAAACAGCTCCAAACCTCCCAGTCTCTGTAAACGCCGACAGTTCCAACATCCCTCCTTATCGGTGTAACCTGAAACCCTCTCAAAACGTGGAGAGCCCCCAATCCTCACTATTTGTGGAATCCTCTCAGGTCCCCGCACTACTCCCAATCTATAGATCCCAGTCCATAGGCTGTGATTCTCCCAATCCAGTTCCTGCAAGACTCATTATCTATGTTACAATCTCCTGTCGCTACCACCCACCCTGTCAATGTAACCTCCTCCAGTATCTCCATCCATCTAATCATCTCCATAACCTTCTCCAGCTCTTGTAGCCCTATCTGAGTAAATGTCACCCTCATCTATAACCCTCCCTACGGCAGGAACCGTTCCACAGATTCATCACCCTCTGGCTGAATAAATTCCTCCAGATCTCCATTCTAAAGGGTCGTTCCTTCATTCTGAAGCTGTGCCCTTGGCCCCTCGTCTCTCCGCCTAGTGAAAACATCTCCCCCCGCCGCGCCCACCCCGTCCAATCCATCTAGGTCCCTCAGTATTTCGTAAGTTTGAGTGAGATCCTGCCACCGCCGCCTCTGAAACTTCATCCAAGTACAGACTCAGAGACTTCACTTGCTCCTCATAACGCAAGCATTTCATCCTGGGCTCTTTCTTGTAAAACTAGTTCTTGTATCCCCTCACATCTTTTGTTCAGACTGTTAATGTATAGCATGTATAGCGTGGCCCCAACACCGACCGCTGCGGAGTTCCACTCGTCACCAGTTCCCATCGTGAAAAGAACCCCTTTATACCCACTTTGTCTTCTGCTAATCAACCAATCCTCTACCCAGACCAAGCATGTTGTTCCGAAACTGAAATTTCATTTCACAAACCCTGCTGGAATTGTTTTCCTGTCTAGCTGTGAACAAGCAGAGTAGATAAAAGGGAAGAATGGTTTGTTGGGATTTTCAGAACCCTTTCAACAACTCCCACTGAAGAGGTCGATAAGCAATATTGGCAAATGTGGGATTGGAGGGAATGTACTGGATGGATTGGGAATTCTTTAACAGAAAACTAAGCAGGAATAAATGGATTAGTGCTTGACCCCTAACTATTCACAAAGGGATTTGATACATTTGATGGATGGACAAAATCTGCTGCTTCCATGTTTGTTGCTGACACAGAACGAGATGGGTCTGTGGGATTTGTGGAGGAAGCAAAGGAGACATGTACTGTCCATGAGTTTCCCTTGTACAAAGTCATTGATGAGCTGTGGCCATCACTTGCTTGGCCATCATTACCTTCCCATCTGTAATTCCTTGGAGATGGTGGTTGTGAACTGCTTTCCTCACCTACTTCAATCCTTTGGGTGTAGGGACAGACACAGTGCTGGGAGGATGGAGCGTGGCTTGGAGGGCACCTTGGAAATGCTGGTGCTCCCATGCACCCGGAACCCCTGTCCTTCCAGGGTAAAGTGGGATGGGTTTGTGAAGTGCTGTTGAATGGGCCTTCCTGAGTGAGCTCTGAGCTGCTTGTAGATCTTTTATTTATTTATTCACTCCTGGTCATGAGCATTGCTGGATGTATTGTTGATTTGGAGTTGTCCCTGAGAAGGTGGTGGTGAGCTTACTTCCTGAATCACTGCACCAGCCCTTTGAACATTTGTTATCTGTGTACCCTACAGCAGGCGCTACAACACTTCTCGCGTCTGTAAATGCATACAGACAATACAGCTCTTCGTGTATATGTGTCATCCTCCTCTGCTGACAGTTCTTATTGCTCATCAGAATGTCTCACCACCTCCATTCCCATCTGTGCTAGTGATCTTTCAATTTTTTTTATTCTCGTTTACACTTCTGATCACCTATGACCTCTTCCTTTCTAAATTTGTAACCCGTTTGTATCTGTAACTCTCCATATAACTGTATTCAATAACAGCACAGGTTCCCTTCCTTAAATCTCTGTGAATTACAGCGGCTGGTTGTGCTAAATTAGTACTTTTCATCCTCCTTATCCATATAAGCTCTTCCAGCCACTGCAATTCCACTATTTGCAATGCTCTGTACCTCCTTATATCCTGAGGGTCCTTGAACACCACGAGTGCTTCAAAAATGTGTAACCATCCAGTGAATGCGAGTCTTCTAACTCTGTAACATCCAACAGTCTCCAGTACCTTACAACACTTCCTAGCTGTCAATTTGCATTTGTTGAAGTCTTCGCGTCTCAGTAAGCTGCTCACAAAAAGCCCTTTAGACTTTACAAGTCTTAGTCACCAACAAGCCAATATCCCTCTATTTCCTTTGACTCCCTCAGTGCCTGCAATTCTCCCTATATCTTCCAATAACCTGCTTTAAACACTGCAGGTCTGCCTACCTCCCCAGATAACCAGTTCAATCCCCGACAGATCGCTCAGTCACTGTAACACCATCTGCACGCTATCATCCTTCTCTTTTCCACTGTCTTCCATGCACAGCGGCGATCCTATGAGGGAGCAGCGTGGAATGAGATGTTATATATCTCCACTGAGGCTTGAGGCCTACCATTACCTGGGAGCCACAAAGGGAGAGAACCTGACAGTGAGCAACACAAAACGGGAGAATATAAATTAGCAGCGAGGACCAAGGCCTAGCAGGACTTGGCGTTGGAGAAACAGCAGAGTAGGAGGTTCTAAATCAGCACCGAGTCACAGAGGGAGTGAACACGAGAGGGAGAAACTTGATACTGGAATATCAGCCTCATTCACACCTGGGAGTTACAGAAGCACCAAAGTGGGAAGATATAAATCAGCACTGAGGATTCAGGCCAAGTCATTCCGAGGAGTCACAGAGACGGTGACCATCTGAGGGAGCAGAGTGGAGTGGAGCTGGAGGATTGCACGTCCGTGTGAGTCACGGAGATGGTGACTCTGTGAGGGAACAGAGTGGATTGGGAGCTAGAGATTACACGTCCGTGTGAGTCACGGAGACGGCGACCCTGTGAGGGAGCAGAGTGTAGTAGGAGCTGGGGGGTTACATGTACCTAGGAGTGACAGATACACTTTTCTTTGAGGGGGGCCTGCCTGCACTGAGTTTGTAAGAAGTGCATGAGACATCACAGAAAAAATCTGTAAGTTCATTGTCTGATAATAAACCATTATTAGCGACTGTCTGTAATTACTGTAAGTTAGCAAATTTACTTGTTTAACTTCTGAAAGAAGGATTGAACACAGAAAAAGAAAAGTAATAACGAAGGAGAAGCAATCGTCACAGGAGAGTCAGGAAAGTGAAGAAGGTGTCAGCATGTCTGTAATTCCGGGATAGTGGGGTTAAAAATGTCACTATATCTGTAGGACATTCGTCTGGGGGCCAATGAGCAATAAAAGGTCATATCCATGTTGGTAGGAATGAGCCGGGTAGGAAGGATGAGGTGGTCTGGGAATCAGAATTGGAAATCAGAATTTATGTAGCTAGGTGAATGGTTAGCAAGTGGGATCTCAGATTTAGATATCCCTGGAATACTCCCAGTGCGTGTACAAGTGAGAACAGAACTCGGAGTTTTAGATAGTTGAGAGATTGACTGAAACGATGATGCAGCAGGAAGTGCCTCAGATTCCTGGGACATTGGGGCTGGTTCTGGGGTAGGCAGCAACTGCACAAACTGGATGGGCTAACGTGACAGAGCTGGGACTGAATTTCTCACAAGGGTTTTTTAGAGAGGGAATGAAAATAACTTGGCGTGTGCTCAGGATCCAAAAAGGAATAGTAGAGGAGACTACCAGTATTCCCAAAATAATGGGAGATACAGTTCGTACTAACTTACAAGAACACGTTTATCAGTGGAAGATGGATTAAGAAAGAAAGCCTTAATCTGAGGTACTCTGCATGGACATGAATATTCGGAGTGTGCAGAGCTACAGGTGTAGATTGGTGTGTGGAAATCTGATGCACTGATCACCGAGAGCTGGCTCAAGGGATGGCAGGACTTGGTGTTAAATATTGCTGGGTATAAAGGATTCCAAAATGATAGAAGGGAAATGAAAGGAGGAAGGTAGAAATACTGGTTTAGGTTAGCGTTAGTTAAGGAGTCCAAGAGAAAGAGGATCCGTCCAAGGACAGAATGAATTTGGTGGAGCTACAGAACAAAAAGTGTACAATTACACTGTGAGGTCCAGTCTGTCGGCCAGCAACCATTGGAAAAGATGGAGAGAATAAATATGCAAGGTCATTTGAGAGCAATGACAATACTACAGATTAGTTATATTGAGAAACTTAATTTAACCAGATATTGACTGGGTTATTGGTGTTGCAGGGTCACGAGGGCAAGTATCCCTGGATGACATGGAGGAGAGCTCACTGCAGGAGTATGTGTCCAGCCCAAGAGAGCATGTACTGTTAGACCTGGTTCTTGGGAAAAGGTGGGGCAAGTGGATCCTGTGTCAGAAGGTTTTTGGGTCAGAGTGATCATTTTATTTTAAACTTCAGGATGATGGTAGAGACTGATACACAATAATTGAGAGTGAGAAGCATTAGTTGACTGAAAGGAGAGTTCAATGGGCAAGAATGAAGTTGGGAAGGTTTGACTGGAACACCAATTTGGTCAGAAAATGATAAACTGAACCATGGGCTCCCTGCAAAGAGGAGAAGGATTGGGTCCAGTCAAAGAATTATCTCTCAAATAGGAACAGCAGGATAAAAAACCCCAATGCGCCCTCAGTGACAGTGAAGAACAATAGAATTTGTGTCAGGTGGGGAATCGAATTGGGAACCTGGAGGAATGCTGGAGGTTCAGAGAGAGATGATGGAGCAGAGGGGAATTATGGGAAAACTGAGAGCCACCATAGAGCTGTCTCAGAATCCTCCTGTGGGCTCCTCATAATGAGCGTGTTAAAAGATGGAGTAAATCTGCATCGAAATTAGAAAGAGCATTTCTACATGGAAAAAGATCTTTGCAAGTAGTTAAGATGCACTTAGATGCGTTGTAGCTGCATATTTGACTAAAACATTGAGGAGGCGATTGGATGATTTTTGATACAAAAAAATGTGAGGATGTGAGTGAAGGAGATCATTACTCAGTTGAAGAGCTGATGTAACTACGATTGGCCAAATAACAGCCTTTTGTGCCACAAGGCGTCTGTGTCATTCAGTGTGGTGTCTTGAGAGTTCTCCAAATCCATAAATATCCCGTCTTTGTAACTTTGCTGATCCTGTATAATGCATACTAACCTCTGCAACCTCCATCAGCCAATGTAGCCCTCCTTACCTCTATAACTCATACTGGCCACATAACCCTACTTTCCCTGCAATCTCCTGCATCTCCGATAACCTTTCCTCTCTATAAAATATTTCTCAAGTCCTTACGGCTCTCCGCTTCTCTGCAACTAATCTGATCCATAGAAACATAATCATTGCAATCTCTTTCAGTCCAGACAACAGTCAGCGTTCCCAACCCCCCCTGCCCTGTCAGATTGCAGTATCTCCATAAACTCTAGCCACTACAGTGTTAATTATGTCTCCAACTTTCTCCAGCATCGCCAACTCTGCCAAACTTTTTTAAAATCAGTCCCAACAATTTTCCCTGTGAAACAACCACCATCGTGAACCATGACATCACTTCCGCCCCACCGACCTTGCAGCCTCCGCAATCGCTGGCCAGACAACCGCCTTCACGATCACCAGGAAGACCATCGCCAACAGATTCGTAGCCTCCACGGGGTCCACTGCTATCGGGAACAACACCGTTTCTGCCGTTGCCATAGCCACTTCCGACACCTGTGACACCATTAACCTGCACAACCACAACGCCACATGTGTCGCCGCCCCACGCCGAACTCCATCACCATACTTAACTCTGCCCCCACGCCGATCTCCGTCACCACGTCTAACACAATCCCCATGCCGATCTCTGTAATCATGCATCACCCCGCACCCATGACAATATCCGGCCACAAGCCTAACCCCGCCCCCACGCCGATCTCTGTACCCAACCTCACGCCCAACCCCGCCCCCACTCCCAGCTCCAGCCCCACACCAGGCGCCCAGCCATGCCGTGTTTTCATCATCCCTCCAGACCTCCCCCTCTCGGAGGATGAAAGATCAGCCTTCAGCAGATGCCTCACCTTCATTCCCCTACGCTCTCGGATTAACGAGTTCAACACGTGGCGAGACATCGAACAATTCTTCCACCGCCTTCGCCTCTGCACCTAATTCTTCAACCAGGATTCTCGTCCACCCTCTGACGACCCCTTCTCCCGCCTCCAACACACCCCATCCACCTGGACACCCTATGCTGGCCTCTTACCTGCCCTCGATCTCTACATTGCCAACTGCCGCCGCGACATTAACCGCCTCAACCTCTCCACCCCTCTCACCCACTCCAACCTCTCACCCTCGGAACATGCAGCCCTCCACTCCCTCCGTTCCAACCCCAACCCGCAGACAAGGGAGGCGCGGTAGTAGTTTGGTGCTCTGACCTTTACAGCACTGAGGCTAAATGTCTGCTCGCAGACTCATCCCTGCGTATTGATCCTGTCAGATATTGGTAACCTTTGAAAACTTCAGAAAATAGCACAGTATAGAGGAGATCACTGTCTGCATTGGACAAGAGTAACGTTTTCTAAAAGCCCTAGTTCTGTCTCCCGAAGACTATAGACCTTCAGGTGCAGATCCCAGTCCTTTGTATAATGGTTTGAGAGTTTCTCCCTGTAATCTGCTTCCGTGTGTGACTCCCAGATCCCTACCATACTCAGCATAAAATAGCAACTTGCTTCACCACTTCTCTAATATTTTAACCAATTATAATTGTGCCTTTGTTCAATTCAGATGCAATAGTTTCAAGTTTCTTCTAACCGCTTGTCTATCAGTAAATAATTGCTTTTGAGAACGTTTTACTTGTTCTCTGCACATACGGGAAGACAGTTTATGGTGGTCAATCCATTGACTCATAATCGAGATCCACAGAATGATAGTCTGTTGATATCCCATGAGGGAAATTGGTTGAATTTGAAAGCAACCATTATGATTTATTATTAAAACCCATCTGCTTGATTCAAGTCCTTTCATGAAGTCAGTGTATGTCACGCTTCCCTGGTCAGGTTTCCGTGTGACTTTGGTGATGAACATGTGGGTGTACTGTACCTTGAGGAGAATGAACAGCCAGCAATAACCACCTGACAGCACCAAGTGTTCTGAAAAATAGATATAATGTAACATTTGATCGAACAACTCCATTATCTCATTGGCTGAATTTGTTTCTGTTGTGAGACAAACAGTTTAAATTATACCCCAAAACATCCATCTACAATCACGTTTGAATTTAATATATTGAAAAGCTTAAAAACCAATGACACAATCCGATGCTTTGGGGTTCAAGAATATGGAAAATTGAACTGTTGAGAGGAGAATTGCCAAGCTACGAGCAGGCGAAGACTGCCTGAAAATTAGCTCTCCTAAAGGGACCTTTATTGATTAGTAACTAGTGAAGCAGAATCCACAAGAAGAAAAGAAAACATGAATATGGAGATGAACCGAAAGCTTCCTGGTTTTGAGATAAGAAGGTTTGTTTTATAAATCTTAATTAGGAGTGTTATCGGCTTAGTATTGTGGAGGGGGAATGTCAAAGATAGGTCAGAGGAAGAAGTTGTAAGTAGCCGTCTGTTTATTATTCTCTGTTATACTTTCAGAAATAAAGTTGTTCATTTTTACCTTAAATAGTTTTGGACTCGAGAATTATCGCAAATTACTGCATTGGATAAATCTTTTCTCTGTTGCTGGTTTTAATTAAGCTGTAGGATTTATCCTGTGTTGTAACACTACGAACCCATGGCGATGTGTTTTACTCTTTAATGTCCCGTGGAACAGCTAAACCAGCCACGCAGTTCAAGATCAGCATAACATGATGGCCTGACCAAGGCTTCATACATCCTGTGAGAGAATAACAAAAGTAAAGATAGATCTCTTCCTCTGTTTGTTTCCCGTATTCCTACAGCTCATTTCTATTCAGGTAGGCGATCATCCACAATTTTAGGTGTATTCAATCACATTGAAATTCTCCTCGAGAGTGATGCACATCTCCATACACAACTCTGGTGCTGGATTTATTGATACTGGGACGGGATTTATAGATTCCATGTCAGATTTAGTGCATAGAGAAGGAATGGCTTTTTGAGGCACAGAAAAGAATCGGCGGTGTCTAAGTGAGAGAAGAGAATTATTGCGATCATCCCTGAGAGTATTGTTGAGGCAGTATTTGGGGAAATATTGATAGACGTTCTCTCACGTTTCACCAGACTAATCCCTGGGATGTTGGCACCATGAACAGTGAATGAAGCTTAGTGAGCGCATAAGAGGTGATTGCATTGAAACTTTAGGGGGATGGACAATCAGTGATGATGTTCTGAACAGACACTGATACTGTGATAAATTCCATGACTTTTTTTCACTTGGGTTACGTGCTTATCGATAGTTTAAGAGCCTTTGAGAATGATCGACCCAACCACCCCCACTCCCTATTTCAATTGAGGTACAAAGAGAGAGGGTGAGGGAGTGTGTGTGTGTGTGTGTGTGTGTGTGTGTGTGTGTGTGTGTGTGTGTGTGTGTGTGTGTGTGTGTGTGTGTGTGTGTGTGTGTGTGTGTGTGTGTGTGTGTGAGAGAGAGAGAGAGAGAGAAACAGAGTGAGAGAGATAAAGAGAGTGGTCCAGGCTTTTGAGTAAAATCTCCCAACATTAATACAGTCCAATTGATGCGTGATCCTGCAGTGAACGGAATGTTATCCAAAGTCCCGACAGCAGCCGCAATACCTTCATTATACAAGAGTTAACTCTTCCCTGCAGCTTCTGACCTCCATGGAGAACATGGGTGCGTCTTCTCGGAGATGGTAGATGCCTCCTTGAGACTTGACACAAAACAGTTGACTTCCCTCCTCACTGCCAGCAAATCATGTTAAAGTAGCACACGTTCTACAAACAATGGAACTGTGATTAACATTAAGGAGCCCTCAATCAGTGCAGTCTCGGTTTCGTTGGCTTGTCATATCGGAATATCAATGATACCATCCTGTTCCTGTATAACTGTCTCGTGGGGTTGAATGCCATCTTCCTGGTCTCATGGAACAGATTTAAGGGTCTGATTGATTGGGCTTTGCTTGTTCGTGTTTAACAGCTCGATGTACTGATCACACCCCTCTTCTTCCTATGGAACATTCAGGAGGATTGAATGGGCTGTCCCTCTTCTTGTTTGTTAGTTTCGATGGGCGGAATGGCTTCCACATATCCGCGTGTAAACAGCTTGAGATGTTGAACGAGCTCCTCTTTTAACTGTGCAAATGTGTTTTCCTCTCACAGAGGGGAATCGCTGTCAGGAATTATCTGGGCTAGAGAGTTATGGGGGCTACACTTCTGAAAGTATTTACGAAGGAGCTAAATGAATTTTGAACTGTCAGAGAGCTAAGGGGTGTGAAGAATTGGGCATTAACGAGGAGTTAATGTCAACAGTAAATCAGCTATAATGGTATACAATTGTTTGACCATGCGAACTACCTGATCCTATTCTTTATGTTCTCATATTATGTAATTACAATGTTAATGGTTGTAATTTTCTGGAAAGTTCTGTTATTGAACGTTGTAATCAGAGGGAGGAAAGTATTTTGTAAGTCATCTCTGGTTGATGTATGGGGGCTGTATTCACAGTGAATCCAGGTCTATAATGTGACCAAGAAATGAAGCACAAGTTGCAGAGAGGAGACACTCTGTAAAGGGACCAGACGTGTATTTCGAACCCAGCCTGGATTTCCAAATAACATTTTCCAAACCACACCAAACCGTGTGAGACAGTCTGGAGGGACTGAATGAGATTCTGTGTTACTGTGGACCAGGTATTTGGAGCAAGTGGCCTCCATCTGTCCCTTGCATGAGCTGTGAGGGGTTGAATGGAACATAGGAACATAGGACTGAGCAGCAGGAGTGGACCATTGGAAACTTTGTCACCGCTTCACCACACGCAAAGATCATGGGTAATGTGATTGTGGTCTCAGCAGCATTTTTCTGTCTGCTTGTCTGTTAAATGTCAACAAAAACAACTTTGAATAAATTCAAATATCCAGGGACAACAAACGTCTGGGGAATGGAATTCCCACTTGAACAGCCCTTTGGATGGAATACAAATTAGAAATTCTCAATGTTGAAAGGTCACTGTTTCTTTTTCCAGTCCCATTCCTCCACTCATTACATTGATCTTAAATGCAACCAATTTTGTGATGTGACCAATGATTTCGGGCTCAAAGTAGATCATTTTCAAGAAAAATGTGAGACACAGAATAACAAATGGTAAAATGATAGTGTCTCAAACGTTATTCTGCCTTTGATGTTATTCTGCTCACATAAGCTTCTGATAGTGGGATTTCCTACTGAAACAGTTAGATTTGGCTGAATTTCATTTGTTTCAGGCAGGGGAGAGATTCAAATGAATCCTCACCAGGAATCCTTCACAAGTGGTAAAGATAACTCAGGTACTTTATGTTCTCACGCTTTGCTATCTGGCGGAACAAAGTAAGACAGAGGGATCAATCAGCTGCTGCTTCTCAGGCAAGGAACATTTTTCTCCCTCTCTGTGTTGAAACATATAATAATGTCAACTGAGCACCAAACTGGGCCATGTGTGCTCTCCTGGATCATTCTCTGGAACACCTGATTATGGATTATATGCAGGGGCATAATTGCTCTTTTTGTACACAACTCCGTTCAATCGCAAAAAAGGTCTCCACTTTTTAATTTGATGACATACTTACATGTGTCTGTATAATTTGTAAATATTGGTAGGTGTTCAAAGTTTGTGAGAAGATTTGTAGCTCGGGTGCTTGTTGTTGTGGTTCTGTTCGCCGAGCTGGGAGTTTTTGTTGCAAACGTTTCGTCCCCTGTGTAGGTGACATCTTCAGTGCTTGGGAGTCTCCTGTGAAGCTCTTCTGTGCTGATTCCTCCAGCATTTATAGTGGTTTGAATCTGCCGCTTCCGGTTGTCAGTTGCTGTCCACTGCAGTGGCCAGAATATCGGTTCGAGGTCGATGTGTCTGTTGACAGAATTTGTGGATGAGTGACATGCCTCGAGGAATTCCCTAGCTGTTCTCTGTAGATTGGAGATAGAGTATGAGGATTGTCTGGGGGTAGGTGCTATAACAGATATACATTGAGTGTGAGGGAGCAGAGAGAATACAGTGACCTTTATCCTGACACAGCGGGAAGGATATTGATGCTTGTCCTGTATTGATGGACATTACTTCAGATCATCTCAGTGTCGAAGTGAGCCTCCCCGAATGTCTTTTGCACGTCTATCACTAATAATGACACAGAGCTGCCCCTTAGATTCCACAGAATCAGTTTAGGTAGAGCTTACAGATAACAAGGAAAGGCAAATATTGGTGTGTTATATATTGAAACCAAAGTGGTTGCAGAAAATCTGAGCATCATAAGATCTGGAAATTAGATAGGCAAGTATCATGGATACTGCAGTTTTATTGGTTTGTCTCAAGTTGTATCTATACTGCAATAACTATGTGACTGCTCACGCTGTGAGAAATAAATTCTGTAAGTGTTTCTGAGGTGGGTTGAAGAGTATATGGTGAAGCAAACTAGAGAGCAGGTTATTTTGGATTTGGGGTCCCACTCAACCCCCCCACTTGACCCACTCTCTCGAACTCCCACTCTCGAACCCCTGTCTCCACCCCTCTCACTTGAACCCCCCACTCGTCTCTTCCACTCGTCCCCTTCACTCAAACCCGTTACTCGACGCCCTCACTCGACCTCACTCTCTCGAACCCGCTCTCTCGACCCCCTCTGTCAACCCGCCTCTCTCGAAACTCTCAATCGTCCCCTCTCTCTCGACCCACTCAATGGAGCCCCCTCTCTCGACCCACCTCTCTCAAACCCCCTCACTCGACCCCCTCTCTCGACCCACCTGTCTCAAATCCCCCACCCGACCCCCTCACTCAATTCGCCCTCTTGACCCCTGCACTCAACCCCTCTCCCTCTCTCTCTAATCCATCTCTCACTAACCACTCTCTCTTCCCTATCTTCCCCTTCTCTGTCCCTTTCTCTTTACCCTTCTCTTTATCCATCTCTTCCGTTATCTCTGCCCTATCTCTCCACCAATCTCTCCCCAATCTCTTCCCAAATATCTCCCACAATCTCTCCCCATCTCTCTCTCTTATCTCTTCCCCTTATCTCTCCAATGTTCTCTTGCCCTCATCTTCCCCCTCTCTCTCTTCCCCTTTTTCTTCCCCCTCTCTCTTTCCCCCATCTCTCTATGTCCTCCTTCTCGCCCCCTCTCTCTCCCCTGCGCTCTCCCCCTCTCTTCACCTCTCCCCCTCTCCGACTCCCTCTGTCCCCCTCTCGGCCCCCTCTCTCTCCACCCCTCTCCACCCTCTCGCTTTATCCTTCTCACTACTCCCCTCCCTCTACACCCTCTCCCCCCTCTCTCTCTCTCCATACTCTCTCCCTTCTGTCAGTCATCTCACCATCTTCCCTCTCTCCATCTCCGCCTGTCCGTAACCCCCTGTCTCCACCATGGTGTCCCCCACTCTCTGTCTTCCCTCTCCCCCTCTCTCTCCATCTCCCCCTCTCCCTCTCTATCCCCCTCTCTCTTTCCCCTCTCTCTTTCCCACTCTCTTGCCCTCCTCTCTTGCCTCACTCTCTCTCCCTCCTCGCTCGCTCCCCTTACTCGCCCCCTCTCTCCTCACTCTCTCTCCCCTCTCTCACTCCTCTCTCTCCCTCTGTCTCTACACCATCTCTCCCCATTTCTCTCTCCCCACTCTCTATCTCTGACCCCTCTCTCTGCCCCCTGTCTCTCCCCTTTCTCTCCTTCTCTCACCCTCCCCTTCCCTCCTCCTCCCACTCTGCCCCTCCCTCTCTCTGCACCTCTCTCTCTCCCCTCACTCTGTCACATCATTTTCCCTCCCCCTCTCACTCCATCCCTCTCTCATCCTCTCTCTCCCCTCTACCCCCTCTCTACCGCTCTCTCCCCCATTCTCTACCCAAACTCTCTACCCCAATCTCTGCCCCCTCTCACTCCCCCTACACACTCCCCCTACTCACTCCCTCCACTCTCTCACCCACTCTCTACCCCACTCTCTCTCGCCACACTCTCTCTCGCCCCTCTCTCTCTCTCCCCATCTCTCTCTACCTCCTCTCTCGACCCTCTCTCTCACCCGCCCTCTCTCGCCGCTCTCTCTCACCCCCCTCTCTCGCCCCCGATCTCGTCCCCCTCTCTCTCCCCCTTTTCTCTCTACCCGCTCTTTCCCACTCTCTCTCCCCCTCTTCCCCCTCTATATCGCCACCTCTCTCTCTCCCCCTCTCTCTCTCTCAACCGCTGTCTCTACCCTCTGTCTCCCACTCTCTCTCCTCCTCTTACCCCCTCTATATTACTAGCAGTGTTCCACAAGGATCTGTTTTGGGACCATTGCTGTTTGTCATTTTTTATAAATGACCTGGAGGAGGGACTTGAAGTCTGGGTGAGCAAGTTTGCGAATGATACGAAAGTCAGTGGAGTGGTGGACAGCGAAGAATGATGTGGCAGGTTACAGTGGGATATAGATAAGTTGCAGAGCTGGGCAGAAAGGTGGAAAATGGAGTTTAATGTAGCTAAGTGTGCAGTCATTCACTTTGGTAGGAGTAACAAGAAGATGAATTACTGGGCTACTTGGTAGTGTGGATGAGCAGAGGGATCTTGGTGTCCATGTACACAGATCTCTGAAAGTTGCTACCCAGGTAAATAGTGCTGTGACGAAGGCATATGGCGTACTGGGCTTTATTGGTAGAGGAATTGAGTTCCGGAGTCCTGAGGTCATGTTGCAGTTGTATAAGACTCTGGTGCGGTCTCATCTGAAGTACTGTGTGCAGTTTTGGTCGCCATACTATAGGAAGGATGTGGAGGCACTGGAACGGGTGCAGAGGAGGTTTACCAGGATGTTGCCTGGCATGTTAGGAAGATCGTATGAGGAAAGGCTGAGGCACTTGGGGCTGTTCTCATTGGAGAAAAGAAGGTTCAGGGGAGATTTGATAGAGGTGTACAAGATGATTAGGGGTTTAGATAGGGTTGACAGTGAGAACCTTTTTCTGTGTATAGAGTCAGCTGTTACTAGGGGACACAGCTTTAAATTGAGGGGACGTTGGTATAGGACAGATGCTAGGGGCAGATTCTTTACTCAGCGGGTTGTGAGTTCATGGAATGCCCTGTCAGTATCAGTGGTGGGCTCTCCCGCTTTATGGTCATTCAAGCGAGTATTGGATAGACATATTGAGGTTATTGGGCTAGTGTAGGTTAGGTAGGCTTCGTTCGGCGCAACGTCGAGGGCCGAAGGGCCTGTACTGCGCTGTATATTTCTATGTTCTATGTTCTATGCCACCCCTCTCTCTCCCCCTCTCTTTCTCCCACTCTCTCTCCACCTACTCTCTCTCCCCACTCTCTGCCACTTTCTCTCCCAATCTCTCTCCCCCTCTCACTCCTTTCTCTGTCCCTGCTCTCTCTACTCCCCCTCTCTCCCTCTCTCTCCACCCTCTCTCTCACCCTTTCTCTCGCCACCCACTCTCTCTCGCTCCCCCCTCTGTCTCTCCCCCTCTTTCTCCCCCTTTCTGGTTCCCCCTCTTTCTTTCCCCCTCTCTCACCTACCTCTCTTGCCTCACTCTCTCGCCTCCACTCTCTCCCCTCTCTCACTCCCACTCTCTCTTCCTCTCACTCTCTTCCACTCTCTCTCTCTGCCTCCTGTATCTGCCCCCTGTCTCTCCCCCCCCTTCTCTCTCCCTCCCTCTCTCCCCCTCTCTCACCCCTAACTTTCTAACCCCCTCTTTCTCCCATTACACTGCTCCTCACTCCCCCTCTCCCTCTCACTCCCTGCTTCTCTCACCCTCTCTCTCTCACCCTTTCTCTCCTCCTCTCTCTCCCCCACTCTCTCCCCCTCTCTCTGTCCCCACTTCTCTCCCCATTCCTCTCTCCCACTCCCTCTCTCCCCTCGCTCTTTCCCTTTCTCTCGCCCCTCTCTCTCGACCCACTCTCTCTGCCCCCTCTCTCCGCCCTCACTCTGTCACCTCACTCACCCTCCCTCTCTCACTCCCTGCCTCTCTCACCTTCTCTCTCTCTCACCCTGTCTCTACTCCCTCTCTCTCCCACTCTCTCAGCCAACTCTCTCCCCCACTCTTCCCCCCCCACTCACGGCCCCCCATTCTACCCCACACTGTCCCCCACTCTCCAACAAACTCCCCCTACTCTCTCCCCTCTCCCTCCCCACCCTCTCTCTCTTCCCCTCTCTCGCCCCCTCTCTCTCTCCACCCACTCTCTCGCTCCCCCTCTCTCCCCTTCTCTCTTTCCCCCTCTATCGCCCCCCTCTTGCCTCACTCTCTTGCCTTCCTCTCTCTCCCCCTCACTCCCCTCTCTCTCCCCTCTCTCTCTGTCCCTCTCACTCCCCACTCTCTCTATCTGCCCCCTCTCTCTGCCCCCTGTCTGCCCCCTCCTCCTCTCTCTCCCCCTTTTCTCTCCCTCCCTCTCTCCCACTCCCATTCCCCCTTCCTCGCTCCCCTCCCTCTCTCCCCAACTCTCGCCCCCTCTCTCGACCCCCTCTCTGTCACTCTCTCTCCCCCGAATCTCCCCCTCGTCCCCTCACTCTCTCTCCCCACTCTCTCTCTCTGCCTTCTCTCTCTGCCCCCTGTCTCTCCCCTCGCTCTTCCCCTTCTCTCCCCCTCCCTCTCCCTCTCTCCCTTCCCTGTCTCCCCCTCTCTCACCCCTCTCTTTCGACCCCCCTAGCTCTGCCCCCTCTCTCCCCTCACTCTGTCACCTCACTCTCCCTCCCTGCTTCTCTCACCCTCTCTCACCTCCTCTCTCTCCTCTCTGTCTCTCTCTGCCCCGTCTGTTTCCCCTCTCTCTCTCCCCACTTCTCAGCCCATCCCTCTCTCACCTCCCTCTCTCCCATTCCTTCTCTCCCCGCCCACGTTGGCCTTCTCTCGCCCCTCTCTCTCGACCCACTCTCCTTCCCCCTCTCACTCCCTGGCTCTCTCACCCTCTCTCTCTCATCCTGTCTCTACCCCCTCTCTCCCCTACTCTCTCTCCCCCACTCTGTCTGCCAACTCTCTCCCCAACTCACGGCCCCACTTTCTCCACCTGCACATTCCCCCCTCTCTCCCCCACGCTGTCCCCAGTCTCTCTCCTCGCACTCTCTCCCTCCTCTCTCTCCCTCCCCTCTCTCGCTCTCCCCTCTTTCGCCCTCCCCTCTCTTCCCTTCCCTTCTCTCGCCCTCCCCTCTCTTGCTCCCCACTCTCTCACCTCTCTCGCTCTCCCCAATCCCGCCCTCCCCGCTCTTTCATCCTCCCCCCTCGCCCTCCCTCTCTCGCCTTCCCACTCATACCCTCTCCTCTCACGCCCTCCCCCTTCTCGCCCTACCCTCTCTCACACTCCCCACTCTCTCAACCTCTCTCTCTCAAATTTCCAACTCTCACCCTCCCCTCCCTCACTCTCTCCTCTCCCTCACCCGCCCCACTCTCACCCTCCTCTCTCGCTCTTCCATCTCTCACACCCCCTGCTCTCACCGTGCCCTCTCTCACCCTCCCCTCTATCGCCCTCCCCTCTCTCCCTCCCACTCTCTCACCCGTCTCTCGCTCTCCCCAATCCCACCCTCCCCTTTCTCTCACCCACCCCTCTCTATCCCTCCCCTCTCTCTCTTGCCCTTAACCCCTCTCGCCAACCCCTCTCTCTCCCTCCCCTCCCTCGCCCCCTGTCTCGCCCACCTCTCTCTCGCCCACCCCTCTCACGGTCTTCCCCTTCTCACCCTACCCTCTCTCACACTTCCCACTCTCTCACCCTCCCCTCTCTCGCCCTACCCTCTCTCTCACCCTCCCCTTCCAAGCTCTCCCTCTCTCACCCTGTCCACTCTCACCCTCCCCCTCTCGCCCTTCCCTCTCTCGCCCTCCCCTCTCTCGCCCTCCGCTCACTCGCCCTCCACTCTTTCTCCCTCCCCTTGCTCACCCTCCCCTGTCTCTCACCCTGCCCTCTCTCTCATACCATCCTCTCTCTCTTCCTCCCCTCTTTCTCCCTCCCACTCTCTCCATCCCCTTGCTCGCCTTTCCCTCTCTCACTCTCCTGGCTCCTTCCCTCCCCTACATCACCCTCCACTCTGTAACTCCCCATCTCTCGCACTACTTTCTCTCGCCCACTCCCTCTCTCCGCCCCTCTCTCCCATCCCCTCTCTCTTCCTCCACTCTCTCTCTCGCTGGCCTCTCTCTAGCCCTACCTCTCTCCCGACCTCCCCCTGTCTGGCCTCCCCTCTCTCGTCATCCCCGCTCCTACCCTCCCCTCTCTCTCTTCCTCTCCTCGCTCTTCCTCCTACTCTTGCCCTCTCCTCTCTCGCCCTTCTCTCTCTCACCCTTCATACTCCTTCTCTCCCCTCTCTCTCTCCCTCCCCTCTTTTGCCCTCCCCTCTCTCGCCCACACCATCTCTTCCCCCTCTCTCCCCTCCCCTCTCTCTTCGTCCACTCTCTGTCCCTCCCCTCTCTTTCGCCCCGCTCACCCACCCTCCCCTCTCTCGCACTCCCCTCTCTCCCTCTCCCCTCTCTTCACTCCGCTCTCTCTTCCTCAACGCTCTTTCTCCCTTCCCCTCTCTCGCCCTCCCCTCTCTCACTCTCCCCTCTCTCGACCTCCCCTCTCGATCCCTCCAAACTTTTGCCCCCTTCTCTCACTCGCCCTCCCCTCCCTCATCGTCCCTGACTCTGCCCTCCCCTGTCTTGCACTCCCCTCTCTCTCCCTCCCCTCTCTCGCACACCCTCTCTTGTCCTCCGCTCTCTCGCCATCCGCTCTCTCGCCCAACCCTCTCTCTCGCCCTCCCCTCTCGTCCCTCCCCTCTCTCAACCTCGCTGCCCCTGCCCTCACCTCTCTCGCACAACCTCTCGTCCACGCCTCTGTCACCCTCCCCTCCTTGTCCCTCCCCTCTCTCTCACCCGCTCCTCTCTCGTTTCCTCCCCTCTGTCTCAACTTCCGCTCTTTTGCCTTCTCTCTCTCTCTCGCCATCCCCTCTCTTGACCTCCTCTCTGTCCCCCTCCCCTCTCTCGGCCACCCCACTTTTGCGCTCTCCCCCTTTCTCCCTCCCCTCTCTCGTCCTTCCCTCTCTCACTCTCCCCGCTCCTGCCCTCACTCTCTCTCTCCCTCCTCTCCCTCTCGCCCTCCCCTCTCTCGCGCTCCACTCTCTCGCACTCCCCACTCTCGCCTCCCCTCTCTCGCCCTCTCCTCTCTCTCCGTCCCATCTCTCTCCCTCCCCTATTTCTCACCCTCCCCTCTCTCTCGCCCTCCCCATCTCTCGCCCTTCCCCCTCTCTCCCGCCCCAATCACACACTCCCCTCTCTCGCCCGCCCCTCTCTCTCCTTCCCCTCTCTCTCCCTCCCCTCTCTCACCCTTCCCTCTCTCTCTCTCGCCATCCCCCTCTTGACCTTCCCCCTCTTCCTCCTCTCTCTCACCCTCCCAGCTCCTGCCCTCTCCTTTCTCTCCCTCCCCTCTCTCACCCTCCCTGCTCCTGCCCTCCTCTCTCTCACCCTCCCCTCTCTCGCCCTCGCATCTCTCACCCTCCCCTCTCTCGCCCTCTGCTCTCTCGACATCCCCTCTTTCTCCCACCTCTCTTTCGCCCTGCCCTCTCTCACACCATCCTCTCTCTTCCTCCTCTCTCTCTCCCTCCCGTCTGTCGCCCTCCCCTCTCTTGCACTCCACTCTTTCCCCTCCCTCTCTTCCCTGCCCTCTCTTCCTTCACTCTCTCTCTCCCTCCCTCTCTCTCGCCCCCCCTTCTCTCACCATCTCCTCTCTCCCGCCCTCACACCTCTCTCCCTCTCACCTTCCCCTCTCTCGCCCTCCGCGCTCTCACCATCCCGTCTTTGTCACTCCCCTCTCACACTCCCATCACTCTCGCCCTGCCCTCTCTCTCACCCTCCCCTCTTTCGCCTTCCCCTCGCTCTATTGCCATTCCCTCCCTTGACCTCCCCCTCTCTCCCGCCTCTCTCTCACCATCTCATCTCCTGCCCTCCCCCTCTCCTTCCCTCTCTCCCCTCCCCTCCCTCTTCCTCCACTCTCACTCTCCGTCCCCTCTCTCCAGCTCTACCCCTCTCCCGCTCTCACACCTCTCTCCCTCTCTCGCCCTCCCATCTCTCGCAATCCCCTCTCTCCCCTCCACTCTCTCCCTCCTCTCTCTCGCCCTTCCCTCTTTCACCCTCCCTGCTCCTGTCCACCCTTTCTCTCACTCCCTCCCTGCTCCTGTCCACCCTTTCTCTCACTCCCCTCTCTCTCCCACCCCCTCTCTTCCCCTCCCCTCTCTCTTCCTCCACTCCCTCTCTCTCCCTGCTCCCTCTCTCGCCCTACCCCGCTCCCGCCCTCACACCTCTCTTCCACTCTGCCTCTCTCGCCCTCCCCCTCTCTCGCCCTCCCCTCTCTCACCCTCCCCTCTCTCGCCATCTCCTCTCTCTCCTCCTCTCTCTCCCTCCCCCTCCCTCTCCCACACTCTATCTCCTCTCCCCGCTCTCCCCTCCCCGTCTCTCCCCCTCACACCTCTTTCACACCCCTCCCCCTCTCTTTCCTGCCCTTTCTCTGCCTCTATGCTCTCTCGCCCTCCCTTCTCTCACCGTCCCCTCTCCCTCCCTCCACTCTCTCGCCCTCCCCTCTCTCGCCCTCCCCTCTATCCCTCCCCACTCTCGCTTCCTCCTTTCTCTCGCTCTCCCATCTCTCACCCTCCCTGCTGCCCTCCCCTCTCTCGCCCTCCCCTCTCTCTCCCTCTCCTTTCGCCCGCCCCTCCCTCGCCATCCCCTCTCTTGGCAACCCTCTCTCTCTCCCTCCCCTCTTTGTCCCTCCACTTTCTTACACTCCCATTGCTCGCGCCCTGCCCTCTCTCTCACCCTCTCCTCTCTCGATTCCTCCCCTCTTTCTCATCCTCCCCCTTCTCGCCTTCCCCACTCTCTCTCGCCATCCCCTCTCTTGACCTGCCCTCTTTGTCCCTCCCCTCTCAAAACCTCCCAGCTCCTGCTCTCCCCTCTCTCTCCCTCCCCTCAATCGCCCACCCCCTCTCTGCCTCCCCTCTGCATCCCTCCCCTTTTTCCCTCTCCCTCTCTCCCCTCCCCTCTCTCTTCCACCACTCTCTCGCAATCCCCTCTCTTTCACCCTCCCCCTCGCCCTCACACCTGTCTCATTCTCCCCCTCTCAGGCCCTCTCTAATCTTGCCCTCCCCTGTCTCTCGCCCTCCTCTCTCATTCTTCCCTTTCACGTCCTTCCCTCTCTCACCCTCCCCTCTCCTGCACTCCGTTCTGTCTCCCTCCCCTCTCGCTCTCCTATCTCTCGCACTCCCCACTCTCGCACTCTCCTCTCTCTCCCTCCCATCTCTCTCCCTCCCCTTTCTCTCGCCGACCCCTCTCTTCCTCCTCTCTTTCACTCTCAGGAGAGGGGAGGGCAAGAGAGGTAAGTGCGTGAAAGGATGAGAGAGGATGACGAGAGACGGGGAGGGCGAAATTAGAGAGGGCCTGAGAGGGGGATAGTGAGACAGGTGTGAGGGCGAGGGGGAGGGCGAAAGAGAAGGTACTTTCCTCTCTTTCTCCATCCCCTCTCTCGCCCTTCCCTCTCTGGCTCACTCCTCTCTCGCCCTGCACTCTCTATCCCTCCCCACTCTCGGCCCCTCCTCTCTCTCGCCTTCCCCTCTGTCATCCTCCCTGCTCTTGCCCTCCCCTCTCTCGCACTCCCCTCTCTCTCACCCTCTCCTCTCTCGTTTCCTCCGCTCTGTCTCACCCTCTCCTCTTTTGCCTTCCCTTCTCTCTCTCGCCATCCTCTCCCCTGACTCCCCTCTCTCTCTCCCTCCCAGCTCCTGCCCTCCCCTCCCCTCTCTATCCCTCCCCTCTCTTGCCCACCACTCTTTCTCGCTCTCCCACTTTCTCCCTCCCCTCTCTCCCTCCGTCTCTCTCCCTCCCCTCTCTCGCCCTCCTGTCCCTCCCCTTCCGACACCCCCACCCTCCCCGCTCTATCGCCCTGCCCTCTCTTTCTCCCCTCTGCAGGCCTCACCTCTTTCCCTCTCCCTCCACTCTCTATCTCACTCCCCTCTCTTTAACCCTTCCCCTCTTTCGCCCTCTCTACTTCCGCCCTCTCCGTCTCTTGCCCTCCTCTTTCTCTCTCACCCTCCCCTCTCTCAATCTTCCCTTTTATGCCCTTCCATCTCTCACCCACCCCTCTCTCTCCCTCCCCTCTCTCTCCCATCTCTCGCTCTCCCATCTCTCGCACTCCACTCTCTCGCTCTCCTCACTCTCGACCTCCCCACTCTCGCCCTCCCCACTCTCGCCCTCCACTCTCTCGCCCTCTCCTCTCTCTCCCTCCCCTTTTTCGCGCCCACCCCTCTCTCACCATCCCCTTTCTATTGCGCCCTCCCCTCTCTCCACCGCCCCATTCACACACTCTCCTTTCTCGCCCGCCCTTCTAGCTCCCTGCTCCCTCTCGTCCTCCCCTCACTCTCTCCCTGCAATCTCTCTCACCCCATCCTCTCTCTCGCCCACCCCTCTCTTGCCGTCCCCTCTCTCGCCCTTCCTTCTCTCACCCTCCCTGCTCCTGCCCTCTCCTCTCTCTTCCTCCATTCTCTCACCCACACATCTTTCACACTCCCCACTCTTGCCCGCTGCTCTCTCGCCCTCCCCTCTTACTCCCTCCCATCTCTCATCCTCCCCTCTCCATCTCGCACTGCCCCCTTTATCACACCATCCCCTCTTTCTCCCTCCCCTCTCTCTCCCTCCCCTCTCTCTCCCTCCCCTCTCGCCTTTCCCTCTCTCACGCACCCCATTCCTGCCCTCCCCTCTCTCCCTCCCTCCCCTCTGTTGCACTCCCCTCTCTCGTTCTCCCACTTTCTCACCCGCCCCTCTCTCGCCCAGCCCCTCTCTCCCCTCCCTCTCTCCCCTCCCTTCTCTCTTCATCTACTCTAGCTCTCCCTTCCCTCTCTTTCGCCCTACCCCGCTCCCGCCTTCACACCTCTCTCCCTCTCTCGCCTTCTCCTCTTTCGCCATCTCCCCTCTCCCCTCTTCTCTCTCCCTCCCCTCTCTCCCTTCCTCTTTCTCCCCTCCCCACACACCCCTCCTCATCTTTCGCCCTCACACATCTTTCGCCCAACCCTCTCGTCCACCCCTCTCTCTTCCTCCACGCTCTCTCGCCCTCCCCTCTCTCGCCCTCACCGCTTTATCCCTTCCCACACCCACCCTTCCCTCTCTCTCCCTCCCCTCCCTCGCCCTCCGCTTCTCTCCCCTCCTTTATCTCCCCTCCCTCTCTCTTCCTCCAATCGCTGTTTCTCCCCTCTATGTCGCACTTTCATCTCTCTCACCCGAACACCTCTCACGCACTCCCCCTCTCTCACCCTTCCCTCTCTCTCCCTCCCATCTCTCGCACTCCACTCTATTGCTCTCCCCACTCTCGCCTTCCCCACTCTCGCCCTCCCCTCTCTCGCCCTCTCCTCTCTCTCCCTCGCCTCTCTCTCTCTCCCTCTTCTCTCTCTCCCTCCCCTTTCTCTCACCCACCCCTCTCTCACCATCCCCTTTCTAGTCCGCCCTCCCCTCTCTCCACCGTCCCATTCACACACTCTCCTTTCTCGCCCACCCTTCTCGCTGCCTGCTCCCTCTCGTCCTCCCCTCACTCTCTCCCTGCAACCTCTCTCACCTCATCCTCTCTCTCGTCCTCCCCTCTCTCGCCGTTCCCTCTCTCGCCCTTCCCTCTCTCACCCTCGCTGCTCCTGCCCTCTCCTCTCTCTCCCTCCATTCTCTCGCCCTCCCATCTTTCTCCCTCCCCTCTCTTGCCCTCTGCTCTCTCGCCCTCCCCTCTTACTCCCTCCCCTCTCACCCTCCCGCTCTCCCCTCCGCTCTCTCTTCATCCACTCTCGCTCTCCCTCCCCTCCCCTCTCTTTCGCCCTACCCCTCTCCCGCCTTCACACCTCTCTCGCTCTCTCGCCTTCCCCTCTTTCGCCATCTCCCCTCTCCCCTCCTCTCTCTCTCTCCCCTCGCTCCCTTCCTCTATCTCCCCTCCCAGCACATCCGTCCCCATCTTTCGCCCTCACACCTCTTTCGCCCAACCCTCTCGCCCTCCCCTCTCTCCCCCTCACCTCTCTTGCCCTCCCCTCTCTCGCCCTCCCCTCTCTCGCCCTCACCACTTTATCCCTTCCCACTCCCTCCCTTCCCTCTCTCTCCCTCCCCTCCCTCACCCTCCGTTTCTCTCCGCTCCTCTCTCTACCCTCCCCTCTCTCCTCCTCCAATCTCTGTTTCTCCCTTCTCTGTCACACTTTCATCTCTCTCACCTGAACACCTCTCACACACTCCCCTCTCTCACCCTCCCCCTCTCTCCCTCCCATCTCTCGCTCTCCAATCTCTCACGCTCCACTCTATCGCTCTCCCCACTCTCACCCTCCCTCTCTCCCCTCCCCTCTCTCTTCATCCACTCTCGCTCTCCCTCCCCTCTCTTTCGCCCTACCCCACTCCCGCCTTCACACCTCTCTCCGTCTCTCGCCCTCCACTCTTTCGCCATCTCCTCTCTCCCCTCCTCTCTCTCTCTCCCTCCCCTCTCTCCCTTCCTCTTTCTCCCCTCCCCACTCTCCCCCTTGTCTTTCGCCCTCACACCTCTTTCGCCCAACCCTCTCGCCGTCCCCTCTCTCCCTACCCTCTCTTCCCTCCCCTCTTTCTTCCTCCATGCTCTCTCGCCCTCCGCTCTCTCGCCCTCCCCTCCCTCACCCTCCCCGCTTTAGCCCTCCCCTCCCTCGCCCTCCGCTTCTCTTCCCTCCTCTCTCCCCTCCCCTCTCTCTTCCTCCCATCTCTCGCTCTCCCATCTCTCGCACTCCACTCTATCGCTCTCCCCACTCTCGCCCTCCCCACTCTCGCCCTCCCATCTCTCGCCCTATCCTCTCTCTCCCTCTCCTTTCTTTCGCCCACCCCTCTCTCTCGCCCACCCCTCTCTCTCACACACGCCCCTTTCTAATCCGCCCTCCCCTCTCTCCCTGCTCCACTCACACACTCCACTTTCTCGCCCGCCCTTCTCGCTCCCTGCTCCTTCTCGTCCTCCCCTCACTCTCTCCCTGCAATCTCTCTCACCCCATCCTCATTCTCGCCCTCCCCTCTTTCGCCCTCCCCTCTCCCGCCCTTCCCTCTCTCACCCTCCCTGCTCCTGCCCTCCCCAGTCTCTTCGTCCCTTCTTTCTTCCTCCCATCTCTCGCCCTCCCCTCTCTTGCCCTCTGCTCTCTCACCCTCCCCTCTTACTCCCTCCCTTCTCTCACCCTCCCCTCTCCATCTCGCACTGCCCTCTCTACCACACCATCCTCCCTCCCTTCCTCCCCTCTTTCTCCCTCCCCTCTCTCGCCTTTCCCTCTCTCACCCTCCCCGCTCCTGCCCACCCCTCTCTCTCCCTCCCCTTTGTCGCACTCCCCTCTCTCGATCTCCCACTCTCTCACCCGCCCCTCTCTCGCCCAGCCCCTCTCTCCCCTCCCTCTCTCCCCTCCCCTGTCTCTTCATCCACTCTCTCTCTCCGTCCCCTCTCTTTCGCCCTACTCCGCTCCCGCCTTCACACCTCTCTCCCTCTCTCGCTCTTCCCTCTTTCGCCATCTCCTCTCTCTCCTCCTCTCTCTCCCTCCCCTCTCTCTCTTCCTCTGTCTCCCCTCCCCACTCTTCCCTCCCCGTCTTTCGCCCTCACACCTCTCTCTCCCTTCCCTCCCTCGCCCTCCCCTTCTCTCCCCCTCCTCTCTCTGCCCTCCCCTTTCTCTTCCTCCAATCTCTGTTTCTCTCCTTTCTGTCTGCCTTTCATCTCTCTCACCCGAACACCTCTCTCGCTCTCCCCTCTCTCACCCACCCCTCTCTCTCCCTCCTCTCCCCGCCCTCCCCTTCTCTCCCTCTCCCCCTCTTCCCTCCCCTCTCTCGTCTTCCACGCTTTTGCTCGCTCTCCTCTCGCCCTCCCCTCACTCGCCCTCCCCGCTCTTTCCCTCCTTGCTCTATCCCTCCCCACTCTCGCCCTTCCCTGTCTCTCGCACTCCCCTCTCTCTCCCCTCCATCGCCCTCCCCTTCTCTCCACTCCTCTCTCTCCCCTCCCCTCTCTCTTCCTCCATCTCTCTTTCTCCCCTCTCTCTCGCCCTTCCATCTCTTTCACCCTAGCACCTCTCTCTCGCTCTCACTCTCTCTGTCTCGCCCTCCCATATCCCGAAATCCGTTTTCCAGCACTCCCCACTCTGGCGTCCTCTCTTTTGCTCTTCCCTCTCTCGCCCTCTCTTCTCTCGCCCTCCCCTGTCTCGCCCTCCCCTCTCTTGCCCACCCTCTTTCTCTCCCTCCCCTCTTTCTCCCTCCCCTCTCTCATACTCCCATCGCTCTCGCCCTGCCCTCTCTCTCATCCCTCCTCTCTCTCGCCCTCCCCTCTCTCGCCCACCCTTCTCTCTCTCACTTCCCCTCTTTCTCCCACCCCTCTCTCACCCTCCCATTTCTCTCGCCCTGTCCTTTCTCTCACCATCCCCTTTCTCATTTCCTCCCCTATCTCTCCCTCCCCTCTCTCTTGCTCTCCTCTATCTTTCTCTTGCCCACTCTCTCCCTCTCTGTCTCTCACCCCTTTTCTCGCTCCCTCCTTTCCTCTCGCTCTGTTTCTCTTCCTCTCTCTTTCTTTGTCTCGACCTCTTTTGCTCCCTCGCGCCCACACTCGCTCTAATCCCGTCACTCTCTCTCTCCCACCACTCTCTCTCTCGACACCCCTTTCACACACTCTTCTCTCCTTCTTGTCCTTCCTCTCACTCTCTCTTGCCCTTGCTCTCTCTCATCCCCTCTCTCACTCTCTCGCCCCCATCCCTCTCTTCCCTCTCTCTTTTCCCGACCCTATCTCTCTCTCTCTTTGCCTTCTCTTTTTCTCTCACTGTCTCTCTCCTCCCTGATCTCTGTTGCCCTCTTTCCTCGCTCCTCTCCCTCTCTCTCTCTAGGTCTTGCCCCCTTTCTCGCTCATGCTTTCTCTCTGTCTCTTTCACTCTCTTGCCCCCTCCCTGGCTCCTCTTTCAGATTCACGCTTTCTGTTGCCCCTCTCATTGTCTCCTCCTGTCTCTCTCTCTCTCTCTCCCCATCACCCACCCTCTATTTCTCGACTCCTTCTCTCTACCCGCTCCTTCACTCTCTTTCCCTGTTCTCTCACTCTCGATACCCCTCTCTCGGTGTCTTTCTCTTCCCACCTCTCTCCGTATCTGTTTGACTGAATCTCTCTCTCCCTGTTGTCCCTCCCTCCCTCCCTCTCTGACACACTGTCTCCCTGGTCCTTCCCTCTCCCTCTTACCCAGAGATTGGGACTGGTTTGTGGGTGAGGCTGCTTATGTGTGTGTGAGTGTGTGTTCGGATGACTTGTGCAAGGAAGGGAAAATGGTGTAGAGACGGAATTGCAGGTATGAGACTGAGACGGCAGGATCGAGAGAGAGAGAGAGGGGTAGGGGGAGAGGGAAGAATGGGGGCAGATGGAGACACCAGGTCTGGGGGTGTGCGCAAGACCGAGAGGGACGAGGGAGAGTGAAAGGGAGAGTTGGTGGAAGAGAGTGAGGGAAAGAAATGAGGAGTAAGAGTGGGGGAGAGGAAATGGGTAGTCCATGTTGGAGTCGGGGGGAGGAAACAGAGGGAGTTAAACCCAGCTCCTGAGCTCAGGGCGCAGTGTCCTCCCCTTCCCTGAGGACCAGAACTTGGGGCTGAGTCTGTCTCTCACCAGCTCAGCTTCTCCAACACAAAGACACACAACAACATTGGTCACTCTGTTGCTCGGCACGCTTTAATCAACATTTTTATTGTTTATAAATGGAAGTGATGGATACAGTCAGTGGGATCGTGCCTTTTCTCACTGGCCCCTGAGTTGTGAGAAATATTGAAATGTTTCCCTGTAACCCCGCTGTGGGATAAGGATGGACAAACCAGCGCTACCCTCAGTCTGATTCCATAGCGACAGGCTGCTCCATCGCTGAAACACTGAACTTAAATGAGAAAACCCCGGATGGATTGATTAATGAGAGAATTTGATTGATGGATGGATTTGGGTGAAGGGATATTTCAGCACATTCTTCAGCTGCTGCCTGAACTTAGTCTGGGTCACGGCATAAATTGCGGTGCTTGTGCAGCAACTGAGGAGCTGCAGCATGAAGCCCAATTCACCCACAAAGTGATGGAGATACACAGACCGATACCCAATATTTCGCATCCGTCTCCATATAGAAAACAGCATGAACATTGACCAGAACAGGATGAAATTGGCCGAGGTCAGAAACAGTAAAATGATGGATTTTTTTCGGTTTCTCATTTCTGTGTCAGACTGAGCGTCCCCATTGGTGTGAGCGCGGAGTCTCCTGCGGGCTCTGCTGGTCACTAAAATGTGTCTGACGGTGAGAACATTGAGCAGCAGAATCAGGAGAAATGGGACACACGATGTTAAAATGTGATGGAGGAACTCGATTGTGACCCAGGCACGAGAGAATCGAACAGCGTCTGTTACCTCACAAAACCAGGGGCGGTTCACCAGCCGATACCCAGGCGTGAACATAAAATACCAGGAAATGTTCTTCAAACAGCTCAGCACAGTCACTGCTCCCAGAACCACAGCCGCCGTTTTCTCGCTGCAATATTTACTTTTCAGCTTCTGGCAACAAATGGCCACAAACCGATCAAAGGTGAAAGTGACGGTGAACCAGACAGAGCAGTCAGTGGCTGCATAAAGCAGGACGGCGTGGATATTACACAAGGGAACGGAGAGCCTCAGGAAATAAAACTGTTCCCGATAAACAATGGGAATGTGTCTCAGTATCAGGTCGAGGATAATGACCAGGAGATCCGTTGCTGTCATTGCCCCCAGGTAACGTCTGACACATGGAGACAATCCACAATCATTATAAAGCAGAACGTAGATGATCACTACGTTAACTGTGAGGAAGGAAAACAAACCCATTATCCATCAGCCTGGAGGCAAAGGGACCCGTTTTATCAGGGACCCAGTGAGAATTTCAAATGCGTCCCTGTATTCAGGGATTTATTAAAATAATTGGAGCTGGAATAACAAATGGGAAGGTCGGAATTACTGACAAAAATGAGACATAAACCACAAGAAACCCTCCCTCCCCATACACAAAGAGACTCATCCATAAGGACAGATGGTTACTCGAACATGCCCACACACTCGATCACTCGAGAGCAGACACAGGCCACTCCTTCCCTGTTCCTAATACGGAGGGTGGAAATGTTGCTGTCCTGAAGGATTCTCTCCCAGTTTCCTGAAGACAAACGGAGTTTGGGAATTTCTGCATTTTGGTCTGAATTGTGGCCGATCCTGTGTCGGGAAGAAATGTAAATGCAGGGAATACATATTCAGCCCTTCGGAACAGTATCTCCTTCTCCCTGGAACGGGATCCCTTTCCTCGGGATCTTATCATTTGTTCAATTCACTGACGTCCAGCCGTCGCAAACAATGTCAGGGACAGAATGTTCCGGGGAATGTCAATTATAGAATGTTGGGAATAGAACATTTTGGGAATGTTAGTTATAGAATGTCGGGGATAGAACGTTCCAGGAAATATCAGTTACAGAATGCTGGGGACAGAATTTTCCGGGGAATGTCAGTTATAGAATGTTGGTTACAGAATGTTCTGTGTAACGCCTTGACCTGTCTATCACCTTTCCCATCTAGCAACCCCACTGACATGATGTACTGTGCACAGGCTACATATCTGTTCAGCACCGGGAGCTGCACTGACCACATCATCGCATTATCTATAAACCTCAAGCAGATAGTCTGACCAGCATAGCGACCTGTGCAGTGATCACCCGTGAATTATTCTGTAAACCAAAAGAAGTTACCCTCCCAGCATGTAGGATTGTGTCTACCACCCCAGTGCATTGATCTGCAAACCCGGAGCAGTTACCCTTCCAGCATGTAGGACTGTGTACACCACCCAAGTGCATTGTTCTGTAAACCAGGAGCAGTTACCCTCCCAGCATGTAGGACTGTGTACCCCATCCCAGTGCGTTGCTCAGTAACGCTGTGTTAGATCACTGCCCAGCAGGGGAAACTTGCACCCCATGCTGGAAGTGACAGGATGCACAGCTCCCACCTATTTACAGCGCCATATCTCCATTGTGCACTGACAAGGGGGTGCTGTGGGTGTGAACATCACTGCCAGAGAGACCAGGCGGATGAATCAGTTTAAATATCATCACATGGGAGGGGTTTGGGAAATACACAGAGAGGCGGAGACTTAGAGGCATTGTAATGGAAGGATGTCTTCCCAGGAAAGATGGGAAAAGGGGATATTGGTGTGAGGTCAGATGTGCATTTGTTCTGCATCTTTGTAACGGGAATTGGTTTAAACAGAATCGATGACTCATTAGGCAGATTCTTACAATAATTTATCTTTGTTTGATTTTCCTTGAGTTTCTGATTTTCCCAGACAGAAGGATCGTCTGCACGAGGCTGAGCTAGTTTCCTGGTGCTATCGTATCGAACTCACCTCATTACCTACCCACCCCACACCATGGTATCCCTCTCATTCAATACCAGCCGGATTCTCCCACCCATCATGGCTGGAGGGACTCACCATTGCCCGGATGCCCCTGATATTCCATGATCCCTGGCACTGGTGCCATCTTTAAAAGGCCAATGGGCACACAGTTTAGCTGTCTCAGCTTGGAGCTGCCCTGCACAGTTTACCCTGAGCATGGCAGATAAGGGGCAGTTACACCACGGTTTGTCGACAGGGCCACGGAGTTCCTGGTAGATGGACTAGTACAGAGAGGGACCATTCTCTTCCCAGAGGAAGCCACACCACCAGACCCACCGAGCATGATCTGAGCTCACCACACAGCTCATTTAAGTGTCTACGGTCTGAAGAAATGTCCAGCAATACAGCACAAGCATCAATAACATTCCCCTCTCTGTCAGGATGAGATTCATTGCATTCTCTCTGCTCTCTTACACTCACTGTATATCTGTTGTAGCCCCTACCCCCGAATAAGACTCATGCTCCAACAGTGTCACTGCCGCATGCAGCACCTTCTCTCTCTCTCTGTGTCTCTCTCTGTCTCTCTCTCTCTTCCCCCCATTCCCTCTACTTTACCACCCCACCCCCCCCCTCCACACACACACACACACACACACACGCTAATAACACTGCATGGATACAACATTGTGGACTGACTTCCTCCGGACACCTCACCATATCTCCACCCACACCCACCTGCACCAGCATTAACAGCAGGGCCACCCACTCCGCCCTCCCTCCCTCCCTTTCTCCAATTCCAGGAGAAACAGCCTGGAAAAGGACAGAAAGGGCCAAGCTGGGTGGTGGAGTGCCCGATATCCGTTCTGTCACTCCCCTCCCTCCGCCATGTGTGGAGGACCCTGCCATGTGGGGTAGGAGCCAGAGACGAGAGGGACGCCTCGTGTGGAGATTCTGAAACACCCATGTCCCACCGACCGAGTAAGGAAAATGATCAGTGAGGGGCAATTCTCACTTTAAACCCACTGGCAGTTCCATTTCCCCCCGGCACAACTTAGAAGCCGTGGCCCTGATGCCATGTCCCTTTCGTGTCGAGCTGGCACAAATGGAATCCCCACGGTCTCGGTGGGCAGGAATGTGGGCTCACAACACATCGTCTCCACCACTTCCCAGGAAGGGAGCACGGAGGCTCCCTCCTACATCTCCTCCTGTAAACGGCTCAGATACTGAAACTAATCTGTGACAGTTACTGCTCTCTGAACCTGTCCTAATACTTTCAACAATCTTTGCTCATATACAGCCAGGGCTCTCTGCTCTAAATGTGATGTTGAGATCGTACAGGACATTGGTGAGACCTCTTCTGGAATACTGTGTCTAGCTCTAACTGATCTAAATGCCATTTAAACAGTGTAACTGTCCCTGCTTTCACCACTTCCTCTGGAAGTTCATTTCACACACAAGCCAGATTCTGTCCAAAATAATTGCCCCACTTTCATGATTTTTGTAAATCTTTTTCCTCGCACCTTAAAATATCCCTGTTTTGAATCCCCAACTCGAGTGAAACGAGATCAGCCCTTATGCTTATCTGCACCTCTCATTATTTTATAAACCTCTGTAAAGTTAACCCTTAATCTCATACTCTCCAGTGAAAAATGTCCCAGTCTACCCAGCCTCTCATTATAGCTCACTCCCTCCATTCCCAATAACATCCAGGTCAATCTCTTCTGAACCCTCTCCTTCTTAATAATATCAAGGTCAATAAAATTAAAGTGAATAGTCAAGGTATTTTCGCAGGGTATGGTGAGTCCGAAACTAGAGGACATGGGCGTAAGCTGAGAGGGGAAGCATTTAAAAACAACCTAAGAGGCTGCCTTTTCACCCAGAGGGTGGTGTGCCTATGGAATGAGCAGGCAGGGTGACCAGACTGGACAGAGTATTCCAGTAGAGGTCTCACCAATGTCCTGTACAACCGCAACATGATGTCCCAATTCCAATACTCAAAGGTCTGACCAATGAAGACAAGTGCCATAAACACTTTCTTAACCACACTATATGAGATGCAAATTTTCAAGAATTATACCTGACGGCCTAGGTCTCTGTTCTACAATACTGCCAAAGGCTCTACTTTTACTTGTATAGGTCCTATTCTTGTTTGATTTACCAAATCCAATATCTCATATGAATCCAAACTAAACTCCATCTGCTACCCCTCAGCCCAGTCTGTGATATTACTGCCACCTCACTTTCCCCCTTCAATTTTAAAATGCCAATCTCCCTCCAGCAGGCCTGCACATTCCAGCCTTCATTTTCGCAAAGACCCTGAGCTTGGTTTGCCTTGTGTGGTTAGGGGGAGGAGGGACAGATTGCAGAGACAGTCAGTGGGGAGGAGAGGCTGGACAGTAATCACCAGCTAGGTGTCATTTCATGGTTTTAGGATGAGGGCAGTCGCATATGAGTGCTAGTTCATACTGATCGGTGTTTTGGGACCAGAAATAACGGTCTTTCTCCATCTCTGGTGCTCAGTAATAAATATTCGAGACACTTCATTGTGCAGAGTGTGTCTGCAGGATTTCTTTCCCTAATATTGCAGACTACAGATCATAGCGATTAAAGATGTTCATAGTTAATTTTGATGGCCCAGCACGTGCACTCAATATCCTACAGTTGAGACAAATATTTTGCATTTGTTTAACAATACGAAGTGTTTTATGTAGTTCAGTAATGGTAACCTGATTATAATAAATCCACACCCGAGCAGAAAGCTGACACTTAAACTATGATCCAAAATGTGGTTATGGTAGTGTAGTGGGTAATGTCCATGCCTCTGAGTCAGAGGTCCAAATCTGATCCCATTTCCTGAACGTGTGTGGTAGTGTTCCTAGCTCTGGACTAGATGTTCTAAATTAATGTCCTGCCTGTTGCAGAATTATATCACAGCATGTCAGAACAGGCTAATGATCAAATACACAGGAGATAATGTTACAGCTTTACGAATATTGCTGAGTGGTGCTACTGCCCCTACCTCTGGGCACAAAGGTCTAGGTGTAAATTCCACAGTAGTGCCTCATGATATATCTGAACAAACTGATTAAAATGGATTTAGATTAGATTAGATTAGATTACTTACAGTGTGGAAACAGGCCCTTCAGCCCAACAAGTCCACACCGACCCGCCACCCACCCATACCCCTACATTTACCCCTTACCTAACACTAAGGGCAATTTAGCATGGCCAATTCACCTGACCCGCACATCTTTGGACTGTGGGAGGAAACCGGAGGAAACCCACGCAGACACGGGGAGAACGTGCAAACTCCACACAGTCAGTCGCCTGAGTCGGGAATTGAACCGGGTCTCAGGCGCTGTGAGACAGCAGTGCTAACCACTGTGCCACCGTGCCGCCCATTTAGAGTTGTGATTTGATGGAGAAGGAAGATGTTTTAGTATTGAATTTTAGAATTTAGGCCCCGGATAATTGAAAGCACAGCTATTCGTGATTGGAGTCACATTTCGCCGCAGTAAAGGTTTATAAAATCAAAATGATCATTGATAGGGTGAGTACTCAGGGTTTTTCCACAGGTTAGCGACATCCAAAACTAGAGGGTATTGGTTGAGTGTGAGAGGGGAAAGTTTTTGATTAGGCCTAAAGGGCACCTTTTCACACAGAGGATGGTGTGCATATCGAATCAGCTGCCAGAGGAAGTGGTCGAGGCTGGTAAAACTACAGCATGTAAAAGGCATCTGGATGCTGACAGACCTGCTAAGCTCTTCCAACAATTTCTGTCTTTCTTTAAAAAATGCATTCATTTTAACACATGTATTCTGAATAAATTAAACATTTTATTTTTTAATGATGCAGGGCCATGTGAACATATTTCAAATCGACCGAGACAATTTTCTGCTAAGGGCATGGCTCTTTGCATGACATCAGCAATGATGCACCTACATGGAACAGGGAATGTGATGGAGACATAGTTTGGACAATGTGCAAGGAGACCTCGCATGGTCCAGCTTGAGAGAGGATGACATTATTGTGTGATTCAGCTCAGAGAGGGAGAAAATGTAATCTGCCCGAGAAGGAACGGCCGACTGCAGTCTCTCTCTCTCCTTCATTGTTACTCATCACAGCAACGTGTGCGAGCTAAAAAAAATACTCTATAGTCATTGTTACCATTCTTATTTTTATAGAATCCCTGCAGTGGTGAAACAGGCCCTTCGGCCCAACAGGTCCATAGCAACTTTGCAGAGTAACCTTCCAAATCACGTTCCCCAACATTTACCCCTGACTAATGCATGAAACTTAGAAACCACTGAACACTATGTATACTTTAGCATGACCAATCTACCCAATTTGAGCTGTTTGAGGAAACTGGAGCACACATTAGAAGTCAACTCAGACAGGGGAAGAATGTGCAGACTCCACACAGATAGTCAGTCGAGGCGGGAATCGAACCCAAGTTCCGAGTGCTGTGAGGCAGCAGTGCTAACCACTGAGCCACTGTGCTACCTTTTGGGAGATCCCAGACCTGAATTCATTGGAACGCCTCACTACCTAATGCAAAGGGAATTCAGCCAAATCCAACTGTTCCAGGATAATATCTCATTGCTAGCACCCGTGTGAGTAGAATATCTTCAGAAGCAGAATCACAATTTGGACAATCTCTCAATATCCCTTGTGTCATGAGTCACGCTAATATCTGGACAAAGTGTTTTCAAGTTAAAATTGCAGTGATTCTGTTTATCTGTGCGTATGTTAGTGTTTTTAGAGAGGGAAATATTGATTATGTATT
Source organism: Hemiscyllium ocellatum (assembly GCF_020745735.1). Lineage (NCBI taxonomy): Eukaryota > Metazoa > Chordata > Chondrichthyes > Orectolobiformes > Hemiscylliidae > Hemiscyllium > Hemiscyllium ocellatum. Next base: position 5,688,442 of record NC_083412.1, read on the forward strand.
TGCAATACCCAAACGCTTTGCCATTCTTCTTTCCATCATAATTTGAGTAATATTGTTCTGAGTAATAAACGTGCTATTTTAGCAGATTAAAGAAAGTAGCCTGACTTGTTCCTAAAACTGTCCCTGACCCAGTCTGAGATCGATATCATCGGCCATATCACCAAACTGGTTCCATTTAACTTGTGTTATGAGCAGTGGAGGGATGGGACTAGAAAAGAAAACAGTGACCCAAAAAGCTGGGGAACTGTAGACCGGTGAGCCTGATGTCAGTGGTGCGTAAGTTGTTGGAGGAGATTCTGAGGGATTTCATTCACATACCTTTGGTAAGGCAAGGGCTGATCGGGGTAGACAACGTGGCTTTCTGCATGGGAATTCATGTCTCATTAATTTGGTTGAGTTTTTTTGAAGATGTGACAAGAAGATTGATGAAAGCAGTTTGGTAGACTTCAGCAAACTATTCATTTAAAGAACAAAGAAAATTTACAGCCCCGGAACAGACCCATCGCCCTCCAAGCCTGAGCCGATCCACATGTACTGTCTAAATCTGTCGGTCAATTCCCAAGCATCTGTATCCTTCTGCTCCCCACCTATTCGTGCATCTGTCCAAACGCATCTTAAATGAATCTACCGTGCCTGCCTCTAGCACCTCTGCTGGCAATGCGTTCCAAACGCCCACCACCCTCCGTGTGAAGTACTTACTGCGTGTATCCCCCTTTAAAATTCCACCTCTCACTTTTAAAGCATGACCTCTCGTTATCGAATCATTCATCCTGGGAAAAAGCTTGTCTCTATCCACCCTGTCTAAACCTTCATGCTTTTGCAAACCTCAATCAGGTCCCCCCTCAATCTCCTTTTTTTCTAGTGAAAATAAACCTAACCTACTCAGCCTCTCTTCATAGCTAGTATTTCATTCCGATTGGTATACAGATTAGTAAGGTTCGGTCACATGGGATACAGAAGAAGCTAGTCACAATTGGCTTGAAGGAAGAGGGATTTTTTTCAGACTGGAGGCTTGTGAGTAGCAGTGTGCTGTAAGAATCAGTGCTGAGTTCACTGCATTTCATCATTTATGTAAAGGATTTAGATGTGAATATTGGGGCCATAGTTAGTAAGCTTACAGATGACATCAGAAAGGTAGTATAGTAGATTATCTCAGAGTACAATGAGACCACAATTAGATGTGACAAAGGGGCAAAGAATGATGGATGAAGTTTAATTTAGATCAAGATGAGGTTTTGTATTTTGGGAAGGCAAATCAAGGCGGAAATTATACACTTAATTGTAAGATCCTGGGGAGTGTTGTGAAACAAACAGGCATAGGGCTGCAGGTACATTGTTCCTTGAAACTGGAGTCGCAGGTAGATAGAGTGGTGCTGAATACATTTGGCACATTTGCCTTAATCAGTCAGAGCACTGAGTATAGGAGTTGTAGTGGCATGTTTTATCTGTACAGGGTGTTGGTGAGGCCATTTTAAGAATACTGCGTACAATGTGGTTTTCTGTAGAAATGACTGACACAGATATTCCAGGATTGGAGGCTTGAGCTTTACGGAGAGGCTGATTAGGTTGAGGTGTTTCCCTCTGGAGTGTCAGAGATTGAGGGGTGACATTATCGAGGTTTATAAAATCATCAGGGGCATTGATATTCTGAACAACCACGCTCTGATCCCCAGGATAGGGGAGTCCAGAACAGGAGAGCACAAGTTGGAGGGGAGAAGGTGAATGATTTAGAAGGGACCTGAAGGTAAATGTTTCACACAGAGAGTGGTGTGTGTTCAGAAAGTGCTGTCAGAGGAATTGGTGAAGGCGGTTACAATCGCACATTTTAAAAGTATCTGAAAGACGAGGGATATTGGTCAAATGCTGGCAAATGGGACTTGTTCAGATTTGATATCTGATCGGAGTGAACAGATTGGACTAACGGGTCTGTTTCCGTTCAGTATGACTCTTGATTCTATAAGAGGAGTGACAAACAATTCTGAATGGACCTTTCAAGTGGGAATTCTCTTCACTGGAAGTTTATCATGCCTCTACGTTCACATTGATTGAAAGCTGCATTAGTTAAATATTTGACAGAGAAGTAAGTCAGGCATAATGGGATATAGACAGGAAAGTGAGGCTGAGACCCCAACCAATCAGCCACAATCTTAGTGCCTGGTGGAGAAGGCTCAAAGTGTCTAATGACCAACTCCTGTTCCTCAGTCCCATGTTTCTGTGTTCCATGCAGACCCTCATACCTGCTAGACAGGAGCAGTTGTAGGCTACTTACTGCTAAAACCTTGTGCACACAAACAGAGGAGACAATTCCGCCCTTCAAGACTTTCACACACGCTTTCAAATGATTTGGGAAATGTAGTTGGAAAACCCAGGCTGGGTATGAAAGAGGCCCCTCATCTCTCTTTAAAGAGATTCCCCTCTCTGCAACTTATGCTCCATTTGTTGGTCACGTTTTAGACCTAAATTCATTGAGAATACAGCCCTCATACCTCACCCAGAGATGGCTCACAAAATGTTTTGGTCTCCCTGACTGCAACATTCAATAACAGAACATTTATAAAAATAACACCCACTAACTTTCCAATAACAGAATGTGAGAACGTCAGAAACAGGGGCAGGTCATTCACAACCCCAAGCCTGCCTTGCCCTTCACTAAGATCGTGGCTGATCTCTCAGTCTGAAATCCTCTTTCATACCCAATTCCTCATAGCCCTCACCTCTCTGATAGGTCAATATACATCTACCTCCTCTTCAAATACATTCAGTCATTTCGCTCTCCAACACTCTTGAGAAGAGAAATCCTGACATTCAATACCACCAGTTTGAAGAAAACACTTGCTGCTTCTATATCATGGCTTATTGATATGAACAAAAGGCGTTGACACAAGGGTTCAGGTAAAAATGACTGGCCCTGATATCAAGGCAGTGGTTGACCTTTGTTGACAGCAAGGAGCTGAACAAAACTGGACTTAATGGGATTCAGAGTAAACGCTCCAGTATTTGCAATCAAACATGGCACAAAGGGATATGTTCATCATCTCCGTCCTGGGTCAGTTCTGTGGGAGATCCTCAGGGTAGCTTCCACTTCACAAACATCTTCAGCTGCTTCATCAATGTCTCCCCGCCCCCACCCTATCCACCATAACATCAGAAGTGGGGATGGTCACTGAAGATTCCACAATGTTCAGAACATTTTATCCCCCGTCAGCTCCTGAACTAGTCTGTGTCCATGTGCAGCAAGACCCAAGCTCCATTGAGGCTTGTGCTGTTAACGTGTCAGTAACATTCATGAAACAGCACTTCCTATTGCCACAGTAAAACAAGAGTTCATTCAGCGCCTAACGCTGGTTTCACCGGAATATGAGGAAACCATTCAGCCCATTGACCCTATTTGGAGAAGAACAGGGACAGCCCACTCAGTGCCTCCAGCCTATTACTCAGGAAGAGAAGGAGTCTAGTGTGCTGGACCACACTAGAGCCTCTCAAAAATTTTGGAAGGCAGTAGCTTAGACTCAAACGTTTTCTTATTTTAAAGGAAACGTAAATTATCTGTTCTAGCTGCAATGTGACTGGTCAAACTACTCGGTGTGACGCAAAATACCATTTATTTAAACACGAAAGATTAAATAAAACCAAAGAAAGAGAAATTTACAATAATGTAACTCTATTGGACAACTTAACAGAATAATCGAACTCGGAGCTATTAATCATGAACTGGTCCAACATAGGAAATTCCCATAAACACAGCCCTTGGCAAAAAGGAAAATGCAGGAATAGAAAAGAGCATCAAGAGAAAATTCAGAGAGAGTAGCAACCAGGAGACATTCCTTCAAGCTTCCAACTCTGTGGAGACTAGTATAGTTTTTGATGTTACTGAGAAACCAAAACACAGTGATCCTAATCTGTGAGAGGTGGCCACACCCATTCAGGCTGCATTAAAATAAACCTAGGGCCTCCATCGCTGTTTATTCGAATGGTCTTAACTAGCCAGCTTGGTAACAATTGTTCAATCTCTCTCTTAAAAAAAACCAGGACAAAAAAGACTCTTAAAGCTGCAGCATCATCACACTTGTCAGTACATCGAGCTGTCAAACAGGAACCAGGGGTAACCCAATCAGGCCCTTAGCCCTGTCCAATCGAACAAGGAAGAAGCCAGTCAGTCCCGTGAATCACTTATACAGGAACAGTAGGAAGCCATTCCCACCTCAACGACCTTATACGTGGGCAGAATGAGGTAATTGATGCTGATTCCTGCTGAATGTCTTACGCCCAAAACCTCGATTCTTCTGCTTCTCGGATGCTGCCTGACCCGGTGTGTTCTTCCAGCAATCGACTCTCTACTCTGTTCTCCAGCATCGGTAGTCCTTACCGTCTCCTAATTGATGCTCTAACATGATGAACAAGTGGAACAGAGGCTGCACAGACAGACTGCTCCACGTTGTTCCTCGTGGCTCCATTCCTTTTGATACACACGTGGGACTTTAACGTGGTTTTCTTGCAGTGAGGAGGGAAGCCATATGTCTTGTGAGAAGTCTCAAGAAGGTATCTTCCATCTCTGAGAAGACAGCCTGGTGTTCTCTATGTAGGGCGGAAGCTGATGGGAATGGCTACCTGTTTCACATGGCTGCTGTTGGCAATTGTGAGAAACATGACGTTCAGTACGGGTTCACACGCTGACTGCACAATAACGTGGGGAGAGTTAATTAAGGCATATAAACCATTAGGAAAGTCACGTTAGGCTGATGAATGGACTCTCGAAGTTCAGATAATGCTGACCTTGTTCATGTTGATCTTGTCGAGTGCACGTCCTGTTCGGTGCAACCTGTATGCCTTATTCTGTCCAGATTTATTCCCACACTATGATCTGTCTGGCCATGCTTGCTATGATCTGCCTCCACTGCTCATAAATAAAGTGTTACCCTGTACTGAGGTACACGTGACAATAAATCAAACCAATCAATCTGGGTAAGGTATGGCATTTCTCTCCCTGTCAATGTCTGTTTGGAAATAAGTGATCTCTGCCACTCCTCGTGTTTCGCCATCACTATATATTAATCTCTCACAGCTCTACAGATTAAACACTCAGCTTCTTCACTCTATTCTCATGATACTATCAACCGTATCTGTGGTAAGGAGATCATTCCTTCCAAAGGTGATCAATTCTGTAGAGAGTGCCCCAAATACTCTCTCAGTAAGGCTCTACAACAGCAGGAAGATGGCTTTACTTATGTACTCGAATCATCTTACAATGAAGGACAGCATGCCATTGACTGCACCCCCTAATTACACAGGGTTTGATTCGGAGAATTCAGTATAGATTTGTGAGTGGGAGATTACGCTTCCTAAATTTGTTAGCGTTCTTTGATGAAGTGACCAGGAAGATTGATGAGGACAGAGCGGTAAACGTAGTCTCTGTGGATTTCAGTAAGGTCTATGAAAAGTTTCCACATGGCAGGCTTCTCTGGAAGGTTATATCACGTGGAATGCTGGTGGAACTAGTCAATTGGATACACAGTTGGCTTGATGGTAGGAAGCAGAGGGTTTTGTGGAAGGATGATGGTCAGACTGGAGACTGGGCCCATTGCTGTTTGTTGCCTACGATTTGTTTTAGAATGTACAAGGCATGATTAGTAAGTTTGCAGATGACACTAAAATAAGTAGTATCGTTATCAGTGAGGAAGTTTATCAGAAATTGCAGGAGGATCTTAATCAGGTGGGGAAGTGCGCCGAGAAATGGAAAAAGGAATGTAGTGTAGATGTGTGAGGTCTAGCTTTTTGGAAGCTTAAATCAAGGTTGGATTTTCATGTTGAATGAGAGGGCCTTAAGGGGTGTCGTGGGAAGAGAGACTTTGTATTCAGGTGCACACGGTTCTCTGAGATTGGAATCACAGGTAGACAGGGCAGGGAAAAGGCTTTTGGCACACTGGCCTTCATCAGGCAGGACATTGAGTATAGAAGTTGGGAATTTATGTTGCAATTACACAGGACGTTGGTAAGACCGAACTTGGAGTATTGTGTTCAGTTTTCTCACCTTGTTATAGGGAGGATGTTATTAAATTAGAAAGAGTGCATAAGAAGTTTACGAGGACGTTGTCAGGACCCAGTGGTCTGAGTTATAAGTAGAGGTTTGAACAAACTAGGACTTTTTCTTTAGAGTGTAGGAGACTGAGGGGGGGGGGGCGGTGGGGGGGACCGTATAGAGCTATATAAGTTACATGAGCGATATGGATAGGGTGAATGCTCTCAGTCTTTTCCAATCGAGAGGAAGAGTTTAATGTTCGGGGGAAGGAAAAAAAGGGAAACTGAGGGGTCACTTCTTTACACGGAGGGCTGGTACGTGGATGTGCTGCCAGCAGATGAAGTTGTGGGGTACATTAACAACATTTTTGAAACATTTGGATAGATATGTGGATAGGAAAGGATAAGAGAAGAATATGGGCCAACCGCAGGGAAATGCAGATGGCATGGATGGACATTTACAAGGTGGAGTCGAACCCCTCTGTTAATTAAAACCAAACACCCAGAAAAGTTTGACTCACCTTGTAATCTGTTTAAATATGAACTACACAGAACTCCTACATTCCGCTATTTTTTAAAAAAAGAGCAAGTTAGTTTCTTAACTTTAATAGTGAACACTAAACAACAACGATTCACAAACACAAGCCCCTCTGTTTCTTAACTACTTACTATCTGACTCCAACTCTGTAAAAATATGTCGTTCCAACAACCCACATATTAAAGATTGCATTCTCAAGACCACACAGTCTTCATCTGCCCTGCTGTGTTCACTCTTCCAAATGCTGATCTCCCTGTGTTTTTTTTTACTGCAAGTAGGTTTGACATGAACATGTATCTTTGATAGAGCGTGTTTAAGATGGCCAGTTCGCACTCCTTCTCTTCAGCAGTTACTCTGTTGTTGGATGGCAGTGGCTTTCCCTCTAGTGTTCGAAATGCTAAGTTTATATACTCCCCTTGATACAAGAATTCTCACAATATGTTTGCTTTCAAGGTGTCCAACCAATAATATTCACATTCCGTTGGGTTCTGGTATCCTGAGCGTTATTTAAACTCTTTGGTTGTATTTGAATTGTTATGCCCAAAACGTCGAATTTCCTGTTCCTTGGATGCTGCCTGACCTGCTGCGTTTTTCCAGCAACACATTTTCAGCTCTGATCTCCAGCATCTGCAGACCTCACTTTCTCATCAAAACAGCAACCAAAACTCAGGTTTCCATTTCCCAGCTAATGCTGACATGTGAAACAGTCTGACCTTTAGCTGGCATCTATGGCTATACTTTCTCTTCAGCAAAACACGTTCTGCCTTAAAGTGACCAGACATGCTTTCGGCTTCAGAACACTTCACCCATTCACAAAAAACAAGAACCTTTTTCCTCTGCTTCTTAACCGCATTATTCTGAAATACAAAAGTATTACTCTCAGGTATACCATTCATATTAATTAAGCACACATATATAGCACTGGAAAAATCAAATCTTATCCACACTTTTTCCTTTAAATCTACGATAACACGCCTGCTATCACATTTTTAGGAACCACAGCATGTGCATTTTAAGTTCAAAGCTGGTAACATGAGACTCCAATGAAATAGTCTCATATTCTGGTCTTTAAATATTTCAAAAGTACTAAAGTATTGTCGTTGTTGTCTAAAACTATCTCCGACAATTTGTCATGTAACCATTAAAATATTGTCAGGCCAGTGCAAAACACAATCATTCTTTTTCTATAATTGAAATTTTGTATTTTTCTTTCTGGTGGATATTGAGTTTTTTAGACAAGTAGTCAATTGGCCACTCAATTCCATCATCAGCTTTCTGTATCATTACATCTCCGACCCCTATATCCCGAGCGTCAGACACAATTTTCAAAGGGTTTCAAAATATTTGGTGTAGCTGAAACTGGTGCGGGGTGATTAATCCTGCTTCAAAATTCTCAAATGCCTCCTGACATTGTTCTGTCCACCACAGTTCTGTGTTCTTAATTATTAAATCCATCAGTGGTGCCAATACACTGCTGAAGTTTGCAACAAACATCTGATAGAATCCAATCAGTTCCAAAAATCGAAGCACCTCTTTCTTCGAGGATGGTACTGGAAATTTCTCAAAGCCCTTCGTCTTTGTGTTCCATGGGATCAAACTTCCATAGCCAATGTAATGTCCCAAGAACACCACATCTGCCTTCGCGAATTCTGTTTTAATTAAGTTTATTACCAAGTTTTCTTCTTGTAATCGTTCAACATGCTCAGCCAACTGTAACATTTGAGCTTTCAATCACTTGCTAAATATCACGACATCATTCAGATAAACTGCACAATATTTTTCATCCCGCCCCAACTCTGTTCCTGAGTCTTAAATGTGGCTGGAGCATTATTCCTCCACATGACACACTTGATAACATTTTTGTCAGCTCCGGTATCTTTACCAGATAGTTTAACTGACTCAACAATTTTTTTAAATTTGAAAGGGGCCACTAAACCTGGTTTTGATGGGATTTCCTACCACTGGAAAGACATCACCCCCACGGGAAATCGTCAAAGTTTTAGATCTTTTTTTCTGTTTCCTGCTTCATTTTATGCTGTGCCTCTTCAGGTGCTGTTTAGCTAACTCATCTACTCCATCTAATCTCTCCCTCACTTCACGTACGTAATCTAACGGCGAGATCTCCGAAGTCGATCTTGTCAATTCATATTTAATTAGCTTCAAATGACCTCTCGCTTCATGTACAAATATTAACTCAAAGAAAGTAAACTGAATAGATTTATTTGGGGCATCACTAATAGGAAACAATTTAATGGGACACCTTTATCCCAATCTTTCAGGCAATCCTGACAGTATGCTGTTAACATGGTCTTCAGTGTCTGATGCTAAATTTCCAAGGTTCCCTGGGATTCAGGATGGGTCGCACCTGATCTGAATTGCTGTATATCTAAGCTATCCATGACTTCCTAAAACAGCCGAGCAGTGAAATGAGAACCTTGGTCTGAATAAATCGCTCTGCGCAGTCCACAGTGAGTAAAGAAATCTACCAACCCCTCCATCTCCCTTTTTACCTGAACACTCCGTAATGGAATTGCCTCTGGAAATCTGGTAGACACGTCCATTATGGACAGAAAATATTGGTTTCTACTTTTAATTTAGAAAGGGGAGCTTCACAATTAATCATAAACCACGTGAAAGGTGCTTCGAATGCAGGAATTGCCCACAAAGGTTTTATTTTACTGCTGTGACTTACCTACCATTTGGCATGTAACAAAAATTAACCACGTCCTTGTGCATTCCAGGCCACAAGAAATTCTTCTGTACCTTAGTCTGAGTCTTCCGTACACCTAGGTGACCGCCTGCAGTTAGTTCATATGCTACCCGTAACACTGTATGCTAACGGAAACACAATCTGGTGCACTTGGACACATTTCTGCTCTGCACTAACCTATAGTGGTCTCCATTTGAATTTTAGGATTCTATCTCTAAATTAATAATGTTTGATAACATATTTTGATTCCTTATCGCTGTGTGTGTATGTGTATGTGTGTGTATATATCTCTGTTTTAAATCGATTAGCCTTTCAGGACTAAACACCATTGCCTGACCCTCTGACTGGTCAGGCTTTTTTTTCCTGCACCGTGACATCAAACAGGGTATCAGTTAACTGCACATCATCTCCTTTGACTTTTTCTTTCGTTTTTCCCCTCCTGCTGTAACTTATGATAATGGGATCTGTTACTACGCAGTCTGGAAAAAAATCCTGGGTATTTTTTCTTTTAACTCCCTAGTTCCCTCATCTTCCTTTGCCTTCTCCACCACAAGGGGTGTTTCTCCCACCTTGAATCCTGCTAAATCATTCCCAAGAACAAGCTGTATTCGTGGAACTAACACTCTGTCACTCACTCTCACTGTTACTTCCCCAATATTGATTTGACATTCCAACCTGATATTACACAAAGGTATGCTGAATTTCAGTCGCCATTCCATAAATTATCACGCTCCTGAGTTACATGTCAACAGAGTGAAAATACTTCCACCTCTGACTATTAGAGGCCGAGAGAAAGTGAGGGTTGCAGATGCTGGAGATCAGAGTTGAAAAGTGTGGGGCTGAAAAAGCACAGCAGGTCAGGCAGCATCCAGGAGGCAGGATTGTTGACCTTTCAGGCACAAGTCCTTCATCAGGAAAGTGGGGGGGCAAGGGAGGGGGGAAGAGGGCTTTAGAAATAAGTAGGAGGGTAGGTGTGGAACTGGGTGGAAGTTAGCTTCGATGATGATAGGTCGATGCAGGTGGGGTCTGATGGTGATAGGTCGGACAGGAAGGTGAAATGGATAGATGGTAGGACAGTTGGAACCCTTCAAAATACACAGCATCAATGTTGAATTCAACAAAATCCAAATCTCTCCTCGCTAACCTCATCCCAGATGCAACCATTCAAATTAGCACCACCCTCTTTCACTGTCTTAATTGTCCATCTTCCTTCCCACCTATCCATTCACCCTCCTCTCCCACATATCACTATCACTTTCACCTACATCTTCCTATCGCCCTCCCAGTGACCCTCTCACCAGCCCAGCTCCTACCCTCCTATTTACCTTTCAGCCCCCTTGTCCCCCCGCCACATGCCAGACAATGGGTTTATGCCTGATATGTCGATTGTCCTGCTCTTCGCAAGCTGCCTGATCTGTTGTGCTTTTCTGGCGCCCCACTTCTCAACTATTAGATACTGAACAGATCACGTATAATTTCTTGCCCCCCCCACCTCCCCCTCCCCCCACTCCCCGAGTAAACTTTATCAACAGAGGCTAATTATTCATAGAGATCAGGCACTGACTCCATACAAGCCCCGGCCTACGCTGTGCACTCTCCTGCAGCTCCTTTACCAGTTTCACTAATGCCATTGGCTTAGCCTCTTTTACCACATCTTTTCCCGAAGTGTCTTCCTTCAACCCCCAGCACTGTGTCCCAGCTGACTGCAGTGAAAGCTCCTTTTCCTAGTACCCTCCTGAAACCATTGGCTCTGTAATTGTATGTGTTCCACTCCATTATAGTGAGAACACCTGAGGCTTTCACCACCTTTCAACCCCCTTGGACTTCTTTATTCACCTGTGGTAAAGTATTGCTAGTGTGCTTTACTCTATGCTTTGCAGTGTAGGATCTCCCCTTCTCCCAATTTCTATCCCTCACAGGATGAAACTCTTCCCAGAAGATAAATTTCATCTCTTGCACCAATGCATATTTACCTGCCAAATCTGCTGCGCTTCTCACTTCTTGCACTTTCTATTCGTTCACATGAATCCTTACCATCTCTGGAAGTGAGTTTTTAAACACCTCTAGCAGAATAATCTCCCTTCGGGCCTCACAGGTCTTATCCATATTTAAGGGCTGCATCCATCTGTCTAAATTACTTTGTTTAATTCTTTCAAACTGATCTGGTTCCATCTCTGTTTCTGAACTTCTGTCTATACGCTTCTCGTATCAATTCATGAGCACTCAAAACAACGTGCTTGAAATCTGCATCATCTCTTGATCCCTCATCTGACAGCGCTGCACATGCCTCATCAGCTGTGCCCACCAACTTAGTCTGAACTAACATTATCCACAATTTCACTGGACATACCATCTGTTGAGTTAATTTTTCGAATGAAATAAAAAAGGTTTTGACATTTTTCTCACTGAAATATGGCAGCATATTAACATAGTTGTATACATCCCTACATTCTCCCTTTATCCTCATCCTGTTAATTTAAATTTCTTACCTAATTTCAAATTTCCGAATTACAGATTCTTTCTCTTTCTTTTTCCTCTCTTTCTCTTTTTTTCTCTCTCTCTTTCTGTCTCTTTCATTGTCTTCTAGGTCCAGTTGCCACATTCGCAATTTAAGTTTTTTCTCACTCGACGGCAGTTGCCTGTTTCTCTGATACACCAAAGTGCTTGACCAATTCCATTACAATTTCAGCTTTCCTTTTGTCGCTGGTTAAACCCAATTCTAATCTATTTGCTCATTTTAAAAGTATCCCCTTCGTGTATCTTTTTCGACTTTCTTGGCAAACTTGGGAATCATCTTCAAACCCCAGAACTTCTCTAGTAATTTGAAAAGCCATTTCTTATAATTTAACCAACCAAAAGGAATCGTATAAATGAATTTTCTCACCTGCTTTATTTGAAGAATTAGGTCACTAACTTCCAAGTGATGGAATCTGCTGGAAACTTTCGAAACTCAAATCAGATCAAATCTGTCCTGATCCCATACGACAAGCCCTCAAGCTGTTATGATGTCGATGTCGAACCCTTCTGTTAATTAAAACCACATATCCAGAAAAGCTCACCTCGCTTCATAATCTGTTAAAACATGAGTGACAGAGAAGTCCCAAATTCAACTATTAAAAGAAAAGTAACAATTTATAAGTATGTAAGTTAGCTCGCTGAGCTTGAAGATTTGTTTTCAGATGTTTCATTACCATGCCTCGGTAACATAATCAGTTAGAGTCTCCGGTGACCCACTGGTGGTGTGTCCCGACTCTCTATTTATAGGTTTTGGTTTCTTAAGTTGCGTGATGTCATTTGCAGTTCTTTTTTTCAAGGGAAAGTAGATAGGATCGAGATTGATGTGTTTCTTAATGTCCTTCTGGTTAGAACGCCATGCCTCTACGAACTTTCGTGCATCTTTGTTTCGCATTTTCTACAATGTGTGTGTAGTCCCAGTCAAAGTGGTATCATTCTTTGTCTGTATGCATGGAAACGAGTGATAGTGGGTCATGTCTTTTGGTGGCCAGTTGGTGTTCATTTATCCTGGCAGTACGACAACAGGACAGTTTGAAATGGTGGGAAAAAATGATTTTATATACACTGTTTATCAGTATGTATTCAGATAAGGAAGATTGTTAATATGTGTACAACACATTATGAATGAACAATGGAGACACAGTTCACGAAAAATGGTGCACATGATGTAGAATCTTTATAAAGCATGAAAACATTATTTGATCCTCATCTGAAATGATATGTTACCCTTCCCTCAACATCCCCCCTTTTCTGGGACTTTACTCTTGTCTCCCATTCTTGCCAGGATGTGTGTTATAAATCTTGCTATGGTGTCCCAACTTATTTCAGTTAATCCCCTTTCTACCAGGAATTAAATATATTAGCCTGCTGGGTCTTTCCAAAGCTCCTGTCTGTCATATTATTGAGGATAAAAATTCTGGCATCAGACTCAGCATTTGAACATATTACCCTGTTGTAAATGCACTGTGCAAAAGACACGGGAATTGCCAAAACATTGAGGGATGTACATCTACTGCTTTCAATAATCTAGTTTTCTCATGTTTCTTACCTTCACATCTACATCCTGTCTCTCGTTATCTCTTTGTATCTAGTTAAGAAATCCACCAATTACTCTTCGTGCCCCATCTCTCAAAACTCCTTCTTTCGGTTTATATCTGTTGCTCTTTTCTTGATGTAATGTGATTATAATTGAGCAATATAACTCCAAAGACATTCGGGAGGAACTGGCTAGAGTTAATTGGAAGGGAAGCTGAGCAGGGAAGAGCACGGAGCAGTATTGGCAGGAGATTCTGGGGATAATTCAGAAAATAATGAAATTCATCTGAAAGAAGATAAAACATACTCATGCGAGGACAAGGCAGCCATGAGTGATAAGGCAAGTACAGGACAACATCAAACCAGAAGAGAAAACATACAATGTGGTGAAGGTTATTGGGAATCCAGAGAATTAATTGGATCTGGAATGGCATAAGGCTGGCTTCACTGACACTACAGAGCTCTTAATCATGGTCAGGCAGAGAAATAGAAGGAAACATATTCACTTTAACATGGAAGATGGCATTAATGAAGGAAAAAGATTCAAATGAAAAAAAAAACAGTTGAATTAAAATCTGTTAAATGCTTTTGTAGAATGTGTCAGATTGAAAGCATGAGCCAGGGAGACTCCCTCAGCAGAATGAGAATTTTAGAAAATGGAAGTATTCCTACATCAGAAACCAGACATGGTCACTGAGTACAGGGCTGATGGGCGAATGGGTCTTGATGTGAACTGGGCAACGGACAGAATTGCATTGCAGATATTACAGCTCAAAACTGTGTTTTCATATAGTGCTGTAGACCACCGCAGCAGGTGAATCAGAACAGCATTCAACCACAACCTTTAACTTTTTTTGCCCAGGATAATCCTTCATTACCGTCAACACGATCTATGGCTCAGTGACGAGTGTGGGTGAACGTGTCAAGGTCAGAACCTCGTGAACCTAAACCTGATGCTAACCCATAAAGCTACCGCACTTGACCAACAGGTCTGATTGAAACTCTGCAGTCATGCCACATTTAGTCACAAATGGTGATGGACAATTAAACAAACGATGGAGGAAAGGGCTCCACAAACATCCCCATCCTAAATAACAGAAAAATCCTGCACCCTCAGTGTAAAAGACAAGGATGTATTATCTGCAACATCCTCGCCCAGAAGTGTGGAGTGGATGATCTACCTCACCCTCGCCATGATGCCCACAGAATCGCAGATGCCAGTCTTCAACCAATTCGATTCGCTGCACATGACATGGAGAAACAGCTGAACACATTAGATACGACAAAGGCAATGGGCCCTGACCCCATACCTGCAATGGGACTGAAGACTTGTGCTGCACAACAAGCCGTGTCCCTGGGGAAACTGTTTCATTCCAGCTCCAACTCTGACATCTCCCTGGCAAAGTAGAAACTTTCTCAACTATGTCCTGTTCCTTAAGAGAAGAATAATTACAATCTGAACAATTACCACGCCCTAAGAGTTATTTTGACAGAGCTGTCAAGCAGCACAGGAGTAACCAGCTCAATGTGGTTTCTGATAGGTCCCCATGTGGAGATGATGCCATTGTGGAAATGTCACTGGGTTACTAATCTAGACAATGATAAGCTCTGGCAGCTGGTGTAAGTTAAAAACAATTAATAAAATATTAAGATATAAAATCTGCTGTCAGTAATAGTTACCCTGAAGCCAATGTCGAATGGAACCATCAGTTTACATCCCCAATGTACTTTCAGGAAGTAAATCGCCTGTGCTTTCCAGGTCTGGCATAAAAGTGACTCCAGACGCACAAACATGTGATAAACTCTTCAATGGTCTCTGAAATGGCTCCAAAATTACCATCCCTGCTTATAATCTGTCTCACCCTGTCAGAGTTTTATGTATTTCATTGAGATATCCATTCATTTTGTTAAAGCACATGGAGTATAGGTTCAGTTGACCCAAACTCTGCTCCCACAACATACCTGCCATCCCAGGATCGATCTGGTCATCCTTCACTGCTCTCCCAGAATGTCAGCATTGTCCTTTATTAGGTAAGGAGTCCAAAACTTCCCACACTACTGCACAATGTTCGAGATGGGGTCTCATCAAGGGCTGGTATAGCTACAAAAAACACCCTAACACCTGGACAAATCCCCCTGCAATGAAGGTCTAACACACCATTTACTTTCCTAAGTGCCTGTTCCTGCAAAAAAATACTTTCAGCGACTAGTGTACAGGGAGATCCAGATACTTTTCAATATTACAGCTAACCAACTGGTGGGTTTATGTACACTGGTAAGTGTTCCAATGCCATTCCCAATATTTTTTCTGGATTCAGAACTCACTGCCCTGTATAGACGGCGGAGGTAGGTGAAGAATGAAACAAAAAGAATCATAAGTCCCTTTATAGAGTAACATTTTCCAAACTTTTCACTGGAAGGCTACCGTTCTCTGTTTCGCATCAAAGCATACAACGTCACATCCACCCACATTGTTCTTCATTGCCCCGTATTTGCACAGATACTCCACTTGCCTCAGTCAACTTTTACGTCCTCCTCCCCCACTCATAATCCGATATCGATTAGTGTCATCAGCAGGCTTGGAAATATGGCATTTGATTCCCTCTAACAAAAGCTTGGTGTGTATTTGAAATAGCTACAGCCCAAACACTGAATCCTGCTATACCCCTGAGTCCTCTGCTGTAAAAAAAAACGATTTATGCCTACTCACTGTTTCCTGTTAGCTCTCCCATTGTAAAACCATGCCCTTCTGTTTGCCCCAGTCCCATAGGATTCGAATTTGCATAGTAGGCTTGGGGATTTATCAAAAATCTTTCTGAAAATCCAATCATATTGCATTGATTGCTTCTCCATAGTTTTGCTGAAAGTCAGTCTCTCAAATATGATTCCCATTTGATAAATCTCTGTTGCCTTTGTCTCAGTCTCATTACGTTCAGTTAAAATACTTTCTCCATAACGTTTATTTGCTAATTGTATTCTACTCCCTTTTTCTCTCTCGCCAGATTAAGCGTTCCTAGTATTGCTGGGAAGATTTTGCTTTGTTTTGTTTTCTTCTGTGAAGACATAACTGAAATATTTGCTGCATAGTTATGCCATTTCCTTCTTCTCCATTCTCTGGTTTCAGAATGTAAAGAAGCTGCCCGTTGTTTCCCCTTAATTTTGCCATTGACGTACTTTTTGAAGCTGTTACAAGTTCCCTCTTATTACCCTATAGAGTGTTCTGAAACCCATCATTTCCTGTCTTAACCTTCTCATTGATTGACCTTGCTCAACTATGCAGTCATCGGAAATACAGCACGGTCTACATTAGTCCCACTTTTCTACACAAATATTATAACACTTCAAGAAGTCATCCAAGTACTTTGTAACAGATGTGAGGTTACCCGTGACAACTCCCGCTTCGGTATGCATTCCAGACCTCAAGACCCTCTGGATGAAAAATGATCCTCACGTCCACTCTAAATCACAAAGCCTTCACTTTAAGAGTGTGCTCCCCATTGTTCTTCTCCCTCTGACTAAAAGGAACAGCTGCTGTCAATCCAACCTGTCCATATCCCTCAACATCTTTTCCTT
This sequence comes from Hemiscyllium ocellatum, assembly GCF_020745735.1. NCBI lineage: Eukaryota > Metazoa > Chordata > Chondrichthyes > Orectolobiformes > Hemiscylliidae > Hemiscyllium > Hemiscyllium ocellatum. The sequence goes on from NC_083412.1 coordinate 5,705,328, forward strand.
CTGAATCACACCCACCTCAGCCTTCTCTGCTCCAATGTAAACAACCCAAGCTTACCCAGTCACTCTCCATAGCAGATATGCTCCATCCCAGGGAACATCCTGGTGAATCTCTTCTTCAACCCCCTCCACTACAATCATATCCTTCCTTTTATGTGGTTCCCATATCTACACCAAGTATTCCATATTGGCCTAACCAAAGCTCCGCATAGCTCTTACAATCTGTGCCTCCATCAATGAAGGCTATGCTTACACTCCCCTTTGCTTTCTCAACTTGTGTATTAACCTGTCCAGTCACATTCAGGGGTGTGTAGAGAAGCTCCCTCTAAGCTCCCTAGTGTGCTGCCATTCACTGAATACTCCCCTGTCTGCTTCCTTCTTCCAAAATGAATCATCTCATATTTTCCAGGGTGACATTCCATCTGCCATTGATCTGTCCTTCTGATTGATCTGCCCTTCGGACCATTCCATCTGCATCTTCCTGTAACAAGAAACCTTCCTCCTCACTGCCAACCAACCGGTCATTTGTTGTATCAAACCCAAATTTCGTTATCACACTCTCCCCACCCCTTGTCCATATTCACAGATGCACCATTTATGAATTCCACACATAATAAGGTTTTAGATCAAACACCAGGTTATAGCCCAACAGGTTTTTTTGGAGGCACGAGCTTTCGAAGCGCTGCTTCTTCATCAGGTGGTTGTGCGTTTTGAAAGTTCGTACCTCCGAATTAACCTGGTGTTGTGTGATTTTTAACTTTGTCCACCCCAGTCCAACACGGGCCCCTCCGAATCACAAATAATAAGGGACACAACACTGCTCCCCATTGTGCACCATTGGACACCAGACTCCAGTCACACAAACAGGCTTCTTCCACCACCCTCTGTCTTCTCCCACGAAAGTTGATTTAGATGCAACTTGGCAAGTTACAAATGACTCCTACCTATTGCCTGGTTATTCTGTTCCACGTGACACACTTGCTGAATACCTAGGGATTCTCCATAATTTTGCCCTGCCAGCAGATTTCCATGCCCCTGTGTTAGTCAGTCCTCTCCGAGTGAAGACTTTCCTCCTTATTGCAGTCTTAAATGGCCTGTCCCTTATCGTGCCAATATTTGCCTTAATTGTAGTGTAGACAGCCAATGAAACATCCTGTTTATTTCCACCTTGTCATATGCTTCGTGAACTTTCTAAATTTCACTGCGATTACCTCTCATTCTCTGAAATACTAGAGAACAAAGCAACAGACAATCTCGCCATCTGAGGGACGAATCTGGAGAATGTCCATTGCACTTCCTCTGTGGTCAGCATATTCTTTCTAAGATTAGCTCACCAAAACTGTACACAATACTCCAGGTACAGTCTCACCAACCCTGAACACATTCGTCCAGGTATAGTCTCACCAATGCACGATGAAACTACTTCAACATTTTGTTGCATCGATATTCTGATGCCTTTAATTGAAGGTGAACCCAACTTTAACTTACCACTTACATATATTCTTCTAAATACCCTTCAAAAATTCCAAAGTTATCAAGTATGATTTCCTTTCAAAAATGCATACAGATTCTCTCCAATGTTGCTGTTAATTTCTAAATATCCAATACTACATCCAGTCTCATAGATTTCAAAAGTTTCGCTACAGATGTAAAGTTAATTGGGCTGCATTTCTTTGCACTATCACTTGTTCCCTTTCGCGATGCCTGGATTCATTCCATTCATTTACCTACCATGCCTGGATCATATTATTAACTTCCATTTATCTACAATGGCTTTCCAGCCTCCTGGAATGTACAGGAAATTAAAACACAGCCATTGGCAGTGCAATTAATAATTCTTCAAAGTTTGTGAGAAGATTTGTAGCTTGGGTGCTCGTTGTTGTGGTTCTGTTCGCTGAGCTGGGAATTTGTGTTGCAGATGTTTCGTTCCTTGTCTAGGTGACATCCTCGGTGCTTGGGAGCCTCCTGTGAAGTGCTTCTGCGAAGCGATTCTATCAACAAACACATCAACCTGGAGCCAGTATGCCGGCCACTGCAGCGGACAGCGGGAACTGCCATCCGGAAGCGGCAGAGACAAACCACAATAAATGCCGGAGGATACAACACAGAAGCGCTTCACAGGAGGCTCCCAAGCACTGAGGATGTCACCTAGACAGGGAACGAAACTTCTGCAACACAGATTCCCAGCTCAGCAAACAGAACCACACCAATTAATACTTCCATTGCTGATATATTTCTGACATTTTGAAATGAATTACATCTGTTTTGTTAGACTTACCAATGCTCCATCCAGCTACATGTTCAAGTGCTACCTTGTTACTGATATGAATTGACTTTATGTCTTTAGTTCCACAAGCCCAAAATGATCACTTGATATTTCTAGGTGATTTTCTCGGTCTTCCTCCATGAAGACAGATGCAAAGTAACTGGTTATTTTCTCGGATATATTCCTGTTCTCAACAATAAGCAATCCTCTTCCGATTACAAATTTCCACATTTGACCATGCTTTTATTTTGTTTTCTTTGAAATATAGATCGTAGATTTATGCAGTCTTTGTGTTCCTGTTTGTTAGCATGTATGTTCGCTTTCTGATTTCCTTATCAGTTCCATACCCCTCCTTTTCTGGATGATAAATTTCTGACATTTCTCAGGTTTCCATAATGTCTGGATTTCTTCTGAAGTCACTTCTTATGATTAATATAATCTTTAATTTATCATGTTAACCATCATGAAGCCACATTCTCACCCTTGGGTGTTTTTACATTAAAGAAATAGACTTTTGTTTCAGACTTTGCAGTATTTCTATAAACCAGATATCTCCAGGAATATTGCAAGGGGACAGAAAAGAGATTGCAGGGGGCCTGGTTGATATTTCACATCATCTGCTGGCCATGGATGAGGCCCCAGATGACTGGAGGACAGGGATTGCTGTGCCCTTATTCAGGAAGGGCTACGAAGAAAAACCTGGGAAGGATAGACCAATAAACTGGACATCTGCGGGTTTGTACTTGAGGAGATTCTGAGAGATAAGATAAACATATATTTGGAAATGCAGGGTGTGATAAGGAACAGTCAGCACGGCTTTGTATATGGGAGATCATGGCTGACAAATTTATTAGAGTTCTTTGATGAAGTGACCAGTAACATTGATGAAGGCAGGGTGGTATACGGAGTGTAAAGTCTAATTGATTTTAGTGAGGCCTTCAATAAGGGTTCACATGGTATACTGCTCAGGAAGGTTAGATTACATGGAATGGAGTGGGAACATGGTAAATTAGATACAAAATTGTCTTGATGGTAGGAAGCAGAGTTAATGAGTCAAGGATGTTTGTCGGACTGGAGGCCTGTGACTAGTGGAGTGCCTCAGTGGTCGAGGATGGGACCATTACCGTTTGTTTTGTGTATAATGATTTAGTTGAGAATGTACAAGGCAAGATTATTAAGATTGCAGATGACACTAAATAATGTGATCTCGTGGACAGTGAGATTGTCAGAAATTGCAGCAGGACCTTGATCAGTCTGGGACGTGGGCCGAGAAATGGCAAATGGAGTTGAAAGTGGATAAATGTGAGTTCTTGCATTTTGCAAAGCCAATTCAAGTTCGGAGTTTCATGGTGAATGGTTGAGACTTAAGGGCTGTAGTGGGACAGGTGGACCCTGGAATTCAGGTCCGGGTTCTCTGAAAGTTGATTCTGCGATAGAGAGGACAGTGAAGAAGTCTTTTGACACTCTGACCTTCATCGGTCAGGACATTGAATATCGAAGTTGGGGATTTATGTTGCAGTTATACAGGATGTTGGTGAGGCCATACTTGTAGCGTTATATTCAGTTTTGTTTACTTTGCTCCACGAAGGATGTTATAAAACTGGAAAGAGTGCACAAAAAATTTACACGGATGTTGCCAAGGACTCTAGTATCTGGATTTTAAGGAGAGTTTGGACTTGCTAGGATTTTTAACTTTAGAGTGTATGAGAATGATGGGGGATCTGATGGAAGTATATAAGATCGTGGGAGGCATGAACAGAGTGAATGCACTCAGTCTTTTTTTCCCCAGGGTCGGGCAAACCCGGACTAGAAGGCATCAGTTTAAGGTCAGAGGAGAAAGAATAAAAGGGAGCCTGAGGATCATTTTTTTAACGCACAGGGTTGTATGCATATGGAATGAGCTGATCGTGAAAGTGGTTGAGGTGGGCACATTAACAATATTTAACAGGCATTTCTACAAATACTTGGATAGGAAAGGATTAGAAGGATACTGGGCTAATCAGAGAAATGGGTTTAGTGTGAATGGACATTTTGTTCGGAATGGACCACTTTGGGCCGAAGGGCCTGTCTCTATGCTGTAGGACTCTGTGACTTGAACAACAATTGCTTGTCTCTCACTGAATATTATATTGTACTTTTCCAATTCACTGCAACTATGTTCATCCTCTAGCCTCCACACTTCCTCGACGTTTGACTATAATGTTCAAAACTTCTATATTGCGTGCAGACGGTATGTAAAATGTAACATATTAATGTTACAATTCCTCAAAACTGCTTCAGAGCAAGATTATTAATTAGTTCTCCTGACCATACAGCACCAAATCCGAAATTCTCTGCTCTCTAGTTTGGTTCACACATACTCTTCAACTATATGAGACACACGTATGAAATTTATTTTTCACAACATGAACAGTCACTCAGTTAATGCAGTTTCAATGCAACTTGACACCAGCCAGCATGACTGCAGCACCCACGATTATTTGTTACTCATTCACAGGATGATGGCGTCGCATTTATAAGGAGCATTTATTGCCCATGCAGAGGGCAGTTTAGAGTCAACAGCGTTGCCTTGGTCTGCAGACACAAACAGGCCAGACTAGGGAAGGACAGCCGTTTCCTTTCTTAAAGGACATCTGTGAACCAGATGAGTTTTTCGAATATTCGACAATTGGTTCCTGGTCACCATAAACCCTTGATGTCAGATACTTATTGAATTCACATTCCACCATATGCCATGGCAGGATTCGAACTCGGGTACTCAGAACAGTTCCTGAGTCTCTGGGCTAAGATACCAGCGATAATATCACCAAGTTATTGCTATCCCAAGCAAATACTTGCATATCCAATTTCCAGAGCATATGATGCAAAGTATTCGTGCCACAGTTTTGGTCTCAATATATAACACGCCAATGTTTGCTTCTCCTTGTTATTTGTTAGATCCACCCAAACTGATTCTGTGGAGTCTGAGGTACAGAATCTGTGGTGTTATTAGCGATAGACTTGGACAGGACGTTTGGGGAGGCTCACCTCAACGCTGAGATGATCTGAAGAATTCCAGCAATACAGGACAAGTATCAATGTCCTCCCCGCTCTGCCAGGATCAGAGTCATCGTGTTCTCTCTGCTCCCTTACACTCACTGTATATCTGTTTTAACACATATCCCCGAACAAGGCTCACATTCTATGTCCAAATAAGATTCAAGCACGACCACTCTCACTATTGATTTAAGCACGTTCCCTCTCCCACTTTTTCTGTCACTGACGCAATAGCCCCGCACACTAATAACACTGCATGGATACACCACTGTCGTCAGACTCCCTCTGGACACGTCACCCTTCTCCACCTCCAGCACTAACAGCAGGGACACCCACTCCCACCCTCATTCCTTCCCTCCCTTTCTCCTATTCCAGGATAAACAGCCTGTAATAGTGCAGAAAGGGCCAACCCGGTTTGGGAATGCCGGATATCCATTCCCTCAGTCCCCAATCCCAACCTATGGGGAGAATCCTGGAAAGAGCTGGAGAGGGCCAGGAGGCCTTGTGTGGCGATTTTGAAACATGCACGTCCCACCAACCGAGTAAGGAGCAATATTCAGTAAAGAGAAAAGACACAGGTACTAGTGTCATTAAGACACAAATAAATAAGTTTTTGATTTATAAGGAGATCAAGGATTCTCGGGAGAAGGCATTAGAATGATGTTGAGGAACATATAAGAAATGATTGAATAGCATATCAGACTTGATGGGCCGAATGGCCTACTTCTGTTCCTTTCTTTATTGCTTGTGTGGTGTAATGCTATCAGGTATTCTCTTCCCGAGACAGCAGCAGAGGCTGAGTTTGATACATATTTGATTGGAAAGAGTCAGTGATAATGTGGGACAGAGTTGGAGGGCGGAATGATTTATGTCTATTTCTCATTATTGTATCTTTATATCCGAAAAGGGGCAGTGATTTGATGTGAGGTTAACACAGTTTCAAAATAATGGGTCCCATAATGAAATAAGGATGTCCCTTTCCCTTTAGTATTGTGCTACCTGTGGTATCCTCATCCTCAGGGAGCAGTGAAGATATTCAAGGCTGAGCTCGACTGATCTTTGCTGGACAGGACAGTCAATGTTTATTGGGAAGACACAGGAGATGGATAGTCAGACACAATCGGATCAGCAATAAGCATTCTGAATGGTGCAGCCGAATGGTCAACTGCTGTCCCTATACAATGTGTTGTTCCTTCATCCAGTCCTCGATTCTATTACAGAGATATACTATTGCCCCTACTCTAAGTGTTGTTTCCTCTAGCCACCCCTCGAGTCTGTTATAGGGTAGGGAGCCACTCTTCCCCTCAAAGGAGTTACACAGGAATATAGAATGAAGTAATTCAGCTCGTTGAGTACATTACACAGCGCAGGAGGAGGCCATTCAACCCACCTGAACTGCTGCATAAGAAAAGGATTGCCGTCGCTAACAGGAAATAAACAGAAGAGATAAATGAATATTTTAACCCAAGTATAATTAGTTTTGCCTCAGAGATCACTGTGGGGTCATCAATGAACAATAATCTATGTCAAATATCTGGATGAAGGGATTGGATAGATATCATTAGATATATCTTTGAATGGACTGAGTGAATCTGCATTGTGATATAGACAGGGGAAGTTAGCGAGCAAAGCTTCAGCAGAAATAATGTAACGTGAGTTGTCTATTGTGGTAGGAAGGATAGAACAGCAGGAAACAATTTAAATGGAGAGAGATCACAGAACTCTGTGATGCAGGTATTTTTCATATTCCTGGTACATGAATCATATGAAGTCTGTCTGCAGATGCAGCAAATGACTTGGACAGTAAGTGAAATGATGTTGTTTGTGGCCACTGGTATTGGATTCAATCAGAAATGTTTTACTGCATCTGTACAGGGCATTGCTGACACCACATCTGATACACTGGGTACAGGTTTGATCCTCTAAGCTAAAAACATGAATATAATTCCTTTCGAAGATTTTCAAAGATGTTTCCCTTTACTCATTCCTGAAATGAAAGCCTTTTGTTATCGGGGATTATCTGTTTAGATCTTAGACAAAAATCTTATTGAACCACGGTTTTCAGAAAAGTGCATCAGCTGGATACATATTTTCTCTGGTTAAGGAGGCTAAAGCTGGAGAATATTTTTAACGAATGAGATGCATTGATATTAACACAAATATTATGAAGATATTAACCCATTTTTAAAAATTACACAGACACATATAAAATGTCATCAAATTATAAAGCGGGCACCTTTTTTATGCTGATGAAAGAAACTGTGCATAACAACAACAATGATGCTGCACACAGCATACAGTCCATTATCATCCATTCCCGAGAATGTTCATGGAGATTACACATGGCCCAGTTTGGTGTTCTGTTGACATTATTGTATATTGTCACACGGGGGGGAGAAAAATATTACCTGCCTCAGAAGCAGCAGCCAATTAGTTCTCTCTCTTACTGTGTTCTGCCTGAAAACAAGGTGTAAAAGCAGAAACTCCCTGAGTCATCTTTACCTCTCGTGGAAGATTCCTGATGAGGATTCACAGGAATCTCTTCACTGCCTAAAGCATGGGGAATTCAGCCAAATCCAACTGTTCCAGGAAGAAATCCTATTACCAGACATTTGTGTGAGCAGAATACCGTCAATGGCAGAAAAAAACATTTGGGACACTATCATTTTCCTATTTGTTCAGAGTTCAACTTCGTGTGTCTCACACTTTTCTAGAAAATTACCCAGTCTGAGACCTATATCACTGGCCACAAGACTAAACGGGGTACATTTGAAATTTGCTTTCACCAGTCGAGGTGTGGGAAAAGACATTAGTGACGCTCGAAAATTGGTCAGAACATGAACAAGAAATTCTCAAAGGGCTGTTAATTCTCTTCCCCAGAAATTTGTAATGTCTGAATATTTCAATGTATTCAAAGTTGTGTATGTTAAACATTTGACAGACAAATGAATGGAGGAAAATGGTACACAGACAAAAGACTGCAGCTGAGACGACAATCAGAACATAGTGCGTGGTGGAGCAGTGACAAGGTGTCTCAAGACATATGTTCCTATGTTCCATTCAGCCCCTCACAGCTCCGGCAAGGAGCAGATTGGGGCCACATGCTCCAAATACCTGGTCCACTGTAACACAGGATCTCACTCAATCCCTCACAACTGTCACACACAAATTGGTACGGATTGGAGACGTTATTTGGAAATGCAGGCTGGCTTCAAAAGATGTCTCTGGTCTCTTTAAAACTTATGCTTCATTTGTTGGTCATGGACTAGACCAAGATTCATCATGAATAAATCCCCCATACCTCACTCAGAGATGATTCAAAAATGCTTTGCTCTGTCTGATTGCAGCAGTCAATAACAGAACGATCAAGAAAATTACAACCATTTACGTTGCAATTAAAGAAAATGAGAACGTAAGGAACAGGATCAAGTAATTCGGACAGTCAAACCATCGTATACAATTCTGGCTGATCTACTGTAAACATTAACTCCTCTTTAATGCCAATTCTTCACACCCCTCAGGTCTCTGACAGGTCAACTATCCATCAACCTCCACTTTAAATAGTTTCAGTAATGTAGCTCCCTTAACTCTCTAGCCCAGACAATTCCTGACAGTGATTACCCTAGGTGAGCGGACAACGCTCCCTACAAATACGCTGTCACCTATTGAAATGAACAGGAGGTGAACACAGGGGCACAGGAAAGAGTGAATGGCCTTCATATCAAGGCAGCATTTGAGAATGTCATCGGGACCACCTACTTATTTGAGCTGAATAGGAGTGAGGGGTAACCTCCCACTGGTTGGGATCTTTCAGAGCACAAAGGAAGATGTTTGTGGGTGGTGACTGACAATCCTTTCAGTCCCAAGTCATCTCTTCAGGAGATCCACAGGTTAATGTCCTCAGCACGAATATCTTTAGCTCCTTCGTCGATATCTACGCACCCGCACCCCTGGAACCCCTCCCCCCCCCCCATCCATCATGAGATCAGATGCGGGGTGATCACTGAAGATCACACAATGTTCAAAACATTTTGTCCCCCCTCAGCTCCTGAACCAGTCCCTGTGTCCATGTGCAGCAAGACCTGGACAGCAGTCAGGTTTGTGCTGTTAAAGTGTCGGTAACATTCATGTAAGAGTACGGCCAGACATTGCACATTTCCACAGTTAAAAGAGGAGCTCATTCAGCATCTCAAGCTGGTTACACGGATATGTGGAAGCCATTCAGCCCATCAAAATGACTGAACAAGAAGGGTGACATCCCATTCAATCCTGCTGCCTGTTCCCCAGGAAGAGAACTGGTCTGGTTAGTACATTGAGCTGTTAAACAGTAACAGGCAGAGCCCAATCATACCCTTCAACCTGATCGATGCAACCAGGCGGAGGCCATTCATCCCCTAAAGATACTTATACAGGAACAGGAGGATGTCATTGATGCTCCAACCAATGGAGCATAGATTGCACTCATAGACGGCTCACGATGTTCCTCGTGGTTCCATTGCCTGTGCAACACCTGATACATTAACGTGGTTTGCCGGCAGTGAGAAAGGAAGTCAGATGTTTTGTGCCAAGTCTCAAAGAGGCATCTTCCATCACCGAGAAGACAGACCCATGTTCTCCATGGAGGTAAGAAGCTGATGTAAATAGTTAACTGTTTTAGCATGAAGGTATTGTGGCTCCTGTTGGGGTTGTGCATAACATGAGGTTCATAATGTGGGGGGAGGTTAGTCAAAGACTGGCCCTCTCTCTCTCTCCCACACTCTCAATCAAAATGGTGAGTGGCGTGGGGTGAGAGGGATGTTCCCAGAGGCTTTTAAATGATCGACAATCATGTCAACCAAGTAATAAAAAAGCCATGGAATTTATCATTGTATCAGTGTCTGTTTGGAATATAATGAGTGACTGTCTCTCCCCTTAAAGTTCAAGGCAATCACCCCTTATTCCCTCAAAGCGCTACAGATTAATCCTCATGCACATTCCATGCGACAATCATCCCAACAATGAGTCTGGTGAAACTCCTTCACACTCTTTCTGCAAAGAGGATTATTCCTTATAAAAGAGAGAAAATCTGTCAACAATACCCCAAATACTATCTCAACAACACTCTCAGAGTTGATCACAATAATTATATTCCCTCCCATCGCTGTCTCAGCTTCTTTCCTGTGGCATAAAAAGCCATTCCTTCTCTCTAAATTGGGAATGATGTTGAAGTTAGAAGTTCCTTAATCTGTACATCAGCATCAATAAAGTCATCACCAGAGGTGCCGATAGAGATGAATATCACTCTCGGAGGGAGAATCAAGCAGAAAGATTTCACTCGAAACAGGGATTGATCACCTACCTGAATGGAAATGATTTGCAGGAACATGGAAATCAGGCAGAGGAAAGGAGCTGTCTTTACTTTTGTTCTGCTCTAACGAGATGTGTGCAGCCCTGGTCAGACCAGCATGTTATGCTGATCCTGAACTGAGTAGCTGGATCAACTGTTTCACAGGACAGTAAAGAGTAAACTACATTGCTGTGGGTTTGCAGTCACACCGAGACCTGACCAAGTAAGGATGACCCATTGACTTCTCGAAAGGACATGAGACAAACTGATAGGCTTCTGTTTAAAACAAGTGGTGATGATTTCATTTGCATTCCATCAACTTCCTTCATAAGAAACCAAAAGATTATTATCCTGTGCCTCTTGATGATGAGTCAATGACTTGACCACCATGTACTGTCTGTCCATCTGATAGATTCTGTGAAGAGAACAAATTAACCATCTCAAGTGCATATATTTTGTGATGTAAGCATAGTTAGAAGAGACAAGAAATGATAATATCTGGATTTACCAAAGGCACAAATGATGGATAATGCAGCAGTTGCACTGAGGATGAGAAGAAGACTGAAGTATCCTGATAGTGGTCTTGGGCAGGGTTGGTGAGTGGGGAGAATATGTAGAAATGTAAATCTGAATGGAGAAAAAAGATCATGGAGATTAAGAACAGTCTGGTTTCACCTCGCGTATTGTTGAGTAAGTTTTGAACAGCAATTTGCTCGTTTAATTTGTAAGGAATAACATTTTTGACTGAATCTGAAAATGACGACTTCCAAATTCTAAAATTTGAATGTGAACAGCAATTCAATTCAACACGGTTTAATGGTCAGATGGAATGACTTACCAGGAACACCAACTAGAGCGAGCATGGGATAGTAACCACCTAGAAAAATCCAGGGATGTCTTCGATCCGTGATGCTAATGATATCCAAGGCTGAGAAATGTAGTAAATACCCTCGGATAAACTCCTGTCTGTTGTAATATTCCAGTCTAATTTTCTCAGATTCTGATCTCTCCTCCGCTGTCTTTCGAGCTGCTGTTGCCTGTTAGTCCAGTCGATGATGTTACCACCCATTCTGTGACAACACATTGAACTGAGTCCTTAATTAGTAGAAGAGGCAAACACTCCAGTGACACATTTACGATCCACGGAGACTAACATCAATCACAGTCACTGAACAATTAGGTCCAGCCAACACCTTTCAATTCAATATTGTTTTATTAAAATTCAAAACAATGATTCAAACTTCCGCATTCTGGATGGGATTTGTGTGGGCGACTGATGGAACAAATCTTGAGGTTGATAGATCAATTGAGTGTAACCATTAAATCTGCCTTGGATGTAGGAGTAATGCCATAAGTTTACCAGATGTAAACATGTTTCTCTGTTTATAAATCGAAACATCCATCCTGGAACGAGTGATCAAGCATCATAATTTCGATAAGACATTGAGACAATTTTTATAGTTCATGATCTGAGGGGAATGTGTGTCTGAGAAACTTAGCGTTATAACAGGCAAATGGCATGGATATTTTAACAGAAAATCGTATGTGGCAAATGAAATTCAGATTGTTATTCCAGGTTCAGAGAGAGGCTGATGAGGCCTGTCCTATTGATATTATCGATGTTAATGAACAGTGATGAAATGTCATTTACTGGAAAGCAATTACAGTGTGATTATGGCATTGTGGAGGAGACAGAAAACAGAGAGAATTGGGGACATGGCAATTCAGACTGGAGGGAGGGAAAATAATATTCCCCAGTCATCAGTATTGGAATGTTATCCTTTATAACTCATATGAAGAACAGATTCAAGGATACATTTAAAGTGAGGAATGTGGAGTAAAATCAGTTTATTGAACACAAAATACAAGACAAAATCATTTTCTGTCCATACTAAACTACGGAAAGTACAAAGAGATAAGATGCACTCATAATATTGAGCTACATAAATTGAAATGTGGATCACAAAACAGCGGAAGGGGTGTGCAATCTTTCTCAATCATTATTTGGCCTACAGTCGAGATGCTGATTTCCCCTCTGTCAATGATCCACCTCGTTGAGATTCTCCAGCGCAGTATCTCAGTTTCGAGCAGGATTCTCAGTTCCTGCTGCTGTTAACCCAGTCTATTTAAATTAAACCACCTTCTCACTGTGTAAAAAAAAAACTCACTTGGCCATTTGGACTCTGGTTACTGCTAGGAATTCAGCTCTGTGATATTATTGAAGATGCATGATCTGGGACCACAGCCAGTATCCTCACAGTGCTGACAGGGTATGGCATCAGGTGAAGGCCTTGCGGTCTGTGAGAATTTCTAAATAAAACTTCCACTTTCTGTCTGTGCCTGTCTATCTCCCCTCATGATGTCTTCTGATCTATCCAACTCACCCGCGTTTCACATCCCTCCAATTACTCCCTGTTTCCAAATTGTGCAGTTGAACAGCTTGATGTTGTGGTCATTTTGGAGAAATGGATAGAGCAGGGACAGGACTGATCGTTGGAGGGTCCGGGGTTTAGATGTTTCATTAAGAACAAGGAAGGTACTAAAAGCACGTGGGGTGGGGGTGGCATTGTTAATAAAAGGCAATATTACGTTGGCAGAAAGGATGTTTGGTAAGGACTCGTCAACTGAGTTAGTATGGGAAGAGGTCACCCTGTTGACATTCCTCTATAATCCTCTGAAAAGTTCCAGAGATGCAGAGTAAGGATTACAAAGATAATACTAGATAGGAGCGAAAATAACAGAGTCGTTGTTATGGAGGACGTTAATTTTCCAAATATTGACTGGAAATGCTCCAGTTCAATTACTTTATATGGGTCAGTTTTTGACCAATGTGTGCAGAATTGTTTCCTGACACATGAAGTAGACAGGCCAACAAGGGCCGAGGCCAAATTGGATTTGGTACTGGGTACTGAACCAGACAAGCTATTAGATTTGGAGGGAAGTGAACACTTGGCTGATAATGACCACAATTCAGTTATGTTTACCTTAGCGATGGAAAGGGACAGATGTTTACCGCAGGGCAAGAGTTAAAGGTGGGTGAAAGGCAAATATGATGCGATTAAGAAAGGTTTTAGGATGCATAGGATGGGGAAGGAAACTACAGGGGATGTGCACAATTCAAATGTGGAGTTTTTGCAAACAACAGCTACTGTGTATCCTTGATATGTTTATTCATGTCAGGAAAGAAGGAAGTGGTCGAGTGAGGCTGCTGTGGTTTCCTGAAGAAGTTGAATCTTTTGTCAAGAGGAGGAAGGAGTCTTATGTAAAGATAAAACGTGAAGGCTAAGTTTGGGTGCTTGAGAGTTACAAGTTATCCTGGAAGAACTTAAAGAAAAAGATAAGATTAACCAAGAGAGAGCATGAGAAGTCTTTGACAAGTAGAAACCAGGAAAACCTCAAGCTTTCTATCAGGAGGTCACGAATAAAAGAATGATCAAATTAAGACTCGGGCCAATCAATGACAGTAGTGTGAAGATGTGTGTGTAGTCCAAGGAGATAGGACAGACACTAAATATATATTTAAATCAGTATTCATAATGGAAGGACAATGCTGTCGAGGTCTATATGGAGTAAAAGCTATTAGACTAGATGGGATTGAGGTTTGTAAGGTGGAAACGTTATAATTCTGGAGAGTGTGAAAATAGATATGTCCCCTTGGCCAGATGAGATTAATCTTTGGACTCTCTGAGAAGTTTGTGAGGAGGTTACACTGCAACTGATTTGAATCTTTACATCGCCATTGAAATGTTGCCCCCTTGTTCAAGAAATGGAGAAGAGACATCCCTGGTTATTATATACAGGCTTGCATTGGTTATGGGTAAAGTGTTAGAAAGGATTATAAAAGATAGGATATATTATCATTTAGAAATGAATCATTTGATTAGGGATAGTCAACGAGACTTTGTGAAGGGTATGTCTTGCCTCACAAATCTTACTGAGTTCATTGAGAAGGTGACCAAACAGGTGGATGAGGGTAAAGTGGGGTATATGGATTTCAGTAAAACATTTGATAAGTTCCCCATGTTAAGGTATTGCAGAAAATATGGAGAGTGTCGTGTTGGAAAAGCAGAACAGACGAGGCAGCGTCCAAGGAGTAGGAGAGTCGATGTTTCATTTGTAAGCCCTTCATCTGGAATCACTGTTCTGGTCTCCAGGATCTGCAGTCTTCACTTTCTCCTAGCTCCTTGGATGCTCCCTGACCTGCAGTGCTTTTCCAGCACCACACTTTTGACTCTGATTGCAAGCATCTTCAGTCCTTACTTTCTCCCAGAAAATACGGGGACGTGGAATTGAGGGTGATTGAGCAGTTTAGGTCCGTAATTGGTTAGCTGAAAGAAGACAGAGGTTAGCAGTTAATGGGGAATGTTCATCCTCGAGTTCAGTCGACAGTGGTATACTGTAAAAATCTGTTTTGGGGGCGGCTGTTGCTTGTCTTTTTGAAAATGTCCTGAAAAAGGGAATGGGAGGATGAATTAGTAAATGTACGGTTCACATTAAGTTCAGTGGAGCTGTGGGCAGTGCTGAAGAATGTTGCAGGTACCGAGCTATAATGTTCTATGTTCATGAACCTACAATGGGCTAAAGAGCTTCATTCTGTGATCTAACAATTCTGAGGTATTCTGACCCACAATAAAAGCTTTAGGTGCCTGGAGAGACAAACTGGTCCAGGAAAGAACACACACTGCACAAACATCCATCATCTCTTCATGTTCTCTGATATGCAGCGGCCTCAAAATATCTGCCCAAACAGAATAGTTTGATTCAAATTCAAGAAGTCAGGAGGATGTTCACCCGAGGTGATTGCCATCAGAGGATTTAATGAATAATAAAATTTCAGAATAACACAAATAATAAAATAATATCACAGCAACATAATAATTGGCAGCAGAGTAAAACTTGCAAATGCAAATAGTTCCAAGTTCAGAATTGTGTTCATTTTTATTCACCTTGCTATGGGAAGGATGGTATTAAACTGGAACTTTACAGGGATGTTGACGGGACCCAAGGGTCTGAGTCATAGGGAGAGGCTGGATAAGCTGGGACATTTCTCTTTAGAGCGCAGGAGACTGAGGAGGGCATGAAGTGCTTCGAGAGGCTAGTCATGGCCCACATCAGTTCCAGTCTTCTAGCCTGCCTCGATCCCCTACAATTTCCCTACCAGTGGAACGGGTCCATAGCAGTGCCATCTCCCTGGAACATCTGGACGACAAGGACACCCACGTCAGATTCCTGCTCATTGTCTATAGGTTCACCTTCAACACCATTATTCACTTCAGACTGACCGCAGAACCTCAGTCTTGGCTCCGCCCTCTGAAATTGGATACTCAGCTTTCTGACCTACAGTGCACAGTCAGTGAAAATAGGCAAGTGTGTCTCTTCCATGATAACATTCTACACTAAGATACCAAATGATGTGTCCTCAGCCCCCTACTATAACCCAATACACCCACGATTGTGTTGCCAAATTTTGAACGAATGTCATCCATATGTTCACTGATAACACCATCATAGTAGGACAGATATTAATGGCAAGTCAAAATGCAGAATGGAAATAGAGGACTTGGTGATGTGCTGCACGGAGACCAACCTCTCTTTCAATGTTGGCAGAACTAACCAACTGACCAATGACTTCAGAAAGAAAGGAGGAGAACATGCACCCATCTGCATCTATGGAACTGAAGTTGAAAGTGCGGAAAGCATTAAGTTGCTTGGAATGACGATAACCGACTTCCCAAGTAGATTTGACATTCGAGATGGCACAACAACGCCTCTTCTTTCTCTGGCAGCTCAGGACATTTGACATGTCCACAAGGACCCTCACCAATGTCTACAAATGCACCACTGAGAGCAAACTATCTGTGTGCATAATGGCCTGGTGTGGCCACAGCCCTGCCCAGGACAGTAAGAGAAATGACTGAAGGTTGTGTGCACAGCCCATCTCGTCACGGAAACCAACGTCCAATCCATTGCCACCACTCACAGAACTCACTGCCACGGAAAGGCTGACAACATGATCAAAGACCCATCGCACCCTGGATCTCCTACAATCTCTTCCATCAGGCAGACAATACAGAAGCTTGAACATACAAACCAGAGGCTCATGAACAGCATCTTCCCAGCCTTTATTAAACTAAGGAATGGACTCTCTAACTTCAAATAATGCTGATCTGGCTCACATTGATTTTGCCTATTGCATGCCCTTTCTGGTGTAGCCTGAATGCCTCAGTGTAAGTTGTTCCTTTACCCTATGATCTGTATGTCCTTGCTTATTGTAGGACCGAGATTCCCCAGCGAGGATCAAAGACTCCGGAGGCAGACAGGGCACAGGCACGGACTGGACGTTAATTCAAGCAAAACCTGGTTAAAGCTGGGTTAATACCAAAGGATCTTCCTCGAAACTGGCTTTGGCATGAGAAAACAATCGTTTCCTTAATCTTTAGCTCAGAGCAGAAGGCAAATCAATGTCACACTTCGATTTTACAGTAAAAAGACAGTGTGTCTTTACGTTTTGTGTTGCAATGATAGTACACAACATTGTCAGTGTACCCTCCACTCCCCTTCTGCTGAACCAATCTTGTAAAACAATTAATCCATGATGGACACTCGCATGGACAGCTCGAGGTTCTTATTTGTTTCGGATGTTTAACAATTTTTGTTATCTCTAGTCCTTGGGATCTTTCTATAATGCATTCTAAAGATAGTTGCTGTGCTCTTTTTAGTCATACCCCTCATTGAAGATTTTGAAGGATTGCGTGAATTTTATTCTCCATTGGGCAGGCTACCACTTATCAAATTTTGTTATCATATTTTACATTAAAAGGTTGATTCTGATACAAAATGTGTAATATTATTATTTATACAGTTAACCTTTTTCTTAGCAAATTAGACAAGACTTGCCAGGCATCTTTTTAAGGTTTATAATTACGTTGAAATTTGTCTCCATGATTATTTACCAAATATTTAACTAGAACTTATTACTATTGTAAATAGTTTCAAAGGCGCAGCTCGCTTCTGAAAGATAATTTGAGTTGCTGTTTTTGTAGATGAGAAGAATCATTACTGAGATCAGAATAAGTTACCTTTTGCAGTGATTCTTCAAAGTTTTTGTGCTACAATTTCATTATTTCATCTGTGTTCTGTTACAGATCATTAATTTTTCAAAACAAGATCCTTCTTTATCACTAGGTTGGCATGGTTCAGAATCTTGTGAATCAGATTATCTTTTCTTCGGCCTTGGAATGAATCCCTTCTCAAAGGCACTATTTTCACTAATGCTGAAGCAATCTATTCAAATGTCTGGCTAACTTGTGACTCTTCAAAAACAGGCAGCTGAAGTAGACTTTTAAATTTCGGCCATTCCAAATCTTTAAAAAAAGGCAGATCCAACTCTCACTATGATCTGCCAGAACCGTGTATAAACAAAGAGTTTCACACTACATAGATACATGCGACAATAAATCCTATCAAATCAAATGAAACCAAATCCAATGATAGAGAGAGAGAAATTGTCACAAGGTCAATACAGCCAGATGAAATCTCCTCAGCCTGCCACATCCGGAGAAAAATCGTGATAGACGATTAAGCAACTAACTGGTGGAGTGGGCTCCACAATTATCCCCATCCCACCAATGGATCAGCTCTGCACATCAGTGTAAAAAAGCAAGGAAATAATACCTTTACCATCCTCAGCCAGGAATGTTGAATCGATGATTCAACTCACTGTCATCATGATGCCCACAGAATCACAGGTCAGTCTTCAACCAATTCGATTCTCTGCACGAGACATGAAGAAACAGCTGAACACAGGAGATACGACAAAGGCAATGGGCCCTGACCCCATTCCTGCAATAGGACTGAAGACTTACTCTGCACAATTAGCCGTTTCCCTGGGGATGCTGTTTCCTTCCAGCTCTAACTCTGACATCTCTCTGGCAATGTGGAAAATTACTCAGCTATGTCCAGAGCCTAAGTGGGGAATAATTACAATCTGACAAATTACAACCCCCTCAGTCTCATCACGATAGTCAAATTGGGAGTTCTTTTTGACAGAGCTGTCAAGCAGCACAGACATAACTTGCTCACTGTGGTTTCCGATAGGTCCCCATGTGGAGATGATGCTGTTGTGTACAAGTCACTGGATTACTGATCCACACCAGGATAATGCTCTGGCAGCTCGTGGATGTTAAAGACAAAAAATAAAATATCGAGATCTCAAATCTGGTGTCAGTAACAGTGACATTGAAATCAATGTCGATTGTAAATGACAATTTGCTTTTCCAATGTACTTTCAGGAAGTGAATCTCCTGTGCTTTCCTGGTCTGGCCTAAATGTGGCACCAGATGCACAGACATGTGATAAACTCCTCAATAGTCTCTGAAAAGGCCAAGCAAGATACTCAATTGTATCAAACAGCTCCGAGGTCTTAAAGGATAAAACCGAACAGAAGACCCAGCCCCAGCCTCACTATGGAAAAGGGAACGGGAAACACAGTCCTGTTGACCCTGCAGAGATCCCCTTCTTAACATCTGCGAACTTGTGACAACATTTACAGAGCTTCCCGACAGACCGCACAGAAACATCGGGAATGGAATAGGCCATACAGCACATTGAGTCTGCCCCATTCTAGTTAATATCTGAACATCTCCTCAACACACTTTCCCCACACACTGTACACATCCCTTAATGTGATTAACCTTGTGAAGTTATAAAATAGGAACTGCAGTAGTCCCTTTGGTCTGTCGAGTTTGCTATCCAATTCAATATAATGATGGCTGACCTTTCATTTCTACACCATACTCCTGCTCTCTCCCCCATCCTTTCGGTGTCTGGACATCATTATAAGTCTTCCACAGCCTTATGTGAGAGAGAATTCCCAGGTTCACCAGTCCCTGAGTGCAGACAATTGTTCTTATCTAAATGCAATGTGACCCGTCTGTACCTAATACTGTGGCCCCTTGTTTTAGACGTCCCAGCCAGGAGTATTATCATCACTGTTTCCAATCTATTTAACCCTGTCAGAGTTTTATATATTCCTCTGAGATCTCCACTCTTTTCCTGAACCCCATGGAATACAGGCACAGTCGCCCCAAACTTTGCTCCCACAAAAAATCTGTCATCCAAGAGATCAGTCTTGTCATCCTTCGCTGCACTCCCTCAATTTCAGGTTTGTACTTTATTCGGTACGGAGACCAAAACTGCACACAATACTGCACAATGTTCGAGTTGAGGTCTCATCAAGAGGTTGTACAGATGCACTGAGACACCCTTACTCTTGGACTCAAGTCCCCCTGAACTGAGGTTCAACACCCCATTTATCTTCCTGATTGCTTTCTGTTCCTGCAATATTGCTTTCAATGACTGGTGTACAGGGAGATCCCAGATCCTTTTCATACAGCTCCCCACTTGGTGGGTCTGCATAAACTGGTCAGAGTGCCAATCTATTCCCAGTATTGATTTCTGTCTTCAGAACTCTCCGTCCTGCATGGAACTCAGAGGTCTGTCCAAACAATAACAAAAGAAAACTGCAGTTCCCTTTATAGATCGACATTTCTGAACCACTCCCTTTTCAAATTGTTGGGTGGCATTTTAGTATTTCCCAACAAAGAAGACAACATCACACCTATCCACACTGCTCTTCATCTGTCACATATTTACTCATTCACTCCATTTGTTTCAATCACCTTGAAGTCTTTTTCACATGCTCCTCACTTTTCAAGATCCATTTCCGACAGCAGACCTGGAAACTTTGCATTCAATTCCCTCAACGAGATTTTTGACACGTATTGTGAATATCTGGCGCCCCAGAACCATCATTGCGATGCCTCATGAGCCTTTCAAACTGAAAACCATCCATTTATTCATACTCATTGTTACCTGTCAACACTCCCATTTTAATACCATGTCCATATCTTACCCCCTATCCCATGTGTTTTTACTTTGCACACGAGGCTTGGGACTCTATTAAAAATCTTGCTGAAAATCCAAGTTCAGTGCCTCTATTGTTTTTTTCAGTAATTAATCTACCAGTCAGTTTCTCAAATATGTTTCCCATTTCATCAATGTGTGTTGATTTTTTTCTATGCCCATTATTTTCAGTTCCAATAATTTCACCAAATTAGTTTATTTACGAATTTCATTCAATATCATTTTCTGCTCAGACTCGGGTTTTCTCCTATTGCTGGGAAGGCTTTGTTTATGTATTTTACTGTGAAGACAGAAGTGAAGTAGTTGTGTCATGTTTCTCTGTTCTCCATTCTCCATTTTCTGGTTTCAGACTGTAAGCAAGCTGAAACTTTGACTAAAAAGAACGGCTGTTGTCTATTCACCCTGTCCATGCCCCTTGTAATATTAAACCTGAATTACTTACCCACTCAACTTCTTCTGCTCCAAAAAAACAAACCCAAGCTTACCCAGCCTCTCTCCACAGCTCATGCGCTCCACCCCAGGGAACATCCTGGTGAATCTCCTCTGCACCTCATCCAGTGCAATCACATCCTTCCTGTAATGTGGCTCCCAGAACTGCACACAGTATTTCATTTGGCCTTACCAAAGTGCCATATAATCTTTCGGTCAATGAATAAAGGATTTATCTGCAGTCATGCTGAACTCATCAATTATCATATCCAATCACATTTAGAAACGTGTGGAGAGGCACCCTCTGAGCTTCCTAGTGTGGTGCCATTCTTTGAGTACTCCCCTGTCTGGTTCCTTCTTCCAAAGTGTATCATCTCATATTTATCAGGGTTACATTCTATCTGCCATTGATCTGACCATCTGACCATTCCATCTGTATATTCCTGTAACATAAGACCTTCCTCCTCACTGCCAAACACCCAGCCAATCTTTGTGTCAAACGCAATCTTATTTATCACACTCCCCCTACCCAATTCACATTCGCATCAATTATGAATACCACAAATTATAAGGGACACAGCATTGATCTCTGCAGTACACCAGGGGAAATTGGTTGCCAGTCACAAGAAAACAGCCTTCAACATGAAGTTGAATTTGGATACAACTTGGCAAGTCACTAATAGGCCTAACATGTTATCTGGTTGTTCTGCTCCACTTGATATACGTGAGGAACAATTGGGGATACTCCTTACTCTTGCCCTGCCAGCAGGCTTCTATGCCATTGTGTTAGTCAGTCCCCTCTGAGGGAAGAATTTCCTTCTTATTACGGTCTTAAATGGCATATCCCTTATCCTGTCATTATTTGCCTTAAATATAGAGTAGACAGCTAGAGAAACATCCTGTTTATTTCCACCTCATCACATGTATCATAGATTTTTGATATTTCACTGCGATCACATCTTATGCTTTGAAACTGGAGAGGTTGCAAGAAAAATCTCCCCATCAGAAAATTTTGCCATCTGAGGAATTAATCTGGAGAATGTCCATTGCATGTCCTCTATGATCAGTGTAACCATTCTTAGATTAGGTCACCAACACTGCACTCAATACCTCAGGTACACTCTCACCAACACTCTGTGCAACTGCTTCATGATGTCTTTATCTCTATATTCCAATTTCCTTAAACAAAACCCAACCTAACTTTAACTTTCCAGTTACACGTATTTCTCCAATTACCATTCAAACTAATTGCATTTACGAACTCACTGTGTGAGTTATGAAGTCATAGAGATGTACAGTATGGAAACAGACCCTTTAGTCCAGTCCATCTATGTCCAGCAGATATTCCAACCTAATCTAGTCCCACCTGTCGCACCCAGCCTATATCCCTCCAAACCCTTCCTATTTATATAACCATCGAAATGCCTTTTAAAAGCTGTAATTGTGCCAGCCTCCATGTCCTCTGGCAGCTCATTGCATACACGTACCACTGTCTGAGTGAAACTATTGCCCCTTAGGTCTCTTTTACATTTAGACCAGATTACTTACAGTGTGGAAACAAATCCATACCGATCCGCTGAAGCGCAACACACCCAGACCCATCCCCCTTCACCGAACTCTATGGGCAAATTAGCATAGCCAATTTACCTAACCTGCACACTTTGGATTGTGGAGGGAAACCCACGAAGACACGGGGAAAATGTGCAAACTCCACACAGAGAGTCGCCTGTGGTGGCAATTGTGATGCAGCAGTGCTAACCACTGTGATACCGTGCCGCTCAACATCTTTCTCCTCTCACCCTAAACCTATGCCCTTTAGTTCTGCACTTCCCGAACCCAGGGGGAAAAAAAAGCTTTGTTTAGATTAGATTAGATTAGATTCCTTACAGTGTGAAATCAGGCCGTTCGGCCCAACAAGTCCACACCGACCCGCCAAAGCGCAACCCACCCATACCCCTACATTTACCCCTTACCTAACACTACCGGCAATTTAGCATGGCCAATTCACCTGACCTGCACATCTTTGGACTGTGGGAGGAAACCGGAGCACCCGGCGGATGCACAAACAGGCACGGGGAGAACGCGCAAACTCCACACAGTCTATTTACCCTGTCCATGCCCCTCAGAATTTTGTACATCTCTATAAGGTCATCTCTCAACCTCTCCCTATAGCTCAAATCCTCCAACCCTGGCAACATTCTTGAACATCTTTCCTGAACCCTTTCAAGTTTCACAACATGTTTCCAATAGGAAGGAGCCGAGAATTGCACGTAATATTCCAACAATGGCCTCACCAGTGTCCCATACAGCCGCAACATGACCTCCCAGCTCCAATACACAATACACTAACCAATAAAGGAAAGCATAACAAACGTCGTCTTAACTATCCTATCTACCTGTGAATCCACTTTCAAGGAGCTCTGAACCTGCGGTCCAAGTTCTCTTTGTTCAGCAATACTCACCAGGACCTTACCATTAAATGCAAAAGTCCTGCTAAAATTTGCTTTCCCAAAATGCAGCAACTCATATTTATCTGAATTAAACTCCATCTGCCACTTCTCAGCCCATTGGCCCATCTGATCAAGATCCTGTTGTAATCTGAGGCAATCTTCTTCGCTGTCGACTACACGTCCAACTTTGATGTCATCTGCAAACTTACTAACGATAGGTCTTACGCTCGCATCCAAACAATTTATGTAAATGACAAAAAAAAGGACCCAGCTCTGATCCGTGTAGTCCTCCACTGGTCACAGGCCTCCAGTCTGAAAAACAACCCATCACCTCCACCCCCTGTCTTCAAACTTTGAGCCAGTTCTGTATCCAATTATCTAGTTTCCCATGTATTCCGTGAGATCTAAACTTGCTAATCAGTCTCCCATGGAGAATCTTGTCGATCGCGTTACTGAAGTCCATATAGATCGCATCTACTGCTCTTCCCTCATCAATCTTCTTCGTTACTTCTTCAAAAACCTCAGTCAAGATTGTGAGATATGATTTCCCACGCACAAAGCCATATTGACTACCCCTAATCAGTCTTTATCTTTCCAAATACATGTACATCCTGTTCGGGATTCCCTCCAACAACTTGCCCACCACCGACGTCAGGCTCACTGACCTATAGTTCCCTGGTTTGTCCGTACCACCCTTCTTAAACAGTGGCCAAAGTCCAATCTTCTGGCACCTCTCCTGTGACTATCAAGAGTACAAATGTCTCAGCAAGAAGCCCAGCAATCACTCCTCTCGCTTCCCATAGAACTCTAGGGTACACCTGTTCAAGTCCTGGGCATTTATCCACCTTTAACCGTTTCAAGATATCCAGCACTTCCTCCTCTGTAATATGGACATTTTTCAATGTGTAACCATCTATTTCCTGATATTCTATATCGTCAATATACGTTTCCACAGTAAATACTGATGCACAATACACGTTTAGTATCTCCCCCATTTTCTGTGGCTCCACACAAAGACCGCCTTGCTGATCTTTGAGGGGCCCAATTCTCTCCCTAGTTATGGTTTTATCATTAATGTATTTGTAAAAACCCTTTGGATTCTCCTTAATTCTACTTGCTAAAGCTATCTCATGTCCCCTTTTTGCACTCCTGATTTCCCTCTTAAGTATACTCCTCCTGCCTTCATACTATCCTGTCTATACCTGACATATGCTTCCTTTTTTTATTAACCAAACACTTTAGTCATCCAGCATTCCCTATACCTACCAGCCTTTGCTTTCATCCTAACAGGAATATACCTTCTCTGGATTCTTGTTATCTCGTTTCTGAAGGCTTCCCATTTTCCAGCCGTCTGTTTACCTGTGAATATCTGCCACCAATCAGGTTTTGAAAGTTCTTGCCTGAGACTGTCAAAATTGGCCTTTCTCCAATTGA
The DNA here is from genome assembly GCF_020745735.1 of Hemiscyllium ocellatum. Classification (NCBI taxonomy): domain Eukaryota; kingdom Metazoa; phylum Chordata; class Chondrichthyes; order Orectolobiformes; family Hemiscylliidae; genus Hemiscyllium; species Hemiscyllium ocellatum. Next base: position 5,730,190 of record NC_083412.1, read on the forward strand.
GAACTGCAACTTTTTGATCTGGTTTATCCTTTTCCATCATTATTTTAAATCTAACAGAATTATGGTCGCTGGCCATAAAGTGCACCTCCACTGACACCTCAGTCACCTGCCCTGCCTTATTTCCCAAGAGTAGGTCAAGTATTGCACCTTCTCTAGTACGTTCATCCACATACTGAATCAGAAATTTTTCTTGGAACACTTAACAAATTGCTCTCCATCTAGACTCTTAACACTATGGCAGACCCAGTCTATGTTTGGAAAGGTAAAATCTCCTAGCAGCATCACCCTACTTTCTTACAGATAGCTGAGGTCACCTGACAAGTTTGTTTCTCAATTTCCCTCTGACTATTAGGGGGTCTATAATACAATCCCAATAAGGTGATCATCCTGTTCTTATTTCGCAGTTCTACCCAAATAACTTGCCTGGATGTATTTCCAGGAATATCCTCCCTCAGTACAGCTGTAATGCTATCCCTAATCAAAAATGTCACTCCCCTTTCTGGCCTGCCTCCCTTTCTATCTTTCCTATAGCCTTTTTATCCTGAAACATTTAGCTACCGGTCCTGTCCATCCCTGCGCCATGTTTCTGTAATTGCTATAATATCCCAATCCCATGTTCCTGACCATGCCCTCAGTTCATCTGCATTCCCTGTTAGGCTTTTGCATTGAAATAATGCAGTTTACTTTATTAGTCCTACCTTGTCCCTGCCTGCCCTGACGGTTCGACTCGTTTCTGTTCTCAGTTGTAACATTCGCAGATTGATATATTTCCTCACTATCTCCCGCGCACCCCCCCCCCACCCCCCGCCGACTTATTGATTAAACCGTCCCAAGCAGCTCTAGCAAATTTCCCTGGCAGTATATTCATCTCCTTCCAATTTAGGCGCAATATGTCCTCCTGGTATAGGTCCCTTCTACACCAAAAGAGATTCCAATGATCCAAAAATGTAAATCCTTCCCTCATACACCATCTCCTCAGCCATGCATTCATCTGCTCGATCCTCCTATTCCTGCCCTCACTAGCTCGTAGCGCCGGGATTAATCCAGGTATTAATATTCTCGAGAACGTCCTTTTTAAATTTCTGCCTAACACCCTGCAATCTCCGTCCAGAATTCAAACTTTTCCCTTCCTATGTCATTTGTTCCAATATGGACAATGACCTCTTGCTGGTCCCTCTCCCCCGTGAGAATATTCTGCACCCTTTCTGAGATATCCTTGATCCTGGCACCAGGGAAGCAACACACCATTCTGCTTTTTCGCTGCTGGCCACAGATATATCTGTCTGTACCTCAGGCTAGGGAGACCCCTCACACAATCCGACGTACCTCTTGTTGGATTAGAGCCAGTCTCAATATCAGAAACTAGCCTGTTCGTGCTACGTTCCCCTGTGAATCCATCACCCCCTACATTTTCCGAAACAGCATATTTGTTTGAAATGAGGACAGCCCCAGAAGACTCCTGCACTAGCTGCTTACCTCTCTTACGTTTCTTGGCGTTCACCCATCTATGTGACTGCATCTGAGACTTCCCCCCTTCCGATAACTACCACCATCACATACTGTTGCTGTTACAAATTCTGCATTGTCTCTAACTGTCTCTCCAACCGATCCATTCGATCTGATAGGATTCGCAACTAGAAGCATTTATTGCAGATATAATCCGCAGTAACCCTTAAATCCTCTTTAAACTCCCACATCTGACAAGAAACGCATATGATTCTACTAAGGCCATTTGTGCACCTTCACAATCTACAGATCCAGAAAAACAAAACTGTCTTATTCCTCTACAAAACACTGCCCCAGTTTAAATTAATATTTATGGCTTACATTTTAAGATTAATCAAGAGACATACCTCAAAAAACATATAATTAAGGAAGAACCCACTGTACTCACTTCTGCAGGATTTCTATAGGACACAGTTTAAACAATTCATTTATCTTACTGGGGACTTTGCTCAAACAGTTCCTCCAAATCAGTTGTAAATTTCACTGTTTGTTCATTTTCTTAGACGCACTCCGATATCCAGTGATACATGAATTCAAACTGCAAATGCAGTAACTGCGCAGGTACACTGTCCTGTCAGTTGCTTCCTCTCACCATGTGCTTCCTTTGTCTGTTCTTTTCCCTCTTAAAACTTCTGTTGCTTTGACTTTTTTCCCCAAAGTTTCAAAACAATCCAACAGCATACAAATCAGAAATTGTTGCTCCTGGAATTCGAGGAAATCACCTTCAACACCAAAAATACCGCAAAAAAGGAGCAGCTGTAACAGACAGAATTTTTTTTTCGCCCAGACGTCTGAAAATCCAAATACACTACTTCCACTGGTTGTCCGTGGTCTCTGCTGCAAGACATAACTTCAAATAATTCCGAGGTTTGTCAGGCATGAGTTCTCTTTCAGAAATGCATTGTGATTCTCTGCAATTTTGCTGTTCATTTCTAAGTACCCAATATCACTTCTTATATAATGGATTCTAACTGTTTCCCTATATATGTCAAATTAATTGATCTGCAGTTCTCCACATTATTTCTTCTTCCCTGTGTACATAAATGGATCATGTTTATTACCTTCCAGTTATCTACGAGGGTTTATGGTCTTTGCAGGATCTACAGTAAAATAAAACACAGTCATCGACAGTTCAATTAATATGCTGTTTTATTTCTGACATTTTGTCATGAAGTGTATCTGGCCCATCAGACTTAGCAATGATCAATCTAGCTCCATTTTCAAGTAATACCTTGTTGCTGATATGAATTGACTTGATGTCTTTAATTCCACAAATCCCATGTGATCACTTGCTTTACACTCAGATTTCCTGGCGCTTTCTCCACGAAGACAGATACAAAGTAGCTGGTTAGTTTCTCTGCCATTTCCTTGTTCCCCACAATAAATTTTCCTATACCTTACAAATTTCCACATTGGCCTTACTTTCATTTTCTTTGGTACATGGATTGTAGATTTGAACAGCCTCTGTGTTTCCTGCCTGTTTGTATTTATGTTCTTTTTGATTTCCTTAATACTTTCTTCATCCTTATTTTCAGAAAAGTAAACCTCTCAGAATGTTCAGGTTTGCACAATATCTGGAATTCTTCTGAAGCTGCTTCCTTTGATTTAATGCAATCATTAATTTCTTATGTAAATCATCAATGAGCCTCCTTCCCTTTCTTTGGTGGTTGTAACTTAGTGATATGTACGTATTTTTCAGACTTTACGGTATTTATATCAATGACAACCAATGTTTGTCTCACACCAGATGTCATTTTGTATTTTTCCAATTCACTTGACCTTATAGCCTTCGGGATTCCACGATATTTGAGTGCAATGTTCAAACATTCTATATTGCTTCCAGGCGCTGTGTAAAATGCAACATAATAATGTCACGACTGCCCAATAGCTGCCTCAGAGGACGTTAAGTAATTAGTCCTTCTGACCACGCAACACAACTCCCGAAATAAACTGCTCTCTAATTTGGATCACAACATACGCTTCAGCCTACCTCATATACACTTACGAAATGTATTTTTCACAGCAGTAGCAATCATTTAGTTAACACAGTTTAGATGCAGTTTTGGATCATCCAGTATTACTGTAGCACACACGATATTTGCACATCTAATTTTCAGAGAATCGGATGCACAACAGTTTTGGTTTAGATATGTAAGGCACCAATGTTTGTTCCTCCTTGTTGTTTGCAAGATGCACACAAACATATTCTGAAGAAGCTGAGGGATGTGCTCTGTGGTGTTATTAGTGATAGACGTGGACAAGACATTCGGGAGACTCACCCCGATGGTGAGATGATCTGAAGAAATGCCCATCAATACAGGACAAGCATCAAAAACCTTCCCCGTTCGGCCAGGGAAAATATCTCCCTATTCTCTCTACTCCCTCACACTCTCTGTATATCTGTTACAGCACCTGCCTCAGAACAAGGCTCTTGCTCCATCAGTCACACTGTTACATGCAACACTCTCTTTCCTTCACTCTCTTTGTCACTGAAAGCAAATCGAGATTGAATATATTGTTTTACCAACATTGAACTAGTGAGACAGTTTGATGCTCACTGCGAACATTTTGAGAATTAGGGAGAGATCAGATGCCATCAAGACGGAAGAAGCCTGGGGATCAACCATCTTGCTCTGCAAGAAATTAGGAAATACTCACTATCATAAATATTTTTTCATATGAAACATATTCACAGTAAACAGAAATACGACAACTCAGGGAATTCAGCAGCCAGAAGAGTAACATCACAGAGGATGGCAGTGGCTGTGTGGTTTTGAAATTAAGTTGATGTAATAAGTGTCTAATTCAAACAGCATATTTTTATATATTGGGGGGCAGTTGTGTGGTGGTGGTGGTGGGGGGGCGGTGAGTGGTTGAAGTTGTAAATAGTTGTGGGTAAATGTTCACTTTTACAGTTAAAAATAAATTGATGTTATTTTCTTTAAATCGTGGAATTTGGGAGTTCTCTGTCATTCATATTCTAACAGATTTCGAGGTGAGTTGAGCTTTCCTGGGTGTTTGGTTTAATTAATAGAGGCGTTCATCACCATGTCATAACATTTGTAAAGGCCAACAGAGAGCGAAAAAAAAGAACTAAGAAGTGAGAAGATTAAATATAAAGAAAGACTGTAAGAGCTTCTTTTGATATGGAAAGGGCAAATGAGAGGCAAACATTGGCATCTGATCGCTAGAAATTGACGCAGGAGACATAGTAATGTGGAACAAGGAAATGGCTGAGGAGCTGAAAAATGTCTTTGTTCAGTCTTCACGGTTGAAAACACGAGTAATATCACAAAAATTAAACAGACTTAGTGGACAGATCTGAGCATGGTGGCCATCACCGAGGAGAAGGTGCTGGTTAAAACTGAATGGCCTGATCGTAAGTAAATCAACTGGACTAGATGTACTCCACTACAGATTTCTAAGGCAGGTAGCTGATGATACAGGCGTTGGTGGTGATCTTTCAGAAATTTCTCGAATCAGGGAGATTCCCAGTGGACTGGAAAATCGCTAACATTATACCCCTGTTTAAAAAGGGAGTAAAGCAAAAAACGGAAAATCACAGATTGTCTCATCTAGACTTGGCTCTGGGTAAGATCCTGGAATGCATTGTGAAGGATGAGCTTTCTGAACAGTTGGATGCGGATAGTAAAGTAGGACAAAGTTAGCATGGTTTCATCGAGGGGAGACGAAAATCTGCTGGAAAACGTTGAGGACGAGCAGCTTAGAACAAGGAGAGCCAATAGATGTCATCCACCTGGACTTCCAGAAGGTATTTGAAATTGGCTACTGAGTGAGGCAAGGGCCCATGGTATTAAAGGCAAGGTGCTAGCATGGATAGAAATTTGGCTGCCTGGCAGGCAGCAGAGAGTGTCGATAAAAGTGTCCTTCTCAGGATGACAGCCAGTGACAAGTGGTGTTCCATAAGGGTCTGTGTCGGGACCACAATGTTTCACTTTATACATTAACGAGCCAGATGAAGGAAATGAAGGAATTCTGGTTAGGTTTGAAGGTGATACAAAGGTAGGTATAGGGACAGGTAACGTCGAAGAGGCATGGAGGCTCAAGAAGGATTTGGATAGATTCGGATTATGGGCAAAGAAGTGGCAGATGGAGTACAAACTGGGGAATTGTGGGAACATGTATTTTGGTAGGAAGAACAAAAACATGGACTACCGAGAAAATTCAGGTATCTGAAGTGCAAAGGGACTTGGGAGTTCTACTCCAGGATTCTCGTAAACTTGTCGGTTGAGTCAGTAGTTAGGAAGGCAAATGCATTGATGGCATTTATTTTGAAAGGATTTGAATGTAAAAGCAGGGATGTACTTCTGAGGCTCCATGAGGCTCTGGTCAGACGACATGTGGAGGATTATGTGCTGTTTTGAGCCCCATGTCTCAGGAAGGATGTGCTGACCTTGGAATGGGTTCACAGCAGGTACATGAGAATGGTCACAGGAATGAAAAGCTTAGCATATGAGAACGTTTGAAGACTCTGGGTCTGTTCTTGATGGAGTTCAGAGGATTGTGGGTGGATCTAATTGAAACATACAGAATACGGAATGGCCTGCACAGTGTGGATTTTGAGAAGACATTCATTGGTAGGAGACTCTAGGACCCAAGGATACAACCTTAGAGTAAAGGGAAATCCTATTAGAACCGAGGTAAGGGGAAATGTCTTCAGCCAGAGAGTGGAGAACCTATGGAATACATTTTCACAGAAGGCAGTGGAGGTCAGATCATTGTGCATATTTAAGACAGAGATAGTTTACTTCTGGAGTATCAAAGGGATCAAGGGTTACAGGGAGAAAGCAGGAGAATGGGGTTGAGAAACTTGTCAGCATAATTGAATGGCGGATCAGACTCGATGGGCTCAATGGCCTTATTTCTGTTCCTATGTTCGATGATCTTATGGTCGTAAGCTGCAGTCTGATGCTCCCGTTCTCTTACTTTGTCCCTCCTGACAGCAAAGTGTGAGATTAAAAAATCCCTGAGTCATCTTTAACAAACGTGCAGGATTCCTATTGAGGATTCATGGGAATCGCTCCACTGCTTGAAGGAAATAAAATTCTGCAAATTCCAACTGTTCCAGGAAGAAGTCCCATACCAGCAGCTTGTTTGAGTAGAATAACGTCGGAGACAGTATAGCATTTGGGACACATTATCTCTTTTCCATTTGATATGAGTAAAAATATAATGAAACTCTGGAAACAATTCCTTATTCTTTATCGTCTTCAGACATGTGCGTTGGTGTATATGTCTGTATGCGTGTGACTCTGTTTCTCACATTTTTTCGAGAAAATGACCTAGGTTACACTTCAAATTTGTTGTAACCAGTGGAGAAGTGGGGCTGGAAAATGAAACAGTGACCCTCCAACATTGGTTGGAGCAGGAATGAGAAATTCTCACGGGGCTGTTCAAATGGGAATTCTCTTCCACAGAAGTTTATTCCCAAGATGCAGCTCAACACCACTACTTCCAGCGTAATTAAACATGACCAATAAATGTTGGCCTATCAACAACACCCACATTCATGAATATATCAAAAATGATGAACTGCAGCAGAATTAATTGGATGGGAACAAGACTGTTAGACAAATGCCTACTGCCTTCCAGAATTGTGCTGCCTGCGTAGTTTGACTTTGTGCAGTTCCCTAGTATTGTGCCTGGGTGCTTGCATTTATTCAAAGTTGGGTTTGTTCAACATTTAACAGACATGGAGGAAAATTGTGGATAGACAGAAAAGTGCTGCGGAGACCACACTTAGATCAGCCATGATCTTACTGTCTGGTCGAGCAATGACAAAGTGTCTGATGACCCACTCCTGCTCTTCAGTCCAATGTTCCTATGTTCCATTCAGTCCTTAAAACCACCTGAACAGGAGCAGATAGAGACCACTTGCTCCAAATACCTGGTCCGCAGTATTACAGGATTTCATTCAGTCCCTCAACACTGTGTGATTTGGTGCGGGTTGGAAAATGTGATGGGAAATCCAAGCTGGATACAAAAGACGCCTCTCACCTCTTTACAGAGTGTCTCCTCGATGCAACTGGTGTTTCAGTTTGTTGGCCATGTTGTAGACCTAGATTCACTGTGCATATTGGGCCCATATCTTGCCCAGAGATGGCTGACCAGATACTTTTCTCTCACTGTTCTCAAAATTCAATGACAGCACTTCAAGGTAAATTGCAACCATTCACTTTCCAATGACAGAATATGAGAACATAAGAAACAGGAGTAGATAATTTGGATTCCCACGCCATTGTGTGCAATCATGCCTGACCTACTGTTGGCATTAACTTATCTTTAATGCCCAATTCTTCCCTCCCCTCAGCTCTCTGACAGGTCAAAAATCCATCTGCATCCTCTTTAAATACTTGCAGTGATCTAGCTCCCCTAACTTGAGAATTGCTGACGTTCACTACCCTCTATGAGAAGAAAACACTCTCCACACAGACGCCATCACGTATTAACATTAACAAAAGGGGTGAACTGACTTGCTCAGGTAGGAGGGATTGACCCCGATATCAAGGCAGGATTTGACTGAAGGTTTTATCCTCAGAGGCACTTAAATATCCAGAATCATACAGCCCGAGTAAAATAATAAATACAAGCCATGGAATTTATCATCTTATCAGTGTCTGTGTGGAACATAACGCGTGATTGTCCATCACCATCAAGTTTCAAAGCAATGACCTCTTATTCTCTGACAGTGCTACAGATTAACATTCACTCACTCCACTTTTATCATCAGCCCAGGGATTACTCTGGTGAAATTCCTTGACACTGTCTCTATTGAAATGAGATCATTCGTTGCAAAGGATAAAAAAAATCTGTCCATAATACCCCAAATACTGCCTCAACAACACTCTCAGTGATGATCACACTAATTCCTTTCCCACATTGACAGTCTCTGTATCTTTATTATGACATAAAAACCCATTCTGACTCTATGTACTGCCATCAATGTGGAATTTAAAAATTCCTTTCATCAGTATGTCAGCATCAGTAAGTCCAGCACCAGAGGTGCCTGTGGAGATGAACATCAGTGTTGGGAGAGACCCAATGAGAAAGATTTAATGGTCATCTACCTGAATGGAAACGGAGTGTACGAATAAGGAAAACAGGCAGAGGAAGGGAGCTAACTTTACTTTTGTTGTTCCCTCAAGGGATGTGTGCAGCCCTGACCAGACCAGCATCTTCTACGGATCTTGAACTGAGTGGCTGGTTCAGCTGTTCCACAAGACAATAAAGAGTAAAACACATTGCTGTGGGATGCACAGACATGACTGGGGAAGGATAATACATTGACTTCTCTGAAGGGCATGAAGCAAGCAAATGGGCCTTTTTTATCACAAATGATGATGGTTTCACTTCAACACATCAATTTCCTTCTTGATTTATCAACAGATGATTATTCTTTGTCTCTAGATTATGCATCAATGATTTAAGCAGAATGCAGTGTCTGCCATCTGACAGAATCTCTGCTGTGACAAAGTTCAACATACTCAACAGCAATTATTCTGCTACTGACATGTGGTTAGAAGGGACTTGATAAGTTGTATGCAGATTTTTAAAAAGGCACAATTGATGGTTTATTCAGAAGATGCACTGAGGCTGAGGAGGAGACGGGGATATCATGATGGTGATATTGGACAGGATTAGTGAGTAGGTAGGATATAGAAATGTAGATCTGTGCAGGGCTAGAAGGGTTATGGAGTTTGGGAACAATCTGGTTCCTCCTCGCATATTGCTGAGTAATTTGTCATGAGTAATTTGCTCCTTATAATTTGTGAGGTAGGAATATTTCATTGGAACTGAAAATGTTGAAGTTCACCTTTCTAAATTTTAAATAATATGAGCAGCAATTTAGTCTAAACTGGCATAATGACCAGATAGAATGACTTACCAGGAACACCAACTATAATGAGGATGGGATAGTAACCATTTTGAATAACCATCAGTACACCATAGGACCATAATGCTCATGAGATCCAAGGTTGAGAAAACAAGTAAAGACCCTCGCATAAACTCCTGTTCATTGCTGTAACATTCCAGTTTAATGTTCTCAGATTCTACTCCATTGTTGGAACATTCCAGTCTAATGTTCTCAGATTCAGATCTCTCCTTCCCCTCTCTCTAGATCTGCTGATGCCTGTTAGTGCTGTCGGTGATGCTCCCGTTGATACTATGGGATAACACATTGAATCAATTCCCTCATTAATAGACGAGGAAAGCCCTCCAGTGACACATTTCGGATGCAGGGAGACTGACATCAATCTCAGTCGCGGAACAAATATCTCCAGTTAACCCATTTGAATTCAATACTTTTTCATTAAATTTTTTAAAAAACGAATGATTAAAATTTACACATTCTGGATGGGATATGTGGGGGTGACAGAGGGAACAAATGCTGGAGCTGGTAGATCAATCATGTGTAAGCTTTCAATCTGCCTTGGATATGGGAGCAATGCCAGAGGTTTATTAGAACATGAGCATGCTTCTCTGTTTATAAATTGAAACATATGTTCTTTAACTACTGATCAGTATTACAATATAGGAACTTTTATTGTTCATGATCTGAGAAGAAAATGTCCCTAAGACTACGTGCAGTTATAACAGACAATGACATTGTTATGTTAACAGGAAATTGTACCTTAGAGATAATGGAGACTGCAGCTGTTTGATAATTCAGTGTAGGTAAAGCATGGCAGTGGAAAAGGCAAAGCAAGCCAGGCAAAATCTGAGGAGCAAGAGAGTCGATGTTTCAGGCAGAACCCTTCTTCAAGACAGGCAAGGGGAAATGGGGTAAAGAGAAAATGGGTGATGGGATTAGGCTTGGGGAAAGATAATTAATAGGTGAGCGAAGGTAGAAGGTGAGAGTGATAGATCTGTGGGGAGTGTGGGATGGAGCGGTGCGAATGAAGATGGGCATCAGGTCTCCTCAAGGATAGATGTGAGTCTGGGGGTTGGATCTGGGATCTGGGTTGGTCAGGGGAGATTTGTAAATCAGTGAATCCAATGTTCATGCCGTGTGTTTGTTGGCTCCTGATGTAGAAGATAATATGTTACTGGTGACTTCCTGGTACATCTCTTCTGAACCCTCTTCAGCTTTACAATTTCCTTCCTATAACAGAACTGCACACAGAACTATAGAAGAGGCTTTATCAATGTCCCGCACAATCTCAGCATGCCTGCTCAGCTTCTAAACTCAAAGGTCTGAGTAATGAAGTAACCTGAAACACCCTGCGCCACATACTTCAAAGAATTATACCTGTGTCCCTTGGGTCCCTCTTTTTGACATAACTATCAAAGCCCAGCATTAATGTGTATGCCATCCCATTGTTTGTTTTACCAAAATGCAATACCTCACATGTATCCATGTTAAACTCCATCTGCCTCACCTTATCCCAATGAATGATATTACTGCCCCGTCATACTTCCCCTTCGTATTAAAACAATACTCCCCTCTCCAGGAGGCCTACAGACACCAGCCTTGAGTTTCGCGAAGACCCAGAGCTCGGTTTGCCTTGTGCAGGCGGAGGGAGGAGTCGATAAGCAATAGTTGTCTTCTATCAATTAATGATTTTAGGAAGAGGGAAGCCACATGCTGGAGATCTGAAATAGTGACCAGTGTTTTGGGCCCAGAATTGGGCTCCTTCCACATCTCTGGTGTTCAGTAATGATATCTACTCGAGATCCTTCATAGAGCAGAATGTGTTACAGGATTTCTTTCCCTAATATAGCAGACTACTGGTAATAGCCATTTAAACTGGAAATCATAGCCAAGCAATTAAAGATGTTCATAGTTAATCTCAATGGTACAGCGAATGCACTCAACATCCTAGAGTTGATGCTAATAAATTGTACTTTGTCTTCAATGAGAATTGCCCCCTGTATAATTTGGTAATGTTAACCAGAATTTAATAAATCCGTACACTTCAAATATGACCCGAAATCTGGGCATAATTTAGGCATTGTTTCATGGATGATGCCCATGTTTCTGAGCTGGAGCTCTGGATTCGATTCCAGTCCATGAATGTTTGATAGTGTCCCTATCTTTGGAGAAGGTGGTGTGTGTTCATGTCCTATGGAAGTGTGTTACAGCATGTTACACCAGGCTGATGAATAACATACAGGTGCATCATGTTGCAGCTGTAGGGGCTAATGCTGAATGATGGTAGTTACTCTATCACTGCGCTGAAAATTCTCGTTTCAAATCCCACAGAGCTGTTTCATAATATGTCTGAACAAGTTGATTAAACGTTTTTGGAATCGTGCCTTGATGGAGAAGGAAGAAGTACGACCACTGAATTTGAAAATTTAGACCCAGGATGACTGAAAGCACAACCAATCGTCTTGATTGGAGTCTCATTTACACTTTCTAGAGGTTTATATAATTATGAAGGGCATGGATAGGGTGAGTGGTCAAGGTTTCCTCCCCCCAAGGTAGGAGAGTCCAAGGCTTCCAGTTCAAAAAACAACCATCGACCACGACCCTGTCTCCTGCCATTAAACAGATATACACAGAAACACACACGCAATCACACACACATACAGAGACACTGATGCAACCATGTCTTTAATACGAAGGTTAGATTAAAACCACGATCAAAAGTTACAGTGAGAAGGTGGGGAAATTGTGTTGAGATGCACACTAGACAGGATCAAATAGTAAAGTAGACCTGATGGGCCTAATGGCTTAATTCCAATTTCCTATGCTCTGCGGCCTTAAGGTGTCAGGATTATTTTCCAAGGGTGCAGTAGAAATTGAGTTAGACAAATTCTTGACTGAACAGTCAATGGGACTGTGCGATACGTTTGAGGGGCTGAATGTTGTATGTTTGATCCTATTTGTTGTGCCCTTGTATCTGAAAAGAGGAGGTGACTTGTTTTGAGGTTAACACACTTTAAAATGAAAGGGGATTCCCTTTTCCATTTGAGATAATATTGCTCCTTTCTCCTTTGGATTGTGCGATCTGTGGCGTTCTCACCCCCGGGAACAGGGAAGCCTGGGTCATTGAAGATATTCAAGGCTGACCTTGACTGACCTTTGATGGACAGGGGAATCAGTGTGTATAGGGAACAGACAGAAAAGGGGTATTCCGCTACAACCAGACCAACCATGATGTTTCTCAACTGAGCAGCAAGTTGGAGGGGACGAATGGCCAACTGCTGCTCCTACCTCACCCGCTGTTCTGTCAATTCACTCCAAGGGCTGTTACAGAGGGAGAGAACGATCCCATTCAGCCAGTCAACATCGTGACAATACAGCAGGGGCAGGCCATAATGCACGTCCATGGGGTTAGACAGGAATAGAATGAAGTATTCAAGTCAGATCAATAAATCACACAGCACAGGAGGATGCCATATAACCATCCCAGGATGTTACGCAGGAGCAGGAGCGCCTTGGGGAGCATCAGGAAATACAGAGAAGAGATCATTACTCACTTTGTGTTTGGCAAGCTCTAACTAGTGGAAATCTTCAGGGATCTGTGTGAGGTCATCAACAAATTACAATCCATACCAATGAAGTAGATGAAGGAGATGGAGCTCAGTTTGCTCATACATCGGGATAGTCATTCAATAAGACGTCAAATGGAGAGAGAGCGTCTCCAATGAGACACAGACAAGGGAAGAGCATCTGGGATACAGATACGGGGGAGGGCAGAGCGTCTGCAATAGGATACAGACAGGGGAGGGCAGAGCATCTGCAATGGGGTACAGACAGGGGGAGGGCAGAGCATCTGCAATGGGGTACAAACAGGGGAGGGCAGCGCGCCTGCAATGGGATACAGACGGGGCAAGGCATAGTGTCTACATGGAAGACAGACAGGGGGAGGGCAGACCGTCTACAATATGATGCAGACAGAGGAGGGACATAGCGTCTGCAATGGGATACAGTCAGTGGGAGGGCAAAGCGTCTGCAAGGGGATAGAGACAGGGGAAGGGCAAAACGTCTGCAATGGGATACAGACAGGGGAGGGCAGAGCGTCAGCAATGGGATACAGACAGGGGGAGGGCAGAGCATCTGCAATGGGACACGGCGGGGAAGGGCAGAGCTGTATAGACTATGCTAGTGTACTGCTCACTAAACTGGACTATCTGTCCACCATGGGGAACTGTGTAGACTATGCTAGTGTATAGTTCAGTAAGGTGGACTATCTGCCCAGCATGGGAAGGTGTGCAGACTATGCTAGTGTATTTCTCAGAAAGCTGAACCAACTGCCCAGCATGAGAGCATTGCAAATCTTTGCCAGTATATTTGTGCTAAACTTGCACTATGTGACTGACTAAGACGGGACGATTTGCCACCCATACTGCGAGTGACAGTAAATGGGGCTCCCACAAATTAATGTCTTTGTATCTCCATGCAACAGCTCAAGGCAAGGGGTTTTATGTGTGCATGTGTGTGGGCGTCTGGGCAGTGTTAGATGTGAAAGTCATTGTCTAAGAGAGTGCACACATGGGCAAAATCAGTTTAAATATGAACAACTGTCAGGGCTTGGTATAAGGGGCAGAGAGAGATAGTTCATGGGAAGCTGTTACTGACCTGCTTGAGAATATTAAAGTAAAGGCATTTTCAGACCCAATAGCATTATAGATCAGTGCGCACTGGAACGGTGGGTGAATGGATAGTTTTGTGTGATATAAGATACGAGCTGTGGGGTATTGAAGCAGATTTGTTTCTGCAGGTTTGAAGCTGTGAATGTCAGCTACAGATGAATGCCGTTTTTAAGACTGTATGTCACAGCTCATGGTTCAATAGCAGATGGGATGAACCAGTGAAATATATGCTGGAGTTATCAGTAGTTACAATTAGGAATGGTCAGTGTATGGTGTCAGGAAGTTGCTCATGGCCAAAGGGCGCATCACTGTTGTCATTTGTCTATTTCAGCTTCAGATATTGGCCGTGGATGAGATGGAGTCAGAGGAAGGAAACCAGAACAGAAGATAGTTAACTCTATGCTTTCAATATTTAAATAGCAAGTGCAGTGAAACAACGAATCATGGTTCACAGCTGAAGCTGAGCAGTTTAACATAGCAACCAATGAGTAACATTGCCAGAAGCAAGGAGGGAGAGAGTGAATTAACAATTTCACAGTGGTTTGTCAAGTGACTATCTGGATTTAGAGTCTGAGCAGGAACAACACCAGTGACAAGGAGGGTAGAGTGAATGGAAGATCAGTATTACGGTCAAACATGATTTATAGAATTAATGACTGAACAGTGAGACTTACCAGGTATACCAACAGAAGCCAGGATAGGATAATAAAAATATTGAATAATGTAAAGTGCATATTTGATCCCCCTCGATAATGGCCATCGATCATAATATGTAGAAAGATAGCAAACATCACTGTATAAACTCCTGTCCATTCTTGGGACATTCCAGTCTAATGTTCTCAGATTGTGATCCATTGCTGTAACATTCCAGACTATTGTGCTCAGTCTCTGATTTCTCCTCCTTGTCCCTCTGGAGCTGCTGATCCCTGTTAACACTGTCGGTGATGCTCCCACCATACTGTGGGATAACACATTGAACGGAGCCTATTTATCATCAAAAGATGGAAACCGTCCACTGGGATAAGTACAACTCATTGAGACTGACATTAATCACAGTCACTGAACAAACAGGTCCAGTTAACCCCGTCCTGACATCACTTTACCTATCCCAACAAAAGGGAACGTTTACTCGGTCGGGGTGGAACAGATGGGTGTTGCTTAGGGATGCACCGTAAATCTTTCAATCTTCTTATTCTTTCTTCTGTGTATGTGGGAGTAGTGCAAGAACAGTGCAGGACTGTAAATTTTGCACACTGTTCATAAAGGGAGACAGTGATGAAGTAACAGACCAGCTGTTTAAGGTGATTGGTGGGGTAATTTCCAGAGACGATAAACTGGTGTATATATTTATTGCCCATTGACTTTGTGTAATGTTGCTCCTGGTTTAATGTGTACTGTTGTCAAATTCTTCCATAACCTTGTGACATCATTCAGAGCATCGAGACTGCTGCGCAAGGACAGGAGAAAGTAATTCTGTCCCCATGTGCCTGTTATAGAGGGACAAGAGGAGGCCATTCAGCCACTCGAGTCTATTACAGAGGGACTCTAGAAGGCCATTCAGCACATTGAGCCTGTTACAGAGGGACAGGAGGAGGCAATTCTGCTTCTTGAGCCTGTTATGCAGCAACTATTAGTTCTAAAATACTTATGGAGAAGAATAGTCCTCATATAAATGTTAAAGTTCTAAGTTCAGTCAGGTCAAGATTGAACGTTTTATGTTGGCACTTTGAAAAACTGCTTTGAAAAAGCTGTTGGCAGGAAAATTGGAGGCCTTCACAAAAGAGTTACAGAGTCTATCGACAGCATGTTCCTGTCCATGAGCAGGGTAAGGCTCGTCGGTGGAGGGAATGCTGAATGGCGAGCGGAATTGAGGCTCTTTTCAAGAAAAGGCAGAAGCATATGATAGGTATAGACAGTAGGGATCGAGTGAATCCATCTTGGAGGACCAGGGATGTAAGCTAATACTCAAGAGGGAAATCAGGAAGGCAAAATGGGGGTTTAAGATATCTTTCGAAAATTAGGTAAGGGACAATCCAAAGAGATTCTACAAATACATTAAGGTCAAAGAGTAACTCGGAAGAGAACAGGACCCCATAATGATCAGTAAAATGACCTATGTGTGGAACTACATGAGATCGGTGAGATACTAAATAAATATTTTGCATCAGTATTTACTGTGGAATAGAATATGGCAGGTAGAGAACCTGGGGACGTGAATAGTGATATCTTGAAAATGGTCCGTATTACAGAATATGAGGAGCTGGATATTTTAAAATGCATGAAGGTGGATAACTCCCTCTGACCTTTTAAGTGACTCTTGTATAGGCACCTGAATTTTAGTACAATGAAGGGCATGAAGATTAGTCTGACCTTAGAGCAAGATAAACTGCCGTCACAACATCAACAGCTCAAGGTCCTGTACTGTGCTGCACTGTTCTATGATCAATGAACGAATCAGGTGTACCCCAGAATCTGTTGGGAAGCTAGGGAAGAAACTGTTCGGTCTCTGGCTGAGATATTTGCATCATGGACAGTCACAGGTAAGGCTGTGCCATTGTTTAAAAACAGTTAGTAAGGAAAAGCCAGGAAACTGTAGACAAGTGGGACTGATGTCATTGGTAGGTAACTTGTTGGAGGGGATTCTGAGGGACAGGATTTACTTCTGTTTAGAAATGTAAATTCCGATTAGCGATAGTCAACATGACCTTGCATGTGGGAAATCATGTCTCACTAATTTGATTTCGCGTTTTGAAGAAGTGACGAATAAGATTGATGAAAGCACAGGAATAGAACTGTGGAATGGAATATGGACTTTAGTAAGACATGCAAAAAGGTTCCACATGGTAAACTGGTTAGCATGGTGAGATCACATGGAATGCAGAGGGAGTTGGAGGTAATTGGCTTGAAGGTAATAGACGAAGGTAATGTTTGTGGACAGTTATATTTTTTTGGACTGGAGGCCTGTTACCAGCAGTGTACCACAAGGATCGAATGGATATTGTCACTTTATACAATGATTTGGATGTGAATATAATAGGAATGGTTAGTGAGTTTGCAGATAACACCAAAGTTGGTGAGGTAGTGGATAGTGAAGATGGTTAACTCAGAGTAAAACGGGACCCTGATCAGATTGTGCCAAGGGCGGCGGAGTGGCTGATGGAGTTCATGTTAGACAAACAGAAGGTGCAATATTTTATTGAGGCAAATTGTGTCAGCACTCATAGGTAGAATCCTGAGAACTGTTTTCAAACACAGACAGCTACATAGAAATTATAGAAACCCTGCAGTGTGTAACCAAGTGAATTCTGAAATGAATTCCTGATGAAGAGCTTATGACCGAAACATACACTTTCCTGCTCCTCGGATTTGCCCTGACCTGCTGTGCTCTTCGAGGGCCAAACTTTCAACTTTCTTCCTTCAGGTGGTGTCAGAAGCATTGAGTCTTGCCTGCAAACGCTTGTCTATCTAATTTCCTGTTTATAACGTAATCATTTTTCCCTGCAGTATTTACTTCCATACAAATCTCCCACCAGTGTTTGCTTCTACGTCTTTTTTATAAGGTCTAGTCAAATTGTTCCTGTGTAATCTGATTGCTGGGGTGAGATGAATGGTAGATTCAACGAGATCTTTCATGTGGCCTTTCTTGATGTCACAAAATCTCGCTGTATTTTGTTCGAAAAATGTATGAATAGGAAAGGCAGAGAAGGATATGGGCCAAGTGCAGGGAAATGGGGTGAATGTGGAAGGACATTTCAATTGGTATGGACCAATTTTGGCTGAATGGCCTGTCTCTGTGCATGACTGCAAATGAATGTGCTTTTGGGTATAGACAGAGAAGGTGAGATTGAGAAACAATGTCATGGAAGGATGTGTTCATAGGTTTCAGAATTCTGAAATATAGACAGTTCGATGGCATCCGGCAAAATAAGCAAGTATTACCAGGAATGATAGTGGGCAGGATATAGGTGTGAGGTCAGATGGTGGAGAGTTTTGGATGAGGATTTATTCTGCAGCTCTGTAACTGTGAATGGGGTCAGCAGAGTCTTCAACTCATTGGGGGGAACCCAACAATAATTTGATTTTCATTGAGTGTGACAGAGGGATTGTCTTCCCGAGGCTGAGCTAGTTTCCTGGTGCTATCATATAGAACTCACCTCATTAACTACCCACCCTACCCCATGGTATCCCTCTCATTCAATGTCAGCCCGATTCTCTCACCGTCTTGGCTGTAGGTACCCACCATAGCCCGTATGCCCCTCGATATTCTATGATCCCTGGCACTGGCGCCATCTTTAAAAGGGCAATGGACACAGATTGAGCTTTCCTCAGTTTGGAGCTGCCCTGTACAGTTTACCCAGAGCATGGCAGATTAAGGCTAATTACACCACGGGTTGTCAACAGGGTCACAGATGTCTTGGTGGATGAGTTAGTACATCTCTTTTCAGAATGGCCCACACCACCAGACCCACCAAGCATGGTCTGAGCTCACCACCCAGCTCAGTGCAGTATCTGCGCTTTGACAAATGTTCAGTAACACACGACAAGCATCAATAACCTTCCCCACCCTGTCAGGATATGGGTCACTGTATTCTCTCTGCTCCCTTGCACTCACTGCATATATGTTACAGCACCGACCCCCGAACAACGCTCATGCTCCACCACTCTTACTCCTGCATGCAGCATCTCCAAACTCTCTCTCTCTCTCTCTCTCTCTCTCTCTCTCTATCGCTTGCCTTTGTAATACTCCCACAGATTGTAGAATGCTCTGGAGAATGCTGATTATGGCATGTTCCAGATAATATTCCAAATAATTCCCAGTTTCAGGAAAATGGCAGTGCCTCTTTGTATAAAACATTAGGGGAAGGAATAAAGTGCTTTTTTTTCATCACCTGCAATTAAAATCCATAATGAGGCCATTCAGCCATTCATAGGTGCTGTGCCATTAATAAGATCGGGATGATCTGACTGTTTCCTGAGCTTCACGTTGTAGGAACGTTCAATCATTCAGCCTTCTGGTTTCCTGTCACTGACCAGACGACACTCAGACACGTTATACCACGGGTTTCTTCAAGCATGTGTTTGGGAGGCATTTCCCATGGGGATGGACCCTCCAAAAATATGTTCCATCAGCTTTTTACTTTCATATGAAGGTTAGCATGCTTCACACAGACCAATCAAAAATATACTCTTATTTTATGGTTATCGATACTCATCACAATTAGTAATTCTGGTTATTTCGCTTGTGTCACTTTATTATGTTCAAACAAAGGTAGCATCTAATCACCTGTCTCGTTATAACATACAATTTCCAGCTGCTTTTTTTTCTCATCCATTATCTTGACCGTCATCTGAATCATACCTTTTTCCTTCTTATCAAAGTTTATATTTGACTTTGAGTTTGGCTATTTCTATCTCTCACAGTTACGCAGTCTCCCACTCAGTTGGCTGGATGGCTGGCTTGTGATGCAGAGGGAGACCAACAGCGCAGGTTCAATTCCCCCACACTGGCAGAAGTTACCATGAAGGGGACGCCCTCTCAACCTAACCTTGTCACCCGAGATGTGATGACCCTGAGGATAAATCACAACTTGTGCTCTCACCTTTGGGACTCCATTCTATCCAGGATAACACGTTATTTTTTTCAAAAATATTTTGATTGAGAGAAAATCTTTTTAATACTACAATGAACCAATAAGCACGCAACTCAAAAAACAATGCAAAATGAACAAAATTACACCTATGTGCATGTGCATGCAAACAAAAAGGGAAATAAAAGGACAGAAGAAAAATAAAAATAAAAAAATGGATAATACAACTCAGTGTGACAAAACTATAGCTCTCAACCTTCATGAGCATTAGCTAATACACGTCCATTTGCCTGTAATTCTTCCTGTCTGGACATTAGGTTCATTATTCAAGTTTGTCGTAGCTATATAAAAGTCCTTATTAGAGTGGCAGATCAGCCTGTATCTTGGTAATTCAAAAAGGGTTGCCATGTCTGATAAAAATCCTCTAATTTCTGTTGCATCATACCTTTAAAAAGGTCCAAAGGGCTATGCTCCATGACGAGCTTGAGAAAACCCAACAGAGCCAAAGGGTTTTCAGACACCCAACACAACTTTTTTTTTGTTATCTGAACTCAGAGAGTGAGAGTATAGATGTATTGTTTTTCCTATGCACAACTGAGTAATGTACAGTGGGCAGGCCCAAGAAAAAGGAAACCTGATCCATCTCCAATTCAGTCCCCAAGATCCTCTCCACAACACAGCGCTCCTATAGTGTTGGTGGAAGGTCAACAAGCAATGAGTAACAGTGCCCATAGTCATTCTGTAGTTAAGACACACTCCCATTTTGAATTTTGAGAGAGGATCTGGGGCCAGATAGACTCTATGAAGAATCCTCAAGTACATGGCAAGAGTCTTCTTATACATTGAAATCCTTCTTGCATTTTCATAAATGTCCTTCACTGTGTCTGAAGAGACCTGAACGCCCAACTCTCTTTGCAGACCTCAGAAAGGCACAAAGACTCTTCTGAGGAGCCACTCTCCAACAAATGATAAAGGGTACTGACAAAGAGTGTGTTCTTAACACTAAGCATCTGTTTTAAGAAGATATATTTCTCAACCTCATTCTCCTGTCTTCTTACCTTTCTCCTCTGATCACTTCGGTCAGAATGACCCAATCTCTCAATCAACAAAGTCCATTGCTTGACTTAGAATGAAATCTGTCTTGTTTGAGGATGTTCTCTCATCAGAAGTGTTGACACTTTTAAATTAGGTGTTGCTTATATTTCTCCAGTCATGCTTAATACCAACTGAAAGCACAATGCATTCTAGATGAAGAATTAGTAAACTTGACAATACGGGCATAAGATACAAAAATAAGGTTGTTGCAAGAAGCCATCAGCTTACCATTAGTTTGCCATCAGCTGGGCTGACGATTAATTCTGGCAACTACGATTTTTAAAGGATGAGAAGGTTTTAGAATTGATACGGAAATAATTGATGAGAATGCACCAGTCTGTCTTAACATCGGCAGTTGGTAAATTATTGGAGAGGATTCTGAGAGACAGGATTTATGATTACTTGGAAAAAAGCATAGTTTGATTGGAGACAGTCAGCATGACTTTGTGAGGGGCAGGTAATGCCACACAAACGTTATTGAATTGTTTGAGGATGTGACAAAATGCATTGATGAAAGTAGACTACCTGAATTAGAAGGAGACCCCCTTCCAGCGAGATAGTGTGGTAGTGGGAAGCAAAGCGAGAGTGACAAAAGGGATTAGACTGAGGTTAGTACAGTAGACAAGTTATAAATAGGTAAGGTAGACAAGAGTTTGGCAAAGAACAAGTTAACATTGATTAATTAAACTGCACTTACTTCAATGCAACATGCCTGACAGATAAGTCAGATGAACTTCATACATGAATATCATAGGTAGTATGGCAGTGATTGGGAACCAAGTGAGGTGGGTTAATGGACAGTAACTAAGCTGGGAACTAAGCTGGTGAACAGAACCACAACAACAAGCACCCGAGCTAAAATACTCTCACAAACTTTGAAGGTAGTAACTAAAGCCTGTAAGGAACTAAATTATGAAATCAGCATGAGTAAGGTGAAGAGTAGGCAGGGAGCAGATCATGAACACAGAGGGACTGGTGGCCTGAGGTGCATTTGTTTTAATGCAAGAAGTGTAGTAGGTAAGGCAGATGAACTCAGGGTTTGGATTAGTACCTGGGAGTATGCGGTTATTGCTATTACTGAGACTTGGTTGAGTGAAGGGCATGATTGGCAACTAAATATCCCAAGATATAGATGCTTCAGGAGGGGTAAAGAGGGAGGTAAAAGTGTCAGAGGAGTTGCATTACTGACCAAAGAGAATATCACAGCTGTGCTGAAGGAGGGCACTATGGAGAACTAGAGCAGTGAGGCAATATAGGCAGAGCTCAGAAATAGAAAGGGTGCGGTAACAATGTTGGGGCTGTAATACAGGCCTCCCAACAGCGAGCGTGAGATTGAGGTGCAATTAGGTAAACAGATTATGGAAAGATTAAAAGCAACACGATGGTGACGATAGGAGATTTTAATTTTCCCAACATTTGGATTCACTTCATGTTGCATGTCTAGATGGACAGAATTTGTAAAGAGCATCCAGGAGTGTTTTCTAGAGCAGTATGTGCTTAGTCCAAGTTAGAAAGAGGTCATACTGGACTTGATGCTGGGGAATGAGCCCGGCCAAGTGGTTAATGTTTCAGTAGGGGATTACGGTGGGATTAGTGATCGCAATTCCATAAGTGTTGGAATACTCATGGACAAAGACGAGAGTGGTCCTAAAGGAAGAACGCTATACTGGGTGAAGGCCAAATATCCCAAAATTCAGCAGAAGCTGAGGAATGTAGATTGGGAGCAACTGTTAGAAGGTAAATCCACATTCAATATGTGGGATGCTTTTAAAGAGAGGTTGATTAGAGTTCAGGAGAGATATCGATGGAAGTGGGTACTGCAGATGTTGGAGATCGGAGTCAAGATTAGAGTGATGCTGGAGAAGCACAGCAGGTCAGGTAGCATCCGAGGAGCAGGAGACATCAATGTTTCAGGCAAAAGCCTTTCATCAGGAATCAGATATGTTCCTATGAAAATGAGGGATCAAAATGGCATGGATGACAGGTGAAATTGTGAGACTAGCTGAGAGGAAAAAGGAAGCATACATAAGGTTTGGGCGACTGAAGACAGACAAAGCTTTGCAAGAATATCAGGAATGTATCTGAAACGAGGAATTACGAGGACGAAAAGGGCTCATGAATATCTTTAGCAAACAGGGTTAAGAAAAACCCCCAAAGCTTTTTATTTGTATATATGGAGCAAGAGGGTAACTAGAGAAAGGGTTGGCCCACTCAAGGACAAAGGAGGAAAGATATGCATGGAGTCAGAGAAAATGGGTGAGATTCTTAACGAGAACTTTGCATCGGTATTCACCATGGAGAGGGACATGATGGATGTTGAGATCAGGGATAGATTTTTGATGATGCTAAAATCCGGATGGGATCTATCCCAGGTTGCTGAGGGAATTAAGAGAGGAAATAATTGGGTCCTGAACAGATATCTTTGCAGCATCCTTGAACAGGCGTGAGGAGCTGGAGGACTGAAGACTGGCTAAGTTTAAGAAGGGTAGCAGGGATACTCCAGGTAACTATAGACTGGTGAGCCTGATGTCAGTGGTCAGGAAGCTATTAGAGAAGATACTGAGGGATAGGATCCATTCCCATTTGGAAGATCTGTGATTGGCAGCATGGTTTTGTGCAGGCAAGTTCACATCTTAATAGAATCCTTTGAGGAGGTGACAGTGTTGATTGATGGAGGAAGGGCTGTAGATGTCATATATATGGTCTTTAGTAAGGCATCTGATAAGGTTCCCCATGGGAGGTTGATGGAGAAAGTGAAGTCACATGGGGTCCGGGGTGTATGAGCTAGATGGATAGAGAACTGGCTGGGCAACAGGAGACAGAGAGGAGTAGTGGAAGGGAGTATCTCAGAATGGAGACCTGTGCCCAGTGGTGTCCCACAGGGATCTGTGCTGGCATCCCTGTTGTTTGTAATATACTTAAATGATCTTAAGGAAGGTATAGGTGGTCTGATTATCAAGTTTGCAGATGACACTAAGATTGGTGGAGTAGCAGATAGTGAAGGGGACTGTCTGAGGATGCAGCAGAATACAGATAGATTGGAGAGATGGACAGAGAAATGGCAGATGGAGTTCAATCCGGACAAATGCCAGGTAATGTATTTTGTAAGATTGAACGCTACAGTAAATGGAAAAGCCCTGGGGAAAATTGATGCACAGAGAGTTCTGAGTGTTCAAGTCCAAATGTACCCTGTGTCAACACAGGTCAATAGAGTGGTCAAAAAGGCATACGGCATGCTTTCCTTCATTGGATGGGGTATTGAGTACAAGAGTTGCCAGGTCATGTTACAGTTGTGCAAGACTTTGGTTTGGCCACGTTTGGAATACAGTGTACAGTTCTGGTTGCCACATTACCAAAAGGATGTGGATGCTTTGGAGAGGGTGCAGAGGAGGTTCACAGGATGTTGCCAGCTATGGAGGGTGCTAGCTATGAAATGAGGTTGAGTAGATTAGGATTACTTTCAGTAGAAAGATGGGGGTTGAGGGGGAACCTGATTGAGGTCCACAAAATCATGAGAGGTATAGACAGGATGGATAGCAAAGAAGCTTTTTCCCAGAGTGGGGGACTCAATTACTCGGAGTCACAAGTTCAAAGTGAGAGGGGAAAAGTTTAAGGGAGATATGCATGGAAAGTTCTTTATGCAGAGTGTGGTGAGTGCTGGACAAATACATGAATGGGCAGGGAGCAGAGGGATATTGATTTTTAGAAAATCAGCAGCAGGTTTAGATAGAGGATCTGGATCAGCAAGTCTTGGAGGGCCGAAGGGCCTGTTGCAGTGCAGTAATTTTCTTTGTTCTTTGTTTTTTTGTTTAATGCAGAAATGTGGCCCAGAGATGGACAGAACTGGCAGCTTCATCTTCTGGAGTACAGATACAGTAGAAATGACAGAAAGGGAAGCAAGAGAGAATGGGGAGTGGTGTTTTTAATTAGGGATAAAATTACGGCTGTACTTAGGATATTCCCGAGTGATTGTCCGGTGAAATTATGCAGGTAGAGCTGAAAAATAAGAAAGGGATGATCACCCGTTGGTATCGTTTTATAGGCCCTCCAATAATCAGTGGGAAATTGAGAAGCAAATATATAAAGAAATCTCAGATGACTTTTAGAATAATAGTTATTGCAGGAGGGAGTTTTAAATTTCCAAACGTTGATTGGGACTGTCATAGTGTTAACGGCTTGGATAGGGAGGAATTTATTAAGAGCGTACAAGAAAACATTTTTATTCAATACTTGAATGTACCACTCGAGAAGGAGCAATGTTTGACCTGTTAGGAAATAAGTCAAGTGACTGAGGTTTCAGTGAGGGAGCACTTTGGGAGTACTATGTGACCATAATTCTATTAATTTAAAAATATTTATGAAAAAGGACAGACCTGATTTAAAAGTTAAAGTTCTAAATTAGAGTAAGGCTTACTTTGACGGTACTAGACAGGAACTTTCAAAGGTTAATTGAGGGAGCCTCCTTGCAGGTAAAGTTTTAGTTGGGAAATAGAAAGCATTTAAAAATAAGAATATAAAGAGCTTAGAGACAGTGTGTCCCAATTAGTGTGAACGGTAAGGTGGGCAAGTGTAGGGAATGCTGAAAGACTCAAGAAATTGAGGCTCTGGTCAAGAAAAAGGAGACTTTTATCAGACTTGTGATATTGGGTGAATCCCTGGAGGAATATCAGGGCAGTAGGAGTATACTTAACAAGAAAATGGAAGAAGGACTTATGCCCGAAACGTCGATTCTCCTGCTCCTTGGATGCTGCCTGACCTGCTGTGCTTTTCCAGCAACACATTTTTTCAGCTCTGATCTCCAGCATCTGCAGTCCTCACTTTCTCCAAGGAAGTTGGGAGGACAGCTTTGTCAAATGGAGGAATCCAAAGAGAGTTCATAACTGATAAATAGTAAGTAGAGAGAGAATAGCCCCCCTTAAAGATCAACGTGGTCATCTATGTGTGGTACAACGTTAAAAATCACACAACACCAGATTATAGTCCATCAGGTTTATTTGGAAGCACTAGCTTTCGGAGCGCTGCTTCTTCATCAGGTAGCTGAAGGAGCAGTGCTCCAAAACTTGTGTTTCCAAATAAACCTGTTGGACTATAACCTGGTGTTGTGTAATTTTTAACTTTGACAACCCCATCCAACACCAGCTCCTCTACATTTTGTGTGGTGCCACAGGAGATGTGTGAGATACTAAACAAATATTTTGCATCAGTATTTAGTGTGGAGAAAGATGTATAAGCTAGGTAACTTGAGGAAATAAATAGTGATGTCTTAAAAAGAGTCCACATTACAAATAGGAGATGGTAGATGCCTTAAAACGCATAATGGTAGATAAATCCCCTGGATCTGATCAGATGTTTCCCTGAACTCTGTGGGAAGCTAGGGAAGAGGTTGCTGGGCTCCTTATTGAGATAGTTGCAGCAACGACAGCCATGAGTGAAGTGCCGGAAGACTTGAGGTTGGCTAATATGGTGCCATTATTGAGGAAAGGTAATAAAGGAAAACCATTGAATGATAGACTTGCGTCTACGTAAGTTGCTGGACAACTTTTTGATGGGACAGGATTTACCTTCATTTCTAAAGACAAGGACTGATTAGGGATAGTCAACCTGGTTTGATCCATGGGAAATTGTGTCTCACTAACTTGATTGAGTTTTTTGATAAGGTGACAAAGGGCAGAGCGGTAAACATTGTCTCTATGGACTTCAACAAGGTGTTTGACAAGGTTCTGCACGGTACACTGGTCAGTAAGATCGGATCACATCGGATCCAGGAAGAGCTAGCCATTTGGATACGTAATTAGCTTGATGGTAGGAGACAGCAGGGTAGTGGCAGAAAATTATGTTTTGTACTGGAGGTGGTGTGCCATAAGGATTGATGCTGGGACCGCTACTTTTTTTCATTTATATAAAAGATTTGGATATGAATCTCAGGGACATGATTGGTAAGTTTGCAGATGACACCAAAATTGCTGGACTTAGGCTGAAGCATAGCAGGTGGAGTTTAATTTATATAAATATGAGGTGTTGCATTTTGCTCAAGCAAACCAGGGCAGGTCTTATACAGTTAATGCTAGGGCCCTGGTGAGTGTTACCAAATAAAGAGACATTGGGGTGCAGATGCATAGTTCCTTGGAATTGCAGGTGGACAGGGTGGAGAAGACGATATTAAGCATGCTTCCTTCATTGGTCAAAATATTGGATTAGGATTTGGAATGTCATGTTGTGACTGTACAGGACATTGGTGACATCATTTTTAGAATGCTGTGTATAATTCTGGTCACCTTTCTATATTGATAAACTTGAGGGAGTGCAGAAAATAGTTACAATGATGTTAGGGGAACTGGAGAGTGTGAGTGATAGGGAGAAGGCTGAATAAGCTGGGCACTGTATTCCCTGGAGCATTGGAGGCTGAGGGGTGACCTTATAGAGGTTTATAAAACCATGAGGGGCATGGGCAGCATGAATATTCAAGGTCTTCTTCACCCGGGTGGACCAGTCCAAAACTAGATGGCATAGGTTTCAGGTGAGAGGGGAACGATTTAAAAAAGACCTGAGGGGCAACTCTTTCGCGTAGAGAGTGTTCAGTGTATAGAACTAGCTGCCATCTGATGGAGGAGGAGCGCTCCAAAGGTAATGCTTCCAAATAAACCTGTTCGACTATAACCTGGTGTTGTGTGACTTTTAACTTTGTCCAATAAAAAGTGAGGTCTGCAGATGCTGGAGATCAGAGCTGAAAATGTGTTGCTGATTAAAGCGCAGCAGGTCAGGCAGCATCCAAGGAACAGGAAATTCGACGTTTCTGGCACAAGCCCTTCATCAGCAAGAGGGCTTGTGCCCGAAACGTCGAATTTCCTGTTCCTTGGATGCTGCCTGACCTGCTGCGCTTTAACCAGCAACACATTTTCAGCTTTTAACTTTGTCCACCCCAGTCCAACACCAGCGCCTGGAAGTAATGGAGGTGGTGGATAATTACCACATTTAAAATGCATCTGGATCAGTACATGATGAGGAAGAATTTAGAAGGATAAGGGTCAAATGCTGGCAAGTGGGATGAGGCCAGATGGGATGCCTTATTGGCAAAGATGAGTTGGACCAAAGCGTCTGTTTCTGTGCTGAATGACACTGTGATTCAGTGAACAGATAAAAGAGCATTTAAAAAAAACATTGCTAACGATCTCCATGTATTAATCTAACATAGATCTACATGAAAAGGACTTTGTTTGAGTTTCCATTAAAATATTAGGTTTTCAATACACACAGGACCATGCAGCTGAGAAGCTTTTGTACAGATTCCCTGGAATCCAGACAGATTCCCATAAAGATGTCACTCCTGATAATTAAAATTGCAGAACTGGTAGTTGTGTTCCCTGAGTAAGAATATGTTTACAATAATGTTTTGATGGGTCAGACTTCCTGTAAATTCCCCAGTTAGTTTGGAATACTGCATCCAGTCCTGGTCTCCTTGTTATAAGGACAACGTTGTGAAACTTGGAAGGGTTCAGAAAAGGCTTCAGGTCAGCACAGTGGCTCAGTGGTTAGCACTGCTGCCTTACAGTGCCAGTGACCCAGGTTCAGTTCCTCGAGCGACTGTCTGCGTGAAGTGTGTGGAAGTGTCTGCATGGCCTTCCTCTCCCAGTCTGAAGACGTGCTGGCTAGGTGGATTTGCTTTGGGGAATACGTGTTTATGGTGGGCCGTACCTTCAGAGGATTGGTGTAGACTGAATGGCCTGCTTCCAGACTGTAGAGTTTCTATTTTCGAAAGATTTACAAGGATGTTGACAGGGCTGGAGGATTTGAGCCACAGGGAGAAATTGGGCTTATCTTCCCTGGAACATTGGAGGCTGAGGGGTGAATTTATAGGTGTTTATAAAGACATGAAGGACATGCATATGGTGCATATTCAATGTATTTTCTTCTGGGTTTAGAGGGATATGGGCCAAATGCTGACAAATGGGACTAGATTAATTTAGGATATGGCAAAGATAAGTTGGACTGAAAGTCTGTTTCCATTCTGTAAACCAGTGAGAGGGAAAAGGTTTAAAAGGAGGTGAAGTGCAACTTTTTCAAGGATGATGTGAATGTGGAAGGAACTACCAGATGGAGTGGTGGGGAATGGTGCAGTTACAGCATTTAAATGGCATCTGGGTGGGTATATGAATAGGAAGGGTTTAAGAAGTATATGGGCCAAGTGCGGGCAAATGGAACTTGATTAATTTAGAATACCTGACCGGCATGGACGAGTTGGACTGAAGGGTCTGATTCTGTGCTGCATGTCTCTATGACTCTGGCTCTAATTAAAGAGAGAGGTGAGTCAGATTGTTCCAATTCATACAACCAGACGGGATATACCCAAAGTTGTAACTGGAAGTGAGGGAAGAGATTGCTCCATCTTTGGCGATGATCTTTGCTTCTTCACTATCCACTGGAGTTGTGCTAGATGTTTGGAGGGTGGCAAATGTTATTTCCCAAGGGAACACAGCTACCAATTCTGCAATATTAATCATAAAGTAGTGACATCTTTATGAGAATCTGTCTGCATTCCAGGGAATCTATACAAAAGCTTTTCAGCTGGATGGTCCTGTGTTATTGAAAAACCGAATATTTTAATGGAAACTCAGACAAAGTCCTTTTCATGCAGGTCTATGTAAGATTGATTCATGGAGATCGTTAGCTATGGGTTTTTTTTAAAAAAAAACCTTTTAAATTCTTCTTATTCATGTACTGATCCAGATGCCTTTTAAATGCTGAAATTCTAATTGAAGAAAAGGAATAGGAATAATCCTGGGAATTACAGACCAGTCAGTCTTATGTCTGTGGTGGGCAAATTATTGGATAGGATTCTGAGAGACAGGATCGATGAATACTTGGAAAACCATAGTTTGATTAGGCTGGTCATGCCTCACAAACCTTATTGAATTCTTTGAGGCTGGAACAAAACGCATTGAGGAAGGTAAAGCAGTGGATGTGGTGTACATGGATATTTGCAAGGCGTTTGATAAGGTTCCCCATGGTAGGCTCATTGAGAAAGTAAGGAGGCATGGGACATAGGACATCCTGTCTGTATGGATACTGAATTAGCTGGCCCATAGAAGACAGAAGGTGGTAGTCAACAGAATGTACTCAGCCTGGAGGCCGATGACCAGTGGTGTTCCACAGTGATCTGTTCTGGGACCTTTGCACTTTGTGATCTTTATAAATGACTTGGATGAGGCAGTAGAAGGGTGGGTTAGTAAGATTGCTAATGACACAAAGACTGGTGGAGTTGTGGATAGTGTGGAGTGCTGTTGTAGACTGCAATGGGACATTGAGCTTGGCTGAGAAGTGACAGATGGAAAATTGCGAAGTAATTTATTTTGGAAGATCAAATTGGAATGCAGAATTACAGACAGGATTGTTGGCAATGAGAGAAACATAGGGATCTTGGGATGCATGTCCACAGTTCCCTTAAGGTTGCCACCCGAGTTGACAGGGTTGTTAAGAAGGCATATGGTGCGTTGGCTTTCATTAGCATGGAAATTGAGTTTAAGAGCCTCAAGGTTACGCTGCAGCTTGATCGAGCCCTGGTTAAACCACACTCGGAATATTGTGGTATTGTATATGTGGTATTGTATTGTTACAATCTTAGCAGACTATAGGCTGCTCTCTCATTAGAGGTGGTGATTAAACCTGAGGGCCACCAGACCTCAGGCAGGAAAGAGAGTCTGAGAAGGAGAGTCCTTAATGGTAACCTCAAACTGGTGATGGGTGTTGAACCCACACTGTTGGCATTACACTGCTCTGCAAACCAACAATCCACTCATCTGAGCTCAACCGATTCCCACTCTTGGAATATTGTCTCATCGCCTCATTATAAGAAGGATGTGGAAGCTTTTGAGAGGGTGCACGTGAGATTTACCAGGATGCTGCCTGGACTGAAGGCCATGTCTCATGAAGAAATGTTGAGGGAGCTAGGGATTTTCTCATTGGAGTGAAGAAGGATCAGGGGTGACTTTGTAGAGGCGTACAAGATGTTGCAATTTGGAGATGCTGGTGTTAGACTGTGGTGTATAATACCTATCAGAAAGATGTTGTGAAACTTGAAAGGATTCCGAAAGGATTTACAAGGATGTTGCCAGAGTTGGAGGGTTTGAGCTAGAGGGAGAGGCTGAACAGACTGGGGCTGTTTTCCCTGGAGTGTCGGAGACTGAGGGGTGACCTTATAGAGATTTATAAAATCATGAGGGGCGTGGATTGGGTAAATTAGCAAAGTCTTTTCCCTGGGTTGGGGACTCCAGAACTACAGGGCATACGTTTAGGGTGAGATGGGAAAGATATAAAACAGACCTAAGGGGCAACTTTTTCACACAGAAGGTGGTGTGTGTATGGAATAAGCTGCCAAAGGAATTGGTGGAGGCTAATACAATTGCAACATTTAAAAGGCATTTGGATGGTTATATGAATAGGAAGGGTTTGGAGGGATATGGGCCGGGTGCTGGCAGGTGGGACTAGATTGGGTTGGGATATCTGGTCGGCATGGACAGGTTGGACCGAAGGGTCTGTTTCCATTCTGTACATCTCTATGAACATCAGGTTATAGTCCAACAGGTTTCTTTGGAAGCATGGTGGCACAGTGGTTAGCACCGCTGCTCACAGCGCCAGAGACCCCGGTTCAATTCCCGACTCGGGCAACTGACTGTGTGGAGTTTGCACGTTCTCTCCGTGCCTGCGTGGGTTTCCTCCAGGTGCTCCAGTTTCCTCCCACAGTCCAAAGATGTGCGAGGCAGGTGAATTGGCCATGCTAAATTGCCCGTAGTGTTAGGTAAGGGGCAAATGTAGGGTATGGGTGGGTTGCACTTCGGGGGTCGTGTGGACTTGTTGGGCCGAAGGGCCTGTTTCCACACTGTAAGTAATCACTAGCTTTCGGAGCGCTGCTCCTTCATCAGGTGGTTGTCAACCTGTTCGACTATAACCTGGTGTTGTGTGATTTTTAACTTTGTACAAGATGTTGAGAGGCATAGATAAAGTGGATAGTCAGAGACTTTTTTCCCAGAGCAGCAATGGCTATCACGAGGGGGTATAATTTTAAGGTGATTGGAGGAAGGATGGTTCTGTACAAGGAGAGTGGTGAGTGCATGGAATGCACTGTCAGCAGTGGTAGCAGAGTCAGATACATTAGGAACTGAGGGCTTGGAGATCCTGGGCCTCCTTCACCGCTGCCGTCTCACCACCAGACGCCTGGAGGAAGAACGCCTCATCTTCTGCTTCGGAACACTTCAACCCCAGGGCTTCAATGTGGACTTCAACAGTTTCCTCATTTCCCCTTCCCCCCACCTCACCCCAGTTCCAAACTTCCAGTTCAGCACTGTCCCCATGACTTGTCCTACCTGTCTATCTTCTTTCCCACCTATCCACTCCGCCCTCCTCCCTAACCTATCACCTTCATCCCCTCCCCCACTCACCCATTGTACTCCATGCAACTCCCCCACCACCACCACCACCCCCACTCTCCTCTCAGTTATCTCTCCACCCTTCTGGCTCTCTGCCTGTATTCCTGATGAAGGGCTTTTGCCCGAAACGTCGATTTTCCTGCTCCTCAGATGGTGCCTGCCCTGCTGTGCTTTTCCAGCACCACTCGAATCTAAAATCTAGTTTCCAGCATCTGCAGTCATTGTTTTTACCTACATTTAAGCGACTGTTGGTTAGAGGCACATTAATGATAGTAACATTAAGGGTATGTAGGTTAGTTTGATCTTCGAGTAGGATAAAAGGTTGGCACAACATCATGGACCAAAGGTGTGTACTGTGACTTATTATTTTATTCACAGTGTACTGAAAATAATCTATGCAGGCAGTGTTTGTAGAAATATCAGTGAGGGGCGCTCTTTCTACATGAAGGCAAATAATTTTGAGGCACTTTGACATCTGAATTTATAGTTTGTGCAGGGATGAAGGCAATTCCTACGTGTTTTGAACATTTGGCCATTAAAAGCTTTTCAGAAGATCATTACTGGCTGAAGGGGGGGGGGGGGGGGGGGTTGACACGAAACTAGACCTTCCAGTTCGTTTGGAAAATAAAGGTCTCACCAACAGGAATTTGTTACGCTTCTGCCTAATGTCACCCACACATCTACACAGCCCTTTCCAACTGGCGGTGACAGGCAAAGCTAAGATCAGAAAAGGCTGGCAAAATGAATCAAGGTCTGAGGTTGAATCTGAAGACACATTAATTCTCTGACTGGATTTGGGTTTTCAGGCGAATGTCCGCCTACTGTCAAAAACAGGGACGACTGGCCAGTGCTGTATGCTGACAGCTCAGCCAGCCCGTGTGTTTTCTCAGTGCAGTCGCTGGTTCTCTCTTCCAATATAATCAATATTTACAGTGTAGCAGGCTGTTTATTAAACAAAGATTGGATCTGAGTTACAAAGAACCGTGATCCCGTTTGTTTAAACAAATTGCAAACTCCGACATGGAGACGAAGCATATTTACACCAGAGTTGTTGAAAATAACTAGAGTTCGTGACCCAGCACGGCCCTTGGATCTGTTTCAGCTTGATGCATAGACAGCGGATAGAAACTCTAGTGGTTCTGCAGACTGGAAAGTTCACGCTCACAAACCAGCTTCACCCTTGATTCTAGGACCATAGGGGAGAGACATGAGGAGAGAAATCGAACAAAATCAAAATTGAAACTTGGAACCTTACCGTCATCCCGAAAAAGGATTCTTTTTGCCTCTTCACTTCCTTGTGGAAGTTACTTCCAGGTTATTTCATTGGAACTAATTGAAAATAAGTTGCTGGATTTGTTTGAGCGAGTTGCAGTTTGAGATTGTCTCAGTTCCTTGAGCTCTACCTTCGATATGAAGCTTCCTGGCTGCCCTCAGGTGGGATTATAGCTCCAACATTCCTCACTTGCTTTAGTTACAGCCCATTTGCTGGAATCTAACACAACCGTTTTGACAACACGCAAGGTTGTGTTTTTAAAAAACACGTTTATAAAGTCGGCCTTATTTCATATAAAAACTAACAAAATGAGTGGAAATAAATTCTTACAATTCCGCCTGATTTTTTGTCATAATTATCGCGAGTTGTCAATCTTTGAATATTATTCTCTGATTTATTTCAAAAATGTACTTTATTCATAAAAATATATTTGTATGCATACACAGTCACTAAAGCAGTTTGGTTCTGTGGAGTAGCATATCAAAACGTAAACAAACATTGGAGTTTGACTCGGTCTAACGAATAAACCAAAGCCATTGTTGACTTGTACAAGAGTATATCTACAGGTATTTGATGCACGCGTGGGTCCAATAACCGAATGGACCCCATTTAACCTAATCTTTCTAGGCTGTGCCTCGGTGGCAGCTGCTCCGAGCTTTAGTGCATCTCTCATCACGTGGTCCTGCACCTGGGAATGTACCAGCCTGCAACACTCAGTCAGGGTTAACTCCTTGTTCTGGAACACCAACAAGATTAGGGCAGACCGAAGAGCATCTTTCACTGAGCAGATCATCCTCCAGATGCAGTCGATGCTTGCCTTGGTGTACATCCTGGGGAACACACTGTAGAGCATCACGAGCTGTTCGGGATGAACCTCAACAAAACCCATTGCATCTTTCGCCAGACTTCCTTTGCGAAGGTGTATTCCAGAAGGAGATGTATGGCAGTCGCATCACCCTCACAGCTGCTTCAAGGGCAGCGTGTGTTGAGCACAGAATCTGGGCTTACATAAAGGATCTCCCTTCACACCAACAGCCAAACAAATCTTGAGGCTTGTTGGAAAGTTCCGGCAATGAGACATTCTGACAAATCACTTTGACAGTCTGCTCAGGACTCACAACCCAACAGGATCCACCCTGTCCGATGCCAGCACCATCTCAAGGATATTACATGCTGACCACTTCTTGCTGGATTTGTGGTCAAAGCTGCTTTTCTTTGCAAAGTTCTCCACGAAGGACAGGGGAATTACAACAGTCTGATTACTTGGAACATTCTATTGCAACAAGGCTAGTGCTATCTTACATAATCAGGGACATGTAGAGCTTCAGTACGTAGTGACACTTAGTGTTTGTCCACCCAGGGTGGAATTACGGCTTGATGCAGCTGCACACAAAGGTGGCCATCAGGATGATGGCAGCTTTGGACGCATTCTTCCTCCCCACATCCAGTGTTTTGTACATGGCGTCCCTGAGGACATGGTACATCTTCACATGCTTCACAGTGATCGTGCCTGCTGCACACTCCTCCCCATCTGATTCACAGGGAAGCTGGCAGAATCCTGATCACTTTTGAAACTGCACGTGCAGTGCAGGATCTTAATGGCCCGTGAAACCAAGTGCATACCTACCAAGAACAAGCTCCAGGGTCCTGGACATCTCTCTCTGAAAGCACGCTCAATAATTTTCAGTGAATAGAGTTTGGCACAGAACGTATTCATATTTCAGACTGAATCAGTGTTGTTTATGGAGTTATTATATTTTTGATTCAGCTGTGGGACTTGGGTGTCGCTGGCTGGCCAGCATTGAAAGACCATCCCTATTTTCCCTTGAGAAGGTGATGCTGAGCTGCCACTTTGAATCGCTTGCTGTGATTGACCCACAATGTCGGTCGGGGGGGAATTCCAGGATCTTGACCCAACAACTGTCAAGGAATGGGTGGTATATTTCCAAGTCCGGGTGGTGAGTGACTTGAAGGGGAACTTACAGATAACAGTGTTCCCAAGTACCTACTGCCCTTGTCCTTTGGGATGGAAGTGGTTGTGGGTTTGGAAGGTGTTGTCTAAGGTTCTTTGGTGAATTCTCCAGTGCATCCTGTCGATAGTACACACTTCTGTGACTGAGCACCAGTAGAAGGACTGAATGTTTGTGGATGTGGTGCCAATCAAGTGGGTTGTTTTGCCTGGATGGTGTCAAGCTTTTTGAGTGTTGTTGGAGCTACACCCATCCAGGCAAGTGAGGAATGTTCCATCAATGCTCGGTGTTACTCACTACAGTATCCCTAGTCTTTGACCTGCTCTTGTAGTTACTGTGTTCATGTGGTGAGTCCAGTTGAGTTTCTGGTCAATGGTAACCCCAAGGATATTGACAGTGGGGGAACTGTTGAATGTCAAGGGGTGATGGTTACAGTGTCTCTTATTGGTGATGGTCATTGTCTGGCATTTGTGTGGTGTGAATGTTACTTGCCACTTGTTGGCCCAAGCCTGGATATTCTCCAGACTTTGTTGCATTTGTGCATGGACTGTTTCAGTATCTGAGGAGTCGCGAAAAGTGCTGAACACTGAATAACCATTGGCAAACATCCCCACTTCTGACCTTATGACAGAGGGAAGGTCATTGATGAAGCAGCTGAAGATTGTTGGGCCTAGGACAATACCCTGAGGGACTCCTGCAGAGAGGTCCTGGAGCTGAGATGACTGAACCTCCACAATCACAACCATCTTCCTTTGTGCCAGGTATGACTCTATCCAGCTGAGTGTTGGCCACTCATTGAATACAGTTTTACCAGGGCTCCTTGATGTCATACTCGGTCAAATGTGGCCTTGATGTCAATGGCTGTCACTCTCACCTCCCCTCTGGAATTCAGCTCTTTTGTCCATGTTCGAACCAAGGCTGTAATGAGATCAGGAGCTGAGTGGTCCTGGCGAAACCCAAAATGGGAGTCACTGAGCAGGATGTTTTTAGAATTAGATTCCTTACAGTGTGGAAACAGGCCCTTCGGCCCAACACCAAAGAGTAACCCACCCAGACCCTTTCCCCCTACCCTACAATTTACCCCAATAATGCACCTGACCTACACATCCCTGAACACGGTGGACAATTTAGCATGACCAGTTCATCTAACCTACACATCTTTGAAGTGTGGGAGGAAACCGGAGCACCCGGAGGAAACCCACACAAACACAAGGAGAATGTGCAAACTCTACACAGATAATTGCTCGAGTCTAAAATCCAACCCAGGTCCCTGGCGCTGCGAGGTAGTAGTGCTAACCACTGAGCTACTGTGCCACCTCACGGTTTAGCAAGCCATGAGGTTATTGTTGAGAAGATGCTGCTTGCTAGCTTCTTTACTGATGACGGAGAGTAGACTGATTACCCAGCGGTACTTGGCTGGGTTGGATTTGTCCTGCTTTTTGTGTACAGGACATGCCTGGGCAAATTTCCATATTGAAGGGTAGATGCCAGTGTTGTTACTGTACTGGAAGAGCTTGGCTAGGGGAGCAGCAAGTTCTGGAGCACACATCCTAAGTACTATTGCCGGAATGTTATCAGGGCCATGGCATTGTAGATTGTGCTGAAGTACAGTTCTGTTGCTGTTGATCGCCCACAGCACCTCATGGATGCCCAGTCTTGAGCTACTGGATTGGTTCGAAGTCTGTCCCATTTAGTGATAGTGCCACACAGCACGATCGAGGTTATTCTCAATGTGAAGGCGGGACTTGGTCTCCACAAGGACAGTGCAGTGGGCACTTTTACCTATACAGTCATGGAGAGGTGCTTCTGCACCCAGCAGATTAGTAAGGATGAAGTCAAGTATGTTATTCCCTCTTGTTGGTTCCTTCACCACCTGCTGCAGACCCAGTTATATCCTTTAGGAGACAATCAGCTTGATTTTAGTAACCTGGGGCATAACTTAGAATGCTTGGTTAAATCTGAATTGTTCTCAAAACAGCAACAAATACTGAGGTATCCATTTCACAGCCAAATGTTACATATTTTCAATTTTCCAGCACGTTCTGAGACTGCTGTCTAGTCATCACAGATGCTTGTAATCTCTCATTTCACAACAGCACTCACTCTCTATTAAAGGTACAGTACATGCCCTCAACATTATAACACCCCCCCCCCCCCAATCCCGCTTAAGAAAAAAAAATAAAGCCATCATGATGAAAAGATGGCTTCATTTTTATTTCTGTTTCTTAATCCTGTTACAAAGAAATACATAGGTCATTAATCTCAGTTATACTTGCGCATTAATTTCTGCAGAATATAACATTGGAATCTGTCCAATCTTATCGATACATTTTCCTTTAAATCCACGATAACGCATCTGCAATTGCATTTTCACCACCCACAACATGTATAATTTGTAAACTGAAAATCTGTAACTTAAGACTCCAAGAAAATAGTGTTATATTTTTGTCTTTAAATCTTTCCAATAATGTAAGAGGATTGTGGTCAGTGTACACAACTGTCTCTGATTCATTGTTCATCACGTAAACATAAAAATGTTATAAGGTCAGTACCATGCACAACAGTATTAGTCTTCCCCATCTTATTCCTGCATATGGCCTCATACTGCTGTGACGAACCTTTCAACTGGATTCTTTGCACCTGAGACAGATTCATTAGTCTATCCCACTCCTCAAGGACCCCCTCATTAGTTAACGTATTTTGAAGCTCATCAAACTCCACAACATCTGGGTTTGGTTCTTCATGCTGTGGGGCAGTAACTATCACTGTTTCCCCACTTTCCAGTCTCTATTATAATAAGGTTACAACATATTCACATGATATACCTGTTACATTTTTTTCCTATCCAGCATCTTTACCCGATAGTTTACCAGACTCAACTTTTGCTTAATTTGATAAGGATCACTAAACCTGACTTTGAAGGGATCTCCTATCACGGATAACAATATTAATATATCATTCCCATGGGAAACATAGAACAGAGAATAATACAGCACAGAACAGGCCCTTCGGCCCACGATGTTGTGCCGAAATTCTATCCTAGATTAAGCACCCATCCATGTACATATCCAAATGCCGCTTAAGGGTCGCCAATGATTCTGACTCTACCACTCCCACGGGCAGCGCATTACATGCCCCCACCACTCTCTGGGTAAAGAACGCATCCCTGACATCTCCCCTATACCTTCCACCCTTCACCTTAAATTTATGTCCCCTTGTAACACTCTGTTGTACCCGGGGAAAAAGTTTCTGACTGTCTACTCTATCTATTCCTCTGATCATCTTATAAACCTCTATCAAGTCACCCATCATCCTTCGCCGTTCCAACGAGAAAAGGCCGAGAACTCTCAACCTGTCCTCGTACGACCTATTCTCCATTCCAGGCAACATCCTGGTAAATCTTCTCTGCACCCTCTCCAAAGCTTCCACATCTTTCCTAAAGTGAGGCGACCGGAACTGCACACAGTACTCCAAATGTGACCTAACCAAAGTCCCGTACAGTTGCAACATCACTTCACGACTCTTGAATTCAATCCCTCTGCCAATGAACGATAATACACCATAGGCCTTCTGACAAACTCTATCCACCTGAGTGGCAACTTTCAAAGATCTATGTACATAGACCCCAAGATCCCTCTGTTCGTCCACCTGACTAAGAACCCTACCATTAACCCTGTATTCCGCATTCTTATTTCTTCTTCCAAAATGGGCAACCTCACACTTGGCAGGATTGAACTCCATCTGCCACTCCTCAGCCCAGCTCTGCATCATATCTAAGTCCCTTTGCAAATGACAAATGCCCTCCTCACTGTCCACAACTCCACCTATCTTCGTATCATCTGCAAATTTACTGACCCACCCTTCGACTCCCTCATCCAAGTCATTAATAAAAATTACAAACAGCAGAGGACCCAGAACTGATCCCTGCGGAACTCCACTTGTAACTGGGCTCCAGGCTGAATATTTACCATCTACCACCACTCTCTGACTTCGACCGGTTAGCCAGTTTTCTGTCCAATTGGCCAAGTTTCCCTCTATCCCATGCCTCCTGACTTTCCACATAAGCCTACCATGGGGAACCTTATCAAATGCCTTACTAAAATCCATGTACACTACATCCACTGCTCTACCCTCATCCACATGCTTGGTCACCTCCTCGAAGAATTCAATAAGACTTGTAAGGCAAGACCTACCCTTCATAAATCCGTGCTGGCTGTCCCTAATCAAGCAGTGTCTTTCCAGATACTGATAAATCCTATCCCTCAGTACCCTTTCCATTACTTTGCCTACCACAGAAGTAAGACTAACTGGCCTGTAATTCCCGGGGTTATCCCTATTCCCTTTTTTGAACAGGGGCACAACATTCGCTACTCTCCAGTCCCCTGGTACCACCCCCGTTGACAGTGAAGACGAGATGATCGTTGCCAACGGTACTGCAATTTCCTTTCTTGCTCCCCACATAATCCTAGGATATATCCCGTCAGGCCCGGGGGACTTGTCTATCCTCAAGTTGTTGAAAATGTCCAACACATCTTCCTTCCTAACAAGTATCTCTTCTAGCTTACCAGTCCGTTTCACACTCTCCTCTTCAACAATACGGTCCCTCTCGTTCGTAAATACTGAAGGAAGTACTTGTTCAAGACCTCTCCTATCTCTTCCGACTCAATACACAATCTCCCACTACTGTCCTTGATCGGACCTACCCTCGTTCTCGTCATTCTCAGGTTTCTCACATACGCATAAAATGCCTTGGGGTTATCCTTGATCCTATCCGGCAAGGATTTTACATGCCCTCTCTTCGCTCTCCTAATCCCTTTCTTCAGCTCCCTCCTGGCTATCCTGTATCCCTCCACTGCTCTGTCTGAACCCTGTTTCCTCAACCTTATGTAAGCCTCCTTCTTCCTCTTTACTAGACATTCAACCTCCCTAATCAACCAAGGCTCCCTCACACGACCATTTCTTTCCTGCCTGATAGGTACATACATATCAAGGACACGTCGTATCTGCTCCTTGAAAAAGTTCCACATTTCCACCACATCCTTCCCTGACAGCCTATGCTCCCAACTTATGCTCCTCAAATCCTGTCTTACAGCATCGTAATTTCCCTTCCCCCAATTGTAAAATCTACCTTGTTGTGCGCACCTATCTCTCTCCATAACCAAGGTGAAAGTCACAGAATTGTGGTCACCATCACCAAAATGTTCACCCACTAACAAGCCCATCACTTGTCCCGGTTCACTACCGAGTACCAAATCCAATATGGCCTCCCTTCTGGTTGGACAATCTACATACTGAGTTAGAAAAGCTTCCTGGACACACTGCACAAACACCGCCCCAACCAATCTACTTGATCTAAAGAGCTTTCAATCAATATTTGGGAAGTTGAAGTCGCCCATGACTACGACCCTGTGGCTTCTGCACCTTTCCAAAATCTGTTTCACAATCTGTTTCTCCACATCTCTGCTGCAATCGGGGGGCCTATAGTAAACACCCAACAAGGTGACTGCACCTTTCCTACTTCTGACCTAAGCCCATACTACCTCCAAAGGCAGATCCCCCTCAAACTTCCTTTCTGCAGCCGTTATACCATTTCTAATTAGCAAAGCCACCACCCCCTCCTTTTTTACCACCCTCCCTAATCTTACTGAAACATCTGTAACCAGGAACCTCCAACAACCATTCCTGTCCCTCATCTATCCACGTTTCGGTGATGGCCACAACATCGTAGTCCCAGGTACCGATCCACGCCTTAAGTTCACCCAACTTATTTCTGATACTCCTTGCGTTGAAGTATACGCACTTGAGCCCATCTCGGTGTCCGCAAGTATTCCCTGTCAGTGCTACCTTCTCCACAGCCTCCCTACAGTCTTGGACATCCTGACACACAGCTAGCTTACTTGCTGGACTACAAGTCCGGATCCCATCCCCCTGCCAAATTAGTTTAACCCCCCCCCCCCCGAAGAGTGATAGCAAACCTACCCCCCAGGATATTGGTGCCCTTCTGGTTCAGGTGCAACCCGTCCTGTTTGTACAGGTCCCACCTTCCCCAGAATGCAGTCCAATTGTCCAAATACCTGATGCCCTCCCTCCTACACCATCCTTGCAGCCACGTGTTCAACTGCACTCTCTCCCTATTCCTTGCCTCACTGTCACGTGGCACCGGCAACAACCCAGAGATGACGACTCTGTCTGTCCTAGCTTTTAGCTTCCAGCCTAACTCCCTGAGTTCTTGAATGACCTCCCCACCCCTCTTCCTACCTGTGTCGTCGGTGCCAATGTGTACCACGACTTCTGGCTGCACACCCTCCCCCTTAAGGATTCTGAAGACACGGTCTGAGACGTCTCGGACCCTGGCACCCGGGAGGCAACAAACCATCCGAGAGTCTCGCCCATGTCCACAGAACCGCCTGTCCGTCCCTCTAACTAGAGAGTCTCCTATAACTAGCGCTCTCCTCCTCTCCCCCTTTCCCTTCTGAGTCTCAGAGGCAGACCTCACGCCACAGACCCCTTCACTGCAGCTTACACCTGCAAGGCTGTCTCCCCCAACAGTTTCCTAAGCTGTATACTTATTATTTAGTGGGAACGACCACAGGGGAACCCTGCACTGCCTGCTTCTTCCCCTTCCCACCTCTAACTGTTACCCAGCTACCTCTGTTCTCCGGCGTAACTATGTCCCTGTAGCTTCTATCAATCACCCTCTCAGCCTCTCGAATAATCCTCAGTTCATCCAACTCCAGTTCCAGTTCCCTAACTCGTTCGGTGAGGAGC
Source organism: Hemiscyllium ocellatum (assembly GCF_020745735.1). NCBI lineage: Eukaryota > Metazoa > Chordata > Chondrichthyes > Orectolobiformes > Hemiscylliidae > Hemiscyllium > Hemiscyllium ocellatum. The sequence continues at coordinate 5,772,374 of NC_083412.1, forward strand.
AGGATCTGACTGCATTTCCTGCAGACGAAGTCGGCAGGAGTATCGGTGGTCACCCCCACCTCAAACATCCTGCAGGAGGAACATTCCACCGCCTGCGCTGCCATGACTGTACACTTTGTCTCCAAAACAAGAACACTGAGTCAATAACACTGAGTCGCTTACCTGTGGACTTTAAAGTTAGGTTAGAGGAGGAGGGTGGGAGGGAGGCCGTACGAAGTAGGGCCTGGGGTCTAGAACACACCCACTCAAATACTAATCACTTACCTTCCCGACCAGCTCTGCGCTCCAACCTCACTTCCGCTCAGGTCGCGCCGCTCTCTGTGGTGAAAAGTCTCCCGGGTTCGCTTTTACTCGGCCGCCGCTCCCACTCAAATGACCGTTGGTGCTAAAGGGTGAGTACTCACTGTTCTCCTTCCCGGTTGCCCCTCTGCTTGCCATCACTTCCTCTGCTGCTCCCGCTCTTTCTGTGAAGAGAGAGAGAAAAAAAACACCACTGCCCTCTACAGGTAAGTAATTTTAAAACAAACTGTCTTACTTTAGCTGTAGTCTCCCGGGTTCGCTTTTACTCGGCCGCTGCTCCCACTCAAATGAAACGTCAAAATTTTATAGTTTTATTTGCCACTTGCTTCATTCTATGCAGTGCCCTCTTCAGGTGCTGTTTAGCTAACTCACTTACCCGATTTAATCTCTCCTTCACCTCTGATACATAATACAAATGTGAGATCTCCTACTTTGGCCCTGTCAATTTCTCTTTAATTAATTCCAAAGACCCTCTCACTTCATGTCTGGATATAACTCAAAGGGAATAAACTGTATAGATTTATTTGGGGCATACCTAATGGCAAACAATATGAATAGGATGCCTTTATCCTAATCAGTCGGAAAGTCATGACGGTACACTCTTAACGTGGTCTTCAGGATCTGATGCCACCTTTCTAAAGCTCCCTGGGATTCAGGATGGTATGCACTTGATTTAAAGTACTGTATGCCGAAGCTATACATGACTTCCGTAAGCAGCCTAGCAATAAAATTAGAGCCTTAGTCTAACTGAATCTCTCAAGGAATTAATTCCAGACATGTGGTAGACAAATCCATTATGGTTAGCAAGTACTGGTTCTGACTCTTAGCTTTGGGGAGGGGACCTACACAATCAATCATAACCCACTTGAAAGGTTTCTCGAATGTGGAAGTTGGCAACAAAGGGGCTGGTTTTATTACTGCTTGTGGCTTACCTACCATTGGCAAGTATGACATATACTGCAAAATTTAACCAAATCCTTGTGCAGTCCAGGCCAATAGAAAAGCTATTGTAGCTTAGCTTGAGTCTTCCTCATACCTCGGTGACCTCCTACAGGTAATCCATATTCTACCCAGAACACGTCATGTCTGCATGCTACCAGAAACACAATCTGGTGCACTTCTGCCCATTTCTCTTCTGCACTAACCTGCCATGGTCTCCTTTTTTGCCTTAGGATTCTATCTTTAAGATAATAACCTCAGGAATACAATCTGATTCCTTTTCCTTTATACCTTCCTCCTAATATGTCTTCTAACTATGACTCCTCATACCAGTCAATCCTGCCCTGGGGAAAAGTCTCTGGCTATTGACTCTATCTATTCCTCTCATTATCTTGTATACCTTGATCAGGTCTCCTCTCTTCCTCCTCCTCTCCAGAGAGAAACGTCTGAGCTTATTCAACCTTTCTTCATAAGGCAAGCCCTCCAGTCCAGGCAGCATCCTGGTAAGCATTCCTTGTACTCTTTCCAAAGCCTCTGTATCTTTCCTACACTAGGACGAACAGAACTAGACACAATATTCCAGGTGTGGTCTCACCTGGGACTTGTAGAGCTGTAGCAAAACCTCGCAGCTCTTAAACTTGATCCCCCTATTAAAGAAAGCCAAAACACCATTTGCTTTCTTAACAACCATTTGGGTGGCAACTTTGAGGACCCTATGTTCTTGCACACCCAGATCCCTCTATTCCTCCACATTGCCAAGAATCCTGTCTTTAATCCTATATTCAGCATTCAAGTTTGATCTTCTAAAATGCATCACTTCCCATTCATCCAGATTGAACTCCATCTGCCATTTCTCAGCCCAGCTCTGCATCCTGTCTATGTCACACTGCAGCCTGCAGTAGCCCTCTAAACTATCAATGATATCTCCAACCTTTGTGTCATCTACAAATTTACTAACCCACCCCGCAACCTCCTCATCCACATCATTTATAAAAACTTTTAAAAGCAGAGGCCCAAATACAGAGCCCTGCGAGACCCCACTCAACACTGTCCTCCAGGCAAAATATTTTCCATCTACAACTACTCTCTGCATTGTGGCAGCCAACCAATTCTGAATCCAGATAGCCAAATCTCCTTGTATCCCATGCTTCCTGACTTTATGAATGAGCTGACCATGGGGAACCTTATCAAGTGCCTTGCTGAAGTCCATATACACCACAGCCACTGCTCAACCTTCGTCGATCTGTCTTGACACCTTGTCAAAGAACTCAATAAGATTTGTGAAGCATGACCTGCCCCTCACAAAGCCATGTTGACTGCCTTTAATGACACTATACTTTGCCAAATAGTCATAAATCCCATCCCTCAGAATTCTTTCCAAAACTTTACTGACAACAGATGTAAGACTAACTGGTCTGTAATTGCCAGGGATTTCCCTAAAACCCTTCTTGAAAAGAGGAACAACATTCAACTCTTTCTAATCCTTTGGTACAACTCCCGGGGAGAGTGAGGAAGCAAATATCCTTGCCAGCGGCTTAGCAACCTCCTTTCTCGCTTCCTGGAGCAGCCCAGGATAAATATGGTCTGGCCCAAGCCTATATCCCAGCTCCTCAAAGTTTTCATTCACAAGTTATCTTTCCTTGGTGAAAACAGAAACAAAAAACCTCAGGGCTTGCCCAATCTGCTCAGACTCCACGCACAAGTTCTGTCCGCTATCCCTGACCAGCCCTACCTTCTCCCTGATCTTTCATAGAGTCATAGAGATGTACAGCGTGTAAACAGACTCTTCCGTTCAACTCGTCCATGCCGACCAGATATCCCGACCCAATCTAGTCCCACCTGCCAGCACCAGCCCATATCCCTCCAAACCCTTCCTATTCATATACCCATCCAGCTGCCTTTGCAAATGTTGCAATTGTACCAGCCTCCACCACTTCCTCTGGCAGCTCATTCCATACACGTACCACCCTATGTGTGAAAAAGATGCCCCGTAGGTCTCTTTTATATCTTTCCCCTCTCACCCTAAACCTATGCCCTCTACTTGTGGATTCCCCGACCCCAGGGAAAAGACTTTGCCTATTTACCCAATCCATGCCCCTCATAATTTTGTAAACCTCTATAAGGTCACCTCTCAGCCTCCGATGCTCCAGGGAAAACAGACCCAGCCTGTTCAGCCTCTCCCTATAGCTCAAATCCTCCAACCCTGGCAACATCCTTGGAAATCTTTTCTGATTGAACGCCTGTGCCATTGTCGCATTATTATTGGGTGGCCTATAGACTACTCCCAGCAGTGACTTCTTCCCCTTACATTCCTGATCTCTGCCCAAATGGATTCAACATTTTGCTCCTCAGATTCTATAAAGTTTTTCCCTATTGCTCCCATTTCATCCTTAATTAAGAGCATGACCACACCTCCATTAACTTCCTGCCTATTCTTCCTAATTACCTGAAACGCTTGGACATTTAATTCATGAGTCAGGATAGTCATCACCATCCTGAAACCACGTTTCTGTAATGGTAACTAAATCATACCCCTTTTGTACTGATTTGCCCAACAAGTTCATCGACTTTGAGGTATTCAGATAAAGTGCCCTTATACCCACTGTCCCTTTAGAGTCTAGCAATCTTCCTGTCTTCTGAATATGATTCTATCACCCAATTTTCTCTTTTTCTTTTCTAAGTCTTGCTCTGATCTCTGCATTACATCCTTCTGCCTTTCTGCCTGGCCTCCATCCTCTTGCCATTTCAGCCTTCCCTTCCTACAGTCTCTCTACACATTTACACCAACTGCTGCATCTTCTTACCTGACGCTCTGGTTTCCACCCTGCTGCCAACCTGGTTTAATGCTTCCCCAACAGCTCTAGCAAACCAGGATATTGTTCTTCCTCAAGTTCAGGTGCAACCCACCCCTTTTGTACAGGTCATACCTTGCCCAGAGGAGAACCCATTGATCCACAAATCTAAAACCCTTCCTCGTGCACCATCTCTACAGCCACACACGTGTCTGCCATATCTTCCTATCCCTGCCCTCACTAGCATGTGGCACTGTCAGCAATCCAGAGATTACTACCTTTGAGGTCCTTCTTTTTCACTTCCTTCCTAACTTCCTAAATTCAATTTTCAGGTCCTCATCCCTTTTCCTCGCTATGTCTTTGGTACCAATTTGTACCATGACTTCTGCTTGATCACCCTAACCCATAAGAATGCTGTAGACTCAGTCCAAGACATCCCTAACCCTGGCAACCCGGGAGGCATCATATCATCCAGGAATCCCTTTCTCATCCACAGAATCTCTTCTCTCTTCCCCGAACCAATGAATCCCCTCTCACTATTGCTCTCCCCTTCTGTCCCCCTTCCCGTCTGTGCTACAGGGTCAGAGTCAGTGCCAGAAACCTGGACATAGTGGCTTTCCCCTGGTAAAGTTAACAATCACACAACACCAAGTTATAGTCCAACAGGTTTTAATTGGAAGCACTGGCTTTCAGAGTGCTGCTACTTCATCAGGTGGTTGTGAGGTTCTCCGTAGCCATCTGATGAAGGAACAGTGCTCCGAAAGCTAGTGCTTCCAATTAAACCTGTTGGACTATCACCTGATGTTGTGTGATTTTTAACTTTGTACATCCCAGTCCATCACCGGCATTTCCCCTGGTAGGTTGTCCCCCGCAGTACCCAAAATGGTATTCCTGTTATTAAGGGGAACAGCCACAGGTAGGCAGGATAGTGAAGGAAGTCTTTGGCATGCTCTCCTTCATGGGTCTGCATTGACTACAGGAGTTGGGAGGTCATGCTGCAGCTGTACAGGACTTTGGTTAGGCCATTTTCGGAATATTGTGTGCAATTCTTGTCTCCCTGCTAGAGGAAGGATGTTGTGAAACTTGAAAGGGTTCAGGTTTACAAGGATATTGTCAGGGTTGGAGGACTTGAGCTACAGGAAGAGGTTGAACAGGCTGGGGCTGTTTTCCCTGTAGGGTCAGAGGCTGAGGTGTGACCTTACAGAGGTTTATAAAATCATGGGGGACATGGATAAGGTAAGTAGATCATGTCTGGGTTTGAGCAGTCCAGAACTAGAGATCATAGGTTTAGGTTGAGAGGGGAACGATTTAATAGGTTACTGAGGGAAACAAGAGAGGAAATAGCTGGAGCTTTAACAGATCGAACATCGAACATAGAACATAGAAAGATACAGCGCAGTACAGGCCCTTCGGCCCTCGATGTTGCGCCGACCGAATCCTACCTAACCTACACTAGCCCAATAACTTCCAAATGCCTATCCAATGCCCGCTTAAATGACCATAAAGAAGAGAGTTCACCACTGCTACTGGCAGGGCATTCCATGAACTCACAACCCGCTGTGTAAAGAATCTACCCATAACATCTGTCCTATACCTACCACCCCTTAATTTAAAGCTGTGTCCCCTAGTAACACCTGACTCCATTAGCGGTAAAAGGTTCTCAGTGTCGACCGTATCTAAACCCCTAATCATCTTATACACCTCTATCAAATCTCCCCTAAACCTTCTCTTCTCCAATGAGAACAGCCCCAAGTGCCTCAGCCTTTCCTCATAAGATTTTCCTACCATTCCAGGCAACATCCTGGTAAACCTCCTCTGCACTCGTTCCAATGCCTCCACATCCTTCCTATAGTATGGCGACCAAAACTGCACACAATACTCCAGATGAGGCCGCACCAGAGTCTTATACAGTTGCAACATGACCTCAGGACTCCGGAACTCAATTCCTCTACCAATAAAGCCCAGTACACCATATGCCTTCCTCACAGCACTATTTACCTGGGTGGCAACTTTCAGAGATCTGTGTACATGGACACCAAGATCCCTCTGCTCATCCACACTACCAAGTAGCCTACCATTAGCCCAGTAATCCATCTTCTTGTTACTCCTACCAAAGTGAATGACTTCACACTTAGCTACATTGAATTCCATTTGCCACATTTCTGCCCAGCTCTGCAACTTATCTATATCCCGCTGTAACCTACCACTTCCTTCCTCACTATTCACAACTCCACCGACTTTTGTGTCATCCGCAAACTTGCTTACCCAGCTTTCAAGCCCTTCCTCTAGATCATTTATAAAGATAACAAAAAGCAATGGTCCCAAAACAGATCCTTGTGGTACACCGCTAGTAACTGCACTCCAAGATGAACATAGTCCATCAACTACTACCCTGTGTCTCCTTCCAGCCAGCCAATTCCTAATCCAAACCTCTAATGTATCCTCAATGCCATACCTCCGTAGTTTTAGCATTAGCCTACCTTATCGAACGCCTTACTAAAATCCATATACACAACATCTACTGCTTTACCCTCGTCCACTTCCTTAGTCACCTTCTCAAAGAACTCAATAAGGTTTGTGAGGCACGACCTGCCCTTCACAAAACCATGCTGGCTATCCTTGATCACGATATTCCTATGCAGATGTTCATAAATCTTATCCCTTACCATTCTCTCTAAGACTTTGCCCACCACTGAAGTCAGACTCACTGGCCTATAGTTACTAGGGCTATCCCTACTCCCTTTCTTGAACAAGGGGACCACATTCGCTATCCTCCAGTCCTCTGGTACTATTACCGTTGACAATGACGACATAAAAATCCAGGCCAATGGCTCTGCTATCTCCTCCCTAGCTTCCCATAGGATCCTAGGTTAAATGCCATCAGGCCCAGGAGACTTATCTATTTTCATCCTCTCCAATATTCCCAGAACCTCTTCCCTGCATATTTCCAGGCCATCCATTCTAATCATTTGTGACTCCATATTCACATCAGCAACAGTGTCCTGTTCCTGAGTGAATACTGATGAAAAGTATTGATTTAGTGTCTCTCCAATCTCCTCCGCCTCCACACACAACTTCCCACTACTATCCTTGACTGGACCGATACCTACCCTAGTCATCCTTTTATTCCTGACATACCTATAGAAAGCCTTTGGGTTTTCCCTAATCCTACCAGCTAAAGACTTTTCATGTCCCCTTCTCGCTTCTCTTAGCTCTCTCTTTAGATCCTTCCTGGCTACATTATAACTCTCAATCGCCCCTACTGAACCTTCACGCCTCATCTTTACATATGCCGCCTTCTTCCCTTTCACAAGGGATTCCAATTCCTTACTAAACCACGGCTGCCTCACAAGGCCCTTTACACCATGCCTGACTGGTACATACTTATCGAGGACACGTAGTAGCTGCTCCTTGAACAATCCCCACATCTCATTAGTGTTCTTCTCTTGAAGCCTGTTTTTCCAATCCACACATCCTAAGTCATGCCTCACTGCATCATAATTTCCCTGCCCCCAGCTATAACTCTTGCCCTGCGACGCACACTTATCCCTCTCCATCACTAAAGTAAAAGTCGCCGAGTTGTGGTCACTGTCCCCGAAGTGCTCACCTACCTCCAAGTCTAACACCTGGCCTGGTTCATTACCTAGAACCAAATCCAGTATAGCCTCACCTCTTGTTGGCCTGTCTACATATTGTGTCAGGAAACCCTCCTGCACACATTGGACAAACACCGACCCATCTAATGAACTCGAGCTGTAGCTCTCCTAGTCAATATCTGGGAAGTTAAAGTCCCCCATAACAACCACCCTGCTACCTTCACTCTTTTCCTGAATCATCCTCGCAATATTATCCTCTACTTCTCTAGGACTATTAGGAGGCCTGTAGAAAGCACCTAACAGGGTGACCTCACCTTTCCTATTTCTAACCTCAGCCCAAACTACCTCAGATGGCAAGTCCTCTTCCATCGTCCATTCCACTGCTGTAATACTATCTTTGACAAGTAATGCCACACCTCCCCCTTTTTTACCCCCATGTCTGATCCTACTAAAACATTTAAACCCTGGAACCTGCAACAGCCATTCTTGTCCCTGTTCTACCCACGTCTCTGTAATGGCCACAACATCGAAGTCCCAGGTACCAACCCACGCTGCAAGGTCACCTACCTTATTTCTTATACTTCTGGCATTGAAGTATACACACTTCAATCCACCCTTCCGTTTACAGGCACCCTCCTTCGAGATCGCTGCATTATTCATAACCTCCCTACACTCAAGGTCCTGTACCCTAAAGCTACAGTCCAGGTTCCCATGCCCCGGCGGAGTTAGTTTAAACCCTCCCAAAGAGCACTAGCAAACCTCCCCCCAAGGATACTGGTGCCCCTCAGGTTCAGGTGTAGACCATCCTTTTTATAGAGGTCCCACCTTCCCCAGAAAGAACCCCAGTTGTCCAGAAACCGGAATCCCTCCCTCCTGCACCATCCCTGTAGCCACGCATTTAACTGCTCTCTCTCCCTATTCCTCGACTCTCTATCACGTGGCACGGGTAACAAACCAGAGACTACAACTCTGTTTGTTCTAACTCTGAGCTTCCAACCTAGCTCCCTGAAAGCCTGTCTGACATCCTCACCCCTCTTCCTACCTATATCGTTGGTGCCAACGTGGACCACGATCTGGGGCTGCTCCCCCTCCCCCTTAAGGACACGGAAAACACGATCAGCGACATCACGTACCCTTGCACCTGGGAGGCAACATACCAAGCGTGAGTCACTGTCGCCCCCACAAAACCGTCTGTCTGTACCTCTCACTATCGAGTCCCCAAGAACTATCGCTCTACCTTTCTCCACCCTTCCCTTCTGAGCAACGGGGCCAGGCTCCGTGCCAGAGGCCTGAACCTCGTTGCTTGCCCCTGGTAAGTCATCCCCCCCCACAAGTATCCGAAACGGTATACTTGTTCTTGAGGGGAATGACCGCAGGCGGTCCCTGCACTGGCTTCCTCCTCCCACTCCCCCTCACTGTCACTCATCTATCTTGAACTTTCGGAGTAACTACTTCCCTAAAGCTCTGATCTATGACCCTCTCTGCCTCCCGAATGATCCGCAGTTCATCCAAATCCAGCTCCAGTTCCCTAACACGGGCTTGGAGGAGCTGGAGATGGGTGCACTTCTTGCAAGTGTACTCAGCAGGGACGCTAATGGCTTCCCTCACCTCATACATGTTGCAAGAGGAAAAAGATACCTTTGCACCATCCCTGACCACGGGTGAGGACTGGAGGATTTCTAAGATTGCTATAAGAAGGGTAGCAATGATAGTCCAGGAAATTATAGACCGGTGAGCCTGACGACAATGGTAGGGAAACTGCTGGAAAAGATAATGAGGGATAGGACGCATTTACATTTGGATGAAAATGGGCTTGTCAGTGATAGGCAACATGGTTTTGTGCAGAGAAGGTCATGCCTTTCCGACTTAATAGAATCCTTTTAGGAAGTGACAAAGTTGATTGATGAGGTAAGGGCTATTGATGTCATATATATGGACTCAGTAAGGCATTTGATAAGGTTGCCCTTGGTAGGCTGATGGAGAAAGTGAATCACTTGGGGCCAGGGTGTTAGAGGTGGATGGACAGATAACTGGCTGGGCAACAGGAGACAGAGTGTAATAATGGAAGGGAGCTTCTCAAAATGGAGACCTGTGACCAGTGGTGTTCCAGAATTTGGAGAGTTGGGCCGAGAAATGACAGATGGATTTCAATCTGGGCAAATGTGAGGTGATGCATTTTGAAAGATTCAATTCAAAAGCGAACTCCTCAGTAAATGGAAAAGCCCTGGGGACAATTGAGGTAGAGAGAGATCTGAGTGTTCAGGCCCATTGTTTCCTGAAGATGGCAGGTAAATAGAGTGGTCGAGAAGGCATATAGCATGATTTCCTACATCAGACAGGGTATTGAGTACAAGAGTTGGCAGGTCACGTTACAGATGCACAAGACTTTGGTTCAGCTATAGTTGGAATACCGCGTCTAGTTCTGGGCAGCACATTACTAAAAGGATGTGGATGCTTTGGACAGGGTGCAGAGGAGGTTCACCAGGATGTTGCCTGGTATGGAGGGTGCTAGCTATGAAGAGAGGTTGAATAGATTAGACTATTTTCATGAAAAAAAAAGAGTTTGAGTTTGGACCTTATTGAGGCCGACAAAATCATGAGGGGTACATACAGGGTGGATAGCAAGAAGCATTTTCCCAGAGTGGGGAACTCAATTAGTTGGGGTCATGAGTTCAAGGTGAGAGGGGAAAGGTTTAAGTGAGGTATGCATGGATAGTTCTTTACACAAAGGGTTTGGGGGGGAGCTGGAGCACGTTACCAGCGGAGGTGGTAGAGGTGGGCATCATCGCATCATTTAAGGTGTATCTCGACAGATACATGAATTAGCAAGGGGGAGAGGGATACAGATCCTTAGGAAATGGGTATCACATTTAGATAGAGGATTTAGATCGGCGCAGCCTTGGAAGACCGAAGGGCCTGTTTCTGTGCTTTCCTGTCGTTTGTTCTTCGTCCCTTATTCGAGGTACCGAGGGGGCAATGTTTTCAAGAAATGGGGAGTGCTTGTATGGAATGAGCCACCAGAGAAAGTGGTGGAAGTTGGTACAATTGTAACATTTAAAAGACATCTGGATGAGTATATGAAAATGAAGGGTTTGGGGGGATACTGGCCAAGTGTTGGCAAATAGGACCAGATTAGTTCAGGATATTGGGTCAGCATGGGTGAGTTATACCAAAGGGTTTGTTTCCATGCTGGACATCTCTATGAACTCTCTGACTCTGTGAGATTTCTAAGAGTAATAAGTCGGTAACTCTGCTCCAGGATTTCAACCTTCCCATCATAAGTTGGAATGAGAACGTTTTTAAGGATTTAGAAAGGGCAGACTTCTTAAAATGTATCCAGAGAAATATTTTCATATCAATATGTAGAAGGCCCAACATGGGATGATGCAATGCTGGTACAGGTTCTGGGGGAAGAGGCTAGACAATTTATCAATATGGCCATAGAGGAGCATTTTAGTCATATCGATGATAACACAGCACAAATTTGTTGTGGAAAAGGGAAGAATTGGCCTGCAGACCGGGAGTAGGCAGATTTTATGAAAAAATGGCATGATCTGGCAAAAGGTGAGTGGGAACACCTCCTTGTGAGTAAGTCTCCAATGAGGCAATGGGTCTCCAATGGCATTCAAACTGGAAGTGTGGAGGTGTCCAACATGTACCTTTTAAGGGGAAATGGAGCAGCAATAATTTGAGAGAACCCGAGATGTCAATGACAATTCAGGACTGGATAAAGCAGAGAAGTACAGATATTAAAAAGTCCGAGGGAAGCAATTTCACTGCGGACGAGGAGGAACATAGGGAGTGCAAGATGGAACTGAAGGATGCAACTAGAACAACATGAATAAGGACTTGTGAACAGGATTAGGGAGCATCAGAAGATATTTTACAAACATTTTCAAGGGAAAAAGTTTAACCAGGGAAAGAGTAAGTCCGAAGGGGGCAACCGATGTGTGAAGCTCCAGGATATTGTTAGGGAGCTAAATGAATAGTTATTTTCAGTCTTCACTCTGGGAAAGGAATGGAATTCAGGAAAAGGATCCTACACAATTTGACGTTGGAAATAGAGTTTTTGGAAGCAATGTCAGGCTTAAAACTAACAAATTGCTGACCCGGATGAATTGTATCCGAGGGCAGGAAATTGCAGAGGCTCTGAGACAAAGTTTTAATTCTTCCCTGGCCACAGGACAATGCCGGAGGGACACGGAGGATGGTTAATGTGGTTCCACTTTTTTAGGAAGGTTGGCAGAGATGAATCAGTAAATTACAGACCGATGAATCTCACGTCAGTGGTGGGGAAAAGTGGAGAAAATTCTGAAGGAGCAAATTAATATCCACTTGGAATTCCTGATGAAGAGCTTATGCTGAAACCATCAATTCACCTGCTCCTCGGATGCTGCCTGACCCGCTGTGCTTTTCCAGAGACACATTGTTCGACTCTGATCTCCATTTTCTGCAGTTCTCACTTTCTCCATATCCCGTGAAACCTTTCCTAACTCTGTATTAGCCCAAACATCTTCTAAATGTTGTTCATGTACCCACCTCAAGCAATTCAGCTGGCAGCTCATTCTCAATGCGTACCACCCTCTGTGTAAAAACTTTGCCCCTCAGGATCCCTTTTATTCTTTCCCCTCTAACCTTTCCACTCTCGATCTCGATTCTTCAACCCCGGGACAAAAGACTGAGTGCATTCACCCTATCCTTGCCTCTCATGATTTTATACATCTTTATAAAGTCGCCCTCAGTCTCCTACACTCGAGAGAAAAACGTCCGATCTTGTCCAACCTCTTCTTTTCACTCAGATCGTTGAGTCCTTGGCAACATCCTTGTAAATTTCTTTTGCAATCTTTCCAGTTTAATAATATCTTTCCCACAACAAGGTGACCAAACCTGAACACAATCCTCCAAATATGGCATCACCAACGTAGAACTGCAACATTAGTTCCCAACTTCTCTACTCAGTTCCCTGACTGATGAAGGCCAAAAGCCTTCTTCCCTGCCCTGTCTATCTGTCTCCACTTTCAGAGAACTGTGCACCTCAACTCCAAGGTCCCTCTGTTCCTCTACACTCCTTAAGGCCCTACCATTCACCATGAAACTTCTACCTTGATTTGACTTTCCAAAATGCAAGGTCTACATATTTCAAACCCCATTCGCCATATAAGATTTTAAGAAGGAAGAGCAGGAATAGACTAATTAACCCTCCCAAGCCTAATCCACCACTTTCTCCGACTATGGCTGATCTTGTATCAAAGCAAATCACTGCAGATGCTGGAATCTGAAACCAAAAGAGAAAATGCTGGAAAATCTCAGCAGGTCTGGCAGCATCTGTAAGCAGAGAAAAGAGCTGATGTTTCCAGTCTAGCTTTGTCAAAGCTAGACAAAGGGTCAGTGAGACTCGAAACATCAGCTCTTTTCTCTCCTTACAAATGCTGCCAGACCTGCTGAGATTTTCCTTCATTTTCTCTTATGGCTGATCTTGTGCCTGCTCCAACTTCACTTTCATTACCACTTTCCATACCGTTCAACTCATCGCTCATAATTTGCTTCTCTTCATTCTACCTTCCAAAATAGACACTTGCACATCTTCCCAGATTGAATTTCATTAACTTGACATTTTTTTCACTGACTGAACTATTCTTCATAGCCCTTTGAGGTGACATTGTATCCACTTCGTAATTTATGTTTCGCTATATGTTTGCTTCATGAACAAATCTAGCAGCCCCTACATTCTGATCCATGCCAAATATCTAACTTGTAAAAGGTTGAAGCCCCAGATTTTCTTCCTGCAGATTTGCTAACCCAAATAACACCCAGGAATGCCCACTCCCCGTGTCATTTTAGACAGTAAATTGTCTATCCATGCTGATAGGCTACAACATCATCCACACACCATGATGGCTGATCAAACACAAAGACAGAGACCATGATGAGGAGTGAAATCTGGGGAGGGGATACTTGAGTTCAATGAGTCATATGAGTCATATGGTAATTGTGAAAGAGATGATGGGCAGAGTGAATTATAGTGGTGCGGGTGGATTTATGTGTGAGGACAAAGAAAGATAATTTGGCAAGAATGGAAGGAAGACAAATCTCTGTCGATTGTTTCGAAAAGAAAAAGGAAGAATAAATGAATACACATATGAATTTCCAACATCTGTTTCCATTTGATTTGCATTTTGACTTCCGTGAAGAGAGGTTTATTCAATTTTCATGTTTTAATTAAAGTGAGATGAGATTCAAACCCATTGAGGTGGTTGAGATATCAGGGCGGACTTTTCCTTTCCCTTTATACAGCCAGCACTGTACCTGCTCCAGCCTGGATCACAACTACTCCTCCAGTTTTTCACATCTTACCAGATTGCATCACTCCTGTTTTTGGTTCTATTTAGAGCCTTTGGACAAGAACTCCGCCAGTGAATTCAAATCACTGGAACCTGCCTCTGGGCTGCTGCTGGTTGGTTTGCTCATGAATGGCTTGAACCATTGATACAATCGGGTATTTCACCAGGCTCTTGAATTGCTCTCGAAATTTCGATTGAGTGACTACATAAATAAATGTATTTGTGCAGCAACTTAAATTCCGCAGCATAAATCCAACTCTTTGAAATGTGAATTGTGAATTGTTGTAATCTCTGGTATTTGCTCCAACTGTGTAATAATATAAGAAATGGAAGACATATACCAACCATAGAAGGATGAAGCTGCCCGATATGCTGAAAAGCAAAACTATCGATTTCTTTCTGCTCTTCATCTCAGGGTCAATATGATTCTCTCCATTTCTTCCACCTCTTAGTCCCTGCCGGACTCGACTGGCGACTAAGATGTGTTTGACTGTCAGAGCATTGAGTAACACAATTAAGGTGAACGGCAGCAATGGGTTTATAATCTTGTCAAACCAATCAAATCCTATCCATCCAGGTTCAGTATAAAAGTTTGGTTTAATGTAACAAAACCATGGGACGTTGTTGATTATTTCACCAGCTTCAAGTGTAAAGTAAAGTGGGACACTTTTTAAACTGAACAGAATGCATGATATAGATAGAACCACCAGGGCTACTTTATCAGTACAGTAACTTGTTTTCAGCTTTTGGCAACAAATGGCCACAAATCGATCAAAGGAAAAAGTGATGGTGAACCAAACAGAACAGTCAGTCGCTGCACACCTCAGGATATTCATAACACTGCATACCGGTGTAATGTACAGAAATGAACCTGGGACATAATAATAAAGGATGCGCCATAGCATGACCTCAGTGATAATGACCAACAGGTCTGCAGATGCCATGGCAACCAAGTACCGAGAGGTGCAGGTACAGAGGCCACACTTTCCACGGGCAAGAATGATAATCGCCATCAAATTAACTGTAAAAGAGACAGGAGAAAAAAACAAAACTGTAACTTATTTATGAATGCATGCTGTAACTATACAGGAAGTATAGAAATTTGATGCAAAATAAAAGCATTGGATAAATTCCAAAAGGATAAACCAAACAAATATTCAGTTCAAAGTGCCATATACCATAATCCACCCTCATCTCTGTTTAAAACTGTTATGATACTGATTACAACAAGCAAGGTTAGTGAAGTAAACAGTCCAAAATTCCTTACTCACAGGATCAGTCATCAAATAGATCAGACCTTGAATGAGATCAATCCCATGTGCTGAATGGAGAATGACCCTGGAAAAGGATTGGAACTAATTCAGAGCCAAATCTATCCCAGGACCATACCAGATCAGATACCATCCAGATCAGAATGCTCCTAGTATTTGGAGTGACTATATTCACATGGTTGCAATTTTCTTCAAATTGAGATGTGAATATACTTTCTTCTTCAATCAGAACCAGAAATCATCCATCTTGCTGGTTTTACACAGGAACACCCCTGAACTGTTCCCCCTGTGTCCAGATTCCATACATACTGGCATAGAAACATAGGAAGTGGGAGTGGGAGCATGCAACTCAACCCTTTGAACCAACTCCACTTTTAACATGATCATGTTTGATCTTATCCTGGCACTAACTCCACTCCCTCTAGCCCTTTATCCCACTTTTCACCAGAAACATGTCTATTTCCTTCTTCAATCTGCCTCGACTGCACTTAGTGACCTCCACAGATTTACAACCCTCAGAGAGAAATAGGTACTACTCATATCGATTTTGAACCTACCTCCTCTCACACAATATCTTGTTTGAGACTGTCCTACAAAGGGGGATCATATGTTTAATGTCAACCCTATCAATGCCCTTTAGCATTTTATACACTTCAATCAGATCTCCCTCATTCTTTTAAACTCCAGTGAGGATAAACCCAAGCGATTCAATTGTTTCCCATATGACATCCCTTTTTTCCCATTGGAATCCACATTGTGAACCTCCTCTGAACTGCCTCCAATGCCACCATATCCTTCCTCAGGTACGGAGACCAATTCTGGACACAATATTCCTGGTGTGGTCTCATCGATGCCTTATAAAATTGCAACCATACTTCTTCAGTTTTATAATGCTGTCTTTTTGCAATAAGTGCCAGGATTCCAAATGCCTTTCTTCTTGTATGGTTTACCTACATATTGGTTTCCTGTGTTGCTTGCACAAAGATGCCCAGATCCCTCTGCACTGACAAACTTTGAATCTGCTTCCCATATAAATAATAACTTGCCATAATCGTTGCTTGACCAGAATGGTTAATCTCTCACATTAAACTCAATCAGCCAGATTTTGCCTTAAACAGTTATCGTGCTCCCACGAGGAGGTTGAACAGATCATCCACTTTACCAACACCTTCCACCCTGACCTCAAATTTACCTGGACCGTCTAAGACTCCTCCCTCCCTTTCTTACTCCTCTCCATTTCTATCTCATGTGACCGAATCAACACGGTCATTTACTATAAACTGAATATCTCCCACAGCTACCTGGACTACACCTCCTCCCATCCTGCCCCCTGGAAAATCGCCATCCCATTTTCCCAATTCCTTCATCTCCACCGCATCTGCTCCCAGGAGGACCAGTTCCAATACCGAACAAGCCAGATGGCCTCCTTCTTCAAAGACCGCAACTTCCCCACAGACGTGGTCAATGTTACCCTACACCAGATGTCCTCCACTTCCCGCTCCTCCGCCCTTGAGCCCCGCCTCTCCAATTGGCACCAGGACAGAACCCCACTGGTCCTTACCTACCCCCCCACCAACCTCCATATCCATCATATCATCCGTCACCATTTCCGCCACCTCCAAACGGACCGCACCACCAGGAATATATTTCCCTCCTCTCCCCTATCAGCGTTCCGAAAAGACCACTCCCTCCGTGACTCCCTCATCAGGTCCACACCCCCACCAACCCAACTTCCACTCCTGGCACCTTCCCCTGCAACCACAAGAAATGCAAAACTTGCGCCACATCTCCCACCTTACTTCCCTCTAAGGCCCCAAGGGATCCTTCCATGTCCACCACAAATTCACCTCCACCTCCACACACATCATTTACTGCATACGCTGCACCCGATGTGGTCTCCTCTATATTGGGGAGACAGCCTGTCTACTTGTGGAACGTTTCAGAGAACATCTCTGGGACACCCGGACCAACTAACCCAACCACCCGTGGCTCAACACTTAACTCCCACTCCCACTCCACCAAGGACATGCAGGTCCTTGGACTCCTCCATCGCCAGACCATAGCAACACGATGGCTGGAGGAAGAGCGCCTCATCTTCCGCCAAGGAACCCTCCAACCACAAGGGATGAACTCAGATTTCTCCAGTTTCCTCATTTCCCCTCCCCCCACCTTGTCTCAGTTCCAACCCTCGAACTCAGCACCACCTTCCTAACCTGCAATCTTCTTCCTGACCTCTCCAGCCGATCACCCTCACCTTGACTTCCTTCCACCTATCGCATTTCCAACACCCATCCCCCAAGCCCCTCCTCCCTACCTTTTATCTTTGCCTGCTGGACACACTTTCCTCATTCCTGAAGAAGGGCTCATGCCCAAAACGTCGATTCTCCTGCTCCTTGGATGCTGCCTGACCTGCTGCGCTTTCCCAGCAAAATATTTTCAGCTCAGATCTCCAGCATCTGCAGTCCTCACTTTCTCCTATTCTCCTATCCTCTCCATGTCCATCTGTGAATGTTTTACCTCCTCATTAAAACTTATTTTCCTACCTATTTTCGTATCAGTCGCAAATTTTGCTATGTTATCGAGTCGTAACCATCCAGTACGGGAACATACCTTGCTGTCCAATTCATTTATGCCTATCAAGTTTCCCAAGTGATTCGCCTGCGTTTTGTTTTTCCTATGCATGTACCAATCCCAATATCTTTCAAATGTTATAACCATACCTGCATCACCCACTTCCTTCAGCAGTTCATTCCACATATAAATCACTCACTGTGAAAAACCTGTCCTTCAAGTTCCTTTTACATCTTTTCTTTTTCACCTTAAAGTTCTCTCCAGTTTTGAACACTCCTATCACACGGGAAAGACATTTGCTATTCACTTTATCGATGCCCTTCATGATCTTATAAGCCTCTACAAGGTCACCCCTCAACCTCCTAAGCTCCAGTGAAAATAGTTCCAGCTTATCCTGCCTCTCCTGATAACTCAAACCCTCCAGTCCTGATAGTATTCTGATAAATATTTTCTTTACCCACTCCAATTTAATAATATCGTTCCTACAGCAGGATGACTAGAACTGCACAAACGTGACCTGAGCAGCATTTTGCAATATGAAGCCCCAACTCCTAAACTCAATGGTTTGAACAATGAATGCACGTGTGCCAAATATCTTCTGTGTTGCAACTTTCAATGAACTATGTTCCTGAATCCCAAAATGTCTCTGTTCTATAACACTCCCCAGGCCCCTAAATATCAGACTCAGTTTTGAATATGTTCAATTCTGGGACATTTGCAGTAGAACATTTCAAAAATGTACACGCCTTTGAATGAAGAAATTTCTCCTCATCTCAATCCTAAACCAGTAACCCTTTATCTCGAGAATGTGCTATTGTACTTTGGAATTCCCTGTCAGTGCAATACAGAGGAACCTCGATTATCAGAAGTACACAGGCGGAGAGTATTTCATTTGGATAATCAAATACCAGATGACACAGTTTAGCCAAGCAGAAGGACCTTGCGATCTTGTTTGGATAATTCAAAATTCAGATAATAGAATGCTGGATAATCGAACTTCCTTTGTAACCCCTCACATTCTGTCAAGTGCCTTCTGGATCTAACATGTTTCAACAGAATTAGAATTAGGATATCCTTTGTTGTCACATTGTATCGATCACTCATTCTCGTAAACTCCAGGAATTATGGATCCAATTTATTTATCCTCTTATGTTCAGGATCGTCTCATCACAAGAACCAAATTAGTGAACAATCTGTGGTACCTTCTTCAATGGAAATGTGTCCTTCTATGGATAGAGACCGAACTACACACAGTAATTTCCTGACAACAACTATTAGGTTAACTGGTCTAGAACTTCCTTGTTTTCCCATTTTCTACATCTTTCAATAGCAGTGTTATATTTGGCAACTTCCAAGTTGCAAGGGTTGTTCCGGAATCTGTGGAACTTTAGAAATTCTTAGATAACACATCCATTATCCCTTTTAGAAAATAGACTGTAGTCCATCAGGTCACAGAGTCATAGTCATAGTCATTCAGCAGGAAACAGACCACTTGGTCCAACTTGTCCAGACATCTGAATCTGATCTCATTCCACTTGCCACCATTTGGTCCATGTGACTCTAAACTCTTCCTATTCACGTACCCATCCACATGTTTTTTTTTAAGTTTCAATAATACTTGCACTTCCCCTGGTGGCTCATACCATGAGTGCACTACCCCATGTCCTATCTATCTTTCTCCTCTCGTCTTAAATCTATGCTGTTTATTTTAGATCGCTGCCTATTCAGTCAGGTGTGAAAGGTCATTTGGAAGTCTAACTATATTACAGCCACTGGATCCCTATTGTCCACCTTGCTCGTGACATCCTCAAAGATCTCCAGTGGGTTTGTCAAGTACAATTCACCCTTCGTGGAACAGTGCTGACACTCACGAATTGAGCTACACCAGATCTGAATACACTCCAAGTTATCACACTTTCCAGATATTGGAAACCCAGGTTTCAAACAACATACTTTAATGTTTTGGACCTGATCGCTTCACTTCTCTTCCTTCAAAAGTCTGACCAAGTGGCAGTGTAGGAGAGCCTCCCTGGGTTGATGGTTCAGGCAGTCCATTCTCCCCTTTCCATTCCAAGTCCTGCCCCATGGCTTCATACCACACTGTAGGATAAAAATGTCTTCCTGCAATGAATAAGCAGATTTCCCTGGATCCCTTCCATTATTTCCATGAGTCAGAACATGTCACACGAAGGGAACTCACTGACCATTATTCACAGAATCCCGACAGTGTGAAAACTGGACTTTAGCCCAACAAGCACACACCGACCCTCTGGAGAGTAACACACCCAGACCGCTTCCCCTACCATATTAGTCGACATTTACCCCTGACTGATACTCCTATCCTACACATCCCTGAACACTCTGGGCAATTTAGCATGGCTAATTCACCGGAACTGCACATCTTTGGATTGTGGGAGGAAATTGGAGCAAACCCACGCAGACATGGGGAGAATGTGCAAATGCCACACAGACAGTTACCTAAGGCAGGAGACAAACCAAGGTCCCTGGTGCTGTGAGGCAGCAGTGCTAACCACTGAGCCACCGTGTCAACATTAGCCATAAGAAATGTTATAAGATATGTGTTTATAACCTTTCCAACTGTTATAGCGGCAATTCTTGGGACATAGAGGGAAGCAAGGTGAATGTCAGTGATTGGATGGGGTGCAAGAGAGACTGAATGTTGAAACTTATCAAGCCGCAAGAAGATTGGGGCAATTGAATTTTCATATTTGCATCTGAATGAACAAGTGCATCCTCACATCAGAATGACTGGGATGGGGCACATATGGGAAATGTGGTAAATGGTAGAATTGTAGAATCATATGGACATATAGTGCAGGCGAGGCCTTTCAGCCCATCGGGTTTGTGCCATCAAACGACGTTATAACTTGCTAATGCTTTTTCGTACTTTTTCCACACGGGGCTCATAGCTTTGAATCTTATGACATTCATCCAAGATTTTTTACAAGTGGTGAGGTTACCATCTCAACTATTCTCCCAGGCAATGCATTCCAGATTCCCGCCACACTTTAGGTGAGAAGTACTTTTCCTCAAATCCCCTCTAAAGCTTCTGCATTTCACTTCAAAAAGATGCTGCCTTGTTATCTATTCACCCTGTCCAAGCCTCTCCCAATCTCATCCATCTCTATCAGGAACCCTCTCCCTCTCTCCCCCCCCCCCCCCCCCCCACGACAGAAAGTTTCTCTGCTCCAGAGAAAGCTGCAGAGCTTAACCGATCTCTTTTTTTTTGGGAAATGTTCCTTCTGAGACAACACACTGGGGCATATCCTTTGCACTCCCCCCTCCCCCACCCCCAGTGCAATCACGTCCTTCCTATAATGTGGAGCCAGAACTGCAAATAATACTCCAGGCTGTGACCTCAACAAAGTTCTGCACAGCTCCAGCATGATCTCCCTGCTCTTATAATTTATTCCACTAATGATCAAGGCAAGTTTCCCGTGTGCTTTCTTCAGGTAACCCGTAACCTGTCCTGCCACTTTCAGTGATCTATGAACCAGCACCACAAGATCCCTTTGTTCCTCTGAGCTTCCTGGTATCCCAACATTCATTTAATGCTCCTTTGCATTTTTCCTTCTTCATAAGTGCATTGCTTCAGGTTTCAGAATCCTTGCTCAGGTTTACATCCCATCTCCCATTATTCTCCCCATCTGACCATTCCTTTTATATCTTATTATAATCTAGCACCTTCATCCTTCCTGTCAATCACAAGGTCATCATTCGTGCCATCGTGAACTTACATAGAATCCTCCAACATTTACCTTTTCAGAATTTATGAATATCACAAACAAGAAGGAAATCAACAATGATCCCTGTGTGTGCCACTGCAGACTGACTCCATTTCACACTAAGAGTTCTCTACCACACTCTGTCCCCTGTCGCAAAGCCAATGTTCGATCCAGCTTGTCAATTCACCCGATACCATGAGCTTTTCCTTCCTTCCCAGGTTCCCGTGTTGGATCTTGTCAGCGATATTGTTGAAATTCATAAAACCAACATCAACAACCCTACCCTCATCTCCTATAACATTTCACTAGATTTGTTTGACATGACTTCTATTCCTGATTAAACCATGTCTCTCCAAATGGAGATTAATTTTCACCTTCCCTATCTTCCCCAATAGTTTCACAGCCATCAATGTAAGACTCATTGGTATCTAGATCCCTCCTGATAAAGGGGAATGACATGAACCGGCCCCCAGCCCACTAGCATCTACACTGTGGACAGAGATGATTTGTACATTTGAGTCAGGGCCCCCTCTAATTCCAATCTTGATCATAACCAACATCCTATGATACAACTTGTCCATATTGCCGATTCTAAATCTACCAAAACCTCCAATCCTTCCTTGTTTCTTAAATCAGTCTGCTCCAGAAGGTCACAGTCCATCTTCTCAAGTTCTGTATTTTCACCCTCCTTCTCCCAAATAAAGGCAGATGTGAAGCGTTAATTTAACAATTGACCAGCGTCATGCAGAGATTACCACCTTGGTCCATAATAGACTCTAATCTTCCCATGGTCATTCCTTCTTCTTGACCTACTTGTACAACACTATGCCCACCAGTTTTTTCTCTAACTCCTCTTTGCTCTCCTGATTACTTCCTTCAGTTCCCCTTGCAATTTCTATACTACTCTCGGACCTGTGTTATTTTGCTTCCATTGTACACATTACACTTTGTTTCTTTTGTATCTATTCCTGAATATTCTGAGACATCAGTACTTCTCTGAGCTTGTTGTTCTTATATTTTACCCAAATAGGGATTTGTACCATCGCCTCTGACTTGATGAATTCCTCCCATTGCACTACTCTAGATTTGCTCCCAAGTAGTCAGAAATTGTTAATGTCCCAAAAAAAAATCATTACAGAAAAGCTTTACAAGTATATTGCCAGGGTTGGAGGATTTGACCTACAGGGAGAGGCTGAATAGGCTGGGGCTGTTTTCCCTGGAGCATCAGAGGCTGAGGAGTAACCTTATAGAAGTTTATAAAATCATGAGGTGCATGGATAGGGTAAATAGACAAGGTCGCTTCCCTTGATGGTGTAGTCTAGAACTAGAGGACAAAAGTCATCTGGATGCATATATGAATAGGAAGGGTTTGGTTATTCACCAAGTGCTGGCAAATGTTTATGAATAGGTTAAGATGTCTGGTTGGCATGGATGAGTTAGACTGAAGGGTGAGTTTCCATGCTGTACATCTCTATGGCTTTAAGACTGAAGTGAATAGCCCTGATTAAATAAACCTTCCATTCAGTGACGTTCCCAGAAATACATGCTCAATCACTACGGTTAGCCCTGCTCCAAATGGCTGAATGGTCATCACTCTAGATTAGATTCTCTACAGTGTGGAAACAGGCCCTTCGGCCCAACAACTCCACACCGACCCTGTGAAGAGAAGCCCACCCAAACCCATTCCCCTACCCTATATTTGCTGCTGACTAACACTGTGGGCAAATTAACATGACCAATTCACCTGATCTGCACATATTTGTGCTGTGGGATAAAACCGGCACACCTGGAAGAAAACCACGCAGACACAGAGAGAATTTGCAACCTCCAGGCAGAAATCGAACCCAGGACGCTGGTGCTCTGCGGCAGCAGTGCTAACCACTGAACCACCAGGCCGCATGCTGGTTATTTCTGGTGAGAGACTTTTCCAGCGATATCTTCACTCAAAGCATTGCTGAGGTTTATAAAACAGTACAACAGAGAAAGCGTTTCTCCACAAGGCAACGAACTGTTGTGAGAACATGAGATCAACACCCATAATGCTTGTTAGGAAATTAGGCAACTTAATGAAATAACCTCCATGATCCCATACACTTCAGTCAATAATATAACGTCACAGACTGGTGACATTAGAAAGGTGCTTAGCAGATTAATACATGACAAGAACAAGTGCAGAATAGCACAATGGCCAGTTCAGATAGAAACGTATACAACAGCAATTGTAATATCCACTTACCAGGAACACCAATAACAACAAGGATCAGGTAGTATATGTTTACTATACTGTCAATTGGATAATGCATTTTCTACTTGAAATGATCTCTCAGTGTGAGAGGCAGGCAGTCAGTTTGCGTTGAACCTTGTGTGATTGCATTTGATGCCATTTCAGTTATATACTGTGGGAACTCCATGGGGATATTTAGGTTGCAACATCTTTCTAAGTATTTATTTTAAATTAGACGCAAATCATTGAAGCAGTTAATTTTCTATATGTAAGATATACAGAATAGGATAGGATATACTTGGCAACACAGTTCACTTGGATAATTCAGGTCACAATTGTGAAATAAAGCATAATATGATATTTTGTTCCCCCCAAAAATCCAGCTTCCCTCAAATACAATCAACACAATACCCAGATCAATCATTTTTCTCAGTGAAGTCATCTCCTCAACTCGAAACACTGCAACATTAAATGAGAGTGTCTCAGCCCTGAAGATTCTACACCATTCTCAGATGAAGCTGTCCTCTTTCATGATGGTTAGGTGACAACATTGGATCCCAGAATCATGTTTGCAACATTAAACTGTTACAACATGTGAAATTAGTTCTAAACTACTGACTGATACAACATTTTAACCTGATGCAGTGTGCATAAGCTTATTTAAATATTTACATTTTAAAATGAATGTAACACCTCCAGTAATAACCCTCACATCGATGCAATCTTTCAATAAAGAAGGTGCGATTTATACAATTTTTCCAACTGATATAACTGTCTCAATGTGGTACAGCTTCTCCAATTGATGAAGATATATCAAAATATACCAGTTCTCAGAACTAATCTATCCACAATGTCGAGGGACTAGTTAATTGTTAACTCTTCTGTTATATCAACTTCCATCCTCCTCTCCATCAGAAAATACCTTCAATCAATCTATTGATTCTGAGTCAACTTCACACCTGTGTGAGTGGGAGGGTATGTGAGTGTGAGGGTGGTATATGATAATCAGTAGAAGGTTCCCTTGCCCCCAAAACATGGTTCATCTGATGCCAGGTGACTTCATTGGCTCCAGAGTCATTTCTGAGCATCAGTCCCCCATTGAGATTGTAACATTTTGCTGTCACCTGTGCTTGGTCTTTCCTGCCACTGGAACAGGACATACTCAAAGATGGTGACATGATGGTGCTGTCTGGGACATTGTGAGGGACCGGTTTAGAGTGTGGAAGACAGAATATGGTAGGGGAGATAAGAATGATTGAAGCAAAAATTGATGTTAAGGATCAAAATGTTGGTGCAGAGAAAATAAGGGCTTGAAGCAAAAAAGGACGGAAGTCCAAAATAAAGGTGAACTAAATATTGAAAAGGCATGGCTTAAAGTATTATATCGGATTGGATGGCGTTTGATGAATCAACAATGCAAGTAGTTGGACATGTGTGTATTGGTTTTCGGGATTCAAAAGCGCTGTTACCTAATGTAGACAGTGGACAGTTTGTAAGTAATTTTCTCATAGTTTATTGAGTTTATTAAGAAGTAGCAGTTTAGATCTGATAGGTTCGTAAATTAGATACAAGAAGTAGACAACCGTGCCAATTGTGGATTGTTCACTGATACCAGAGGACTAACAGGCTCTTGCTGCAGAATATTTCAGTCTCATTAAATTGTTTGGGGTACCTTTCTCCTGACTAATCGGGGTGTATGTGAACTCTTCCCTTGGTCATCCTCCTCTCCTTCTGGTCAGTCTTCCACCGGGCTGGTGATGCCTGATCAATGAAGACTTTCCAATGAGAACTGCTGCCTACTGGGTGTTCTTGATGAGAAATGCCCCCTCTGTTCCTCAGTCCATTCTATTCTTTCTCCCTTCTCCAGCGTTTATTTGACTCAGTCCTTCCCCAGCACGGAATATTTCACCTTAAATCTCTTGGTTCCTGCATGGTTTTTCCAGCATAATTTGGTTTTGGACACTTCCTTGTCCCCAGTGCCGTTATCCCAGTGCAGAATTGACCCAGCCCCTGCAGCCTTCCCCTTGCAGCACTTCTCCTGAGGCCTCCTCTCTGTGCCTGGCCCTCATTGTTCATATTTCTCAGGGAAGGTTATTTTCTCTGTGTCAATTACCTGTGCCAATTGTCATTGAGCAGCCATTCATGATGTTGGATGATCATTATCCCCTTGCCTGGAATCATTTGCGAGTTTGTCTACCATTCTTTCTAAGAACAAATACTTCCTATTTTCATAAACAGCTCCTTAATATGAGGGTGTGTTTAGCACCAAGTGATTTGTTGATGGTAGCTCAATGGGTATCATGAAGTCTGTGCTTCTTTTTGTTATTCCCCCCTTTGCATTTGTATGCTTGAAAATTGGAAAGTTGAGTCCAGCTGTACTTTCTGTGTAATAATTCAGGAGGTCTCTCTGGAAAGAAATATCATTCATTGTTGAAAACAAAGATAGAGCCACTACTCGTGACTTGCACAGACTAGTCCATGACTAGGACACAGTTTTGTAGACCCATCTCTTCAACTGTTTTCTGACAATTTCGAATCAATCTGTTCAGGGATGTTATTACACAACTCTGAAGCAAGTGGGACTTGTATTCCAGGGAACCCATGCTCAACAGGATCTGTGGGGGGAGATTAGCCTCTGGCCTTTTCAAAAGTTATCCTGGCTATGTCTAACCTAATACATATCAACAATGAGCTCTCTCAATCTCCAAATCTCCAAGGCAAGCAACTCCTGTATTTCCAGTCTGTTTTTGTAATTATATCTCCCAGTGCAGGCAGCACCCTGATAAACCCCCTGTCCACTCTCTCCAGTGCAATCACATCTTCATTATTATGGGGATCACAGATAGCTCATAATAATCTAGCTCCAGTCTAAGCAACATGTTATACTGTTCCAGCATTTCAGTGAGCTGACAGAAAGTGAGATATCAGTAACTGTAATACAAAAAATAGTAAACCTTTAGTTGTAGAACAATATGAGAGCAACAAACCATTGTAATTCTGCAGAGAAGTACTTGCTTCCTTCTGAGTAATTTTTGATTATGATGCTACAGCAATCCAATTCCCCACTAGCATTCACTCACAAATTACTAATGTTTAACTCATAGCATTTTGAGGAAAGGAAATGAAGGAAAACTAAAATCTTGTGGAATAATTGAAGTGTTTTTGATCATTTATCTAATGCATGCAATGTACATGTTGCAAATAAGATGGGGATATATTTATCATAAATGACACTTTCATTTATTTTCAGAAAGATGATATATGTGAGAAGTGTAGAAAATCCATGAAACCTATTGCTGATATGACGCACAAAAGTTCTGAACAGGTCCTACTGAATGTCCTTTATAGTCAGCTTCTACAGAAGTTCATTGTACAGAGGTTTACAAATTGAAAAAGTGGGTAGTTCACAAATCCGACATATTGATGCACTTCCTTCATGTTCGTTGGCCACCTCTTCTCTGAATCTCGAAATAATTTCCCTCTGATATCTTCAGTCCCATGTTCTGCTTTAACTTGTTTTCTGTTTCTCTTCATAACCACAGACTATTAGATCATCCACGATCCATTCTGGCAGATCATTGATTGTTTCAGGCTGCCTGCAGAAATGCACATCCAGAGCAATGGCAATGTACATTGTTACAATGTGGGGGCCAAACCCCTCTGCTAACTCAAGCCAAAACAATCAGGAAAGCTTGTCTCATCTTGTAACCTGTTAAAATCAGAGTCAGTGAAAGTAAACCCCTGACTTCCACTGTTTAAAGAAAAAAATGCCAATTTATTATTCAACTTCTAACAGTGAACACCACACAGAAACTATTAATAAATCTGAGCACGCCCCCACCCCCCATTTCTTAACTATTTACTATCTGACCTCAATAACACAATTACTAAAAATAGCATTAATTCAATCAGAAATCAACACAGTGCCTCATGATGTCTTTCTTCCAGTCTTCCGAAACTGTTACTTCCTTCTGTCCATCTCATTCTGCTGTCTACTCCTTGGGTCATCTTCTTACTTTTTACTGCTTTTACAGGAAAAGGTGCCTTTTGAGAGATAGTGCCCTTTGAGTTTTCTTTGAGAGCAAGATGCTTTAATTTCTTCAGATGACAGTTGCACGACTGACCAATACCTTCTCATTGGTCCGATGCTGTCACCACATTAAATTCAAGTTCAGTTGATTTGTGGTATCCTGGGCATAATTTAAATTAATTGGTTAAATTTGAATTGTTGTCAAAACAGCAACCAAACCTCACAGGTCCATTTAACAGCCAATTGTCACATGTATCTATTTTGGAACAGTCCCTCTCCCAGCTGCTCTGTACACTGGCAGCTTTGGCTGTACTTTAAATCCAGAAAACACTTACTATGTTAAAGGGACCACACACTCTTTGAACTTTCTAACACCTCCCCCGCCTTAAGAAAGAAATGAACCATCATCATGAAAAATGCCTTTATTCTTCATTTCTGTTTCTAACATTTAATACAATTTTTAAGGTCATAGGTCATTAATCTAAGTTATGCCTCTTATATTAATTCTGCACAAATAAAAAACTTTGGAATCACCACCATCCAATTTTATCTACACTTTCTCTTTCAAATCTGTGATTTAACGCCTGTGAGAGGGGTTGGAGAAGGTGAGGATACTCTCAGGGGAAGTCAGCATCACTGAGAGGGGTGGGCGAGGTGAGGATACTGTCAGGGGCAGTCAGTACCACTGAGAGGGGCTGGGGAAGGTGAGGATATTGTCAGGGGCAGTCAGTATCACTGAGAGGAGCTGGGGAAGGTGAGGATACTGTCAAAGGCAGTCAGAACCACTGACAGGGGCTGGGGAAGGTGATGATACTCTCAGGGGCAGTAAAAAAAGACAAAAAAAGGGTGGCACGGTGGCACAGTGGTTAGCACTGCTGCCTCACAGCGCCAGAGACCCGGGGTCAATTCTTGCCTCAGGCGACTGACTGTACCGAGCTTGCACATTCTCCCCATGTCTGCGTGGGTTTCTCCGGGTGCTCCGGTTTCCTCCCACAGTCCAAAGATGTGCAGGTTAGGTGAATTGGCCATGCTAAATTGTCCACAGTGTTAGGTAAGGGGTAAATGTGGATTGGTTGCGGGTCGGTGTGGACTTGTTGGGCCGAAGGGCCTGTTTCCACACTGTAATTAATCTAATAACACATCTGAAATATCATTTTTATCACACACAACATTACAATTTGTACATTAAAAATCTGCAATATACGATTCCATCAAAATAGACTCATATTTTTGTCTTTAAATCTTTCCAAAAATGTGAGAGGGTTGTCATCAGTGCACACAACCGTCTCTGAAACATTGTCCCTCACAGAAACAATACAATGTTGGAAGGCCAATACCAACCCAATCATTCCTTTTTTGATGGTGGAGAATTTCTCCTAGCAGATATTAAGTTTCTTTGAAAAGTAGCCAATTGGATGCTCAATTCCATCACCAACTTCCTGCATCAATACAGCTCCAACCCCTATATAGCTAGCATCAATTGCAACTTTCAAGGGTTTTTAAAAGTTTGATTTTGCTATAACTGGTGCAGTGGTTAATACAGCTTATAAATTCTCAAATGTTTACTGACATTGGTCCATCCACTGACATTTCCATGGGCCTATCCTAGAGTTGCTTCAATGTCCCTAATGTCTCTGACTCTCCTACTACTGCTGGTAGTGCATTCCACACACCTACCACTCTCTGTGCAAAGAACCGACCTCTGACATCTCTCCAATACTTCCACCAATCACTTCAAAATTATGCCCCCTACTTATAGCCATTTTTGCCCTGGGAAAATGTCCCTGGCGAACCACTCTACCTATGCCTCTCAATGTCTTGTACACCTTGATCAAGTCACCTCTCGTGCTTCTTTGCTGCAATGAGACAAGCCTTGGCTTCCCCAATCTTTCTTCATATGACATGCCCTCCAATCCAGGCAGCATCCTGGTAAATCTACATTGTAACATCTCTAAAGCTTCCGTATCCTTCCCATAATAAGGTGACAAGAAGTTCACCTTTGCCTTTGCAAATTCTCTTTACTTTAAGTTTATTACTAGTTTTGCTTTTTCTAATCAATCAAAGAGCTCTGCACCTGAAGCATATGATCTTTTCATGAACGGCTAAAGATCACTACATCATCCAGATAAATGACATGATTACTTAAATCTGCCACAACTTTGTACATGAGTCTTTCAAATGTGGTTGATGCGTTCTTCATTCCAAAGGGCCCCATTTTGAATTGATATCTCCCATTTGTGTTTACAAATGCAGACACTTCTTTCGCTTTCTCTGATACAGATATCAGCCAATAACCACAGTAAACGCAACTTCATGATATAAGTGGCTCATCCAACTTTCTCTATATCGTCCTTTCACTTTGGTGTCGGATATGAGTCTACCTAAGTTACAGACATTCCTATAGTCCACACGGAATCATTGAGTCCCGTCAGATTTGGGAGCTAAAATGATTGACAAACTCCACTCATTCTAATTCGGTTTGATGACATCGTCATTGAGCATCACATTCACTTCCATCTCTACCTGTGTGGCTGCGATAGAATTTAGCTGTAGGGGTATTGTTTCATTGGAACAGTATGCCCTACTTCCACCTCATGCACAAGAGCATTATCCCTTCCAATTCAATTCCTACGTATGTCCTCATGACACGACAACAAACTTTTCAACTTGTTTCTTTGCTCCCGAGACCGATAATTCACTCTCCTATCTCATTCTTCAATGACCTCCTTGTTATTTGATGTGTTTTGCGGCACATCAAACTCCACGACATCTGGATTTCGTTCCTCACTCTGTGGGCAGTAACTAACACCTGTTTCTTCAGTTGTCTGATTCTATTATAGTAAGGTTTCAACATATTGACATGTCATACTTGATACAGTTTTTCTCTGTCAGGTGCTGGAGATCCGAGTGGAAAATTGTGGTGCAAAAAAAGCACAGCAGTTCAGGCAGCATCCAAGGCACAGGAGAGTCGACATTTCAAGCATAAGCTCTTCATCAGGAATGGTTGGGGGATGGGGAGCAAAGGGGACTGGGAGATAAATGGTAGGGGGTGGGGCTGGGGGGCGAAGGGAGGTGAGAATGTGATAAGTCGATTATGGTGGTGGGTGATAATGATAGGTTGGTGAGGAGGGTGTAGTGGATAGGTGGGAAGGGAAATGGACAGGTCGGACAGTTCAAGAGGGCAGTGCTGAGTTGGAAGGTTGAATTTGGGATACGGTGGGGGGAGGGGAAATGAGGAAACTGGTGAAATCAACATTGATCCTGTGTGGTTGAATTTTGTTAACGTCACAAAATCAACAAACCCCCAACTCCCAAAAGTAGTCAGCGGGACATTGAGAAACGCATATTTTAAGGAGATCTCAGTTACCTTTACTAATAATGAGGTGGTTATGGTACGGGGTTTTAACTTTCCAAACATAGACTGGGACTGCCACTGTGTCAAGGGTTTAAATGGAGAGAAATGTGTTCAATGTATACAAGAACATTTTCTGATTGAGTATGTGGACGTACCTACTAGAGAAAGTGCAAAACTTGACCTAGTCTTGGGAAACAGGGAAAGTGACTGAGGTGTCGGTGGGGCAGCACTTTGAGGCCAACAACTATAATGTTGATGTAGGTGAACAGTGCTGTTACGTCGAATGAGATCATTGTTTCATCTATTTATGTGATTTATGTATTTTATGTGATGATCTTTGATGATTTTTAGATGCAGTACAACCCATGGACAAAACCAACATCATCTACAAAATTCCATGCAAGGACTGCCACAAACACTACGTAGGACAAACAGGAAAAAAGTTAGCCACCAGGATACATGAACACCAGCTAGCCACAAAAAGACACGGCCTTCTCTCCCTCGTAGCCCTACACACGGAGGAAAAAAAACACCAATTCAACTGGGACAACACATCTATCCTGGGACAGGCTAAGCAAAGACATGCCAGAGAATTCCTAGAGCCTGGCACTCCAACCACAGCGCCATAAACAAACACATAGATCCAGATACCATCTATCAACCCATCAGAAAACGAACAGGAAATGACATCATCGCAAACCCCAGGAATCCCATCCAGGACAAACATCTACATTGAAAACAGGAGACAACAGCTTCGCTTCACTTGGAGGTCACCACTGACGATGTTACCTAGCCAGGTAATGAAACGTCTGGATATCAAACCTACAGCTCAGCGAGCAAACCAACACCCCATTAGTCTGAACTCACATTACCCCCAAGTTCTCTGGCCACTCCAGCTGCCTAGCCAATTTTTCAGATGAAATTAAAAAGACTTCAACATCTTTCTCACGTGGCAATGTTTTAGCAGATTTGAGAGCATCGTTATCTTCTCCCTTCACCTCTATCCTGTAAACTTGGCTGTGTTGACTAATTCACAACTTTTGAAGTTCAAACTCTCTCTCTCTCTCTCTCTCTCTCTCTCTCTCTCTCTTTCTTCTCTCTCTCTTTCGCATTGTTCCACTAAGAATCTTCTCTCCATTTCGTTCTCCTCTAACTCAAACTGTTTCATCTGTAATTGAATGTTAGCCATTTCCAAAGATTCTAATGGCCTTTCCAGCACATTTAAATGTTGAGTTATTTTGGTAACAACCTCAACGTTTCTCAGAGATTCAGGCAACCCCAGCTCCAGCCGGTCTGCAATTTGCAGTGGTTTTTCCTTGTTCACCTTTTGTAAAACTCCCAAAGTCGCTTCTTCCACCCCAAGAAAACTTTAAGTAACCGAAAGTGCCATTTCATCACTTTTAATCTAACCAGCTACAAGTAGCCAACATTAAACAGATTTTCCTCACCTAAATTTTATTTCCTTACCTAAATTCCTCTGTGGCCTTTTGCATCCCAAATCTGTTCAAATCCCAGACCTGATCCATCCAGATCTATCTAAACCAGTCCAATTCCAGGATGATGAGCCCCCAATCTGTTATAACGTTGAGGTCGCACCCCTCTGCTAATTAAAACTAAAAGACCCAGAAACGCTTGTCTTGCCTTGTAACCTTTTTAAATCCTAGTGACTGTAAGAAAACCCCTGACTTCCATCATTTAAACAAAGCGTAATCATTTATTTTCTTATTTTAGTTCCTTGAGTTAGAGAATAGGGCCCCTCAAGGAATAAAGTGGTCATGTATGTGTAGAACTGCCAGAGTTAAAAATTACAGAACACCAGGTTATCGTCCAACAGGTTTAAATGGAAACACACCAGCTTTCATAGCATCGCTCCTTCATCAGGAGATAGTCTATCATGTGATGAAGGAGCGTCGCTCCAAAAGCTAGTGTACTTCCAATTAAACCTGTTGGACTATAACCTGGTGTTGTGTAATTTTTATCTTTGTACACCTCAATCCAACACCGGCATCTCCAAATTAGAACTGCCAGGAGATGTGTGAGGGTCTCAATGAATACAATTCGCCTGAATGGGACAACTTACTTCCAGAATATTTGAATAACAAATTGTCAAAGTAGATAGAATTCTTGAAAGTTTGTGATGTGAATCCTGCTGCACTGGATCATTTGTTAGAGTCATTTTAGGAAATCATGTACCCAAAGGGGACTTGGCTGATGGGAATTTGTTGTCTTTTTTGTGGAAACTTGATGTGTGAAGTCTGTTATAAAGCAGAGAAGTGCTGAGAGTAGTGAGTTGAAATCAGAAAATGCAGGCCTAAAACAGTTACTTGATGTCTCAGAGGTTTACAGTCATGAAAGGGCACTTGTCCAGTTAGAAAACACAGAATAAAAGGAAAGGGCTAATCCCTGACTGTGGTCAATCAGGAGAGAACAGTTTGCTCCTCAAATTATAGAATTCCATTTGAGACAGTGAACAGGAATGCCAAGAAGGCACAGAGGCAGGTTCACAAGTGAATAATGAAGATTCAGTAACTTGGAAGTAAATATCAAAATCTCCAGGAAGCACTTCAAGTATTGCATCAAGCACAGATTGAGCAACACAGGATGAATGCTGACCATTTTAGATACCAATGAGAGATATAGAACACAGAATGTTGCAGTGCAGTACAGGCCCTTCAGCCCTCGATGTTGCACCGACCTGTGAAGTTAATCTGATGGCCATCAAACCGACACCATTCCATTATTATCCATATTTATTCCCAATGCCCATTTAAATGCCCTTAACGTTGGTGAGTCTACTACTTTTGCAGGCAGACATTCCATGCCCCTACTATTCTCTGAGTAAAGAAATTAACCCTCATACCTGCCCTAAATCTGTCACCCCTCAATTTAAAGCTATGACTCTTCGTGTAAGCCTTC
Organism: Hemiscyllium ocellatum; assembly: GCF_020745735.1. Taxonomy (NCBI): domain Eukaryota; kingdom Metazoa; phylum Chordata; class Chondrichthyes; order Orectolobiformes; family Hemiscylliidae; genus Hemiscyllium; species Hemiscyllium ocellatum. Next base: position 5,806,455 of record NC_083412.1, read on the forward strand.
ACCATCTGAGGAAAAAGGCTCTCACTGTCCACCCGATCCTCTCTGATGCCTTGAAATCACAGCTTCCCAGCCAGAGAGGCCTGTGTTGTGAGACCTGGACAGAGATGAGGCGATGAAAAGGGTGATGCCGTATGCGATACATCAGGGTAGGAAATATGATTATAATCCCGATCCCGGCACACCTCCAACATACTCGGATTGCTGTATCCACCTGTACCAATCTGATACACTCCCAATGTATAGCCCAATAATTAAATGACAGTTCAACAACCTAACTGAGGGTAAACACAATTGCTCAGTGATTGGGCCATAAGCCAGGGGTTTGGAAAAGTGAGATGAACAAACTGCAGAACAAGAAACAACGTTAGTTCAGAGTGAGAATCAATCCAGCCAGGAGAAGCACTCTGATCTATGGAGTGTCAGAGGGCTGTGACATACTTTTCTGATACACCTGAGTCATAGATGGACTGGAAAGAGAATTTAGAGAAAGCCGGACCCCAACCCCAATTGATTCCCGTATCTCTGTCATGAACCCTGGAGAGAGAGAGTCACAGGGAGAGAGAGAGAAAGAGAGAGAAAGAGGGAGAGATAATAATCAGGAATAAAATTAAGTTTGAACTGTAATCCTTTGTTTGATGGAGTAAGACCACATGAGTAAATGTGTGTTTGCAGAAATAAATTGGTTAAGAGTGTGTATATAATATTTCACAGGCAATAAGGCCAATGAGTACAATTTTATTTGTTCATTCATGGGATGTGGCCATCTCTAGCCAGGCCAGCATTTAATACCCATTACCTAATTGCCTCCTGGGGGGGCGGGGTTAAGTGGTGGTTAAGTGGCAATCAGATTGCTGTGGGTCTGGGATCACACATAGGCCTGACCAGGTAAGGATGGCAGATTCCCTTCCCTAATGGATATTTGAGAACCAGATGGTTTTTCCTACAATAGACAGTTATATCATGGTCATCATTAGACAGCCACGGCTAACAAAGGAATGTTATCAAAGAAAAAGGGAGAGCCTATAAATTGGCTAAATTCACTGGGAAATAAGAAGATTCGGAACTATACGTGTTCGAGGTGAGCTGCTGGCATGGATTGAGGATTGACTGTCTGACGGAAGAAAGAGAGTTGTGATAAAAAGGTTCTTTATCAGAAGGGCAGCCAGTGACAAATGGTGTCCTGCAAGGTTCAGTGTTGGGGCTGCAGCTGTTCACTTAATATAGTAATGAACTGGACAAAGGGACTGGGGGGCATTCTGGCGAAGTTCACCGATGATATGAAGTGAGGTAGACAGGAAGGTAGAACTGAGGAGGTGGGGAGGCTGCAGAAAGATTTAGACAGTTTAGGAGAATAGACCAAGAAATAGTTGATGAAATTCAACGTGAGCAAATGCGTGGTCTTGCACTTTGGAAAAAAGAATACAGGCATGGGATATTTTCTAAACGGTGACAAAATTCATAAAGCCGAAGTACAGAGGGCGTGCTAGTCCAGGATTCTCTAAAGTTTAACTTGCAGGCTGAGTCTGCATAAGCCTTTCTTCAGGAATGAGGAAGAGCTTATCCCTGAAACATCGATTCTTCTACTCCTTGGATGCTGCCTGACCTGCTGCGCTTTTTCAGCAAGACATTTTTCAGCTCCAGGTTTGGGCCCCACACCTCAGGAAGGACATATTGGCACTGGATCGTGTCCAGCAGAGATTCACATGTCCCTGGACTGTTAGGCCGAACATACAATGAATGGCTGAAGATCTGGGATTGTATTCATTGGAGTTTAGAAGGTTGAGGGGAGATTGCATAAAAACTTACAAGAGAATGCATGGCTTAGAAAGGATGGATGTGGTAAGTTGTTTCCATGAGGTGAGGAGACTAGGACCAATGGGGGTGGTCTTAGAATTAGGGGGGTCAATTTAGAATGGAAATGCGGAGACATATCTTCAGCCAGAATGTTGTGGGCCTGTGGAATTCATTGCCACGGAGTGTAATGGAGGCTGGGATGTTAAATGTCTTCAGGCCAGTGTTTGATAAATTCCGGATTTCGCAAGGAATTAAGGGCTACGGGGAGAGTGCGGGTATGTGGAGTTGAAATGCCTTTCAGCCATGATTAAATGATGGAGTGGACTTGATGGGTCGACTGCCTTACTTCCAGTCCTATGTCTTATGGTCTTTCGGTCTTTGGTCTAATATGGTCATCACCCCCTTGGTCAGAGACGCCAAAATCTGCATATTCCAGAGGAATAGTCAATATTATGGATGAAAGAATCTAGAGAATCATCAATAATGTCACATCATAAACAGAAAATACAAGAACAATTCATTTCCAGGATTCTTCAGTCGCATAACTCTGGACAGCAACACTACATAACATTTGAACCATGGACACATTACAGAGACAGCCTCTGCTTGAACCACATTAATTGGGTAATAGTCAAGTTACATTGTGATGCATAACTTCTTTATGAGGTGTGATATTCTAATTGTTACATGGAATAAAGGTTTAAATATACGTTTCATTATTTGATTGTCAATGAGATTTTTTAGTAAATCACCTAATTAAAGGTAGCTTGTGGTAATTTACCCATCAACAACAGAAAATGTAAAAAGCATTACAAGAATGAACATAGAAAGGGGTCTAGGCAGACATATTTACAATTCCCTGCAAGTGGCAAAATGGTGGATAAAGTGCTCAAGCTTGCATTCAGCAGCTGGGACAGAGAGTATAAAAATTGCCAAGTCATGTTACAGCTGCAAAGAACTTTAGCAAAGCCACAGTTGGATTGTTGTCCACAACTCTTGTCACCAAATTACCAGAAGGATGTAGAGGTTTGGAGAAGGAACAGAAAGGATTTGCCAGGATGTCGCCTGGGTCGGAGGTTCTGAGGTCTGAGGAGAGGTTGGACACACTTTGTTTGTTTTCATTCGAAGTGTAAAGCCGGGGGGAGTGGGGTGGTGGTGATGGGGGTGGTGGGAGTGTAAGTGGGGGACATGATCTGATTATGATTACGAGAGGCATAGATGGAATGGATAGTTGGAGTCTTTTCTAGCCAGGGTAGAAATGTTAATTACTAGGCAACATTGGGTGAAAGTAAAAGGGTAAAGGTTTGAAGAAGATATGAGAGGCTTTTTTTTAATATACTGAGGGTGGCAAATGCTTGGAATGCGCAGTCAGAGGAGGTGGTAGAAACAGCTACTATCGCAATGTTTAAGAGGCATCTTGGCAGACGAATGAACAGTCATGGAATAGAGGGATATGGAGCACAGAGAGGGAAAAGGTTTCTAGTTTAAACAAGTCTTGTATGTCAATGTGGGCCGGAGGACTTGTTCCTGGGGTGGTTTTTTTTTTGTTTTTTGACAAGTAATCGCTGTTTTTTGAGGGAAGAGTAAGTGTTAGAACAGAAGTGAGGGAAATGGCTCTGCCAAGTCCTAGGGCCCTGATATCCACAGTTGTAGGGAATCCTCAATAGTGGAAAACATTGGACATTTTTGAGGCACTCTGTGGAAAATGACATCTTCCGAACAGATGTGATGGAGATGGAGATTCTGGGGGAATGGAATGGAGTCTTTATAGCAAGCAGAGTGTGAAAATGTAAAACCATGGTAACTGTGGGTGTCATGGATTGTAATGGATATTGGCGACCAGCCTACCACAGGAAATGGGAACCAAGATGTCACGGAAGAGAAGGAGGAGTCAGAGATAGACCAGGTGGAATGGACAGCATGATGGGAAATGGAAGCAAAATTGTTATTCCTTTCTCAATTCCGGATGAGAGATTAATGTCATTATCGATGTGGGGGTGAAAGAATAGTGGGGAGTGACCCCTGTAAGTTTGGAACAAGAAAATTTCCAAATACCTCACAAAGAGACTGGTATAACTGAGGCCAATGGCTGCTCACTTGATTTGAAGGAAGCGAGAGGAGATGAAGGAAGGTTATCCAGAGAACCATAGGCATGTATAGCACAGAAACAGACTCTTCAGTCCAAATTGTCCATGCCAAACAGATATCCTAAATTAATCTAGTTCCATTTACCTGTATTTGACCCATAGCCCTCTAAACCCTTCCTGTTCAGATACTCATTCAATTGATTTATAAATATTGCAATTGTACCAGCCTCCACCACTTCCTCTGGCAGCTCATTCCATACACGTACCACCCTCTGCGTGAAAAAGTTAAGCCTTTGTTTCCTTTTAAAATTTTCCCCACTTACCCCAAAACCTATGCTCTCTACTTCTGGACTCTCCCACCCCAGGTCAAATACCTTGTCAATTTTACATAACTCTACAAGATTGGTTGGTTAGCTCATATGGTTAGAGCGTGGTGCTAATAATGCAAAGGTTGTGGGTTCAACCCCCCACTGACCAGGTGTAGCATTAGGGTTTGCAATGTCAGGTTGACACTGGGAGGGTCTGTGTTTGTCATTGCCTCAAGATGGTCAGCACTGTTACCTCCCAGCACCAGGGACCCGGGTTCGATTCCAGCCTCAGTCAATTGCCTATGTGGAGTTTGCACGTTGTCCCCATGTCAGCATGGGTATCCTCTGGATTCTCTGGTCTCCTCTCCCAATCAAGTGATGTGCCAGTCAGGACAATTGGCCATACTAAAGTACCCATAGTGCTCCGAGATGTGTGAGTTAGGTGCATTGCCTTGGGTAAATATAGAGTAGGGGAATGGGTCTGGGTGTGTTACTCCTTGGAAGGCTTGGTGTGGACTTGTTGGGCCAAATGACCTGTTTCCACACTGTAGGGATTCTTCTCTGGCTAAGATTACCCCTTAGCCTCTGACACTCCAGGGAAAACAGCCGCTCTTTATAGCTCAAAACCCTCCAACGCAGGCAGCATACTTATAAATCTTATGTGAACCCACTCAAGTCTCACAACATCCTTCCTCCAATGGCATGCAATATTCCAAAAGCAGCCTCACCAAAATCATGTAAAATCTGCAGGCAGTTAAAGCAAGCAGTCAATCTACATAACCTTCTCTGAATTCTTACTTCAGAAATAGAAACCGTCTGACTTAAGATTGGGATACAGACTCCAACCTCACCTTTAATGCGTTGTCTGAGCTGAGATGTCACCTTTTTTTTTATAAAACCTTAAATTATCTTGAGATTCTGACTTTAAAGAAGTCTCGGGTTTTATGTATTAATGAATTGAAACCTGAAGTCCATTCTAAAAGATGAAAGACTTATAAACAATCTCGGCTTGTTCAATGTATTGTTTTAATAGTATGACACTGTGATCTTTTGCTATAAATTTTTGTCCTATGATCCTGCCCCACTCGTTACCTGAGCAGTGCTCTGAAAGCTAGTACTTCCAAATAAACCCATTGGAGTATAACCTGGTGTTGTGTGTCTTTTTTTTTACTTTATCCACCCAGTCAAGCAGTGGCATCTCCACATCATCGTTACAGTAAGGAGATCAGAACTGAGCACAATACTCCAGGAGCAGCCTCACCAGCACCTTTTATAGTCGCAGCAGAACCTCCTTGCTCTTAAATCCAATCCCTCTGGCAATGAAATCCAATATTACATTCGCCTTCCTGATCACCTATTGCACCTGCAAAGCAATTTTTAGCGACTCATGTCCGAGCACTCTGCAGTCCCTCTGCACAACAGCATGCTGCAATCTTTCCCCACTTAAATAATAGTCTGACCGATTATTGTCCCTTCCAATGTGGATAATCTCACATTTACCAATATTGCACTCTATCTGTCAGACCCTTGCCCCCTCACTTAACTTATTGGAATCTCTCTGCAGACCCTCCACATCCTCTGCACTGTTTGCCTTTCCACTCTATTTAATGTTATCAGCAAACTTGGATACATTACACTCGGTCTCCTTTTCTGAATCATTTATATATATCATGAACAGCTATGAGCCCAACAACGAATCTGACTGATCCTTTGTCAGTTCTTTTCTCTCCTTACAGATGTTGCCAGACCTGCTGAGATTTTCCAGCATTTTCTCTTTTGGTTTCAGATTCCAATCTCCCCAGTAATTTGCTTTTATCCATTCTTATCTCTGTTGATGAGTCTTTTATGCGGCACCTTATCAAAAGCCTTCTGGTAATCCCAATATACAACATCCAGCTCTTTCTCTTCATCCACTGCGTTTGTTACATCCTCAAATAACTCCAGTAAGTTTGTCAAACACAACCTTCCCTTCCTGAATCCATGCTGTGCCTGTCTGATAGAACCCTTTCCATTAAGATGTCTCACTATTCCTTCTTTAATGATAGCCTCCAGCATTTTCCTGACTACAGATGTTGAGCGAACTGGCCTCTCGTTACCTGTCTTTTGCATGCATCCTTTTTTAAACAGTGGCATGACATTTTCTGCTTTCCAGTCCACCAGGATCTGCTTGCAGTCCAGTGAATTCCAGTAAATTACCACTAATGCATCTTCTATGACTTCCGCCATATCTTTCAGCTCGCTGGGTTGCATTCCATCAGGACCAGGGAACTAATCTACCGTGAGTGTCTCAAGTTTGCTCAACACTACCCTTTTAGTGATATCAATTGATTTGAGTTCATCACCACCTAAACATCATTCTTTGGCGTGTTAGACACATCTTCCACTGTGAAGACTGACACAAAATAATCATTCAAGGCCTCGACTGTTTCAGCTTTACCCAACATTGATTTCTTTTGTTCATCTTGCAAGGGACCTAAATCCACTTTGCCACCTTTTTCTGCTTTGTATATTTATAAAAAAAACCTTTCCTATCTGTTTATATTCTGTGCCAGTTTGTATTCATAATCGTTCTTTTCTTTATTTCTTGTTTTGTGGTTTTTCTGCTGCTTTTTAAAGTTTTTCCCAAACCTCCATATCCCATTACTTTGTAAGCCTGTGCTTTTGATTGGAATCCTTCCTTTATGTCCCTGGTTTTCCGAGGCTGGCTCTTCCGACCCTTGCCATCCTTGTTTTTACCGGAATATACTTTCCTTGAGCACTGTGAGAATTCACTTTGAAACTCCTCCACTGTTTCTAAACTGTTCCACCATGTAACTTGTGGCCCCAGTCTAATTGACCAACTCCTTCCTCATCCTAATATACTCTCCACTTGGAGACTATCATCTAAAGCCAGAACACTTTTTCACTCTACATTTGTATCCAAAATTCGATTGTGCTGTGATCACTCTTTCCAAGAGGATCCTTAACTACTCGATTATTAATCTTACCAGCCTCATTACACAGGACCAGACCTAAGATTGCACACTCCCTTGTAGGTTTGTTCAAGAAATTTATCATGGATGACTTCTGTGAAATCCTCTTCAAAACGTCAGCCAATCAATGTGCATCTAAAATCCTCTGTGACATTGCCGTTCCATTCTCTCATGTGTCAGAGATTTCTTGATGGATCGTCTGTGCCACTGTCGCATTAGTATTGGGTGGCCTATAGACTACTCCCAGCAGTGACTTCTTCCCCTTACATTCCTGATCTCCGCCCAAATGGATTCAACATTTTGCTCCTTAGATCCTATAAGATCCCTCCCTATTGATCTCATCTAATCCTTAATTAAGACCATGACCCCACCTCCCTTACCATCCTGCCTATTCTTCCTAATTACCTGAAACCCTTCACAATTAATTCACGAGTCAGGATTGTCATCACCATCCTGCAACCACGTTTCTGTAATGGCAACTAAATCATACCCCTTTTGTACTGATTTGTCCAACAAGTTCATCGACTTTGTTCGGAATACTACGGACTTTGATAAAGTGCCCTTATACCCACAGTCCCTTTAGAGTCTAGCAATCTTCCTGTCTTCTGCCTATTATTCTATCACCCAATTTGACCTTTTTTTCTAATTTTTGCTTTGATCTCTGCATTACATCTTTCTGCCTTCTTCTGATACTTGGAATATTGTATGCTGTTCTGGTCTCCAAATTACCTGGAGTATTGTGTGCAGTTCTGGTCTCCAAATTTGAGGAAAGACATTCTGGCTACTGAGGGAGTGCAGCGTAGGTTCACAAGGTCAATTCCTGGAATGGCGGGACTACGTTACTCTGAAAGACTGGAACAACTGGGCTTGTATACCCTTGAGTTTAGAAGACTGAGAGGGGATCTGATTGAGATATATAAGATTATTAAAGGATTGGACGCTCTGGAGGCATGTTTCGGCTGATGGGTGAATGCCGAACCAGAGGACACAGCTTAAAAATATGGGGTAGACTATTTAGGACAAAGATGAGGAGAAACCTCTTCATCCAGAGAGTGGTGGTGTGTGGAATGCTCTGCCCCAGAGGGCAGTGGAGGCCCAACCTCTGGATTCATTTAAGAAAGAGTTGTATAGAGATCTCAAGGATAACGAAATCAAGGGTTATGGAGATAAGGCAGGAACAGGATACTGATTAAGGATGATCAGCCATGATCATATTGAATGGTGGTGCAGCCTCAAAGGGCAGGATGGCCTACTCTTGCACTTATTGTCCATTGTCTATTATCTATTGCCTTTCTGCTTGGACTCCCATCTCCTTGCCATTTTAGTCTTCCCTTTCTCACAGTCTCTCTGCTCATTCCATCAACCTTTACACAAACTGAAGCATCTTCTGACCCGATGTTCTGGTTCCCACACAGCTGACAACTTATTTTAAAGCTTCCCCAACAGCTCAAATAAACCTGTGTACGAGGATATTGGTCTCCCTCGAGTTCAGGTAAAACCCATCCCTTTTTAACAGGTCATACCTTGCCCAGAGGAGAACCCAATGATCCACAAATCTGAAACCCTGCCTCTTGCACCAACTCTTCAGCCACACACGTGTGTGCCATATCTTCCTATCCTTGCCCTCACTGGCACAGGCAGCAACCCAAAGATTACAACCCTTGAGGTTCTTCATTTTTGTTTTCTTCCTAACTTCCTAAATTCAATTTTCAGGTCCTCATCCCTTTTCCTCGCTATGTCTTTGGTACCATGACTTCTGGCTGATCATCCTACCCTACAAGAATGTTGTAGACTCAATCCAAGACATCCCTAACACTGGCAACCCGGGAGTCAACATATCATCCAGGAATCTCATTCTCATCCACAGAATCTCTTCTCTCTTCCCCGAACCAATGAATCCCCTCCCACTATTGCTCTCCCCTTCTGTCCCCCTTTCCTCTGATCTACAGGGTTGGAGCCAGTGCCAGAAACCTGGACATAGTGGCTTTCCCCTGGTAAAGTTAAAAATCACAAAACGCCAAGTTATAGTCCAACAAGTTTAATTGGAAGCACTGGCTTTCGGAGCGCTGCTCCTTCATCAGGTAGTTGCAGAGGACTCCATAAACATCTGATGAAGGCTTCCAATTAAACCTGTTGGACTATCACCTGGTGTTGCGTGATTTTTAACTTTGTACATCCTAGTCTATCACGGCATTTCCCCTGGTAGGTTGTCTCCCGCAGCAGTACCCAAAATGGTATTCCTGTTATTGAGGGGAACAGCCACAGTTAGACAGGATAGTGAAGAAGGTGTTTGGCATGCTCTCCTTCATTCGTCTGCATTGAGTACAGGAGTTGGGAGGTCATGCTGTCAGGACTTTGGTTAGGCCACTTTTGGAATATTGTGTGCAGTTCTGGTCTCCCTGCTAGAGGAAGGATGTTATGAAACTTGAAAGGGTTCAGAAAAGATTTACAAGGATGCTGTCAGGGTTGGAGGATTTGAGCTACAGGAAGAGGTTGAACAGGCTGGGGCTGTTTTCCCTGTAGTGTCAGAGGCTGAGGTGTGACCTTACAGTGGTCTTTAAAATATTGGGGGGGCATGGATACGGTAAGCAGATTAGGTCTGGGGTTGAGGAGTCCAGAACTAGAGATCACAGCTTTAGGTTGAGAGCGGAAAGATTTAATAGGCTACTGAGGGAAACAAGAGAGGAAATAGCTGGAGCTTTAACGGATACCTTTGCATATCCTTGACCATGTGTGAGGACTGGAGAATTGCTAATGTTGTCCCATTGTATAACAAGGGTAGCAAGGATACTCAAGGTAATTATAGACTGGTGAGCCTGACGTCAATGGTAGGGAAACTGCAGGAGAAGATAATGAGGGAAAGGAAATATTTACATTTGGACGAAAATGGACTTATCAGTGATAGGCAACATGCTTTTGTGCAGAGAAGGTCATGCCTTTCCAACTTAATAGAATCCTTTGAGGAAGTGACCAAGTTGATTGATGAGGTAAGGGCTATAGATGTCATATATATGGACCCAGTAAGGCATTTGATAAGGTTCCCCATGGTAGGCTGATGGAGAAATTGAAGTCACATGGCACCAGGATGTAAGAGCTAGATGGATAGAGAACTGGCTGGGCAACAGGAAACAGAGAGTAATAATGGAAGGGAGCTTCTCAAAATGGAAACCTGTGACCAGTGGTGTTCCACAGGGATCCGCAGGGACCACTGTTGTTTGTGTAGGTTGTCTGATTAGCAAGTTTGCAGATGACACTAAGATTGTTGGAATAGCAGATAATGAAGTGTCTGTCAGAGAATGTAGCAGAATTTGGAGAGTTGGGCCGAGAAATGACAGATGGCTTTCAATCTGGGCAAATGTGAGATGATGCATTTTGAAAGGTCCAATTCAAGAGCAAACCCCTCAGTAAATGGAAAAGTCCTGGGGAGAATTGATGTACAGAGAGATCTGGGTGTTCAGGCCCATTGCTCCCTGAAGGTGGCAACGCAGGTCAAGAGAGTGGTCAAGAAGGCACATGGCATGCTTTTCTTCATCGGACAGGGCATTGAGTACAAGAGTTGGCAGGTACTGTTACAGTTGGACAAGACTTTGGTTCGGCCACATTTGGAATACTGCGCATAGTTCTGGTCACCACATTACCAAAAGGGTGTGCATGCTTTGGACCGAGTACGGAGGAGGTTCACCAGGATGTTACCTGGTATGGAGGGTGCTAGCCATGAAGAGAGGTTGAATAGATTAGGATTATTTTCATGAGAAAGAGAGAGGTTAAGTTGGGACCTGATTGAGGCCGACAAAATCATGAGGGGGAGAGACAGGGTGGATAGCAAGAAGCTTTTTCCCAGAGTTGGGGACTCAATTAGTTGGGGTCATGGGTTCAAGGTGAGAGTGGAAAGGTTTAAGGGTGGTATGCATGGAAAGTTCTTTACACATCGGGTGGTGGGTGCCTGGAGGTGGTAGAGGTGGGCACAATACCATAATTTAAGATGTATCTAGACAGATACACGCATGGGCAAGGGGCAGAGGCATACAGATCCTTAGAAAATGGGCATCACATTTAGATCGAGGATCTGGAACGGTGCAGCCTTGGAAGGCCGAATGGCCTGTTTTGGTGCTGTAATGTCCTTTGTTCTAGGTACCTCGGGGGGCAATGTTTTCAAGAAATTGGTGCTGCGTGTATGGAATGAGCTACCAGAGGAAGTGGTGGAAGTTGGTGCAATTGTAACATTCAAAAGGCATCTGGATGAGTATATGAATAGGAAGGGTTTAGGGGGATAGTGGCCAATTGCTGGCAAATAGGACCAGATTGATTTAGGATACTGGGTCAGCATGGATGAGTTGGACCAAAGGGTTTGTTTCCATGCTTGACATTTCCATGAACCCTCTGACACCATGAGATTTCTGAGAGTAGTAATTGAGTAACTCTGCTCCAGGATTTCAACTTTCACATCATAAGTTGGAATGGGAACAGTTTTAAGGATTTAGCGGGGACAGATTTCTTGAAATGCATCCAGGGAAACTTCTTTGTATCAATATGTAGAAGGCACAACATGGGATGATGTAATGTTGGTGTAAGTTCTGGGGGAAGGGGCAAGACAATTTATCAGTAGAGGAGGATTTTAGTAATAGCGATCACAACACAGCACAAATTTGTTATGGACAAGGAAAGAACTGGCCTGCAGACTGGGAGTAGGCAGATTTTATTAAAACATAGCATGATATGGCAAAAGGTGAGTGGAAACACCTCCTTGGGGGTAAGTCTACAACGGAGCAGTTGGTGGGATGGGGGCGCAGGTGGTGGGATTCAAACAGGAAGTGGGGAGCTGTCAAACATGTACCTTTTAAGGGGAAATGGAGCAGCAATGAGTTGAGAGAACCCTAGATGTCAAAGACAATTCAGGGCTGGATAAAGCAGAGAAGTAGAGATTTTAACAAGTCCGAAGGAAGCAATTTAGCTGCAGCCAAGGAGGAATATAGGGAGAGCAAGATGGAACTGAAGGATGCAATCAGAGCAATACGAAAAAGGACTTGTGAACAGGATTAGGGAGCATCAGAAGATATTTTATAAACATATTCAAGGGAAAAAGTTTAACCAGGCATAGAATTAGGCCCAAGGGGGCAACCGATGTGTGAATCTACAGGATATTGGTAGGGAGCTAAATGAATATTTATTTTCAGTCTTCACTCTGGGAAAGGAATTGAATTCAGACAAGGATCCTACACAATTTGACATTGGAAATAGAGTTTTTGGAAGCAATGCCAGGCTTAAAACAAACAAATTGCTGGCCAGGATGAATTGTATCCGAGGGCAGGAAATTGCAGAGACTCTGAGACAAAGTTTGAATTCTTCTCTGGCCACAGGACAATGCCAGAGGGACTACGAGGACGGTTAAGGTGGTTCCACGTTTTTAAGAAGGATGGAAGAGATGAATAAGGAAATTACAGACCGATGAATCTCATGTCAGTCGTGGGGAAAATTGGAGAAAATTCTGAAGGAGCAAATTCATATCCACTTGGAATTCCTGATGAAGGGCTGACGCTGAAATTGTCAATTCACCTGCTCCTCGATGCTGCCTGACCTGATGTGCTTTTCCAGCGCCACACTGTTCGACTTTGATCTCCAGCTTCTGCAGTTCTCATTTCTCCATATCCCGTGAAACCTTTCCTATCTATGTATTTGCCCAAACATCTTCTAAATGTTGTTAATATACCCGCCTCAATCAATTCAGCTGGCAGCTCATTCTCAATGTGTACCACCCTCTGTGTAAAAACGTTGCTCCTCAGATTCCCTTTTATTCTTTCCCCTCTAACCTTTCCACTCTCGATCTCGATTCTTTAACCCTGGGAAAAAGACTGAGTTCATTCACCCTATCCATGCCTCTCCTGATCTTATGCATCTCTATAAGGCCCCCCTCAGTTAACTACGCTCGAGAGAAAAAGGTCCTCACTTGTCTAAAGTCTCCTTTTCACTCAGAACCTTGAGTACTTGGCAACATCCTTGTAAATTTCTTCTGCATTCTTTCCAGTTTAATAACATCCTTCCCACAACAAGGTGACCAAACCTGAACACAATCCTCCAAATATGGCATCACCAACGCCCGGTACAACTGCAGCACAACTTCCCAACTTCTATACCCAATGCTCCGACTGATGAAGGCCAGTGGGCCAAAAGCCTTCTTTCCTGCCCTGTCTACCTGTGTCTCCACTTTCAGAGAACTACATGCCTCAACTCCAAGGTCCCTCTGTTCAACTACACTCCTTAAGGACCTACCATTCACCATGAAACTCCTACTTTGACTTGACTTTCCAAACTTCAAGGTCTGTATATTTTAAACCCCATTTGCCATATATGAATATAAGGGATAAGAGCAGGAATAGACTAATTAACCCATCCAAGCCTAATCTGCCACTTCCTCCGAATGTTGCTGATCTTGTGTCGGCTCCAACTCCACTTTCCTTGCCACTTTCCATACTCTTCAACTCATCGCTCATAATTTGTTTCTCTTCATTCTTCCTTCCAACTTAGATACTTGCACATCCTCCCAGATTGAAGGTCATTAGCTTGACATTTTTTTCACTGACTGAACTATTCTTCATAGCCCGTTGAGGTGACATTGTATCCACTTTGTAATTTATGTTTCGTTATATGTTTGCTTCATGAGCAAATCTAGCAGCCCCTGTCTTCTGATCCATGGCAAACATATAACTTGTGAAAGGTTTGAGGTCCCAGATTTTCTTCCTGCAGATTTGCTAACCCAAATAACACCCAGGAATGCCCACTCCCCGTGTCATTTTAGACAGTAAATTGTCTATCCATGCTGATAGACTACAACATTATCCACACACCATGATGGCTGATTAAACACAAAGACAGAGACCATGATGAGGAGTGAATTCTGGGGAGGGGGTACTTGAGTCATTGAGTGAGTTCAATGAGTCATATGTAAGAGTAAGTGAGAAAGAGCGGAAAGATAGAGTGAAATAAAAAGACAGAGGGTGAATTATAATGGTAGTGGGGGGCGGGTGGATTTATGTGTGAGACAAAGAAAGACAATTTGGCAATAAAGGAAGGAAGACAAATCTGAGTCGATTGTTTCTAAAAGAAATGGGAAGAATAAATCGATACATGCATGAATTTCCAACATCTGTTTCCATTTGATTTGCATTTTGACTTCCGTGAAAAGAGTTTTATTCTATTTTCATTTTTTAATTAAAGTAAGATGAGACTCAAACCAATTGAGGTGGTTGAGATATCAGGGCGGACTTTTCCTTTCCCCTTACACAACCAGCACTGTACCTGCTCCAGCCTGGATCACAACTGCTACTCCAGTTTTTCACATGTTACCAGATTGCATCACTCCTGCTTTTGATTCTATTTCGAGGCTTTAGACAAAAATTTCTCCAATGAATTCAAATCACTGGAACCTGCCTCTAGGCTGCGGCTGGTTGGTTTGCTTATGAATGACTTGAACCATTGATACAATCGGGTATTTCACCAGGCTCTTGAATTGCTTTCGAAATTTCGATTGAGTGGCCACATAAATAAATGTATTTGTGCAGCAACTTAAATTCCGCAGCATAAATCCAATTCTTTGAAATGTGAATTGTGAATTGTTGTAATCTCTGGTATTTGCTCCAACTGTGTAATAATATAAGAAATGGAAGACATATACCAACCACAGAAGGATGAAGCTGCCCGATATGCTGAAAAGCAAAACTATCGATTTCCTTCTGCCCTTCATCTCTTGGTCAATATGATCCTCTCCGTTTCTTCCTCCCCTTAGTCCCTTACGGACTCGACTGGCGACTAAGATGTGTCTGACTGTCAGAGCGTTGAATAACACAATTAAGGTGAACGGCAGCAATGGGTTTATAATCTTGTCAAACCAATCAAATCCTATCCATCCAGGCTCCGTATAAAAGTTTGGTTTTATGTAACAAAACCATGGGACGTTGTTGATTACCTTACCAGCTTCAAGTGCAAAGTAAAGGGGGACACTTTTTAAACAGAACAGAATAGAAGATACTGATAGAACCACCAGGGCTACTTTATTAGTACAGTAACTTGTTTTCAGCTTTTGACAACAAATGGCCACAAATCGATCAAAGGAGAAAGTGATGGTGAACCAAACAGAGCAGTCAGTCGCTGCACACCTCAGGATATTCATAACACTGCATACCGGTGTAATGTACAGAAAAGAACCTGGAACATAATAATAAAGGATGCGCCATAGCATGATCTCAGTGATAATGACCAATAGGTCTGCAGATGCCATGGCAACCAAGTACCAAGAGGTGCAAGGGGAGAGGCCACACTTTCCCCGGACCAAAATGATAATCGCCAGTAGATTAACTGTAAAAGAGACAGGAGACAAAACAAAATTGTAATTTATTTAAGAATACCCTCTGTACCTGCCTCATATGGAAAGTATAGAAATTTGATGCAAAATAAAATTATATATGAGATTCCAAAAGGATAAGCCAAACAAAACATTCAGGTCAAAGTGCAATGTATCACAAATCCACCCTCATCCCTGTTCAAAACTTTTATGATACTGATTACAACAAGAAAAGTTAGTGAAATAAACCATCCAAAACTCCTTACTCACAGGATCAGTCATCAAATGGATCAGACCCTCAATGAGGTCAAGCCCATTTACTGAATGGAGCAGGACCCTGGAAAAAGATTGGAACTAATTCCGAGCCAAACCTATCCCAGGACCACGCCACATCAGATACCATCCAGATCAGAATGCTCCTGGCATTTGGAGTGACTATACTCAGACTGCAACAATTTTGTACAAACTGAGACATGAACGTACATTGGATTGGAAGTTGTCCTTCAATCAGAACCAGAAATCATTCATGTTGCTGATTTTACACAGGACCACCCCTGATCTGTCCATGCTGTCTCCATATTTCACACAGAGTAGCATAGAAACATAGGAATTGAGAGTGGGAGTATGCAGTTCAGCCCATCAAGCCAACTCTACCATTTAAAATGATCATGGTTGATCTTATCCTGATCTCAACTCCATTAGCTCTAGCCCTTTATTCCAATTTTCGTCAGAAACATGTCCATTTCCTTCTTGAATATGTTGATTGATTTTGCCTCCACTGCACATTGAGGTGGAGGTTCTGCAGATTCACAACCCTCCGAGAAGAATAGTTACTACTCATCTCCATTTTGAACCTACCTCCTCTCACTCCATACCTCTGCCCTCTTGTTCGAGACTGACCCACAACATCCACATTTGTCTTTTATATATTTTACATGTCTCAATCGTATACCCACTCATTCTTCTCACCTTCAGCAAGTATAACTGTAATGATTCACTGCTTCTCATATGACAAATCTTTTTCCCTGGAATCAGCTTTGTGAACCTCCTCTGAACTGCTTCCAATGGCACCACACTCTACCTCAAGTAAGCAGACCAAAACTTGACAATTTCCAGATGTGGTCTCACCAATGCCTTACAAAATTGCAACAACATTTCTTTCCTTTTATAATCCAGTCTTATTGGGATATATGCCAGAAATCCAATTGCCTTTCTTATTGGATGGTGTACCTGCGTATCCACTTGGTGTGTTTCATGCAAAAAGATCCCTTTGCACTGATGAACTGTAAATCTGTTCCCCAATTTAAATAACAAATTGCCTGGATGTTTTTCCAACAAACGTGGACAATCTCATACTTATTCACATTAAACTCCACCCACCAGATTCTGTCCAATTCTCCTTGCCTATCATTGTCCATCTGGACCCACTATATGTCATCATCACAGCATGTTTTCCCATCTGTTTTAGTAGCATCCACGAATGTTGCTTTGTTATGGAGTCATGGAATCATACAGCACAGAAACATACTCTGCAGTCCAACATATCCATCCAACCAAGTTTAGTTCCATTTGCTGGTGTTTGGCCGACATCCTCAAATCTTTCTTCTCTCACCTTAAAATCATGCCCTCTCATTTTGAACTTCCGTATCTGAGGGGAAAGACCATTGTTATTTACATTATCCATGATCCTCCTGATTTTATAAATCTTTATAAGGTTATCCTTCCATCTCCTACACTCCAGTGAAAAAATTCCAGCAAATCTAACCTCTCCTGATAACCCAAAATCTCCAGTTCCAGAAACATTCTCCAGTACCGTCTCCAATTTGGTAATATCCTCCATATATCAGGGGACCGGGACTACACACAGTACTCCAAAAGTGGCCACACCAACATCGACCAACCTGAAGCTCCCAACTCCTCAGGTCAGCACTGAAGGCAGGCGTGCCAAATACCCTTTTTGCCATTCTGTCCACTTGTGTCACAACTTCTAATGAATTATGTATCTGAACTGCAAGGTCTCGCTGTTCCCCAACACCCTCCAGGGCCCTAAAAGTCAGTCTCAGTTTTGAATATATTCAATTGTGGAATATCTGTGGGAGAGATTTTTTTTAAAAAATGCATGCCTTTGAATAAAGAAATTTCTCCTCATCTCAGTCCAAAGCCATCAACCCTTTGCCTTGAGACTGACCTGCTGTGCTTGGGATTCCCCTTTCAGGGCTATCAACTCTCTCACTCTGTCAAGTACATTCTGGATCTTGCCTGTTTCAGTAGAACCCTCATTCTCATAAACTCCAGGAATTATGGACCCAATTCACTTAGCCTCTTTCAGTAAGGACCATCTGATCACAAGATCCAAACTAATGTATCGACAGGATAGATCGAGTGAATCCTTAGAAAAGTATAAAGGCAGTCGGAGTATCCTTAAGAGGGAAATCAGGAGGGCAAAAAAGAGGACATGAGATCGCTTTGGCAAATAGACATAAGAAGAATCCAAAGGGTTTTTGCAAATATATTAAGAAAAAAAGGGTAACTAGGGAGACTAAAGATCAGCAATACGGACTTTGTGTGGAGCTGCAGAAAATGTGGGAGATACTAAATGAGTATTTTACATCTGTACTTAAAGTCTGTTTGAAGATTTGTAGCTCGGGTGTCCGTTGTTGTGGTTCTGTTCGCCGAGCTGGAAGTTTTTGCTGCAAACGTTTCGTTCCCTGGCTAGGGAACATCATCAGTGCTATTGGAGCCTCCTGTGAAGCGATGCTTTGATGTTTCTTCCGGTATTTATAGTGGTTTGTTCTTGCCGCTTCCGGGTGTCAGTTTCAGGTGTAGTAGTTTGTATGTGGGGTCCAGGTCGATGTGTCTGTTGATGGATGTTCTTGCCGCTTTCGGGTGTCAGTTTCAGCTGTAGTGGTTTGTATATGGGGTCCAGGTCTATGTGTCTGTTAATGGAGTTTATGGATGAATGCCATGCCTCTAGGAATTCCCTGGCTGTTCTCTGTCTGGCTTGTCCTATGATGGTAGTGTTTTCCCAGTCAAATTCATGTTCCTGGTTGTCTGAGTGTATGGCTACTAGGGATAGCTGGTCGTGTCGTTTTGTGGCTAGCTGATGTTCATGGATGCGGATTGTTAGCTGTCTTCCTGTTTGTCCTATATAGTGTTTTGTGCAGTCCTTGCATGGTATTTTGTAAACTACGTTAGTTCGGCTCTTGCTGGCTATTGGGTCCTTTGTTCTAGTGAGTTGTTGTCTGAGTGTGGAAGTTGGCTTGTGTGCTGTTATGAGTCCTAAGGGTCGCAGTAGTCTGGCTGTCAGTTCTGAGACGCTCCTGACGTATGGTAGCGTGGCTAGTCCTTTTGGTTGTGGCATGTCCTCGTTCCGTGGTCTATCTCTTAGGCATCTGGTGATAAAGTTGCATGGTTATCCGTTTTTGGCGAATACCTTGTATAGGTATTCCTCTTCCTCTTTTCGCAGTTCTGGTGTACTGCCGTGTGTTGTGGCTCTTTTGAATAGTGTACTTACTGTGGAAAATGACATGGAAGATATAGAATGTAAGGAAATAGATGCTGACATCTTTAAAAATGCCCACTATACAGAGGAGGAAGTGTTTGATGGATTGAAACACACAAAAGCGGATAAATCCCCAGGACCTGATCAGGTGTACCCGAGAGCTCCGTGGGAAGCTAGGGAAGCGATTGCTGTGCCTCTTGCTGAGATATTTGTATCATCAATAGTCACATGTGAGGCGCTGGAGGACTGGAGGTTGGCAAACGTGGTGCCACTGTTTAAGAATAGGAATAAGGACAAACCAGGGAACTACAGACCAGTGAGCCTGAACTCGGTGGTGGGCAAGCTATTGGAGGGAATCCTGAGTGACAGGATGTAAATGTATTTGGAAAGGCAAGGACTGATTAGGGATAGTCAACAAGGCTTTGTTGTGAGAAATCATGTCTCACAAATTTGATTGAGATTTTTTGAAGCAATATCAAAGAGGATTGATGAGGACAGAGTGGTAGATGTGATCTCTATATGGACTTCAGTAAGGCATTCGACAAGGTTCCCAATGGGAGACTGGTTAGCAACATTAGATCACATGGAATACAGGGAGAACTAACCATTTGGATACAGAACTAGCTCAAAGGTAGAAGACAGAGGGTGGTGGAGGAGGGTTGTTTTTCAGACTAGAGGCCTGTAACCAGTGAAGTGCCACAAGGATCGATGCTGGTGTCCACTACTTTTCATCATTTATATACATGATTTGAATATGAGCTTAAGAGGTAGAGTTAGTAAATGTGCAGATGACACTAAAATTGGTGGTGTAGTGGACAGCGAAGAAGGTTATCTCAGATTACAAAAGGATCTTAATCAGATGGGCCATGGGCTGAGAATTGGCACTTGGAATTTAATTCAGATAAATGTGAGGTGCTGCATTTTGGGAAAGCAGATCTGAGCAGGACTTATACACTTAATGGTAAGGCCGAGGGAGTGTTGCTCCATGAAAGTCGAATCGCAGGTAGATAGGATAGTGATTAGATTAGATTCCTCACAGTGTGGAAACAGGCTCTTTGCTCCAACAAATCCACACCGACCCTCCGAAGAGTAACTTAACACTATGGGCAATTTCGCATGGCAAATTCACCTACTGTGGGATGGCACTAGATTGGATTGGAATATCTGGTCGGCATGGACGTGGTGGACTAAAGGGTCTGTTTTCATGCTGTACATCTCTATGACACTCTAAACCATCTGTGATACCTCCTTCAATGCAAAAATATCCTTCCATGGTTAGAGATCAAACTGCACATAGTATTTTCCTGACAATGAATGTCAGGTTAACTGGTTTACAGTTTCCTTGCTTTCGCATTTTCTCTTTTTTTCAACAGTGGTTTAAAAATTGGCAACTTCCAGTTTGCAAGGGCTGTTCCACAGTCTGTGGAATCTTTGAAATTCTTAGATTGCACGTTCTTTATCCTTTTTCGAACATCGGATGCAGTGTGTTGTGTCATAGAGTCATGGTCAGAGAATCATTCAGCACAAAAACAGACTCTTCGCTCCAACTTATCCATGCTAACCAGATATGCCAATCTGATCTCTTCCCGTTTGCTTGCATTGGGCCGTGAAAACTCTACACCCTTTCTGTTCAGATGTGCATACAGGTGCCTTTCCAAAGTTACAATTAATCCGGCTTCGAACACTTCCTGTTGTGCCACATCCCATCCTTGCACAACACTCTGTCTCCCTTTTAAATCTTTCTCCTCTCACTTTTAATCTATGCTCTTTGTTTTGGATTCCCCTATCTTCGGAATAAGACCTTGGCCATATCCATGCCCATCATGATTTTATTAACCTCGATAAACCTCAGCCGCCGTTGTTCCAGGTAAAAAATGCCACATCCTGTTCAGTGTCTCACTACAGCTCAAACCCGCCATCTCAATACATTCTTGCATATCTTTTGTTCAAGTCTAACATCTTTCCCAAAGCAGGACAACCAGAATTGTTTGTATTATTCTAAAAGTGACTTCACCAATGTCCCATCGAGCTGCAAAATTATGTCCCAAGTTCGATAATCGATGCACTGACCACTGAAGGCAAGTGTGTTAGATGTCTTTTGCAACACCCTGTCTACCTGTGACTTATAAAGTCTTAGAGTTACAGACATGTGAAGAACAGAAACAGTACCTTCAGTTCAACTTTTTGATGCTAACCAGATCCCCTAAGTCAATCTAGTCCCAACTGCCAGCACTTGGCCCACATCCCTCTAAACCTTACCTATTCATGTACCCTTTTAAATGTTGTAATTGTACCAGCCTCCATTGCTTCCTCTGGCTGCTCATTCCATACACTCACCACCCTCTCCATGAAAATATTGCCCCTTAGGTTTTTCTAAATCTTTCCAATCTCACCTCAATCTGATGTCCTCTCCATTTGGACTGCCCTACCCTTGGGAAAAGACCTTCATTGTTCACCCTAGACCTGCCCCTCGTAATATTATAAACTTCCGAAATGTCTCTCATCAGCCTGCGGTGCTGCAGGGAAAACAGCTCCAGCCTATTCAGCATCTCCCTAGAGCTCAAAACTACCCACCCTGTCAACATCCTTGTCAGTTTTTTCTGAACCTTTTCAAGTTTCACAACATCTTTCCTGGAGCATGGAGATCAGAATTGAACACAGCATTCCAAAAATAACCTAACCAAAGTTATGTACAGCCACTACATGCCCTCCCAATTACTGACCACTAAAAGTATGCATTGCAAATGCCTTCTTCACTACCCTGTCCCCCTCCAACTCCACTCTCAAGTCTGTCAAATGGCACTTCTGTGTCTCTCTGTTGCGGCAATATTCCCCAGAACATTACCATTAAGTGAGTATGTCTTGCTCTGATTTAGAAAATAGAACATAGAACATAGAACAATATAGTGCAGGAAAGGCCTTTCGGCCCTCGATTTTGCGCCAACCTGTGAACTATTCTCAGCTCGTCCCCCTACACTATCCCAAAATCATCCATGAGCTTATCTAAGGATTGTTTAAATCTTCCGAATGTGGCTAAGTTAACTACATTAGCAGGAAGGGCATTCCACGTTCTAATCACTCTCTGCGTAAAGGACCTGCCTCTGTCATCTGCCTTAAATCTATCAACTGTCAATTTGTAGTTATGCCCCCCCATACAAGCTGACGTCACCATCCAAGGAAAAAGACTTTCACTGTCTACCCTATCTAATCCTCTGATCATCTTGTACATCGCTATCAAATCTCCTCTTAGCCTTCTTCTTGTCAATGAGAACAGGTTCAAGTCTCTCAGCCTTTTCTCATAAAACCTTCCCCCCAGAACAGGCAACATCCTGGTAAATCTCCTCTGCACCTTTTCCAATGCATTTTGTCCTCCCAAAATGAAGCACCTCACATCTATCTAAATTAAACTCCGTTTGCCACCTCTCAACTCATTTGCTCACCTTATCAAGGTAATCTCAGGTAACTTCCTTGACTATCGCCCACGCCAACAATTCTGGTGTCTTCTGCTAAGTTTTTTTTTACCATACCTTGAATATTCACACCCAAGTCATTCATTACATGACAAAAAGCAGTGCACCCAGCACTGATCCCTGTGGCACACTGCTGATCATAGAGTCATAGAGATGTACAGCATGGAAACAGACCCTTTGGTCCAAGCCGTCCATGCCGATCAGTTATCCCAACCCAATCTAGTCCCACTTGCCAGCACCTGGCCCATATCCCTCCAAACCCTTCCTATTCATATACTCATCCAGATGCCTTTTAAATGTTGCAATTGTACCAGAGGACTCCCAGTCTGAAAAACAATCCTCCACTACCACTCTCTGTCTTCTACTTTATTCCAGTTATGTATCCAAATGGCTAGTTCTCCCTTTATGCCATGTGATCTAACATTGCTAACTAGTATCCCATAGGGAACCTTATCATCCAGCTTGCTGGAGTCCACCCAGACCATAGACACCACTCTGCCTTCATCAATCGTTCTCATTACTTTTCAAAAAAACCCAATCACGTCAGTGAGACATGATTTCCCAAGCACAAAGCCATGTTAACTATCCCTAATCAGTCCTTGCCTTTACAAATGCATGTAAATCCAGTCTCTTAGAATCCTGTCTAACAACTTGCCCATTACTGATGTCTGTCCCACTGGTCTAAATTTCCCTGGTTTTTCCTTACCACCTTTCTGAAATAGTGACACCAGATTAGCCAACTTCCAGTCTTCTAGCACCTCACTTGCGGCTATCGATGATACAAATTTAACAGCAAGGCGCACAAAAATTACTTCCTTAGCTTCTCACACAGATCTGGGATACACCTGATCAAATCCCAGAGTTTTATGTGTTTCGAGATGTCCAGCATTCTCCTCCTCTGCAGTGTGGACACTTTTCAAGATATAGTTATTTATTTCTCCAAGTTCTAGCTTTTCCACATCCTTCCCTGCAGTGAACACTGATGCGAAATTTTTGTTTCGTACCACACCCATCTCTCGCGGTTTCACACACAGGCAGCCTTGCTGATCTTAAAGTAGCTCTATTTTCTCCTTAGTTACCCTTTTGCCCTTAATGCATTTGTACAATCCCTTTACATTCTCCTTTACCCTATTTGCCAAAGCTATCTCATTTCCCTTTTTGCCCTCCTGATTTCCCTCTTGAGTATACACCTACTGCCCTTATTCTCCTCTCAGGATTCACTCGAACCCTGCTGGCTGACAGATGCTTCCTTCTTTTTCTTGACCCGAACCTATTCCTCTCATCATGCAGCACTCCCTACTCCTGTCAGCCTTACCCTTTACCCGAAGAGGAACATGGTGTCTCTGGATTCTCTTCATCTCATTTTGCAGACTTCCCATTCTTGTGTCATTCCTTTACCTGTGAATAAATGCCCTTGATCAACTTTTGCAAGTTCTTGTCCAAAATCATCAAAATTGGCCTTACTCAAAATTCAAATTTGGATTTCTCCCCACCCTACCGTCCTCTCATTTATCTCTACACCCTGCAGGCACTCTGCCTTTATTTCTGATGAAGGGCTTTTGCCTGAAACGTAAATTTTCCTGCTCCTCGGATGCTGCCTGACCTGCTGTGCGTTTCTAACATCACTCTAATCTAGAGCCAAATATTTAGATCAGGTCTATCGTTCTCTATAATGATTCTGAAACACGTGGACTTATGATTCTTTGACCCAAAGTGCTCCCCCACTGACACCTCAGTCAAAGGCTCTGCATTATTTCACCACAAAAGGTCAAGTTTTGCTCCTTCTGGAATAGGTCCATCTACATACTGGATCAGAACACTTTCTTGCACACAGATAGCAAATTCCTCTCTATCCAATCCCTTAACACTATGGTAGTACCTGTTTATGTTTGAAAATTTAAAATTCCTTCCCATTACCATACTATTATGAGAATATAGAACACTACAGCACAGTAGAGTCCCTTCAACCCTAAATATTGCACCGATCTGTGGAACCAATCTGAAGCCCAACTAACCTACTCTATTCTGTTGTCATCCACATGTCTTTCCAAAGACCATTTAAATGCACTCAAGGATGGCGTTTGCAGGCAGTGTGTTCCATGCCCCTCCTACTCTCTGAGTAAAGAAGCTACCTCTGACATCTATCCGACATCTATTACTCCTCATTTTAAAACTATGTCCCTTCATGCTCGCCCGCACCATTCACTGAAAAAGGCTCTCACTGTCCAGCCTTTCTAACCCTCTGATTATTTTATATGTCGCAGTTAAGTCACCTCTCAACCTTCTTCTCTCGAACAAAAACAGCTTCAAGTCCCTCAACCTTTCTGCATAAGACCTTCTCTCCATACTAGGCAATATCCTAGTAAATCTCCTCTGAGCCCTTTCCAAAGCTTCCATATCCATCCAACAAGCCGGTGACCAGAAATGTACACAATACTCCAAGTGCAGCTGCACCTGAGTTTTGTACAGCTGCAGCATGACCAAGTGGCTCCGAAACTCAATCACTCTACCAATAAAAGCCAACACACTGTATTCCTTCTTAACAACCCTATCAACCTGGCTGGCAACTTTCAGGGGTCTATGTACATGGACACCGAGATCTCCCTACTCATCTACACTACCAAGAATCTTACAATTAGCCCAGTGCTCTGCATTCCTGTTATCACGATGATATCCCAGTCCCATGTTCCCAACGATACCCTGAGTTCGCCCACCTTAACTGTCAGGTTTCTCACATTGAAATAAATGCTGCTTAATGTAACCGTCCAGCCTCATTCTCTACCTTGTGCCTGCCTGCCTTGATTGTTTGATTTGTCCCTTTTCCCAACTGAACCAGCGTCAGACTTATCCCTTTTCCCACTATCTCGCTGTGTCCCATCTATACCTTAATAGTTTAAATTCTCCCGTGTAGCTCAAGCAAATCCCCCAACCAGGACATTAATCCCCTTTCAATTCAGATGCAACCGATCCTTCTTCAACAGGTCACTTCCACGCCAGAAGAAATTCCAATGATTCCGAAATGGTCTCCTTCATCCATGCACCAAATCTTCAGCCACACATGCATCTGCTCTATCCTCCTCTTCCTACTCTCACGAGCACTTGGCACAGGGAATAATCTCGATATTACTGCCCTCGAGGACCTGATGTTTAACCTCCTGCCTAATTTTTTGCATCCTCAGAGTGGCATGGTGGCACAGTGGTTAGCACTGCTGCCTCACAGTGCCAGGGACCTGGGTTTGATCCCTGCCTCGGGCAACTGTCTGTGTGGAGTTTGCACATTCTCCTTATGGCTGTGTGGGTCTCCTTTGAGTGCCCTGGTTTCCTCCCGCAGTCCAAAGATGTGCAGGTCATGTGGATTGTCAATGCTAAGTTGCTCATCGTGTTAGGTCCATTGGAAAAGGATAAATATAGGGTAGGAGAATGGGTCTGGGTAGGTTACGCTTCGAAGGGTCAGTGTGGACCTCTTGGGCTGATGGGCCCTATTTCCATGTTGTAGGGAATCTAATCTAATCTCTCATCAGAACTTTTTTCTGTTCCTCTGTTGTTGGTTCCAATGTGTACAATGGCCTCCTGTTTGTTGCTCTCCCCTTTCAGAATATTCTGCACCATCTCCCAGACAGCCTTAAAATTGGTTCAAGGAGGCAATGCACCATTCTGATATCTCGCTATTGGATGCACAAACATCTCTCGGTGCCTCTGACAAGAGAATCCTTTATCATAACCAATCACTTGGAACCTGATGGACCCTGCGTTACATTCGAGCCAGTCTCACTTGTAGAAACGTGTCTGGCAGTGCTACATTCCCCTCAGACTCCATCACCCCGTACATTGTCCAAAACAGGATATTTGGTTGAGATGGCGATAGCCTTCTATATCTGCCTACCTCTCCCACCTTTCCCAGAGGTGACCCATCCACCCGAGTGTACCTGAAGCTTTTCTACCATCCAGAAACCACGTCTACCTGCCGTTCCAACCCATCCATGTACTCCAACAGGACTTAAAATAAAACACGGTTCCTGCAGACATAATCATCAGGAACACTGAAATTCTCCCTCATCTCCCACATCTTACAGGAACCGCGCATGAGAAACAAAACCAGAAGTTGTTGGAAAAGCTCAGCAGGACTGGCAGCATTTGCAAAGAAAAATCAAAGTTAACGTTTCGGATCGAGTGACCCTTCCTCAGAAATTGTTGGTTTATATGCAGGAGATAAGATAGGTATAGTGGGTAAGAGGTAAACCATAGGAAGGGTTAGAGCCCAAAGTGAGAGAAGAACAGTTGGACAAACAAAGTTGTCGATAACAACCAGGCTGGGAGGGTGAATAGTTGTTAATGGAGACTGTCAGTTGCTAACAATAGGTTGTGTTTAATAGCAGACTTTGTGATAACAAGACCTAGTGGGTATGGTAGCATTCTAGGACATGGGGGAGTTCAGGCCGTAAAATTATTGAACTCCATATTGAGTCTGGAGGGCTGCAGGGTCCCAAGTGGAAAACGAGGTGTTGTTCTTCCAGCTTGCACTGATCTGGAGATCAGCAGCGAGCCTGAGACAGAGATGTTAGCCAGGGAACAGGGTGAGGTGTCAAAGGGGCAGACAACTCGAAACTCAGGGTCTTTCTTGCAGGCGAAGCGGTCACCCAGGCTACTCTTCATTTCTGCAATGTAGAGGAGACCACACCGTGAGCAGCGAATGCAGTAAACCAGATTGTGAAAACTGCAGGTAAAGTGCTGCTTTAACTGGAAGGCAGGTTTGAGTCTTTGGATCATGATGAGGGCGGAGGTGAATGGACAGGTGTTACACCAAGTAGTTGTCGGGGAAGGTAGCATGGGGCTGTTGGGCTTGGAGGTAGGGTGGGAGGGAGAGGGGGAAGTTGGGAATGAAGGAAGAGTAGATCAGGGTGTCCCAGAGGGAACAGTGCCTGTCGAAGGTGAACAAGGGAGGGGAGAGGTATATGTGCCTGGTGGTGGCATCTCACTGGAGGTGGCAGAAATAGTGACTGATGATCTTCTGGATGTGCATCTTAGTTGGATGGTCTGTAAGGACAAGGGGAATCTTATCATTGTTGTGGGAGGATAGAGACGAGGTGGGGCTGAAGTGCAGGAAATGGGTTAGACCCAACTGAGGGCCCTATCGATAGCAATGCTGGGGAATGCTCGGATGAGGAAGAAGGTGGATATTTCGGAAGCCCTCTTGTCAAAGCTGGCCTCATCAGAACATATCTGATTGAAATGGAGGAAATGGGAAAATGGAGTGGTGCCTTTACAGGAAACAGTGTGCGAGGATGTATAGTCCATGGAGTTGTGGGAGTGGGTGGGTTTACACTGGATATTTGGAAGTGCACATCACTCTACTGAAGGCCGTCTTTGTGTCTTAACAATTTACAGACCCATAAAATAGCAATCTTACTTCGATGAAAACACTGCTCTCGCATAACTTGGTACTTATGTTTCATATTTTAATTTGGAGATGCCGGTGTTGGACTGGGGTGTACAAAGTTAAAAATCACACAAGGTTATAGTCCAACAGGTTTAATTGGAAGCACGCTAGCTTTCGGAGCGTTGCCTATCACCTGATCACCTGACTATCACCTGATGAAGGAGCGGCGCTCCGAAAGCTCGTGTGCTTCCAAATGAACCTGTTGGACTATAACCTGGTGTTGTGTGATTTTTAACTTCATATTTTAAGTACGTTTAGTCAAGAAACATATCTCAATCAAGTTATAACAAGATTTTTCTTAATTTCCAAAAAAGAACACTTGACTGTTTCCCTGCTCAGTTATTCTCCAGAGACCCCCAAGGCCAACAGTGAACTTCACTGCTTATTTTTCTTCAACCGTAATCCAGAGATACTTGAAACTAAACTGCAGAGGCAGACAGCAGTGAAAGGTCACTACCTGCCCATTCAGCTGTCAAGGTTCTCTGCCCACACGCCGTACCTGCTCTCTTAACTCCTTCCATTTTAAAAGTATCTTTATTTGAATATTTTGAAGTTCCAAAACAACGCAACAGCTCATAAAAAAGTAACTACTGCTCCAAGAAGTCGAGGAAATTGGCTCCAAAGATGTAAATGACTCAACAAGAAGTATGTCTAACAGTCACAATTTTCTTCCACCTTCCACCTTGGATTACACATTCCAGGGCCTAGGTCCCTGCACCCCTAAGTCTCTTCGTTCAGCATCCATCTCCAGGGTCCTATTATTAACTGTACAAGTCTTACCCTGATTTACTTCCTCCAGACTTCTTTCATTTGCCTACATGGTCATGTCTTTTTACTTGGCTCTCAGTAGTGTGGACATTTTCTCCAGTTCACACTTTCACTAACAGCCATTTGACATCTCAATCGCTCCTTCACCACCACTTGACAACCTTTGCCATTGGCTCTGACACTCTGACCATCTGTTCCCCTCGCTCTTTTTCCAGTCTCGACTCGTCTGTAATATTAAACCGACATTTTCCAGCCCCTTTCAGATCCCGGGGATTTTCAGTTTTCAGTCCAATACTTCTTAATTACACAAATGTGCTCACTTAAGAGCTCCTTGGTGACTTTCCATTTCTGGTTAGTAACTTGTAAACAGTGGTGTGAGTTTGTACGATTTCACAGCCATTTTCATGTTCCTGATGTGAATTTCTCTGAGCACTGCTTTACATCAGCAGCTTCCATTTTAGCTGCTTTTCTCTTTAGTATCTACCCAAAGCTCTCACAAATTCTTCATGTTCCTGGTCAGGTTACTCACACATTCTACTGGTTTTACCCTCATCAATGTTTTGATCACTGTTTAATAGTTTTTTGCAACATTCCCAAGTCTCAAGCTTACCCGACTAATCTTTGCAACATAACAAACTTTTTTTAAAAACTAATGTCATCCTGAGTTGCCCCGTGAATCTAAGAATGGATTGTTTCGGTTGAGAGTTTGTTTCTTCAACTGAGTGCATTTTATTTCAACCCTACCTTCTACATTGGTTTATTCTGAAATTTTCTCTCAGTCGTGGTTTCCTCATATGTCTTCCCTGCCTCAATTTAAGGTAAATCTGCAAAAGAGGTGAACAAAGATGTGCAGTGTACATTTAAAATTCTGACTTTGTTTTCTGAAGGTTGTCCCACCTGGCTGTGATTTCCTTTGGATTTGCTTTCCAACAAAGATGAAAATCTTGATACAGCCTCAAATCGGATTCAAATCTGATACCTGACACGGCAGGATGCACTGGACTGCAAAGGCAATGGGCCCTGATAGCATTCTGGCAATGGTACTGAATCCGTGTGCTCCAGAACTTGCCGCTCCCCTCGCCAAGCTCTTCCAGTCCAGTTACAACACTGGCAGCTACCCGACAACGTGGAAAATTGCCCAGGTATGTCCTGTGCACAAAACGCAGGACAAATCCAAACCAGCCAATTACTGCCCAATCAATCTACTCTCCATCATCAGTAAAGTGATGGAAGGGGTCATCAACAGTGCTATCAAGCAGCACCTGCACAGCAACAACCTCCTCAGCGATGCCCAGTTTGGGTTCTACCAGCGTCACTCAGCTCCTGGTCTCATTACAGCCTTGATTCGAATATGGACAAAAGAGCTGAATTCCAGAGGGAAGGGGAGAGTAACAGACCTTGACATCAAGGCCACATTTGACCGAGGATGACATCAATGAGTATTAGCAAAACTGGAATCAATGGGTATCGGGGCCAAACACTCCAGTGGTCAGAGTCATACCTGGCACAAAAAAAAATGGTTGTGGTTGTGGAGGTTCAGTCATCTCAGCTCCAGGACATCTCTGCAGGAGTCCCTCAGGGTAGTGTGCTAGGCCCAAAAATCTTCAGGTGCTTCCCCCGTCATAAGATCAGAAGTGGGAATTTTTACCAAAGACTACAGTGTTCAGCACTATTTGCGACTCCTCAGATACTGAAACAGTCCGTGCCCAAATGCAACAAGATCTGGAGAATATCCAGGCTTGGGCCCACAAGTGGCAAGTAACATTCACACCGCACAGATGCCAGACAATGACCATCATCAATAAGAGATACTCTAACCATCACCCCTTGCCATTCAACAATATTACCATCACTGAACTCCCCCACTGTCAACATTCTTGGGGTTACCATTGACCAGAAACTCCACTGGACTCACCACATAATCACTGTGACTATAAGATTAGGCCAGCGACTAGAGATTCTGCAGCGAGTAAATCACTTTGTGACACCCCAAAGTCTATCCACCATCCAGAAGGCACAAGTCAGGAATGTGATGGAATATTCCCCACTTGCCTGGATGGAGGCAGCTCCAACACCACTTAAAAAGCTTGACAACACCCAGGACAAATCTTAATTGTCACTGCAACACAAACATTCAATCCCTCCACCACCAATGTTCAATAGCAGCAGTGTGTACTATCTACGAGGTGCACTGCAGAAATTCATCAAAGATCCTTAGACAACATCTTCCAAATCCAAGATCACTTCCATCTAGAAGAACAAGGGCAACAGATACTTGGGAACAATGCCACCTGCAGGTCCCCCTCCAAGCCACTGACCACCCAGACCTCGAAGTATATCACTGTTCCTTCCCACTCGTTGGGTCAAAATCCTGGAATTCCCTCCATACCGGCATTGTGGGTCAACCCACAGCAAGTGGACTGCAGTAATTCAAGAAGGCAACTCACCTTCACCTTCTCAAGGGCAACTAGGGATGGGCTATCAATACTGGCCAGCCAACAAATGAATAACAAAAAGGGAAATTTGAAAACATTCAGGTCTTTGGCAAAAAGGAACAGACTTTTCCCAACCATGTATCAGGGTTCGTGGATACGTGTTTATAATCTTTCCAAGTAATATAAAAGCAAATAGTGGGACACAGAGGAAACCAAGGTGAATGTCAGTGATTGGATGGGGTGCAAGCGAGACTGAATGTTGAAACTCATTAAGTTGCAAGAAGATTGGGGCAATTGAAAATATAGCATTTGCATCTGAACAAAAGAATGCATTCTCACATGAGAACAACTGGAAATGGGGACGTACGGGAAACCTGGTAAAGAGTAGAATTATAACTGATCTGGATGAAGATGCAGACGGATGGGTTAGTAAATTTGTGGATGACACTCAGGTCAGTAGAGTTGTGGACAGTGATGAAGGATATTGAAGGTTAAAGAGAGACATAGGTAAGACATAGAGCTGAGCTGAGAGTTGGCAAATGGGGTTGAATGCAGGAAAGTGTGAGGTGATTCACTTTGGAAGAAGTAACATGAATACACTGTACTGAACTAATGGTAAGATTCTTGGTAGTGTGGATGAGCAGAGAGATTCTGGTGTCCAAATATAGAGTTCCCTGAAAGTTGCCACCCAGGGGTTGACAGAGTTGACAAGAAGGCAGAGAGTGTGTTAGCTTTTCTTGGTTGAGGGATCGAATTCTGGATCCATGAGGTTATGCTGAAGCTGTACAAAACACTGGTGCGGCCACACTTGGAGTATTGCGTACAGTTCTGATCACCACATTATAGGGAGGATGTGGAAGCTTTGGAAAGAGTTCAGAGGAAATTTACTAGTATGTTGCCTGGTATGGAGGGAAGGTCTTACGTGGAAAGGGATTTGAGGCTGTATTAGTTAGAGAGAAGAAGGTTGAGAGGTGACTTAACTGAGCCATTTAAGCTAATCAGAGGGTTAGAGAGGGTGGACAGAGAGAGCCTTTTTCCTCGGAAGGTGGTGATGAGCACAAAGGGACATAGCTTTAAATTGAGGGGTGATAGACATAGATCAGAGGTATTTCCTTACTCAAAGAGTAGCAGGGGCGTGGAACACCTGACTGCCTGCAACAGTAGCAGACTCACCAACTTTAAGGGCATTTAAAAGGTCATTGGATAGGCATATGGATGAAAATGGAATAGTATAGGATAGTTGGGCTTCATTCCACAGGTCAGTGCAACATCGAGGGCCGTAAGGCCTGTACTGCGCTGTAATGTTCTATATTCTATGTTCTAATTGTAGAATCTGACAGACGTAATGCCTATCCACTCCATACCACCAAAGTTACATGCACTTCTCCTACTTCTAATCCATACTGGACTCATAGCTTTGAATGTTATGACATTCCAAATGCTCATCCAAGAAACTTTTTAAAAGTTGTGACGCTTCCACCTCGACTATCCTCCTAGGCAGTGCATTTCAGATTCCCACCACCCTCCAGGGGAAAAATCGTTTTCCTCAAATCCCCTTTCAGCCTCTTGCTCTTTCACTTTAAAATTATGTCCCCTCGTTATTGACCCTTAGATTAAGAGCAAAAGCTGCTGTCTATTCAGCATGTCCATGCCTCTCATAATCTTACCCACATCTACCAGGACCCCTTCAACTTCCTCTATTTAATGGAAAACTATCCGAGCATATCCAGTCACTTTTTATAGCTAAAATGCTCTATCCAAGGCAAACTCCCGGGGCACCACCTCTGCACCCCCACCGGTGTAATCACATCCTTCCTAAGCGTGGAGCTCGAACTGCACATGTCCTCCAGCTGTGACAAAAACAAAGTTCTGTCCAGCACCAGCATAATCTCCCAGCTCTTATATGCCACAACCAATACAGGCAAGTTTCCCATGTGTCTTCTTAGCTGACTCATTAACCTGCCCTGCCAGAACCAGCACCCCAAGATCTCTTTGTTCCTCTGAGCTTCTTTGTATTCCGACATTCACACAGAGATCCCTTGTTCAAAAGTGCATTATTTCAGGTTTACATCCCATCAGAACAATCTGCTTAAATCTTCCTGTCATCTAGCACCTTCCTCCTTACTGTCAATCACAAATTCAATGCTCATGTTATTTGACAACTGACATATTGTAGACCAATATTCTCATTTTCGTCATTTATGATTATTACAAACAATAAGGAACCCAGCAACGAGGCCTGAAGTATGCCACTGCACAGCGGGCTGCAGTCATACAAACAGTCCTCCCCCATACCCTGTCTCCTATCCCTCAGGCAACATTGAATCTAATTTGCCAATTTACCCTGGATCACATGAGCTTTTCTTTCTTTCCTATTTTCCCATTTGGGATCTTGTCAAAAGTATTGCTGAAACCCATACGACCTACCATCAGCCACCTCGTCTGTACACAAAGGTCATGTCATGTAATGTTTCACCAGCATAACTAAACATGATCCGCGACTGAAAATGCCATGCTGACTATCCCTGATCAACCTTAACTCTCCAAATGGAGATTAGTTTTCATCTTCACTAACTTCTCCAATACTTTTCCTTCCATTGATGTTACCACTGGTATCTTGTTCCCTAATTTATTTCCATGACCCTACTTGTAAAGTGAAACCACATTAGCTTCCCTTCAGACCTTCAGTATCTCACCTGTGGATAGAGATGATTTGTCAATTTGGTTCAGCCCATCTGTACTTTCAACCCTTCTCAGATCAGGGGATTCAAAATCTGCCAAAATCTCCAAAAGCTTTTAAGATCAATCTAAAATCAATAACTTCCCAGTTTCTGTAATTTCACCTTGCCTCTCCCGAATAAACACAGATGTGAAGTATTCATTTCATACTGTCCCAGAGTCCTGTGGGCTTCATGCGGTGATTGCCCCTCTGATCCATAATAGACCCGAATCTTCCAATTGGTATTCCCTTCTCCTTCATATACTTGGAGAACATCTTGGGATTTTCCCTCATCTTGCCCACCAGTGCTTTCTCATACACCCTCTTTGCTCTCCTAATTTCTTTCTTTGGTTCGTCTCACACTTTCTGTACATCTCTCAACCCAATGTTGTTTTGCTTCCTTTGTACATTGTAAAGATTTCTTTTTCTTTCTATCTATTTCTGAATATTCTTAGACATCCATCAATCTTTGGGCTAGTTCTTACACTTAACCCAAAAGGGAACATGTTGGATCTGTCCCATCACCTCCCACTTTATGAATGACTCTTGTTGTTCTTCTGTAGATGCACGCTCAAGTAGCATTTCCCCGTCTAGTTTGTTGGATCATGCTTTATTTTAATAAAATCTGTCTTACCTAATACAAATTCCAACCCCTCCTGTTTTTTTGTTTGGTTGAATATCTTTATTCTTTTTCATAACAAACTCAAAACGGATGCTGTTTTGGTTGCTATCACTGAAATGGACTTGCACTGTCACATTGAACACCCACCAAAACCTGTCTAATCTGATTCCTGAGAATTAGATACAGCCCTGCACACTCCCTTGGAGGGTCATCTACACATTCACAAAACAATCTCTCCTGTATACATTTCAAGGAAACCTGCCTGTTCTAATCCCTTTACTCTATGATTATCTCAATTAACATTAGAAGAGTTGAAACTCCTTAATATAATAACACTATCATTATTTTTACACACTGTGTCAGAAATTGTTAATGTCCAAAAAACGAATTCATTAAAAGACTTTAGCGAATAGCCCAGGTTAATATAAACTCTCAATTGAGTGAAACTTCCAGAAATTCATGGTCAGTTACTGTGGTTAGAGCTGCTCCGATTGGCCAATTGGTCATCAGTCTAGACATTTCTATTGAGAGATTTTCCCAGCAGTAACTTCAGTCGAAGCATTGTCCTTCACTAAGGTCTGTTTCTTCTCAAGGCAATAAACTGGGTGAGAACATATGACCAACATACACAACATTTGTGAGGAAATGAGACAACTTCATGAAATAATCTCAATAATTCGGGACAGTGGAGTCGACAATACAATGTCACAGACTGGGTGTCTTTAGCAAGGTGCAAAGCAGATTCATATGTGACAAGATAAAGCACAGAATAAAACAACAACCAGTTCTGATACAAACTTACACAATGGCAATTGGAACACCCACTTACCAGGAACACCAATAACAACGAGGATCAGGTAGTATATTTTCACAATGCTCTCAATTGGATAATGCATTTTCTGCACAAAATGATCTTTCAGTTTGAGAGGTAGGCAGTCTATTTTCATTAAACCTTGTGTGATAACATGTGATGTCATTTCATTTATATGGCGTGGGAATTCCATGGGGATATTCAGGTTGCAGCATCGTTCGATGTATATATTTGAAATTAGACACAAATCACTGCAACAGTTAGTTTTCTGTTGTGGTGTAACGCGGTTCACTTGGAAAATACAGGTCACAATTGTGAACGAAAGCAAACTGTGATACTTTTTACACGAAAGAATCCGACATCTCTCAAACACAATCAACACAACACCCAGATCAAGCATTTTCTTCAGTGATGACAAATGCCCTCAACTCTCAATACAGTGACGTTAAGTATCACATGAGGGAGTGCCTCTGTCCTGAATGGTCCTATTCTACTCTCTGATGAGGCTGTCCAGTTTCATGATGGTCAAGTGATAACAGTAGATGACCGAGGACATCTTTCCAACATTAAACTAGTGCAACATGTGAAACTGCAGACTGATACAACACTTCATTATGATACAGCAGCACAATGTCATGCAATGTTTAAAATGAATGTAACACCTCTAGTAATAAACCTCACGTCAAAACAGGCTTGCAACAGACAAAGAACATGCAATTTATACAGTTATCACAATTGTCTCGATCTCGTACAGCTCCTCCAACTGAAGAAGACACATCAACAAACTGCAGTACTCAGATACCATTCTATTCAGAACATCTCGAGTTAGTTAATTGCTTGTTTTTTACGTATATCAATTTTCATCCTACACTGTGTCAGAAAACACCTTCAATGAATCCATTAATTTCGAGATGACCTAACACCAGGGGAGGTGTGGAGATGTGCACGTGCAAGGGTGCTATGTGATAATCAGCAGAAGGTTCCCTTGCCCATGTTTCACTTGATGCCAAGTGACTTCGTTGGCTCCAAAGTCATTTGTGAACGCTCCCAGAGCATCTATCCCCCATTGACATTATACCATTGTGCTGTCACATGTGTTTAGTCTTTCCTGACACTGGAACAGGACATACTCAAGGATGGTGATGTGATGGTGCTGTCTGGGACATTGTGAGGGAACGGTTAGAGTATGGAAGATAGAATATGGTAGGGGAGATAAGAATGATTGAAGCAAAAATGGATGATAAAGATCCAAATGTTGGTGCAGAGAAAATAAGGGCTTGAAGCAAATAGGACAGAAGTCCAAAATAAAGGTGGAAGAAATATTGAAAAGACATAGCTTAAAGTACTATATCTGATTGGATGGAGTTTCCTGAATAAGTTTGATGAATCAGCAATGCAACTAGTTGGACATGTGTGTATTGATTTTCAGGATTCACAAGCGCAGTTACCTAATGTAGGCAGTGGACAGTTTGTAAGTAATTGTCTCATAGTTTATTGAGTTTATTAAGAAGCAGCAGTTTAGATATGATAGGTTTGTAAATTAGATATAAGAAGAACACAACCGTGCCAATTGTGGATTGTTCACTGATACCAGAGGACTAACAGGCTCTTGCTGCAGAATATTTCAGACTCATTTAATTGTTGGGGGCATCTATCTCCTGACTATCCAGGGTGTGTGTGAACTCTTCCCTTGGTCAACCTCCACTCGTTCTGGTCAGTCTTCCACCGGGCTGGTGATGCCTGATCAATGAAGACTTTCCAATCAGAACAGGTGCCTACCAGATCTGCTTGATGAGAAATGCCCCCTTTTATTTCTCAGTCTATTCTATTCTTTTTCCTACACAAATCCTCCAGCGTTAGTTTGAACAAGCCCTTGAGTGGTCTCCCCAGCACAGAATATTTCACCTTAAATCTCTTGGCCCCTGCAAGGATTTTCCAGCATAATTTGGTTTTGACACTTCTTTGTCCCCAGTGCAGTTATCCCAATGTGGAATTGACCCTGACCTTGCAGCCTTCCCCTTGCAGCACTTATCCTGAGGCCTCCTCTCTGCGCCTGGCCCTCATTGTTCACATTTCTCAGCTCAGGTTACTTTCTCTGTGTCAATTACCTGTGCCAATTGTCATAGAGCAGCCATTCATGATGTTGGATGATCATTATCCCCTTGCCTGTCTTCATCTGAGAGTTAGTCCACCATTCTTTCTCAGAACAAATACTTCCTATTTTCATGAACAGTTCCTTAATATGAGGGTGCGTTTAGCATCAAGTGATTTGTTGATGGTAGCTCAACGGGTATCATGATGTCAGTGCTTTTTTTTTGTTATTCCTCTCTTTGTTTTTGTATACTAGAAATTTGGAATGTTGAGTGCAGCTGTACAGAGTACAGGAGGTCTCTCTGGAAAGAAACATCATTCATTGTTGAACACAATGGGTGGCACGGTGGCGCAGTGGTTAGCACTGCTGCCTCACTGCGCCTGAGACCCAGGTTCAATTCCCGACACTGACTATGTGGAGTTTGCACGTTCTCCCCGTGTCTGCATGGGTTTCCTCCGGGTGCTCAGGTTTCCTCCCACAGTCTAAAGATGTGCGGGTCAGGTGAATTGGCCATGCTAAATTCCCGTAGTGTTAGGTAAGGGGTAAATGTAGGGGTATGGGTGGGTGGCGGGTCGGTGTGGACTTGTTGGGCTGAAGGGCTTGTTTCCACACTGTAAGTAATCTAATCTAATAACAAAGATTGAGCCACTACTCGTGACTTGCACAGACAGACAGATTTAGAGACCCATCTCTGGGCCTGCTTTCTGACAATTTCGAATCAATCTGTTCAGGGTTGTCATTACACGCCTCTGAAGCAAGTGGGACTTATATTCCAGGGAACCCATACTCAACAGGATCTGTGGGGGGGGAGATTAGCCTATGGCCTTTTCAAAAGTTATCATGGCTATGTCTAACCTAATACATATCAACAGTGTGCTCTCTCCATCTCCAATACTCCAAGGAAATCAACCCAAGTCTGTCCAATCTCTTTTTGTAATTAGATCTCCCAGTGCAGGCAGCATCCTGATAAATCCCCTGTCCACTCTCTCCAGTGCAATCACATCTTCGCTATAATGTAGATTCCAGACAGTTCATAATAGTCTAGCTGCAGTCTAAGCAACATTTTATACTGTTCCAGCATTCCAGTGAGCTGACAGAAAGTGAGATATCAGTGACTGGAATAGAAACAAAGTAAACCTTTAGATGTAAAACAATATGAGAGCAACAAACCATTGTAAATCTGCAGAGAAGTACTTGCTTCCTTCTGTGTAATTTTAGATTGTGATGCTACAACAATCAATTTCCCCACTAGCATTCACTCACAAATTACTAATGTTTTACTCGTAGCATTTTGAGGAAAGGAAATGAAGGAAAACTAAAAATATGTGGTTGTTATGGGGGACTTTAACTTCCCAGATATTGACTGGGAAAGCTATAGCTCGAGTTTGTTAGATCGGTCGGTGTTTGTCCAATGTGTGCAGGAGGGTTTCCTGACACAATATGTAGACAGGCCAACAGGAGGTGAGGCCATACTGGATTTGGTTCTAGGTAATGAACCAGGCCATGTGTTAGACTTGGACGTAGGTGAGCACTTCGGGGACAGTGACCACAACTCGATGACCTTTACTCTAGTGATGGAGAGGGATAAGAGTGCACTGCAGGGCAGGAGTTATAGCTGGGGGCAGGGAAATTATGATGCAGTGAGGCATGACGTAGGAAGCGTGGATTGGAAAAATAGGCTTCAAGGGAAGGACAGCTGCAAATGTGTTGCTGGTCAAAGCACAGCAGGTTAGGCAGCATCTCAGGAATAGAGAATTCGACGTTTCGAGCATAAGCCCTTCGGACACAAATGATATGTGGAGCTTGTTCAAGGAGCAGCTATTGGATGTCCTTAATAAGTATGTACCAGTCAGGCAGGGAGTAAAGGGTCTTGTGAGGAAGCCGTGGTTTAATAAGGAATTGGAATCCCTTGTTAAAGGGAAGAGGGTAGCCTATGTAAAGATGAGGCGTGAAGGTTTAGTTGGGGCGATTGAGAGTTATAAGGTAGCCAGGAAGGATGTAAAGAGAGAGCAAAGAGCAGCGAGAAGAAGACATGAAAAGTCCTTATTTGGTAGGATTAGGGAAAACCCAAAGGCTTTCTATAGGTATGTCGGGAACAAAAAGATGACTAGTGTAGGTATCGGTCCGGTCAAGATAGTAGTGGGAAGTTGTGCGTGGAGGCAGAGGAGATTGGAGAGACACTAAATCAATACTTTTCGTCAGTATTCACTCAGGAACAGGACATCGTTGCTGATGTGAATATTGAGTCATAAGTGATTAGAATGGATGTCTTTGAGGTATGTAGGGAAGAGGTCTGGGGAATACTGGAAAGGGTGAAAATAGATAAGTCCCCTGGGCCTGATGGCATTTATCCTAGGATCCTCTGGGGAGCTACGGAGGAGATAGAGGAGCCATTGGCCTTGATTTTTATGTCATCGTTGTCTACAGGAATAGTGCCAGAAGACTGGAGGATAGCGAATGTGGTCCCCTTGTTCAAGAAGGGGAGTAGGGATAGCCCTAGTAACTATAGGCCAGTGAGTCTCACTTCTGTTGTGGGCAAAGTCTTAGAGAGAATTGTAAGGGATAGGATTTATGAACATCTGGGTAGGAATAATGTGATCAAGGATAGTCAGCATGGTTTTGTGAGGGGCAGGTCGTGCCTCACAAACCTTATTGAGTTCTTTGAGAAGGTGACCAAGGAAGTGGACGTGGGTAAAGCAGTAGATGTAGTGTATGTGGATTTTAGCATGGTGTTCGATAAGGTACCCCATGGTAGGCTACTGCAAAAATTACGGAGGTATGGCATTGAAGGTGCATTAGAGGTTTGGATTAGGAATTGGCTGGCTGGAAGGAGACAGAGGGTAGTAGTTGATGGTATAGGTTTATCTTGGAGTGCAGTTACGAGCGGTGTTCCACAAGGATCTGTTTTGGGACCATTGTTGTTTGTCAT
Source organism: Hemiscyllium ocellatum (assembly GCF_020745735.1). NCBI lineage: Eukaryota > Metazoa > Chordata > Chondrichthyes > Orectolobiformes > Hemiscylliidae > Hemiscyllium > Hemiscyllium ocellatum. Next base: position 5,846,736 of record NC_083412.1, read on the forward strand.
TTTTATTAATGACCTGGAGGAGGGGCTTGAAGTCTGGGTGAGCAAGTTTGCGGATGATACGAAAGTCGGTGGAGTTGTGAACAGCGAAGAAGGATGTGCCAGGTTAGAGCGGGATATAGATATGTTGCAGAGCTGGGCAGAAAGGTGGCAAATGGAGTTCAATGTCGCTAAGCGTGAAGTCATTCACTTTGGTAGGAGTAACAAGAAGATGGATTACTGGGCTAATGGTAGGCTACTTGGTAGCGTGGATGAGCAGAGGGGTCTTGGTGTCCATGTACACAGATCTCTGAAAGTTGCCACCCAGGTAAATAGTGCTGTGAAGCAGGCATATGGCGTACTGAGCTTTATTGGTCGAGGTACTGAGTTCCGGAGTCCTGAAGTCATTTTACACTTGTATAAGACTCTGGTGCGGCCCCATCTGGAGCATTGTGTGCAGTTTTGGTCGCCATACTATAGGAAGGATGTGGAGGCATTGGAACGGGTGCAGAGGAGGTTTACCAGGATGTTGCCTGGCATGGTAGGAAGATCATATGAGGAAAGGCTGAGGCACTTGGGGCTGTTCTCATTGGAGAAAAGAAGGTTTAGGGGAGATTTGATAGAGGTGCACAAGATGATTAGGGGTTTAGATAAGGTTGACAGTGAGAACCTTTTTCCGCATATGGAGTCAGCTGTTACTAGGGGACACAGCTTTAAATTAAGGGGACGTTGGTATAGGACAGATGTTAGGGATAGATTCTTTATTCAGCGGGTTGTGAGTTCATGGAATGCCCTGCCAGTAGCAATGGTGGACTCTCCCTCTTTATGGTCATTTAAGATGGCATTGGATAAGCATATGGAGGTTATTGGGCTGGTGTAGTTTAGGTAGGCTTCGGTCAGCACAACATCGAGGGCCGAAGGGCCTGTATTGCGCTCTATTTTTCTATGTTCTATGTGGAATAATTGAAGTCTTTTTCATCATTTATCTAATGCATGTAATGTGCATGTTGCAAATAAGATGGGGATATATTTATCACAAATGACACATTCATTTATTTTCAGAAAGATGATATGTATGCGAAGTGTAGAAAATCCATGGGACCTATTGCTGATATGAAGCACAAAAGTTCTGAACAGGTGCTACTGAATGTCCTTTATAGTCAGCTTCTACAGAAGTTCATTGTACAGGGGTTTACAAATTGAAAAAGTGAGTAGTTCACAAATCCGACAAATTGATGCACTTCCTTCAGGTTCGTTGGCCACCTCTTCTCTGAATCTCGAAATACTTTCCCTCTGTTATCTTCAGCCCCATGTTCTGATTTAGCTTGTTTTCTGTTTCTCTTCATAACCACAGACTATTAGATCATGCACGATCCATTCCAGTCTGGCAGATCATTGATTATTTCAGGCTGCCTGCAGAAATGCTCATCCAGAGTAATGGAAGTGTACATTGTTACAATGTGGGGGTCGAACCCCTCTGCTAACTCAAGCCAAAACACCCAGGAAAGCTTGTCTCATCTCGTAACCTGTTAAAATCAGAGTCAGTGAAAGTAAACCCTGACTTCCACTGTTTAAAGAAAAAAAACAGTTTATTATTCTAACTCTAACAGTGAATACCACACAAAAACTATAAATAACTCTCAGGCCCTTTTTCTTAACTAATTATTATCTGACCTCAACTCTATAAAAATATTGCTTTAATAAGACAATTATTAAACATTATATTAATTTAATCTCAAGTCCACACAGTCTCTCATGCTGCCTTTCTTCCAGTCTTCCAAAACTGTTACTTCCTTCTGTCCATCTCATTCTGCTGTCTTCTCCCTGGGTCATCTTCTTACTTTTTACTGCTTTTACAGGAAAAGGGGCTTTTTGAGAGACAGTGCCTTCTGAGATTTCTTTGAGAGCAAGATGCTTTAATTTCTTCAGGTGACAGTTGCGCGACTGTAGTTGCTCTGACCAATTTAAAAATTCCCTTGTATTTTATGCCCCCAAACACCATACTTTCTCATTGGTCCGTTGCTGTCAACACAATAAGTTCAACCTCAATTGGGTTTTGGTGCCCTGGGCGTAATTTAAATTAATTGGTTAAATTTGAATTGTTGTCAAAACAGCAACCAAACCTCAGAGGTCCATTTAACAGCCAATTGCCACATGTATCTATTCTGGAACAGTCCTTCTCCCAGCTGCTCTGTATACTGGCAGCTCTGGCTGTATTTTAAATCCAGAAAACATTTTCTATGTTAAAGAGGCCACACACTCTTTGAACTTTCTAACACGTACCCCGTCTGAAAAAAGAAATGAACCATCATAATGAAAAATGTCTTCATTCTTCACTTGTATTTCTAAACCTTAATACAATTATCATGAAATACATAGTGTCATTAATCTAAGTTATGCCTCTTATATTAATTCTGCACACATAAAAGACTTTGAATCACCACCATCCAATCTTATCTACACGTTTTCTTTTAAATCTGTGATAACACATCTGAAATCACATTTTTATCACCCTCAACATAACAATTTGTAAATTAAATATCTGTAACATAAGACGCCATCAAAATAGTCTCATATTTTTGTCTTTAAATCTTTCCAAAAATGTGAGAGGGTTGTCATCAGTGCATACAACCGTCTCTGAAACATTGTTCCTCACAGAAACATTACAATGTTGTTAGCCCATTACCAAAGCTGAAAATGTTTTGCTGGTTAAAGCACAGCAGGTCAGGCAGCATCCTAGGAACAGGAAATTCGACGTTTCGGTCCAGAGCCCTTCATCAGGAATGAGGAGAGGATGCCAAATTTACAGACCTCACTTTTTACCCGAAGATTTTCAGACCTCACTGTTTACTCGAAGATTTTGGCACCCTCTCCTCATTCCTGATGAAGGGCTCTGGCCCGAAACGTCGAATTTCCTGTTCCTAGGATGCTGCCTGACCTGCTGTGCTTTAACCAGCAACACATTTTCAGCTCTGATCTCCAGCATCTGCAGACCTCACTTTTTCCCATTACCAAACTCAATCATTCCTTTTTTGATGGTGGAGTATTTTTTTTCTCGTAGATATTGCGTTTCTTTGAAAAGTAGCCAGTTGGATGCTCAATTCCATCACCAACTTTCTGCATTAATACAGCTCCAACCCCTATATCGTGAGCATTGATTGCAACTTTCAAAGGTTTTTTAAAGTTTGGTTTAGATAAAACTAGTGCCGTGGTTAATACAGCTTATAAATTCTCAAACGTCTCCTGACATTGGTCTGTCCGCTGAAATTTTGTGTTCTTCTTCAGTAAACCTTAGTGGGCGGCACGGTGGCACAGTGGTTAGCACTGCTTCCTCACAGCGCCTGTAGACCCGGGTTCAATTCCCGACTCAGGCGACTGACTGTGTGGAGTTTGCACGTTCTCCCCGTGTCTGCGTGGGTTTCCTCCGGGTGCTCCGGTTTCCTCCCACAGTCACAAACATGTGCGGGTCAGGTGAATTGGCCAAGCTAAATTGCCCGTAGTGTTAGGTAAGGGGTAAATGTAGGGGTATGGGTGGGTTGCGCTTCGGTGGGTCGGTGTGGACTTGTTGGGCCGAAGGGCCTGTTTCCACACTGTAAGTCTAATCTAATCTAATCTAAACCTGTCAGCAGTGACAACACACTGCTGAGTTTAGGAGAAATGTCCAGTACAATCTGATCAGTCCCAAATCGTCGAGGATGGTCATTGAACTTCCTAGGTGGCCTTCATCTTCACATTCTCTGAGGTCACCTTTCCATGTCCGATGTTATGGAACATAGAACAATGCAGCACAGTACAGGCTCTTTTGCCCTCGTTGTTGTACTGGCCTTTTATCCTACTCTCAGATCAAACACACCGACATATCCTTCATGGCCCTATCTTCCATGAGCCTATCCAAGAGTTGCTTCAATATCCCTAATGTCTCTGACTCTCTTAATACTGCTGGTAGTGCATTCCACACACCTACCACTCTCTGCGCAAAGAACCGACCTCTGACATCTCTCCAAAACTTCCACCAATCACTTTAAAATTATGCCCCCTTCTTAAAGCCAGTTCCGCCCTGGGAAAATGTCCATGGCGAACCACTCTATCTATGCCTCTCAATGTCTTGTCCATCTTGATCAAGTCACCTCTCGTGCTTCTGTGCTCCAATGAGAAAAACCCTAGCTCACTCAACCTTTCTTCATATGACATGCCCTCCAGTCCAGGCAGCATTCTGGTAAATCTACATTGTACCATTTCTAAAGCTTCCATATCCTTCTTATAATGAGGTGACAAGAAGGTCAACTTTGCCTTTGCGAATTCTCTTTTCTTTAAGTTTATTACTAGTTTTACTTTTTCTAATCATTCAAAGAGCTCTGCCAACTGATGTATATGATCTTTTCATGAAAGGCTAAAGATCACTACATCATCCAAATGAATTGCATGATTACTTAAACCTGCCACAACTCTGTACATGAGTCTTTCAAATGTGGTTGATGTGTTCTTCATTCCAAAGGGCACCATTTTGAATTGATATCGCCTATTTGTGTTCACAAATGCAGAAACTTCTTTCGCTTTCTCTGATACAGATATCAGCCAATAACCACAGTAAGCCCAACTTCATGTTGTAAGTGGCTCATCCAACTTTCTCTATACCGTACTTTCACTTTGGTGTCGGATATGAGTCTACCTTGGTTACAGATATTCCGATAGTCCACACCAAATCATTGAGTCCCATCAGGTTTGGGAGCTAAAATGATCGGAAAACTCCACTGATTCTGTTTCGGTTTGATGATATCCTCATTGAGCATCACATTCACTTCCTTCTCTACCTGTGTGGCTTCGACAGAATTAAGCTTGTATGGGTGTTATTTAACTTGAACAGCATGCCCTACTTCCACCTCATGTACAAGAGTATTATTGCTTCCAATTCGATTCCTACTTTTGGCCTCATTACACGACAACAAACCTTTCAACTTGGTTCTTTGCTTCTAAGACCAATAATTCACTCTCCTATCTCATTTTTCAATAACTTCCTTGTTATTTGATATGTTTTGCGGCACATCAAACTCCACAACATCTGGATTTCGTTCCTAACTCTGTGGGCAGTAACTAACACCTATTTCATCAGTTGCCTGATTCTATTATAGTAACATTTCAACATATTCGCATGTCTTACTCGTTACAGTTTTTTTCTCTGTCGGGTGCTGGAGATCAGAGTTGAAAAGTGTGGTGCAAGAAAAGCACAGCAGGTCCGGCAGGATCCAAGGCACAGGAGAGTCGACATTTCAAGCATAAGCTCTTCATCAGGAAACTGGTGAAATCAACATTTATTCTGTGTGGTTGAATTTTGTGAATGCCACAATATCAACAAACCCCCAACTCCCAAACGTAGTCAGCGGGAAATTGAGAAATACATTTTTTAAGGAGATCTCAGTTACCTTTATGAATAATAAGGTGGTTATGGTACAGGATTTTAACTTTCCAAAAATAGACTGGGACTGCCATTGTATTAAGGGTTTAAATGGAGAGGAATTTTTTCAATATATACAAGAACATTTTCTGATTGAGAATGTGGATGTACCTACAAGACAAGGTGCAAAATTTGACCTAGTCTTGGGAAACAGGGCAGGTGACTGAGGTGTCAGTGAGGGAGCTCTTTGAGGCCAACAACTTTAATGTTGATGGAGGTGAACAGTGCTGTTACGTCGAATGAGATCATTGCCTCGTCTTCCTCTATTTTGGTGTTTTTGATGATTTTTAGATGCAGTACAACCCATGGACAAAACCAACATCATCTACAAAATTCCATGCAAGGACTGACACAAACACTACGTGGGACAAACAGAAAGAAAGTTAGCCACCAGGATACATGAACACCAGCTAGCCACAAAAAGACATGGCCCTCTCTCCCTCGTGGCCCTGCACAGAGGCAAAAAACCACCAATTCGACTGGGACAACACATCTATCCTGGGACAGGCAAAGCAAAGACACGCTAGAAAATTCCTAGAGGCCTGGCACGCCAACCACAGCGCCATAAACAAAACCATATATCTAGATACCATCTATCAACCCATCAGAAAACGAACAGGAAATGACATCACCACAAACCCCAGGAACCCCATCCAGGGCCACATATAAATAGGAAAGAGGAGACAACAGCTTCACTTCACTTGGAGGTCGCCACTGATGATGTTACCTAGCCAGGTAATGAAACGTCTGGATATCAAACCTACAGGTCAGCGAGCAAACCTCCAACCCCTGAGTCTGAACTCACATTACACCCAAGTTCTCTGGCCACTCCAGCTGCCTAGCCAATGTTTCAGATGAAATAAAAAAGACTTCGACATCTTTCTCACGTGGCAATGTTTTAACAGATTCGTATGCATCGTTATCTTGTCCCTTCATCTCTATCCTGTAAACTTGACTGTTTTGACTGATTCACAACTTCTGAAGTTTAAACTCTCTCTTTCTTCTCTTTCTCTTTCTCTTTACTACACTAATAATCTTCTCTCAATTTATTTCTCCTCTAACTCAAACTGCTTAATCTGTAATTGAATTTTAGCCATTTCCAAAGATTCTAATGGCCTTCCTAGCATAGTTAAATGTTGAGTTATTTTGGTAATAACCTCAACTTTTCTCGGAGACGCAGGCAACCCCAGCTCCAGCTGGTCTGCCATTTGCAGCAGTTTTTCCTTGTTGGCCTTTCGTAAAACTCCCAAAGTCGCTTCTTCCACCCCCAGAAAACATTTAGTAACCGAAAGTGCCATTTCTCTCACTTTTAATCTAACCAGCTACAAGTAGCCAACATTAAACAGATTTTCCTCACCTAAATTTTATTTGAAGATCAAGGACATTAATCCCCAAGTGTTTAAAGTCTGCTGTGTCCTTTTGCATCCTAAATCTGTTCAAATCCCAGACCTGGTCCATCCATATCTATCTAAACCTGTCCAATTCCAGGATGACGAGCCCCCAATCTGTTATGATGTGGAGGTCGCACCCTTCTGCTAATTAAAACTAAAAGAACCAGAAAAGCTTGTCTTGCCTTGTAATCTGTTAAAATCCGAGTGACTGAAAGAAAACCCCTGACTTCCATCATTTAAACAAAATGTAACCATTTATTTTCATATTTTAGTTCCTTGAGTTAGAGAATAGGGCACCTCAAGAACTAAAGTGGTCATGTATGTGTAGAACTGCCAGAGTTAAAAATTACACAATCTTCCTGTAGCAGGACAGCTCCAACTTCTATATCATTAGCATCGACTGCAACTTTGAAGGGTTTCAAAAAATGCCGGTAACTAAAACTGGTATAGTGGTTAATGCTGCTTGAAATTGTCAAATATCTCCCAGAATTGTTCTGTACACCCTAAAGTTTGTGTTCTTCTTCAGTACATCAGTCAGCTGTGCTGCTGAAGTTTGGAACAAACTTCCGGTGGAATCTGCTTAGTCCCAAAAACCCCAAAAAAGTGATGTCCTTCCTCAGCTGCCTGAAAAGATACCAGTGAGTGTGAGTCATGTCTTTTTGTGGCTAGTTGATGTTCATGCATCCTGGTGACTAGTTTTCTGCCTGTTTGTTCAATGTAGTGTTTGTTACAGTTCTTGCAAGGTATTTTGTAAATGACATTAATTTTGCTTGTTGTTTGTATAGGATCTTTCAAGTTCATTAGCTGCTGTTTTAGTGTGTTGGTGGGTTTGTGGGCTAGCATGATGGCTCCATCCTGTTAACTTGACTTTCCTGATTAATTCGCACCTTTCTGAAATTCAAATTGTCTCTACCTCGCTCTCTCTCTCTCTCTCCTCTCTCTCTCACTGTCTCTCTCTCTCTCTCCTCAGCTTCTCCCCTTCTCTCTCTCTCTCTTTGTCTCTCTCTCTCTCTCTCTCTCTCTCTGTCTCTCTCTCTCTCTCTCTCTCTTCAGCCATGGCTCATAAATTCATGGCTATGCACAGCACGGAAACTGACCCTTTGGTCCACCTCGTCCATGCAAACCAGATATCCCAACCCAATCTAGTCCCACGCGCCAGCACCCGGCCCACATCCCTCCAAACCCTTCCTATTCATGTACCCATTCAAATGCCGATTAAATGTTACGATTGTAATATCCTCCATTACTTCCTCTGGCAGCTCATTCCATACACGTACCACCTTCTGCGTGGAAACGTTGCCCCTTAGGTCTCTTTTATATCTTTCCCCTCTCACCCTAAACCTATGCCCTCTAGTTCTGAACTCCCCAACCCCAGGGAAAAGACTTTATCTATTTATCCTATCCATGCCCGTCATGATTTTATAAATCTTTATAAGGTCACCCCTCAACCTCCGACGTTCCAGGGAAAACAACCCCAGACTATTCAACTTCTCCCTATACCTCAAATCCTCCAACCCTGGCAACATCCTCCTTTCCCTTTCTTTACCTTCTATCTCCATCTTCCTCAATTGTAATTTAATTTTTTTCGAACTCTACTGCACTTGTCTGATTCATTGATGCACCTAAGTGTATCAGTGAAACAGACAAGTGCAGGAGAGTTAGACCAACTCCCTTACAATTTCAGTTTTCCTTTTGTCCCTGGTTAAATCCAATTCCAACCTATTTGCTAATTCTAAAAATATGTCTTCCTCTGTCTTACTAAACTTCCCTGGCAAATTTAGGAAGCATCTTCAAACCCCTGAACCTTTTTAGCAATGTTAAGAGCCATTTCTCTCACTTCTGATTTAACCAACCACAATAACCCAAATTAAACAAATGGTCTCACCTCTGTTTTATTTAAAGATCTTGGACTCTAATTGGCTAGCATTTAAATCTGCTGGTATCTTCCATACGTCAAATCTGTTCAAATCTGTCCAAATCTCAGGCTAGATCTGTATAAACCTGCCCAAATCACAGACCCGAGCCCAAACTGTGACGGCACAGTGATGAATCCTTTGTTAATTAAACCAAACACCCAGTAAAGCTCACCTCCACTTGTAATCTGTTCAAGTGTGAGGGACAGAGAACTCCCAAACTATAGTTTTTGAAGAAAATAATATCAATTAATTCCTTAATTCTAAAAACGAACATTAACCACAATTATTCACAACTCTAAGCCCCCCCACTTTCACGTAACTGCTTATTATCTGCCTCCAACTCTATAACAATATACTGTTCTCATACAAAAACACTTATTAAACTTCATTTCAAAACCATACAGCGGCTGTGGTCTCCAGTGTCTGTCTTCTTCTGGCTGAACATCTCCCTGGATTGTCTTCTTTCTTTTTACTGGGAATGCATTTCAAATGAAAGCCGTACCTCTGATAGTGAGTGTTTTTGAATGGCAGTCTCTCTTGATGGCAGTTACTCTCTCAATGGCAGTTTCTCAGTCTGACTTTCAAAATGCCTGGTTTTAATTCCCCCAACATTGAACCATTGGTTTGATGCTGGCAGAACCAGTAAATTCAAACTCGATTGGAGTTTAGAATCCTGGGGCATAATTTAAACTGATTGGTTAAATTTGAATTGTTGACAAAACAACAACTCACTCAGGTGTCTATTTCAGCCAAATGTTACATATTTTCAATTTTCCAGTCCACCCTGAGACTGCTATCTAGTCATCACAGGTGTGTGTTTCAATTCTCAGTTCCGAACAGCATTCACTTTCTCTTAAAGGTACACTACACTCCTTCAACTTTATAATGATTGTGTACTTTTTTAATGATGAGTGGTTAAGATATAGGTGGGAAGCAGTCTGCTCAGGGCCAATAAACAGCTTGACAGGCCTTTTGTTTTGAAATTGAAACAATAGAAGCTGCCAGAATGGGTCAGAACCAGGAATTTTCATCTTAGTTTCAGTTTTTCCATAGAAGTTGCTGCTGGGGACTTGAAGCTGTATGTTGAAGTATTTTTTCCACTTTCTGGTACAGTTAGGTTCTCTTCTTCCTGTGAGAATTTCATGTGAGGCAATCTATTTTATTGAATTTGCTTTTTCCAATGGTGTATGTATGGGATGTTACCACATTGGAGCAGTTAATTTGTAGCAGTTTTTGTATATATAAAATACTTTGATAAGCATTTTGATTGAGTTACAATTAAACCAATTTTAACAGGAGCTTATGAATAAAGTGTGTTTTACTTCAAATTGATAATTTGACCAAATGAATTACATCTGGAACATAATGCCTTTAAAATAAGAAAATGTTAGAATCTGAACTATCTCCTTGACATGTTTTGAGGGGTTTGGTTTGGTCTGGTCCATAACAAATTGGAAGCTCTTGTCTGAACCTAAACCTGTAATTCCAAGGTGGGTGTTGGATGATTGGATTCAAACTGGTGAGTGTTTGTGTTCTATTTTTGCATCTTGCATTCAGTCGGTTTAAGTAATACCAAGATGGTGGCCCATACACTCCATCCATTTCCTTTTCTTTTTTTCTCTCTTTTGTTCTTCACTTTTCTGTTTCTTTTTTTGTCTCTCTTCTTTCTTCTCCCAGCCGAGGAATTCTGACCTTCGACTCCCAGCCTCCTAATCCTGACCTCAGTGTCAGTGCAAACCCAGTGAGGCGGCCTCTCAGCCTGGTGGGGCGACCTCTCAGCCTGGCATAGTGCTCTCCCAGCCTGGTGAGATGGCTTCTTGATCTGGTGTGGCGCTCTCCCGGCCTGATGGGTAACCTCTCGGTCTGGCATGGCTGAGTGCTTTTCCGGCCTGGCATAGTGCTCTCCTAGCCTGGTGGGATGGCTTCTTGATCTGGTGTGGCGCTCTCCCGGCCTGATGGGTAACCTCTCGTTCTGGCATGGCTGAGTGCTTTTCCGGCCTGGCATAGTGCTTTCCCAGCCTGGCATAGTGCTTTCCTGGTCTGCCTTGCTGGTATCCTAGCCCAGTGAGGTGGATTTGCAGCTCAGCATGATGGTCAGCTTGATGGTCCCTTAGCCTGGCATGATGATCTCTCATTGGCCCACCGTGGTGTTCTTTCAGCCCAGCAGGGTGGACTCTAAGCCCCAGTGTGGTTGTCTCTTGGCCAGTCATGACAATCTATCAGAGGACCAGCATGGTGGTCTTTTGCAGTTCATGGCTGACTCTCGGCCTTACATAGCCTCAGTAGGTTTCAAGGTGATTCCTTGAAGTGGAGTTGCAACCTGGTTAAGCACTTTCAGCTTTCATTCTTTATTTTCTACTTAAAAGTAAGAAAGTCTGCAATGTGTCACTTTTAACTTTATTTCACATATTTTACTCTTTAGTGCAATATTTAACTTTTAACTTTGTTCTTTCTTTCTCCTTTATTCTCAAGTTTCTGTACCTAAGTAGGTGTACCTGATATGGTGGCAGCATCGTACACTTTTCACGATAGACCTGTATGTGAGTACGCTGATCAATAAAATCAAATCAATTGTGTTTGCCTGAAGTAATAGCTCTTATTAATCTAATTAATGTTTTCAATATCCATTTCAATCTGTGAGGGACAGAAATTGGGGAAAAGAGCATCTTCAGGTAGTAAAGGAAAAGATGTCATTGAAGATAGTAAAGGTAGGTTAACTCAGAGTAAAAAAGAAACCCATGAGGGGGAATGTAAAGTAAAAAAGCCCAGGTGTTTGCTCTGTAATAAAGTAGGCCTCAGATTCGCCGTGTTGGTGGTTTAGAAAAAGCACTGGGAAGACAGATATGGGAAAACAGATAAGCCAGTGACAAAAACAGAAGTTGGTGGAAAAGTTCAGCAGGTCTTGCAGCATCTGTGAAGAGAAATCAGGGTTAACATAGTGGGGCAAGTGATCATTCCACACAGCTTCAGAGTTCTCGACCTGAAACATTAACAAAGAATAAAGAACAAAGAAAATTTACAGCCCAGGAACAGGCCCTTCATCCCTCCAAGCTTGAGCCAATCCAAATGTACTGTCTAAACCTGTCACCCAATTCCTAATCAGCTATATCCCTCTGCTCCCCACCTACTCATGCATCTGTCCAGACGCATCTTAAATGAATCTACCATACCTGCCACAACCACCTCTGCTGGCAACGCGTTCCAAACGCCCACCAACCTCTGTGTGAAGTACTTGCTGTGTGTATCCCCCTTAAACTTTCCACCTCTCATCTTGAAAGCATGACCTCTCGTTATTAAATCCTTCACTGTGGGAAAAACCTTGTCTCTATCCACCCTGTCTATACCCTTCAAGATTTTATAAACCTCAATTAGGTCCCCTCATAATCTCCTTTTTTCTCATGAAAATAAACCTTACCTACTTAACCTCTCTTCATATCTGGCACTTTCCATACCAGACAACATCCTCATAAACCTTCTCTGCACCCTCTCCAAAGCGTCCACATCTTTTTGGTAATGTTGTGCCCAGAATTTTACACAGTATTCTAAACGTGGCCGAACCAATGTCTTGTACAATGTTAACATGACTTGCCAGCTCTAATACTCAATACCCTGTCCAATGAAGGCAAGCGTACTATGTGCGTTCTTGACCATTCTATCCACTTGTGCAGCAACCTTCAGGGCACAATGGACCTGCACTCCCAGATCTCTCTGCCCATCAACTTTTCCCAAGGCTCTTCCGTTCGTTGTATAATTTGCTCTAGAATTAGTCTTGCCTAAACGCATCATCTTACATTTGTCTGGATTGAAATCCATCTGCCACCTTTCTGCCCAACTCTCTAGTCTAACTATATCCACCTGTATTCTTTGACAGTCCCTTATGCTTTCAGCTACTCCACCAATCTTCGTGTCATCTGCAAACTTGTTGATCATACCAACAGTGCCCTCTTCCAGATCATTTATGTATATTACAAACAGCAGTGGCCCCAATACTGACCCCTGTGGAACACCACTTGTCACCTTGCTCCATTTCGAGAAACTCCCTTCAACTACTACTCTCTGTCTCCTGTTGCTCAACAAGGTTTTTACCCACCTAGCTAGAACACCCTGCACACCATGTGACTTCACTTTCTCCATTAGTCTACCATGGGGAACCTTATCAAACACCTTACTAGAGTCCATGTATATGACATCAACAGCCCTTCGTTCATCTATCAATTTGGTCACTTCCATGGAGAACTCTATTAAATTGGTAAGGCACCATCTCCCCCGCACAAAACCCATGTCGCCTATCACTGATAAGCCCATTCTTTTCTAAATATAAATAGATCCAATCCCTCACTACCTTCTCCAGCAACTTTCCCACCACTGATTTCAGGCTTACTGGTCTGTAGTTACTTGGAATATCCCTACTACCCTTCTTGTACAAGAAGATAACATGAGCAACCTTCCATTCCTCCGGCACCTCACCTGTATTGAAGGATGCCACAAAGATATCTGTCAGGGCCACAGTTATTTCCTCTCTTGCCTCCCTCAGCAACCTGGAATAGATCCCATTCGGTTCTGGGGTTTTGTCCACCCTAATAACCTCTAGCCTACATAACACGTCTTCCCTACTTACTTCAACATGATCCAGACTAATCAAACGTTTATCTCTGATCTCAACATTCATCATGTCCCTGTCCTCAGTGAACACTGATACAAAGTAATCATTGAGAATCTCACCCATTCTCTCAGGTTCAGCACACAACCTTCCTTCGTCATCCTTTAGTGGACCAATCCTTTCTCTAGTTTCCCACTTACTTCTTATATAAGAATAAAATGCTTCTGGATTCTCCTTAATTCTGCTTGTTAAAGCTATTTCATGACCCATTTTAGCCCGCTTGATTCCTCGTTTAAGACTTGTCCTACTCTTCCGATATTCCTCCAGGGCCCGTTCTGTTCTTAGCTGCCTAGACTGTACGTATGCTTCCCTTTTCCTCTTGGCTAGTCGTACAATTTCTCCCGTCATCCACGATTCATGAACATTGCCCTTCCTATCCTTTGCCTTCAACGAGACATGCCTATCTTGCACTAACGTTAACCTGTCTTTGAAAGCCTTCCCCATCTCAAATGTGGACTTCCCTTCAAATAGCTGTGTCCAATCCACATTTCTGAACTCCTGTCTAATTTCGATATAATTGGCTTGGCCCAGTTTAGTACTCTTCCCTTCGGAACACTCTGTTCTTTATCTACGTGTATTCTAAAACTTACAGAATTGTGGTCACTGTTCCCAAAGAAATCCCCCACCGCAAACTCTACAACTTTCCTGGCTCGTTCCCCAATACCAGTTCCAATATGGCCCCTTCCCTCGCGGACTATTTGACATACTGCTCTAGAAAACTCTCCTGGATGCTTATATAAATTCTACCCCATCCAGACCTTTGACAGGTAGGGTAGTCAATGTTGGGAAAATTAAAATCTCCCATCACCACTACCCTATTGGCTCTACATCTTTCTATCATCTGTTTACCTATTTGTTCTTCTACCTCACGCTCACTGTTGGGAGTCTGTAATACAGCCCCAACAATGTAACTGCACCCTTCTTATTTCTCAGCTCCACCCACAATGCCTCACCCGCAAGACCTCCATAGAGTGCTCCTTTAGCACAGCTGTGATATTGCCCTTGACCAGCAATGCAATTTAGCATGGACAATTCACCTGGCCTGCACATCTTTGGACTGTGGGAGGAAACAGGAGGGAACCCACACAGACACGGGGAGAATGTGCAAATTCCACACAGTCAGTCGCCTGAGGCAGGAATTGAATCCGGGTTTCTGGCGCTGTGAGGCAGCAGTGCTAACCATTGTGCCACCAATGTACCCTCTTCAAGCATTTCCGCTGGCAGCTCATTCCATATGCATACCATCCTCCGTGTAAGAAGTTGCCCCTCAGGTTCCCTTTTATTCTTTCCCCTCTAACCTTAAACTGATGCCCTCTTGTCCTTGATTCCCCAACCCTGGGAAAACGACAGAGTGCTTTCACACTATCCATGCCTCAAATGATCTGATACACTTCCATAAGATCCCCCCTCAGTCTCCTACACACTGAAGAACGCCCTATAACACAGATCGTTGAGACCTGTCAACATCTTTGTAAATTCCTTCTGCACTCTTTCCAGTTTAATAACATCCTTTCCAAAAAAAGTCTCCAAATCTGAACACAATATTCTAAGTGTGGCCTCACCAATGTCCTGTCCAATGCAACATAATTTACCAACTTCTATACTCAATGACTGATGAAGGCCAGTGTACCAAAAGCCTTCTTCACTGCCCTGTCTTCCTGTGACTCCATTTCAAAGAACCATGTACCTGAACTCCATGTACAACTCTGTTCCACTGCACTCCTTAAGACCCTACCATTCACCATGAATCTCCTACGTTGATTTGAGTTTCCAAAGTGCAAGACCTCACACTTGTCCATATTAAACTCCATTTGCCATTTCTCAGCCCACTTCCCCAGCTGATCAAGGTCCTGCTGCAATTTCTGAGAACCTTCCTCACTGTCCACAATACTGACTATTATAGTGTTATCTGCAAATTTACAAATCATGCCTTGTACATTCTCATCCAAATCGCTGATTTAGATAACAAACAGCAATGGACCCAACACTGACCCCTGATACACTCCACTATTCACAGGTCTCCAGCCAACAGACTTCCTTCCACTATTACCATCTGCTTCCTACCATCAAGCCAATTGAGTACCCAATTTGCCAGGCAAGAAGTGGTAAGATAAAGGAACCTTGGATGACGAGAGCAGTGGAGCTTCTCGTCAAAAGGAAGAAGGTAGCTTACATAAGGTGGAGGAAGCTAGGGTCAATCTCAGCTCTACAGGATTACAGACAAGCGAGTAAGAAGCTTAAAAATGGTCTGAGGAGAGCCAGGAGGGGGCACGAGAAAGGCTTGGCAGAACGGATTAGGGAGAACACAAAAGCATTTTACACTTATGCGAGGAATAAGAGAATGGTCAAAGAAAGAGTAGGGTCGATCAGGGATAGCATAGGGGATTTATGTTTGGAGTCTGAGGAGGTAGGGGAAGCCCTAACGAAAGAAATTAACTTTGTAGTGAATGAAACTTTTGAAGAGCAGGTGTGCATGCTGAAATGGATAGAGAAAGAGGAAGCTGATATGCTGAAAATTTTGTCAAACATTAAGATGGACAAGTCGCCAGGTCCGGACCAGATTTATCCTCAGCTGCTTTGGGAAACGAGAAATGCAATTGCTTCACCACTTGTGAAGATCTTTTCATCCTTGCTCTCCACTGGAGTCATACCTGAGGACTGGAGAGAGGCAAATGTAATTTCTCTCTTCAAGAAAGGAAATAGGGAAATCCCCGGCAATTACAGACAAGTAAGTCTCACGTCTGCCGTCTGCAATGTGTTAGAAAGGATTCTGAGGGATAGGATTTATGACCATGTGGAAGAGTATGACTTGATTAAATGCAATCAACAAGGCTTTGTGAGGGGCAGGTCATGCCACACAAACCTTATTAAGTTCTTTGAGGATATGACTAGAAAAGTTGATGAGGGTCGAGCTGTGGATGTGTTGTATATGGACTTCAGCAAGGCTTTTGATAAGGTTCCCCATGGAAGGCTCATTCAGAAGGTCAGGAGGAATTGGATTCAGGGGAACATAGCTGTCTGGATACAGAATTGGCTAGCCAACACAAGGCAGCAAGTGGTAGTAGAAGGAAAATATTCTGCCTAGAAGTCTGTGGTGAGTGGTGTTCCACAGGGCTCTGTCCTTGGGCCTCTATTGTTTGTAATTTTTATTAATGACTTGGATGAGGGGATTGAAGGATGGGTCAGCAAATTTGCAGATGACACAAAGGTTGGAGATGTCGTTGACAGTGTAGGCTGCAGCGGGACATTGACAGGATGCAGAGATGGGCTGAGAGGTGGCAGATGGAGTTCAACCTGGATACATGCGAGGTGACGCATTTCGAAAGGTCGAATTTGAAAGCTGAGTACAGGATTAAGGATACGATTGCTTGGCAGTGTGGAGGAACAGAGGGATCTTGGTGTGCAGGTACGTAGATCCCTTAAAATGGCCACTCAAGTGGACAGGGTTGTTAAGAAAGCATATGGTGTTTTGGCTTTCATTAACAGGGGTATTGAGTTTAAGAGTCATTAGATCTTGTTGCAGCTCTA
Organism: Hemiscyllium ocellatum; assembly: GCF_020745735.1. NCBI lineage: Eukaryota > Metazoa > Chordata > Chondrichthyes > Orectolobiformes > Hemiscylliidae > Hemiscyllium > Hemiscyllium ocellatum. The sequence continues at coordinate 5,863,659 of NC_083412.1, forward strand.
TAAAACTTTGGTTAGACCGCACTTGGAATATTGTGTCCAGTTCTGGTCGCCCTATTATACGAAAGATGTGGATGCGTTGGAGAGTGTTCAGAGGAGGTTTATCAGGATGCTGCCTGGATTGGAGGGCTTATCTTATGAGGAGAGGTTGACTGAGCTCGGACTTTTTTCATTGGAGAAAAGGAGGAGAAGAGGGGACCTAATTGAGGTATACAAGATAATGAGAGGCATAGATAGAGTCGATAGCCAGAGACTATTTCCCAGGGCAGAAATGACTAACACGAGGGGTCAAAGTTTTAAGCAGGTTGGAAGAGAGTATACAGGGGATGTCAGAGGCGGGTTCTTTGCATAGAGATGTTTAGGATACCGTGGTAACAGACTGACGAGTAAAAAATAATGTAGTCCTGGGCTCTAGTGGTACATGGGGCAGTGTCTATGCTTCTGGATCACAAGGCCCATGTTTGAATGTCACCCCTGAATGTGATGGCCGCAGTGGCGTGTTGAGGATTTTCAAACAGGTTGATAAACCATGAATAAAACACCTTGGCAAGCCTCATTCTGGCCACTGGGTCACCAAATAGACAAGCCTATTCTACATGATCACTTTCTCCTCATTCTGCTCAGCCCCTAGCCTGTTCCCACTTCCTACCTAAAGTTCTTGCTTGAGATCAGAAGCTTTTTTCCAGCACAGAAATGTTATTTCAAAAGGGTTCTATGAAAATACCTGTGTCCATTTCCACTCTTGAAGATATCAAATTTTCTCTCCTGTTCAAATCTTCAGCCATGGTGATGTTACACCTTCCCAAATAATAATGCTCTGAAACAAAAAAAAAATTGGAGTGTTTTTGAAAACATTGCCCATTAAACCTTCTTCTACGTCAATGCATAGCTCTGGAATTGAACATTTCCCACTTGCCAGCATTTGTTTTATATCCTTCTAAACCTTTCCCATCCATGGGCTTGTCTAAATGTCTTTTAAGTGTAGTAATTTGTACCCACCTCTACTGCATCCTCTGGCAGCTCATTCCATATACAGTACACACCATCCAGCGTGAAAAAGTTGCACAACTTTAGCAACTGTAACGAAGTGACAGACATTAAACTACACATGAGGCATGTGATGGAGATTGGCTTCCCAGGCTCACACAGTGTCTGATCTCACTGGCTCTAACATCCCGCACCCCCAGGGTCACACAGTGTCTAATCTCACTGGCTCCAACACCCCCCTCCCCCCCCGAAAGTCACACAGTGTCTGATCTCACTGTCTCCAACTCCCGCACCCCCAGGGTCACACAGTGTCTGATCTCACTGTCTCCAACTCCCCTCCCCCAGGGTCACACAGTGTCTGATCTCACTGGCTCCAACTCCCCTCCCCCGAGGGTCACACAGTCTGATCTCACTGGCTCCAACATCCCCTTCCCCCAGGGTCACACAGTGTCTGATCTCACTGGCTACAACACCCCCCCCCCCCCCAGGGTGATACAGTGTCTGATCTCACTGGCTCCAACACCCCCCTCCCCAGGGTCACACAGTGCCTGATCTCACTGGCTCTGTCACCCCCTCCCTCCCAGGGTGACACAGTGCCTGATCTCACTGGCTCCAACACCCCCCTCCACCAGGGTCACACAGTGTCTGATCTCACTGCCTCTAACACCCCCCCCCCCAGGAACACTCTTCTTGATCTCACTAGCTCCAACACCCCCCCTCCCCCCAGGAGCACACTTTGCCTGATCTCACGTGCTCCAACATCCCCCTCACCCCCAGGGTCACACAGTGTCTGATCTCACTGGCTCCACCACCCCCTCCCCACCCAGGATGATACAGTGTCTGATCTCACTGGCTCCAACACCCCCCTCCCCCCAGGGTCACACAGTGCCTGATATCACTGGCTCCAGCACCCCCCTCCCTCCAGGGTCACACAGTGTCTGATCTCACTGGTTTCAGCACCCCCCTCCCTAAGGGTCACACAGTGTCTGATCTCACTGGCTACAACACCCCCCTCCCCCAGGGAAGTGGGGGGTTGTTCATGGAAAAAGTTCAGAAGAAGGATCACTGCGTGGGCATGATGATACTTTTCAGCAATTTCTTACTTTTCTTCTGATTTCCACAGTCCACAGTTCCTTTCGTTGAGAACTCAGTGGAGTCCAGACAATGAAGGCGGGACCTAGAGAGAGAGAGAGAGAGAAGGACAAAGAGATTGACTTCGTAGATAGAAAGTGGGAGATGGAATCATGGAATTTCTTTTTACAGCCACAGAAAAGTGACCAATGCCCAATCACATTTGTGGCAGTTATCTCTTCTTTAATCCCATTTTCCAGTCCTTGACCTGTAGGTTTCTATGTTTAATCGCTAAATGTTTATCAAATGGTTTAGAAAGTTCACGCCTCTCTCCACCCCCACACCCCCGCCCCCCTCACTCTTTTCAGGCAGTGAATCTCATGTTTCAGAATGAAATTTCAGTTGCCATAGCTCTGTAGTCTCAGGCTTTTGTCCCTGTTACTTACTACACTAATTTTCTTACAATCTGCAAACTTCTTGAATTGAATTTATTTATTGTCATGTGTACTGAGGCACAGTGAAAAGCTTTGTCTTGCGAGCAATACAGACAGATCACAGAGTTAGATAGCATAGATAAGTAAATGATAGGTATAGAGTGGCAAAAACAAAAACACAGGTACAGGCAAATGTTAAGAGTTTATGAGTCCTTTTAGTATTCTAACAACAGTAAGGTAGAAAGTGTTGCAAAACCGGTGTGTGTGTGTGTGTGTGTGTTTTCAGGCTTTTGTACCTTCTCCCTGATGGCACAGGTTGTAGTAAAACATTGTCAGGGTTGGAGGTAACGTTGAGAATGCTGGCAGCCTTTCCTTTACAGCAGGCCTGATAGGTGGATTCTATAGATGGGAATTTGGCGTTTGTGATTGGCCAGGCTGGGTTCACCACTCTCTCTAACCGTCTCCGATCTTGACTGATACAGTTGCCATACCAGATATTGATACATTCAGACAGAATGCTCTCGATGGCGCACCCATATCAGTGTGCCAGGGTATTCGCCGATATGCTAAATTTCTTCAGCTGCCTGAGGTAGAAGAGACGTTGTTGGGCCTTTGTAACTAGTGTGTCCACATGGAGAGTCCTAGAAAGCTTGTTGTGGGTGACCACTCCAGGAGTTTGACACTCTCCACTCGTTCCATCTCTGTGCGACTCTCTGTGTGGAGATTGCACATTCTCCCCGTGTCTGCGTTGGTTTCCTCTGGATTCTCCAGTTTCCTCCCACAATCCAAAAATGTGCAGGTTAGGTGAATTGGCCATGCTAAATTGTCTGTAGTGTTAGGTGAATGGGGTAAAGGTAGGAGTATGGGTCTGGGTGGTATACGCTTCGGCGGGTCGGTTTGGACTTGTTGGGCCGAAGGTCCTATTTCCACACTGTAAGTAATCTAATCTAATGTATGGGGGGGCATGAGTAACATCCTGCCGAAAGTCAACAATGAGATCCTTAGTGTTGCCGACATTGAGAGCTAAGTTGTTCTCAGTGCACCATTTTTCCAGGTCTTCCACCTCCCGTCTGTAATCTGTTCTGAGATTCGACTGACTATGGCAGTATCATCAGCGAACTTGTGAATGGCATTATCTGGGATTTGGCGATGTAGTCATGGGTATACCGTGAGTACTGTAGGGCACTGAGTACGCACCTCTGGGGGGCTCCAGTGTTGTGTCTTAGTGAGGATGAAATATCGTCCCATTATGGCCTATGGGTCAGAAAACTGAGGATCCAGTTGCAGAGAGTGGGGCTTAGTCTGAGATCAGACTAAGGGGATAATAGTATTGAAGGTTGAACTGTAGTCAATGAGTAGGATTCTTACACAGCTGTTCTTGGTGTCAAGATGTCCTAGGGAGGAGTGAAGGGCAACTAATATGGCATCTGACGTTGATCTGTTGGTCTGACAGGCAGATTGGATTGGGACAAGAGTAATGGGGAGGCTGGAGTTGATTAATGCCATGACCAACCTTTCATAGCACTTCAGGACCACCGAAGTTAAGGCCACTGGGTGGTGTCTTTGAGACATGCTGCATGAGTCTTCTTAGGCACATGGATGATGTTGGCCCTCTTGAAACAGGCAGAGACAGTGGCCTGCTGCTGGGAGAGGTTGAAGATGTCCAAGAAGACCTCTGCCAGTTGATCTGCACATGCTCAGAGTTTGGGAGAAGATTTGTAGCTCGAGTGCTTGTTGTGGTTCTGTTCGCCGAGCTGGGAATTTGTGTTGCAAACGTTTCGTCCCCTGTATAGGTGACATCCTCAGTGCTTGGTAGCCTCCTGTGATGTTTCCTCTGGCATTTATAGTGGTTTGTCTCTGCCGCTTCTGGTTGTCAGTTCCAGCTGTCCGCTGCAGTGGCCAGTATATTGGGTCGTGTCGTTACGTGGCTAGTTGGTGTTCATGGATGCGGATCGTTAGCTGTCTTCCTGTTTGTCCTATGTAGTGTTTTGTGCAGCCCTTCCATGGGATTTTGTACATTACATTGGTCTTGCTCATGCTGGATATTGGGTTCTTCGTTCTGGCGAGTTGTTGTCTGAGAGTGGATGTTGGTTTGTGTGCTGTTATGAGTCCAACTAGCCACGAAACGACATGACCAACTCTCCTTAGTAGCCACACACACAGATGACAAGAATCATGAATTCGACTGGGACAACACTACTATTATAGGGTAATACAAACAGAGAATATCCAGGAAATTCCTAGAGGGATGGCACTCATCCACAGAGTCTATCAACAAACGCATTGACCTGGACTCAATATACCGGCCACTGCAGCAGACAGCTGGAACAGACAACTGGAAGCGGCAGAGACAAACCATTATAAATGCCGGAGGAAACATCACAGAAGCGCTTCACAGGAGGGTCCCAAGCACTGAGGATGTCACCTAGACAGGGAACGAAACGTTTTTTGCAACACAAATGCCCAGCTCGGCGAACAGAACCACAACGATCCTCACATGCCCTGACTGCACGGCCTGTTACTCCATCTGGTCCCATCGCTTTCCTTGGATTCACACGAAGGAAAATTGATCTGACCTCTGATGCAATGACTGTTGGGATAGGTTCGTCAGGACTTGTCAGAATAGGTGTTACCTCTCTGCCGAAGTTCTGCTCAAAGCGAGTATAGAAGCCTTAGAGATGATCTGGGAGGGATATGTCACTACCTGCTATCTTGCACTGTCTCTTTTTAGAACCTGTGATGTTTTTCAGTCCTTGCCATAATTGCAGGGTGTCGGTCTGGGTCTTTAATTTGTATCGGTATTGGTTCTTGGCTGTCTTAATGGCTCTGCAAAGGTCATACTTAGTTTCTTTATATTTGAATGGGTCTCCTGATCTGAAGGCCTCGCCTGGTTTTTAACAGATTCTGTGTGCCCTGATTCATCCAGAGTTTCCTGTTGGGGAACGCTAAGATTGACTTCCTCGGTAAGCAGTCCTCAGTTGACATTCATTTTGAGATAACTTCAGTGCAAGAGCAGGGGATATACAGCTGAGGCTGGATAAGGTTCTGGTCTGACCACATTTAGAATATTGTGAGTAGTTTAGGACCCCATGCCTAAGGAAGCATGTACTGGCCTTGGAGGGAGTCCAGAGAATATTCACAAAAATGATTCTGAGGATAATGGACTTGTTGGACAAGAAATGATTGAGAACGTTGGATCTGTACACATTGGAGGTTAGAAGGATGAGAGGAGATTTCATTGAAACGTACAGAATACTGAGAGGCCTGGATAGAGTTGATGTGCAGCAGACCTTTCCACTAGTAACTAGGATCTGGAGGGCACAGCCTCAGAGCGAAGGGAACGACTCTTTAGAAATGAAATAATGAGGAATTTCTTCAACCAGAGGGTGGTAAATCTGAGGAACTCATTGCTGCAGAGGGCTGTGGAGGCCAAATCATTAAGGGTATGTAATACTCAGATAGGTAAGATCTTTACTGGTAAGGGGCAAGGAATATGGAGAGAAGGCAGGGGAATGGCATTAAGAAACACATCAGCCATGATTTAATGGCAGGGCTGCTCCTGTATGTTATGGTCTATCTACAAGCCAAGAACAATGAAAAATACTTCACTGATATGAATTGACACGTTTCACCCAAGTGATGAAATGGTGAATCGACAAAGGAGTTGAAAGTGAAATCAATTTTCATAATAAAGAACAATGTGTTTCCATTGTTTGAAAAAAATTGGAAACATCAGAAAACTGAATTATGATCCCCCTAATTGATAAAGGAGTTCAGAGTGAAATAGGTTTTCATAATGAAAACCGAAGTAATTCCATTGGAAAGAACGAATTAGAAAAATCAGAAAATTGATGTTTGATACTCGCTTCCTGAACTGTTCCCTGGAGTTTCCTCTTCTCCAGAATGACTGCAGCATCTCCTCAGTCTAACAGCATCTCCTCAGTCTAACAGTTCTTCCTTTTTTGCTGTTTTGTTTAACGAAAACCCTTCACAAATTTTAAGAACTGTGGATGCTGTAAATCAGAAACAAAAAACAAAGTTGGTTGGAAAGATGTATGAAGAGAAAGACAAAAGTGGGTACTGCAGATGCTAGAGGTGACAGCGGTGCTGGAAAAGCACAGCAGGTCAGCCAGCATCCAAAGAGCAGGAAAATCGACATTGCGAGCAAAAGCCCTTCCTCAGGTCCTCTCGGATGCTGCCTGAACTGCTGTGCTTTTCCAGCACCACTCTAATCTAGACTCTGGTTTCCAGCATCTGCAGTCATTGTTTTTACCCTGCTGGAGATGAGAGTCAAGATGAGAGTGGTGCTGGTAAAGCACAACAGGTCAGGAAGCATCCGAAGAGCAGGAGAATGGATGTTTCTGGCAAAAGCCCAAATCAGAGTTAACGTTTCAGTCCGGTGGCCTTTTCTGAGAACTTCACAAGTTTTAATTGTGTGCTAGTTCGAGGGTTGTGCTGAGGTTTTCTGGGTATTTTTGTCCTTGATTTATTTCAGATGATGAGAAATGCTGGTTTGTGTGTATTAAAAAGTGTGAATTAAAAGGTATAATGAGAACTACCTGAATAGTAAAACGCAGTCTTTCATCACTTCTGAATTGTAATATTTCAAGGAAAATTTGCAAGAAAAGAAGAACGAAATTTCGAATGAAGAACTATTGATCGTATTGCACATTAGCTGATGTGTGGAGGAGAGGGTGTGGTTGCGATGGTGGTATAGTGGTGAACATTGCTGCCTTCCAAGCAGTTGACCTGGGTTTGATTCCCAGCCATTGCATGCTGTGGCTTTTAAACCGCTCAACAGTAAAAAGACAACTTGCAGTCGTGGGAATGAAACACTTCCATGTGCACAGATGCTTGAGTCAGCCACACGAACGGGGCCAAAGCTCTGCAGTGCGGCTTCCCACCACTTTGAAATTGAGGAGGGAACCTCGAAGATTAAGGAGTCAGGTCGTTTTATGGTTCAAATAAACTGAAATCATGAGTTTTCCGTCTTATTTCAAAGGAAATGTTTCCGTATTTCACTCCTTTCAAAATTACTCTCAGGTTTTTTTGTGAAATACAGCCTAATATCAAGTGAAAAGTGGATAGACAGTCCATTGTTTATGGGCACAGCATTACTTATTATATCAGATCGGTTATTTTATTTTTTAATCGAAATGGACACCAATCTGATTGTGTCGTGCACAGACAGAATCTGTTTGCTGACTTCATTCACCCTGACAGACTCTTGAGTATTTCTGCGGGTTGGTTGCAATTCCCACTTGTGGTCAGTAGTGGTCACTAACTTGTTCAAGAATGAAGTTTCCAGACCAGAGAGAGTGAGAAAGCAGACAATAATTGTTGCCCTTGTGTTCGACGGTGCAGGTCAGAAATAGGAGGAGTGGAGACCAGCTGCTTTTATATTTCCAGTAATGAGAAAATGACTCACCACACAGTGAGTGAAAGTTTAATCCAAGATGAAGTTGAAAAAAATCACACATTGTAACCTGATGAAGGAGCAGCTATTGCTTCCAAATAAAGCTGTTGACTATAACCTGGTGTTATGTGGTTTTTAACATTGTCCACTCCAGTCCAACACCGGCTCCTCCACGTCATCATCCAAGATAGTCATCATGGAATTGTTAAGGGAAGGTAGTGTCGGATGAACTTGACTGATTTTCTTTAAAGGATAAAGAATGAAGGAAGTGTTTATGATGTAGACCAACCTGATGATAAGAAGAATGCTGCATGTGTTTTGAAATAGTTCAGTTTCTCAAGGTTCAGAAACTGAACAGAAATTGCTGGAGAATCTGAGCAGTGTTGCACCTTCAGTGGGGAGAAAGCAGAGTTGGCATTTCGGGTTTCGTACATCTCCATCTGATGAAGTTTCGCAATTCTTTGATTTTTGCTCAGGCTTCAGTATTAGTCACCTGTTTGTCTGGTGTATCTATCACTGATGTGGAATTGGTGTCGGATATCAAATTTGCACATGATATAACATTAGTCATTGGTTTTGGGGAAGCTGTCTGCAGACTGTGGGGAGATTTACATCAGCTGGTGAGCTGCACAGAAAAGCTGTGAAAGAGGATTCGATCTGGAGAAGGTTGGGATTCAGTAAACGATCACTGGTGTCAATCTATCATCCTCTCTACAGACTGGTCAACATGAACAGAGATCTTAACTGTCCCCGCAATCTTGTTTATATGAAAGTAAATGTAAATTTGAACAATTCTGTTAGTACTCAATTTCAGTCAATACATGTCCTCACGCTCAGGTTCATCTCTGATTTAAGATGCTCCTTCACGTGGAGTAATAGAGTCGTAGAGATGCACAATACGGAAACACATCCTTTGGTCCAACCCGTCCATGCCGACCAGATATCCCAACCTATTCTCGTCCCACCAGCCAGCACCTGGCCCATATCCCTCCAAACCCTTCCTATTCATATACCCATCCAGATGCCTTTTAAATGTTGCAAATGTGCCAACTTCCTCTGGCAGCTCATTCCATACACGTACCACCGACTGTGTGAAAAAGTTGCCCCTTAGGTCTCTTTTATATCTTTCCCTTCTCATCCCAAACTCTAGTTCTGGACTCCCTCATACCAGGGAAAAGACCTTGTTTATTTATCCTATCCGTGTGCCTCATGGTTTTGTAAACATCTATAAGGTCACCTCTCAACCTCCGACGCTCCAGGGAAAACAGTCCTCGCCTATTTGACCTCTCCCTGCGGCTCAAATCTTCTCACCCTGGCAACATCCTTGTTAGTCTTTTCTGAACCCTTTCAAGTTTCACAACACCCTTCCAAGAAAGGAGACTGAAACTGCATGCAATATTCCAAAAGTGACCTAACCAATGTCCTGTACAGCTGCAACATGACCTCTCAACTCCTGTACTCAATACTCTGACAAGTAAAGGAAAGCATACCAAATGCCTTCTTCACTATCCTATCTACCTGCAACTCTACTTTCAAGGAGCTATGAACCTGTACTCCAAGGTCTCTTTGTTCATCAACACTCCCTATAACCTTACCAATTAAGTGCATAATTCTTGCTAAGATTTGCTTTCCCAAAATGCAGCACCTCACATTCATCTAAATTATCCATCTGCCATTCCTCAGCCCATTGGCTCCATTGATCAAGATCCCGTTGTAATCTGAGGTAACCTTCTTTGCTGTGCACTACACCTCCAATTGTTGTGTCATCTGCAAATTTGCTTCAAAATCATTTGTATAAATAATGAACTGCAGTGGACGCAGCACTGATCCTTGTGGCACACCACTGGTCACAGGCCTCCATTCTGAAAGGCTACCTCTATATTTGCCTCTATGAATGTTTTTTTTGTCAACTAATATCTGCTTTGGTGGATCAACATCAGCTCTACTTAAACTAAAGAACTGCAGAGCTTGAAGATTTGCAATGAAAACCAAAATTACTGGTGAAACTCAGCAGGTCTGGAAACATAGAGTCATACAGCATGGAAATAGATTCTTCATCCCAACTTATCCATGCCACCCAGATTTCCGAAACTGAGCTAGCCCCACTTGCCTTTGTTTGGCCTATATCCCTCTAAACCTTTCCTAACCATGTAACTGTCCAAATGTATATTAAATGTTGTAATTTTCTCTACCACCTCCTCTGGCATCTCATTCCACATACTGACCATCTCAGTTGTTGTCAAGTCCTTTTTAAAGCTTTCCCCCTCTCCTTAATCCCGTGTCCTCTAGTTCTGGACTCTGGTGCCATGGGGGGAAAAAACCTTGTCTGTTCACCTTCTCTATGACTTTTTAACCTCCATATGGTAAACCCTCAGCTTCCTAATCTCCAGGGAAAAAAGGTTCTAGCCTTTCAAACCTCTCCTTATGACTCAAACACTCTCGTCTTGGTAATATCCTTGTGAATCTTTTTTGCACCCTTTCGGTTTTAATAACATCCCTCAGGCAAGGCGACTAGAATTGAACACAGTACTCCAGATGTGGCCTTATCCATGTCTTGTACGGCTGTAGCACAACACCTCCAAAAGCCTTACCATTAACTGTGTAAGAACCTTGTCAAAATCCTTGCTAAATTCAATGTAGACAATGTCAACTACTCTGCCTTCATCTATCATCTTGGTCACCTCTTCAGAAAACTCAATCAAGTTTATGAGACGCAATTCCCACCCACAAAGCTGCGCTGACTATTCTAATCAGTCCTTACCTTTCCAAATTCATGTAGATCCTGTCTGTTAGAAACCACTCCAACAGCTTCTCCATTAATGATGTCTGGCTCACCGGTTTGTAATTCCCTGGCTTTTCCTTGCAGCCTTTCTTAATTGTAGTATAAATTAGCCATCCTTCATTCTTCTGGCACCTCGACCATGGCTGTCAATGAATCCGATATCTCTGCTAAGATCCCTACAATTTCTTCCCTCGCTTCCCACAATGGTCTAGGATCCAGTTGACCATGTCCCAGGGATTTATGTAGCTTAATGCATTTTAGGATCTCCAGCACCTCTTCTTCAAGGCATGTGGATGTTTTTCAAGACATCGCTATTTATTTCTCTGAGTTGTCTCCAGCCTCTGTGACCTTCTCCACAGTAAATATTGACGTGAAATAGTGGTTTAGGATCCCACCCATTCTTTAGTGGCTCCATGGATAGATGGCTTCTTTGATTTTTAAGGGAACCTGTTCTCTCCCCAGTTACTCTTTTGCCCTAATATACTTGTTGAATCTCTTTGGCTTCTCATTAACCTTATCTGCCCACGATATCTCCTGTCCCCTTTTTGCTCTCCTGATTTCCCTCTACACATCCTGAACTCCTCAAGCAATCAGTTGATTCCATTTGTCTGTACCTGACCCTTTCTCTTACCAGACACTCAAAATCTGTTGTACAATTATATCAGTGATCACCCCTTTCGTATTTCTCAGATGACCCCGCTACCCCCGACCCCCCGCCATATAGTTTCATTGAACCATGTCCCAGGAATGTCCTCTCTAAGGACTACCATGATGCTTTCCGGCTCAGGTGAATTGGCCATGCTAAATTGCCCGTCGTGTTAGGTAAGGGGTAAATGTAGGGGTATCGGTGGGTTGCGCTTCTGCGGGTCGGTGTGGACTTGTTGGGCCGAAGGGCCTGTTTCCACCCTGTAAGTAATCTAATCTAATCTAATCAAAACGCCACGCCGCCTCCTCTTTTTCCTCTCTTTCTATTCTTGGAATGTACCTCGGAACATTGAGCTACTAGTCTTCTCCTTCCCTCAGCCATATTGCATTGAGGTAAATGCACTTTAATTTATCAGTCTTAGCTTGTTTTTTGCTGTGCTCTTGCCTGCCTTGTCTATTTAACTTGTTCTTTTTAACTTCTATACCAGCCTCAACCTTCTGTCTCGTCTCACTATCGCATAGGATGGCCCCTCCCTGCGAGATGTGTTGAACCCCTCCCGAACAATTCTCCCCACCACAACCCATCCATCTTGTACAGGTCACTTCGACTCCAGATCAATCCCAATGATCCAAAAATCTGATTAGTTGCTGCATACAGTACCTCCTCAGCCATATATTCATCTGTCATCTATTCCTACTCTTACTAGAATGTGGCGTTGGGAGTAATCCAGAAATTATTACTCTTCAAGTTCTGCTTTGTAATCTCCTGCCTAACTCCCTCTATCCACTTTGCAGGACCTCATCCCTTTTCTTCTACCTCTGTTTTTGGTACCGATGCGTAAAACGACCTCTGGCAGCCAACATTCCCCTTTAAGAATGTGCTGCAGTCGTTCTCAGACATCCTTGACCCTGGCACCAGGGAGGCAACAAAGCATCCTGGAATCACACTCACCACTGCGGAAATGCTTGCCTGTGCCCCTGCCTAGACAGCCTCTATCACAATTGCTTGCTTGGACTTTGCCATACCCTGCGTTAAAGTAAAGCCAGCTGTGGTTCCAAAGACCTGGCTGATGCTGCTATTTTCTCTTGAGAGGCTATTCCCCAACAGTATCCGAAATAATTGTCTTTGAGAGGGATAGCCACAGGAAACACCTGCACTATCTCTCTTAGTCGACACCCATTTTTCTGACTGAAACTGCAGTGCGATCACCACCCCAAAACTAGTATCTGTCACACTCTCACTGACTGTGTCCACTTTGGTAATTAACCAGTTTTCATTAGACAGTCTGCTTTGAACCACCTGAAGTAATGACATTGCAGGGATTGCCGTTTGTATAGATAGACCATCTAATTCAATGTCTTGGAAAATCTCAGCAGGTCGTGCAGCATCTGTAAAAAGAGAAAAGAGCTGACGCTTCGAGTCTAGCTAAACCTTTGACAAAGAGATAGTCAGCCTTACAGATGCTGCCAGACCTGCTGAGATTTTCCAGGATTTTCTTTTCTGGTTTCAGATTCCAGCATTTGCAGTAATTTGTTTTTATTTAAGGCAATGTCTTCTCGATTAAAGGACAACTACCTGATGAAGAAGCAGTGCTCCGAAAGCTGGTGCTTCCAAATAAACCTGTTGGACTGTGACCTGGTGTTGTGTGATTTTTAACTTTGTACACCCCAGTCCAACACCGGCACCTCCACATCATGATTTAAAGTAAGGTGGTGGAAGTCTTTGCAATTTGAGGAGAGAGCTGTATCTGCTTAAACGTTTGAGCATGTCTGGGAGGGGAGAGTCCATACACTGGCTCCACCTGATTGGCTACAATAAGCAAGATTGAAATCAGTCAGATTTAATGTTAGAATATCATGCAATATTAGATTAGATTACATACAGTGTGGAAACAGGCCCTTCGGCCCAACAAGTCCACACCGACCCGCCAAAGTGCAACCCCCCAGACCCATTCCCCTACATTTACCCCTGCCCCTAACGCTAAGGGCAATTTAGCATGGCCAATTCACCTAACCTGTTATATGCAGCAAGGTTGGCTGGGGAAAGTGTTGCTGAACAAACAGACTTTGGAGTGCAGGTTCATAATTCCTTGAAAGTGGAGTCACAGGTAGATAGGATAGTGAAGAAGGCATCTGATATGCTTGCCTTTATTGTTCAGTGCATTGAGTAGGGAGGTCATGTTGCAGCTGTGAAGGTCACGGGTTAGGTCACTTTCAGAATACTATGTGTAATCCTGGTCTCCCTGCTATAGGAAAAATGTTGCTAAACTTGAAAGGGTTCAGAAAAAAAATTGATGAGAATGTTCCGATCTGGGATAGTGAAGGAAACTTGTGCCTGGAGTCGGAGGAGGTAGGGGAGGTCCTTAATCAATACTTTGCTTCAATATTCACTACTGAGAGGGACCTGTCATATGTGAGGACAGTGTGAAACAGGCTGACATGCAGGAACAGATTGATGTTAAGAAGGAGGGCGTGCTAGAAATTTTGAAAAACATGAGGATAGATAAGTCCCTTGGGCCAGACAAGATATATCCAAGGTTGCGATAGGAAGCAAGGAAAGAGATTGCTGTGCCTTTGGTGATGATCTTTGTATCCTCACTGTCCAGTGGAGTAGTGTCAGATGATTGGAGCGTGGCAAATGTTCTTCCCTTGGCCAATAAAAGAAATAGGAATAACCCTGGGAATCACAGTCAGTCTTACGTCAGTGATGGGCAAATTACTGGAGAGGATTCTGCGAGACAGGATTTTAGGTCATTTGGAAAACCACAGTTTGATTAGAGATCATTAACACGTCTTTGTGTGGGGCAGGTCATGCCTCACATGTCTTAGTAAATTCTTTGAGGATGTGACAAAACACATTGATGAAGGTAGAGCAGTGGATGTGCTGTGTATGGATTTTAACAAGGCATTTGATAAGGTTCCCCATGGAAGGCTCATTCAGAAAGTAAAGAGGTGAGGGATACAGGGAAATCTGACTGTCTGGATACAGAACTGGCTGGCCTATAGAAAACACAGAGTGATGGTAGATGGAAAGTATTCAGCCTGGAGCTCAGTGACCAGTAGTGTTTCACAGGGATCGGTTTTGGGACTTCTGCTGTTTGTGATTTTAATAGATGACTTGAATGAGGAAATGGAAGGGTGAGTTAGTAAGTTTGCTGAGGACATGAGGTTGGTGGAATGGTGGATAATGCGGAGGGCTGCTGTAGATTGCAATGACACATTGACAGGATACAGAACTGGGCTTGGAAACAGCAGATGGAGTTCAAACTGGAAAAGTGTGAAGTGATTCACTTTGGGAGGTCGAATTTGAATGCAGTTTACATGGTTAAAGGCAGGATTCTTGGCAGTGTGGAGGAACAGAGTGATTTGGGGTTCATATCCACAGATCCCTCAAAGTTGCCAACTTTGCATGAGCCCTAACGTCGACTCTCCTGCTCCTTGAATGCTGCCTGACCTGCTGTGCTTTTCCAGTAACACATTTTCAGCTCTGATCTGCAGTCCTCACTTTCTCCTAGTATATCTCTATGACCCTATGACTGCCTTCTGTATGCTCCTCAACACTGCTCCAATCAATCTATAAGATCTGAGAGGTGCTGCAGCCAGACATGTTTCCTGCAGGTATAGTCACCAGGGACAGTTGACTGTTTCCTGACCTCCCACATCTGAGGAGCATACCACTCCATTGCCATGTCTGTACTCTTTTAACAGCTATCGGGCTACTGAGATAAAAAGAGGTCCTTGTTGCTGCTCTTCGGGCCCGATCTTAGATCTAACCTGCACCACCTCGACCACAAAACACCACTTTGCAGAAATGGCTGGGAATAAGACACATCCTCTCTCCCTCACTTGTCTAAATGTCCCCCACACTTAGCTAAACTCACAAGATTTTCACTCTCTCGCCAGTCCTACGCTACGCTGGGAGCACTTTATCAAAACTCACACGACACCAGGTTAAAGTGCAACAGGTTTATTTGAAACCACAAGCTTTTGGAGCGGCCGCTCCTTCTTTTCATAATATAGTATAAGGCTTGACGTGTTACAAGAATCAGATCCTGGATTCGTGGTGCTGGAAGAGCACAGCAGTTCAGGCAGCATCCAAAGTGCAGCGAAATCAATGTTTCGTGCAAAAGCCCTCCATCAGGAATAAAGGCAGAGAGCCTGAAGGATGGAGAGATATGCTAGAGGAGGGTGGGGTGGGGAGAAAGTAGCATAGAGTACAATGGGTGAGTGGGGAAGGGGATGAAGGTGATAGGTCAGGGAGGAGGGTGGAGTGGATAGATGGAAAAGGAGCTAGGCAGATAGAAACAAATCCGGACAAGTCATGGGTACAGTGCTGAGCTGAAAGTTTGGAACGAGGGTGAGGTAGGGGAAGGGAAAGAATCAGACACGAGCAGGGTGAGATGAACTCCCTGCAGCACGAGGAGAGAATGTTTAAACTTGCCTTAGGCATGGCCCTTCCATTCCACAGAGTGACTCTTCGTTAAAACTGAAGAATTCTGAAATTGGTGTTGCCAAATCTGCTGAGTTTCATCAGCAACTTCTATTTTTATTTGAATCCCATTAAATCAATTATAATAAGGGTCTTTTAAACTATATTTGGGGATTATGCAAGATCTCTGATATAGTGTGATGGTTGTATAGTGGTGAGCATAGCTGTATTCCAAGCAGTTGTCCTGGGTTTGATTCCCCGCTACCACAAGTTTATAGTTTACAATCCAGGGTTAGTGGCTGATCCAAACAATTCGACAAACATCTGCTTATTTCTCCCGAAGATAATTATTGGTGAATCGCTCTTATTTCTCTTGATGACTGTTTTTTTGGTCAATCGCAGTGTAGAATCTGATTTTCTTACTCTCTTTCGTAAGCTGCTTCCCAGTTCTTATTTAAACATCCATTCCTGCACAGAAATTGGTTTATTGTTGAAACGGTGAGGTCCTGTACACAATGGGAATCTCAAATGATTAACACAAACTGATGAAAATACTAAACATGATTGGCAACTTCAAGGGAGGAAAAAAGTCTCAGATCAGTAAGTGGTTAAAATAAAACGGTGCCTCAAAACACCAGAACTTATATTTTTATTTCGTTTTTTTTCTCTTTATTTGGATTGACTCTTTCTGTATTTCATCTCATTCATTGTTAAATTCAGAATTTTTTTCTCTGCACGATCTTAAGTAAAACGTCAGTGAGCAAGTTCATAAATGTAGGGGGAGAATGTGGTGCAGATCCTCATCAGCAACGATGAAGGCCTTATTCCCGAAACGTGGGTCCTCCTGCTCCTGGGATGCTGCCTCACCTGCTGTGCTTTTCCAGCAACACACTCTCCACTCTGATCTGCAATCCTCACTTCCTCCAAATTCATAAATGTCCAAACAATATACCTCATGACATTGAATCGGTTGTTTTATTTTGCAGTCTAAATGCGCACAGTCTTGAGCATGAAAGTTACAAATGTGTTTCCTAACATTAGCGGTAACTTTAACCTTGACAGACCCTGAGAACTTCCGCGTTTGGCTTGCAGTTCCCACTTGTGACCGGTAGTGGGCGCTAGCCTGTGTGAAACAATGAAGTTCCCAGATAAGGGAGAGATGGAGACATCAGACAATGATTGTTCCCCTTGTATTTTTTTTATTAAGCAATACGCAGTTTGCAAAACAACTAACATTAACAGCTTTACACAGAGAAACAGCAATTTTACGAGGTTAAAGAGTAGCAAAGCCAGGCCCCAACCCTACAGTTCAACCAGTTTTCAGGGGAATGAGGACAAACCTCAAATCCCACTTTCAATCATTACAAAACACTAACAATGATATTTGTACATATAATACAGTCCGATTACATTTTTAAAAATGCATACAATATGGTCCACAAGCAACCCACCAGTCCCTCCCACGTTCCGGCCACTCTGAGGCAGCCTGCCCCATGCCCCTTCCAGCTCTCAGTCCACCCCATGCCTCTTCCAGCTCTCAGTCCACCCTGACACACCTTTCGGCCTCCTCTGGGACAGCCCACCCTGGTTTGTTCCCCTTGTATTGGACGGTTCAAGTTAGAAATAATGAGTGGAGACCAGTTGCTATGATATTTCCTGTGGTGAGAAAATGATTGAAAAATTTCTGAGATACAATAGAAATGATCAAATAGAGTGTGAAAGTTTAATCCAGGACTCGTTAAGAGAAGATCGTGACTCATGAAATTAACTGATTATCTTTGAAGGAACAAGAATATTAATTGAGATAGCATTTGTGATGTAGGTCAAACGGATCACAGGAATAGTGGCATATGTTCTTGGCTGAAATAGCTCAGTTGTGAGAACGTTAGCCTGAAGATCTGACCTGGTTCAAACCTGGTGTTGGACAAGAGTTTGTTTGGTTTTACTGACACAATGACAATGCTTCTTTCTTCAATATAAACTGTCTCTAGTTCTATGGCCCCGTGTAACAGTGTGGTAGCAAAGTAAAGTGACAAGTTAGATCGATAGTGACACCAAAGTGAAAGGTAATGATGGACTCATATTTGCATGATTGGAAAGTTGGTTTCGAAACAGAGGAACAAGGTCGGGCTGTTTTGCCTCTGGAGCATGTTCCACCATTCAAAAGCCAGATCCATGGCCTAACTCCATATGCCTTGGACCTATATTCCTTGATACCCTTGCTTTTAAGAATGTTTATCTCAGATTTCAGTTTAACAATTGAATGAGGAAAAACCACCCATTGAGGAAGAGAATTCCAATCCTCCTGAAGTCTTGTGTGACTAAGTGCTTTCAACTGTTCCTCCAGGCCCTAATTCTTACACTATGCCCCTGTTTCAAGAATCTTTAACTAGTGGAGATTTATCATTATCAACCCTGTCTTTCCCTGTTAATTTGCTGAAGAGTTCAATTGTCTCAGTCCATAAGCATTAGATTCTAGTGAATAAAGGCCTTATTTGATTAAATTGATTGCATATCTTGACCCCTGAAGCCCAGGTATCATCCTTGTAAACCTATGGTGAACTCCCTCCAGAGCTAAAACAGTCTTCCTAATGTATAACGTCCAGCTCTGCTCACAGTACTCTAAGTGGGATCTAACTAGGATTTTCCATACCAGATGCATCCCCTTACTCCAGCCTTTTGTATTTGAAGGGCAGCATTCCATTAGCTGTCTTGATTATTTTCTGCACCTGAACCTCAAAATCTCCTTGGACATTCACTGTATTTAACAACTTGTCTTCTAAAAATAATCCCAATCTATCCTTGTTCGTTCCAAATGGATAACTTGACTCCTGTTTATATTGACATCCAACGGCCTCAGCTTAGCTCATTCACCTAATCTATCAATATCATGGTGCAATTTTATTACACTTTCTTCAATTTGCCCAATTTTGTGTGTTCAGCAGCCTTGGATGCCACTATCAAAGGGGAAATGAAATGGCGAATAGTTGAGAGCCCCACCATAGATCCCTATGGATCACTAGCCACAACCTTACAGTTTGACTACTTACCAACTATTCACACTCCCTGTTTTCTGCCACTCAACCAATTTCTTATCTATGTCAGGAATCAGGCCTCAGTATGATGGGACTTTATCAAGAGCCTTTTGGAAGTCCATATAAACAACACCCAGGAGTCAGGAAGCCCCCAGAAAGACAGAGTTTTTCATTTTATTTGAAATTAAATGTCACCCCTTTCAACGTTACACTCAGTTTTTGGTGGGAGGGAAACTGCACGGTCTCAAGAAAAATGTAACTGGGCAGTTCACAAATATTCAAATAATATTTGTTATTATGTAGATTCGGTTGTTTTTATTTTTCAGTCTATATGTGGGGCGGTATAGGAGCTCAGTGGTTAGTATTGCCGCCTCACAGTGCCAGGGTCCCAGGTTTGATTCCAGCCTCGGGTGACTGTCCGTGTGGAGTTTGCACATTCTCCCCGTGTCTGGGTGGGTTTCCTCTCAGTGCTCTGATTTCCACCCACAGTCCAAAAGATATGCAGGTCAGTTGAATTGGCCATGCTAAATTGCCCGTAGTATAAGGTGCATTAGTCAAAGGGAAGTGGGTCTGATTGGGTTACTCTTCGGAGGGTTGGTGAGGACTGGTTTGGCTGAAGGGCTTGTTTCCACACTGTAGGGAATCTAAAAAACATTGAGTGTGGGATGTACATGAGCCGCTTCATTAATCCTGACTGCTTCTGAGAATTTCTGCGGATTGATTGATGTTCCAATTTATGGCCAGTAGTAGGCTCTCACCTGAGGAGTAGAGAAATTCCCAGATCAGAGACGGAGACAACAGGCAATAATTGTTCCCCTTGTGCTGGATAGTGCGAGTCAGAAGTAATAAATGGAGATCCTCTGTTATCAGATTTCCAGTGGCGGGAGAATGACTGAGAAAACTCTCAGAGACGATAGAAATGACCAGAAAGAGAGTAAAAGCTTTATCCAAGAGAATCAGCTGGAATTTGTTCAGGGAAGGTTGCGTCGAATTAATCTGACTGATTTTCTTTGCAGGAACAAAAATGGTCAATGGAGGGCGTGTTTGTGATATAGATCAATTGTTTATAGGGAAATTGCTAGGCTGAAATAATTCATTTCCCCAAGGTTCAGACACTAATTAGAATTTGCTGGAGAATCTTAGCAGTCTGGGACCTTTAGTGGGAAAAAAAAAGCAGAATTAATATTTATGGAGTCATATAATCACACAGCACGGAAACAGACCCTTCTGTCCAATCAGCCCATGCCAACATAATCCCAACTAAACTAATCTCACTTGCCTACTCTTGGCCCATATCCTTCCAAACCTTTCCTAGTCATGTATCAATCCAAATGTCTTTTTTTAAAAAAATATTTGTTGAAAAATGTTTCAGTATTTTACAAATAAAAAATGAAAAAACCATAAAAGCACAAAAGTGCAGAAAAATAGAAATATTATCATGCTATTATTATATTATAGTAACGTTAACAATAAACTGCCTGTTACTCTTCAAAATACAATCGTCACATATTTACTTAACCCAAATTAAATTAAACTCAAATTAAACAAAATAGCATTAAATTATATTACAATCCACTAAAATTGAATTACATTACATTACATTACTCCACTCGCTGCATCTCCGTCAAGGCTCCTGACCACGGGAGCAACTGTTATTATACCTGTATTTACTAGGCCTCACTCACCACTGGGGCCCCCAGACACCATATATTGTCCTCATGGCTATATAAAGGCCCTAATCAGTTCCACTGATGGGTCCAAGGTCTATGTAATATAGAAAGGGCCGCCATGTCTTATAAAAATGATCCTTTCTGTGGTGCACCATACTTGTCAGGTAGTCTTGAGGGACATACTCCATCACAGATCAGTGTCACCCTGCAAGACCTGGAGGTTTTTCTGATGTCCAATTCATTACGATGTTCTGACTCACACAGTGTGTAAGAACATTGAATAATCTCTTGCCGTGCTCACCCAAAGAGGGAAGATTTGGTAGCCCCAAAAGGAGGAATACTAGGTCTGCCTTAACTTCAATTCACAGGATCTTCTCCATGGCCCCCCATTATCTGCAGATCTTGTAACAGGACCAAAAACAATGTGTAAGGGTGCTAATAATGATTTTACAGTTGGGATATTTTGGAGAAGATCCTTTCTTAATATTTGCTAACCTCTTTGGCAATTTATGGGCCCTGTAAAGGATCTTCAATTGCATCGCTTGTGCCTAATTGCATATTGAAATTTCTTTGCATTCCTCCATATATCCTCCCATGTTTCTGATGAAATTTCTTCCCCTAACTCCTGATTCCAAATCTCCTGGAATCTCTCCATATCCCCCAAGGCATTCCCTCTCTGCAGATGATACATGGTACGAACTGAGAGAGCGCCCCCACATTGGAGCACTCCTCTTTCTATATCCGACTTGTAGGGCTGGGTCAAGAGCGTGGTCTTATTCTGCATGTAATTCCTAACCTGGAAATATTGGAAAAGATCCTTAGTAGGGATTCCATGTTTCTGACCTAATTGGCTGGAAGACATCAAGACCTGTCCCTCAAATAAATCTCCCAGACAGAAGATTCCTTTACCCTCCCATGCTCTGAAGCTGGAGTCCATTGACCCCGGGATAAATCCTGGGGGTCCCACTAACGGGATGAACGGCAAAATCTTAAGCAAATTGCCCTCACCTGCTGCATTATCTTCCGTGCTTTCACCGTCTTTATGATAATTGGACTCTCACAGTGCTCATCCACAGAGCTCAATTTATCCATAAACAGTAAGTTTATGAGGGGACATCTCGCCTGTGAGGCTTCAATATCAAACCATATTGACTTCAAGTCCTTACACACCCATTCGCCTCCATTTGACAGCAGGGTGTCTGTTTGGTACCTCTTCAGATCTGGGAGGTCCACCGGCCCCTTATCCTGCAGAAATTCCAACTTGGTAAGTTTAACTTAGGCGCACCTCTGGCCCCAAATTAATGATCCAAACTATCCCGCAAACCTCCACAGCACCAAATTGGGTAATAACAACGGGAGCATCTCATTGGATATAACAACTGAGTAAGAATATTCATTTTAATCAAGACTATACGGCCGAGCCATGATACGAGTAATCCCTCCCATCGCAGCAAGTCCTGTTTTATTCTCTCAAACAGCTGCACAAAGTTTGCTGCGTACAGCTGCTCGAAGCGAGGGGTAATAAAGATTCTCAGATAGGGAAAACCTTTCTAGGTCCCGCTAAAAGGAAACTCCATTCTGTCCTCCAGCTTTGGTACCTCCCCCACGGGCATGACTTACGATTTTGTAAAATTTACTCTGTATCCCGAAAAGCTGCTGAATAATTTATTTTTTTTGTACTAGCCGGGGTATGGACTTTTCGGGGTTACCCAAAAACAGAAGGACATCGTCCGCATAGAGAGTGATTTGGTGTTCCCCAATTCCCACCTTTGGTGCAGTTATTTCAGGGCCCTTTAGAATAGCTTCTGCCAGTGGTTCAAGTACCAAGGTAAACATCGACGGTGACAGGGGGCATCCCTGTCAGCTGCCCCTCCCCACACCAAAATTACTCGTTTTAACCCCATTCGTGATAACCGCCACCTGGGCGTGTTTATGTAATGCTGCCAACCACCTGGCGAAGGCCCCTCCCAAACCACAAACATCTAGAACAGCAAAGGGATACGACTATTCCACCAGCTCCAAAGCCTTTTCTGCATCCAGGGAGACCACCAAACCCAGAATCAGTCTTTGTTGGCATATTTACACTATATGCAATACCTGCCTGATATTGTTGGAGGAGCTCCAGTCCTTGCTAAAACCCGTCTGGTCCTCATTTATAATAATGGGCAGCACCTTCTCCAGTCTCAGAGCCAACACCTTTTATAGAATGTTAAAATACATATTCAACAACAAGATTAGTCAATACGACATGCAATCCTCAGGGCTTTGCCTTTCTTTAAAATAAGGGAGAGATTAGCTTCCCTAAGAGAGGACAGAAGGCACTCCTAGCTATTGAATGACCATACATCTCCAGCAGTGGTTCAGTTAACATGTGTATGAACTCCCTGTAAAATCTGTCTGGACCGAATGCCTTCCCACAGTGGAGCTGCCTTACCGCCTCTTGAACCTCCTGTACTGTCAGAGGTGCATTTAAAAGGATCTGCCAGTGAGGCCCAGGTTTTCAAAAAATGATTCCATTCTCGCTACTCCATCCCCACAGCCCTCTGACCGGTTTAACTCTGCATAGAGTTCCTAGAATCTGGCATTGATCATCCTCAGTTCACGAGTGACATTGCCAGTTCTCTCCCTGATAGACAAAGGAGACTGTGGCGCACTTTTCTTCCCAGCCAGGTATCTACCTGGCTTATCCCCATATTCAAGTATCCTTTGCTTTGCAAAGGAGACCCCTCTCTTTACTACTTGTGTGAGCACTGAGTCCAAAGGAGAGCCATGAACCATTGCAATTTGACCACTGAGAGTTTGGTATAATGTGCCGATTCGGCTGCCTTCAGCCAGGCCTCAAGCATCTGCTGCTGATCTCCTTTCCATCTCCTTCCCATTGTCGAGTATGAAATAATCATTCCCCTTGAGAATGCTTTGGTGGTCTCCCAGAGCACTGATTAGAAGCAGGATTACAAGCCTGATTGATGTCCCAAAAAGCTCTGAACTCCCTTATAACATACGGCACAAAGTTGTCATCCTTCAACAGAAACGGTTCCATACGCCAGTTCAGGGTGCCTACTCCACTACCTTTGGTCTTAACATCTAAATACACTGCCGCAAGGTCCAAAATAGTTATGCTCCCAATCCTGCAGGCCAACACCAAGTCCAAACGAACCGACAAGACAAAGGACATATCAATTCTTGTGTGCATTTGTGCAGGTTGGAGTCAAAGGTAAAGTCGCTTCCATTCAGGTGGAAACAACTCCACGCATTTACTAGCCCCAACTCCTCACACAAGTCCACTAACTGTCTAGATTGCCGAGGTGTACCCAACAGTCCTCTTGGCATTCTGTCTACGCCAGGATCCATGAGACGATTAAAGTCTCCTCCTATAATCATATGGTGCACCCCCCAGAGCCATTAATTTAGAGACCGTGTCAACTAAACGTTTGACAGGATGTGCTGGGCGAGAGTAAACGTTCAGGATGCCATACTCATCTATGTGCATCAGAGCCTTGAGAATGCTAGACTATGCATACACATCCTTGATTTGATATGTCATCTGAAATGGGACGTTCTTTCGTGCCAGTATGGCCATTTCTCTGCTTTTGTAGTGAAGGAGGAGAATGATACCCTATCATATCACCCCTGCTGTAATTTTAGGTGTTCCTCATCAGTCAAATGTGTCTCTTGCAACAGCACAATGTTAACCCTTTCCTTCCTAAGATGGGAGAGCAGCTTTTTCCTTTTAGTGTGGGAATGGCTCCCCTTTATATTCCAGGGGCACCACCTGAACAGATCACTTGCCATGACCGCACACTACAGCCCACAACTCCACCCCCACCCCACCCCATCCCCACGCGAGAAGAAGAAACCCATTCAATCTGACTTTAGTGGATATAATACAGACTTCATTAAATTTAAAGACTATTCCTACAAACCCTACTAAAACTACTAAAACTAAAAAAAACTAACCTCTACTCCTAACATAAACAAATAAACCACAAAAAACACAAATCTCCAGAGAGTTCCCCTCTTTCCCATAGGGCCTTTCACTTCACTCCCAATCTCACAGCCATCCTAGCACCTTCCAGTTAAGGCAGCACCCCAAACCAAAGCAATGGGAAAAATAAACATATTACTTCCACTCCTGCAAGTTAAAATTGGATGCCCATCCCTCCCCCTCCACATCTCAACCCGACACATCTTTAGACCAACCCCTCACCCAGAAAAACAGAACAGTAGAATAAAAGGTAACTACCAAAGAGATATAATGTAAAACAAGCCGGATTTTGGTAGGGGAACAGAGTGGGGTGGGGCTGATGGCTGTTTGCAGGGGAACAGAGTTAGGTGGGGCTGATGGCTATTGTAACGGGAACAGCGTGGGAGTGAGGCTGATGGCTGTTGGTAGGGGAACAGAGTGGGGGTGTGGCTGATGGCTGTTGGTAAGGGAACAGAGTGGGAGTGGGGCTGATGGCTGTTGTTAGTGGAACAGAGTGCAGTTGGACTGAACGCTGTTGGTAGGGGAACAGAATGGGGAGTGGGGATGAAGGCTGTTGGTAGGGAAAAAGATTGGGAGTGGGGCTGATGGCTGTTGGCAGGGGAACAGAATGGGGTTTGTTTGAAAGCAGTTGTTAGGGGAACAGAGTTAGATGGAGCTGATGGCTGGTGGTAGGGGAACAGATTGAGGTTGGAATGAAATCTGTTGATACGGGAACATATTGGGAGGGGGGCTGATGGCTGTTGGTAGGGGAATAGAGTGGGGAGGGGCTGATTGCAGTTGGTAGGGCAACAAAATGAGGTGGGGCAGATCGATATTGTAACGGGAACAGAGTTGGAATGGGGCTGACGGCTGTTGGGAGGGGAACAGAGTGAGAGTGGGGCTGAAGGCTTTTGGTAGGGGAACAGAGTGGGAATGGGGCTGATGGCTATTGGGAGGGGAACAGAGAAGTCTGGGGCTGATGGTTGTTGCTAGGGAACAGAGTGGGAGTGGTACTGAAGGCTGTTGGTGGTGGGACAGAGTGGGAGTGGGGCTGATAGCTGTTGGTAGGGGAACAGAATGGGGTGGGGCTGATGACTGTTTTAGGGGAATAGAGTGGGAGTGGGGCTGGGGACTGTTGGTAGGGGAATAGAGTGGGGTGGGGCTGATGGCTGTTTGTAGGGGAACTGAGTGGGGTGGGGCTGATGATTGTTACTAGGGAAATAGCGTGATGTGGGGCTGATGGCTTTTGGTAGGGGAAAAAAGTGGGGTGGGGCTGAAAGCAATTGTTAGGGGAACTGAGTGAGATGGGTCTGATGGCTGATGGTAGGGGAACAGAGTGGGAGTGAGGATGATGGGTGTAAAAAGGGGAATAGATTGGGAGTGGGGCTAATGGCTGTTGTAAGTGGAACACACTGGGGTGGGGCTGAAAGCAGTTGTTTGGGGAACAGAGTGAGGTGGTGCTGAAGGCTGGTGGTAGGGGAACAGATTGGGAGTGGGGCTGATGGCTGTTGGTAGGGGAATAGATTGGAAGTGGGGCTGATGACTGTTGGTAGGGAACAGAGGGGGGTGCTGATGGCTGTTGGCAGATGAGCAAGAGTGGGGTGCGGCTTGAGGGTCTTTGTAGGGGATCAGAGTGGGAGTTGGGCTGAAGGATGTTGGTAGGGGAACAGACTTAGAGTGGGGCTGATGGCTGTAGGTCGGGGAATAGAGTGGGGTGGGGTTGATGGCTGTTGGTAAGGGAACAGAGTGCGGTTGGACTGAACGCTGTTGGTAGGGGAACAGATTGGGAGTGGGACTGATGCCTGTTGCTCGGGGAACAGGATGAGGTGGGGCTGATGGCTGTTGGTGGGAGAACAGAATGGGGTGGGTCTGATGGCTGTTTGAAGGGGAACAGAATGGGGTGGGGCTGATGGCTGTTTGTAGGGGAACAGTGTGGGGTGGGGCTAATGGCTGTTGGTTGGAGAACAGAGTGGGGTGGGTCTGAAAGCAGTTGTTAGTGGAACAGAGTGAGGTGGTGCTGATGGCTGATGGTAGGGGAACAGAGTGGGTTGTGGTTGTTGGCTGTTGGTAGGGGATCAGAGTGAGGTGGGACTGAAGGCTTTTGGCTGGGGAACAAATGGGGAGTGGGGCTGATGGCTGTTGGTAGGGGAATAGATTGATAGTGGGGCTGATAGCTGTTTGTAGGGGAACAGAGTGGGAGTGGGGCTGATGGCTGTTGGTAGGGGAAAAGATTGGGAGTGGGGATAATGGCTGTTGGTAGGGGAACAGAGTGGGGTGGAGCAGAAAGCTGTTGGTAGCGGAACAGGGTGGGAGTGGGGCTGATGGTTGTTGGTAGGGAACAGAGTGGGAGTGGTACTGAAGGCTCTTGGCAGTGGAACAGTGTGGGAATGGGGCTGATGGCTGTTGGGAGGGGAACAGTGTCGGATGGGGCTGATGGCTGTTCGTAGGAGAACAGTCTGTGATGGGGCTTATGGCTGTTAGTAGGGGAACAGAGTTGGACTGGGGCTGATGGCTGTTGATCAGGGAACAGAGTGGGGTGGTGACGATGGCTGTTGTTAGTGGAACAGAGTGCAGTTGGACTGAACGCTGTTGGTAGGGGAGCAGAATGGGGAGTGGGGCTGATGGCTGTTGGTCGGGGAACATATTGGGAGTGGGGCTGATGACTTTTGGTAGTGGAACAGAGTGGGGTGTGGCTGCTGACTGTTGGTAGTGGAACAGATTGGGGTGTGACTGATGGCTGTTGTTAGGGGAACAGATTGGGGTTGGAATGAAATGTGTTGGTAGGGCAACAGAGTGTGGTAGGGCTGATCGCTATTGGAACGGGAACAGAGTGGGAGTGGACTGATGGCTGTTGGCAGGGGAACAGAGTGAGAGTGGGGCTGAAGGATTTTGGTAGGGGAACAGAGTGGGAATTGAACTGATGGCTGTTGGAAGGGCAACAGAGTGAGGTTGTAATGAAATCTGTTGGTAGGGGAACAGAGTGGGGTGGGGCTGATGGCTGTTGGTAGGGAAACAGAGTGTGTTGCGGCTGATGGCTGTTTGTAGGGGAACAGAGTGGGGTGGGGGTGATGGATGTTACTAGGGGAACAGAGTGGGGTGGGACTGATGGCTGATGGTAGGGGAACAGAGTGAGGTCGGAATGAAATCTGTTGGTAGGGGAACAGCGTGGAGTGGGGCTGAAGGTTGTTACTAGGGGAACAGAGTGGGGTGGGGCTGAAGGTTGTTACTAGGGGAACAGAGTCGGGTGGGGCTGATGCCTGTTGGTGGGGGCACACAGTGAGGTTGAAATGAAATCTGTTGGTAGGGGAACAGAGAAGTGTGGGGTTGATGGTTGTTGCTAGGGAACAGAGTGGGAGTGGGGCTGAAGGCTGTTGGTAGGGGAACAGAGTGGGGTGGGACTGATGGCTGTTGCTAGAGGAACACGAGTGGGAGTGGTACTTAAGGCTGTTTGTAGGGGAACAGAGTGGGAGTGGGGCTGAAGGCTGTTGGGATGGGAACAGAGTGAGAGTGGGGCTGAAGGCTTTTGGTGATGGAACAGTGTGGGAATGGAGCTAATGGCTGTTGGGAGGGGAAAAGAGTGGGAATGGGGCTGATGGCTGTTGGTAAGGGAACAGAGAGGGGTGGTGCCGATGGCTGTTGTTAGTGGAACAAAGTGCAGTTGGACTGAACTCTGTTGGTAGGGGAACAGAATGGGGAGTGGGGCTGAAGGCTGTTGGTAGGGGAATAGATTGAGAGTGGGGCTGATGACGGTTGGTAGGGGAATAGATTGGGAGTGGGGCTGATGGCTGTTGGTAGGGGAATATATTAGGAGTGGGGCTGATGACGGTTGGTAGGGGAATAGAGTGGGGTGGGGCTGATGGCTGATGGTAGGGGAACAGAGTGAGGTTGGAATGAAATCTGTTGGTAGAGGAACAGAGTGGGAGTGGGGCTGATGGCTGTTGGTAGGGGAATAGAGTGGGAGTGGGGCTGATGGCTGTTGTGAGGGGAACAGATTATGGTGGGACTGGCCTACATAACAAGAGAAATTGAGTATAGGAACAAAGAGGTCCTTCTGCAACTGTACATGATGCTGGTGAGACCACACCTGGAATATTTTGCGCAGTTTTGGTCTCCAAATTTGAAGAAAGACTTTCTGGCTATTGAGGAAGTGCAGCATAGGTTCACGAGGTCAATTCTCGGAATGGCGGGGCTATCTTACGCTGAACGATTGGAGCGATTGGGTTTCTATACCCTTGAGTTTAGAAGTCTGAGAGGGGATCTGATTGAGACAAACAAGATTATTGAAGGATTGGATGCTCTGGAGGCAGGAAGCATATTTCTGCTGATGGGTGGGTCTCGAACCAGAGGGCACAGTTTAAAAATGAGGGGTAGGCCACTTAGAACAGAGTTGAGGAGAAACGTCTTCACCCAGAGAGTGGTGAGTGTATGGAATGCTCTGCCCTAGAAGGCTGTGGAGGCTAAGAGTCTGGATATTTTCAAGAAAGAATTGGATAAAGCTCTTAAGGATAGTGGAATCAAGGGTTTTGGGGATAAGGCAGGAACAGGATACTGATTGTGGATGATTAGCCATGATCACAATGAATGATGGTGCTGACTTGAAGGGCAGAATGGCCTAATCCTGCATCTTTATCTTTTGAACAGCTGGACATTAGCGTATTACCATTGGCCTCCTTTGATGTTCCTGAAACATTGCAGCAAGTGCTGCCCTGACATGGTGAACAGTTTTGACTTCATTTATTTTCATCAGAGAATCATTCAATCCCGACAGTATTGGAGCCAGCCATTCTACCCTTTGGGTCCACACCATCTCTCCAAAGAGCATACCTACCTTAACTCTGTAACCCTGCATTCTCCATGGCGTTCCACCAAGCCTGCACATTATGGGTAATTTAGCATGGCCAATCCACCTACCCTGCACATCCTGGGACTGTGGGAGGAAACCAGAACATTTGAAGGAAACCCCCGAGAGATGGGGAGAATGTGTGAACGCCACACCAACAGTTGCTTGAGGCTGGAATCGAACTCTCGTCCCTGCTGTGAAGCAGCGCTGTGAAGGGGCGACACGGTGGTTCATTGGTTAGCACAGCTACCCCTCAGCACCAGGGACCCTCATTCGATCCTAGCCTCAGGTGATTGCCTGTGTGGAGTTTGCACATTCTCTCCATGTCTGTGCGGGTTTCCGCCAGGTTCTCCAATTTCCTCCCATAATCCAAAGCTGTGTAGGTTGGGTGAATTGGCTGTGCTAAATTGCCCATAGTGTTCAGGCATGTGTAGGTTAGGTGTATTAGTTGGTGTAAATGTTGCACAATAGGATAGGGGAGTGGGTCTCAGTGGGATACTCTTTGGAAGGTCGGCATGGACTTGTTGGGCCGATGGGCCTGTTTCCACACTGAAGGGGTTCTGTGCCTCACTGAGCCACTGTGCTGCCATGCCACCAGAACAAAGTCAGAAACTTGTGTCTGATGGGAGAACCTGAGCTTTGAGTTCATTCTAGTTGTTGGACCCCTCACATTAATAGCCCAAGACACACAACTCGGCCGCCTATAACTGCAAAGAGGGACAGGTTCCTGAAACATCGAGAGATACTTGCTTGTCAACATCCAGATCAGACAAGACCAGACTTGATGTCAGTGTCATCCATCATTTACTTTGGGGAATCAATGGAAAATTATTGAAAACATGACTTTCAAATGGACCATTTTAGCTTTTATTTAAAATCATTCATGTCATTCCAAACATTTCCCATTGCCAGATTCTCAGGACGATTGACATTCTCATACAGCAAGCCAGATGAAACGCTGTTTTAGTTACAAGATGATTTTTAAAAAAATTTTGAATCCATCTGTTCCTTATTTTTTAAAAAAAACTAAGACATTGTTCAAAAGGAGACATCAGAACATTTCTCAGCTCATCTCTGAATTTCCTCTGGGTTGCTGCATAAATACAGGAACTTAAATACATGAGCAGATATCCTGTTTCCATGGCGATATATCCAGGATTGAAGTAATCACCTTGATAGTAAACACTACTTGATTATCTGGTGGCTGCAAAACTTCCAACGGATGTTACCCACAACAGAATAAAGCTGCCTGGCACAGTGAAGAGTAATATGATGGATTTCCTCCGACCTCTCACCTCTGGATCACTCTGACTCTCGGTGCTTTTAGCTCGGAGTCCCTTGCGTGTTCTGTTTGCCAATAAAATACATCTGACGGTTAAAGAATTAAACAAGGTCATGAGAGCAAAAGGAAGCAAAGCCACTGACGATGACTGCATCCAACAATACACTGACCATGCAAGTATTGTCTACACAGTTGCTTTTGTCCTGCATCCCCAGTGCACATTGTTAATTATTTGTTCAGCTTCATATGAAAAGGACATTGGAATACTCTATAAACAAGTCAGGACTGAAAATGTTGCTTTAACTGTAGTTGCAATTCTCTTGTTGCAGTACTTCTCATTAAACTCATGACAACAGATCGCCACAAATCGATCAAATGTGAATGCGACTGTGAACCACACTGACATATCCAGAGTAGTAAAAGCGATGTAGCGGACAAACTTACATATAGCAGTGTAAGACAGGAAGGAATATGGAAAGTGATAATTAATTATCAAGTACACAATCACATTGAAGATCGTGATGAGTAGATCCGCTACTGCCATGCCCACCATGTAGACAGAGATACACTTTGAAAGGCCACAATTTCCTCTGGAGAGAATCACAATTGTCATAACATTTGCTGCAAGAAATGGACAGAGAAGTTGAAAATTATTGTGGACCACACGGAATTCTTATTCATCACTTAGACTTTCAGCTGTGCTATTTAATCTTGCACATTAATGGGAAGGTCAAAATCCAAAGTGTGAGTGGAGTCAAAAGCAGATTAATAATCCACAATCTGCTGCCAAAACAGTAGGGCAAATGGTGGTAGACTTCTGAAGGCTCAGGTAATGGGGCAGATTTCTGCCTTGTATCTCATGCCTGAGTTTGTTGCCTGCCATAGGGTGGCGATCTTCAAAGATACATTCAATCAGCAGATACTCGCAAATGAGATGAATTGTCCAATCCTCCACACAGGGTGGTATTTCATGAGCTCTTTTGGCGGATTAGTCTGATCGGAGTGGATTTGTGCTATTCAAGTGATATACACTTACTGTCACCAGCAACAGAGAATATTACCATCTCTACTTATCATTCGATGAGACAACCGTACTAAAACTCCCACTATCAACATAGAATCATACAAATCATAGAATCCCTACAGTGTGGAAACAGGACATTCTGCCCACCAAGTCCATGCTGACCCTCCAAAGATTATCCCATCCAGACTCATCTCACTTACCTGATTACTCATAATTGATGCCTGACTAATGCACCTAACATACACATCCTTGAACACTATGGGCAATTTAACATGTCCAATTCATCCAACCTGCACATCTCTGGACTGTGGGAGGAAACTGGAGCACCCAGAGGAAATCCACACCAACATGGGGAGAATGTGTGAACACAACGCAGTCAGTCACCAAAGACTGGAGTCGTGCCTGGGTTCCTGGTGCTGTGAGGCAGCAGTGCTAACTACTGAGCCACCATGCTGCCCCATATGCTGAGATTACAGGTGGCTGAGAAACTATATTCGACTAACCATGCACACACTGTGACTTTGTGTGTAGGTCATGAACACAGAATTTCTGGTGATTAATTCATTTAATAGCTCTCCAAATTCCACCCTCCAGAAGGGGTAATTAGGAAGAGAGGTGGAATAGGTTCTTCTTGACTGTCTAAGTAAAGCCCAGTTCTAACGAAATTCAGGATGTTGAGAAAAGTGCCTACTTGTTTCATACTAAATCCACCAGGTACACATTTCCTGCATCCACCTGCAACACATGGTCTCTGCAGTCTGTACCATTTACAAGATGTACTGCAGTTCCTCACTGTGTCTCCTTTGAAGGCAAGTTCTAAACCCACAATCTCTCCCAACCAGAAGGACAAGACACAAAGCATTCATCACAAACTGTATTGAGGAGCAGGGAGGGTGAGAGGAAAAACTGGAATGCGGAGAGTGTGTAACAGGAGGGGAATTGGACAAGGAGCCAGACAGCAAGAGCCTCCTTGGTCACAGACGTGGGAAATAGTGCAGGAGCCTCATTGGTCAGGCACAGTGGGAAATAGTGCAATAGCCTTATTAGTCATGGACAGTGGGGAAATAGTGCAGGAGCCTTAATATTGTTACAGCACGGTAGTAATTCTACTAATTAAACCAAAAACCCAGAAGGCTCACCTTGCCTTGTATTATATTAAAGTATGAGTGACAGAGAACTCCCAACTTTTACTATTTAAAGGAATGTCAATTTATTCCTTAACTCTAAAAGTAAGCATTAAACATCATCTTTTCACAACTGTCAGCCTTACATAAAAATATAAATTCATATTCAAATTGCATCAACTTAATTTTAAAACCACACAGCGGCTGTTGTCTCTGGTGTCCTTCTTTCAGCTAATGATCTCACTGGGTTGTCTTCTGTCTTTCACTGTGAAGATGTTTCATATGAAAAAGATATCTTTGATAGCTGGCAGTTGCTGTGTTGATAGCAGTTGGCCTCCCTGTCTAACTTTCCAAATGGCTGCTTCTTTGCACCCCTAACATTGGATCATCTCATCGGTTCAAGGGTGACAAAAACAATTAATTCAAACTCAATTGTGTTTTAGCATCCTGGGGCATGGCTTTTACTGATTGGTTAAATTCAAATTGTTGTGAAAACAGCAACTAAAACTCAGGTCATTGTCTCGCAGCGAAATGTTACAAATTTTCCATTTTCCAGTCTCCTCTGATACAACTAGTTAGTGCTTGTATGGTCTCAGTGCAAAACAGCATTCACTCTCTCTTCAAGGTACAGTAGACACCTTCAACTTCATAGCAATCATCGCAGACAGTGAATAGGAAAGTATGAGCTCTATTGATCAAGGTCAAGCTGTGAGAACGCAGGAGTATGATCATGGATAGTTTGCATGGGGAGAAGGATTCCTGTCACTCCAGGATAGGGGGAAAGGCAGCAGGAACCCTCTTGATCATGGACTGAGGGCAAGATTAAATGAGTCTTCTAGAAGGATTCCACTGAGCCCAGGACAAGGGGGAGGGGGTGTGGGTGGGAGGGGATATGGTGGTGGTGGGGTGGGGGGTAGGGGGAGGTGAAAGACAGCAGGATCTTGATCAAGAAACAGAAGTTGCTGGGGATGAGACAACATGAGGCTCGATTGATCATTGCCAGGAGGCAGCAGAGCAGGAGCAATATTGATCAGGGACACAAGGCAAGTCAGCAGGAATATTATTGAGCATCAATTTGAAATAGTGAATGTCGAAGGTGGGGACGGTCTGGACTATTGTCACTCGGTCAGTGATAACCTGTTGCTCACTGGATTCCAAACGCATGGTAGAAATACCACAAATACGAGTTGCTGCACTTTGGAAAAGCAAATCAGAGCAGGACTTATCCACATAATGGTAAGGTCCTGAACAAAGAGACCTTGGAGTGCAGATTCATAGCTCCTTGGAAGTGGAGACGTATGTAGATAGGATAGTGAAGAAGGTGTTTAGCATGCTTTCTTTAATGGGTTCCAGTATTGAGTGTCGGATTTGGGATACCAAATTGCAGCTATACAGGACAATGGTTAGGACACTTTTGGAACATTGTGTACGATTCTGGTCTCTTTCCTATTGCAAGGGTGTTGTGAAAACATTCAGAAAAGATTTACAAGGATATTGCCAGGTTTGGAGGATTTAAGCTATGGGGAGAGGCTGAACAGGCTGGGGCTGTTTTCCATTGGAGGCTGAGGGGTCACCTAAAAGAGGTTTATAAAATCAATGGGGCAATGGTTAGAATTAATAGACAAGCTCTTTTCCCTGGGCTGGAGGAGTCCAGAACTAGAGGGCATAGGTTTAAGGTGAGACGGGAAAGATTTTAAAAGGACTTAAGAGGCAATTGTTTCATACAGAGGGTGGTGTGTGTGTGGAATAAGCTGCCAGAAGAAGTGGTGGAGGCTGGTACAATTGCAACATTTAAAAGGCATCTGGATGGATATATGCATAGAAAGAAGGCAAGTCCTGGCAAATGGGACAAGAATAGTTTCGGATATCTGGTTGGCATGGACGAGTTGGACCGAAAGGTTTGGTTCAGAACTGTACATCTCTATGATTCCATGACTCTATATTTATTTTTAAAAAAGTACTGGAAATGCCCAGCAGGTCAGACAGCTCAGAAAGAGATTAAATATTTCTTTATCAGGTCTATGAACTTTCTTCAGAGTTCTGACTTCTATTTTCCTCGTCTTATTGACTGCCTGACAGTAAAGTGGTTACATCATTTGTTTGTCTCTCTTCGATGATAGAAGCACATTCCTGATATCACTCAAACTGATCACTTTTCTCAGAGCCCCTTCATTGTGTCTTACAAAAGCATTTCATAAACTGTCCCCCAAAAAACACTGTGGAGTTGCCTCGGACTGCATTGTCCACATTACACAGAGTGAACGATGTGAGTATGAGATTCAAACACAGACACTGCAGTTGAACAAGGAGCTGGAGGGAAAGGGAGAGAGTCAGAGTTTCATCAACAAGGATTCACTGACTTACCAGGTACACCAAAGACTGCCAGAATGGGATAGTAAATATCCTTTATCAGGAGGATTGGCGGCCATCCCATTCTATTTTCGAGGGAGTGGGAATTCACTTTGCCCTGATAGGTTCCAGGGAAACTGTGGATCCTATACAGAATTGAGTCCCATTTATGGCTCTCTCTTTGCCCAGGTGAGACCAGCCAGTGAAATCATATGGAACTTTACTTACACCCATTAAACAAATAACATTACATTCTCTGCTTCCCCATTGTCTCCTGGGATCAGCATCGCACATTAATGACAGTGTAGGAGGAGGCCATTGACCTGAATTAGCTTTATTATCCAATGTACATCTCCTGCCTTTTCCATGGCAACTGCTTTTATCCATCTGCCTGATTATCATCCATTCTCCCAGCCTGTCAATATTCACCTGTAAACTCTACCTCCTCATCACAGCCTGCTTTCCCTTCTCCTTTCAGATCATCTAAGATGTTTATTATGTTATGAAGTTATAAAATCATACAGCACAGAAACAGCCCTTGTGGTCTAACCTGCCCATGGCAAGCAAGTTTCTCATTTGCCTACATTTGGCCCTCATCCCTCTGAAACTTTCCTATTCACATACCTGTCCAAATGTAGTTATAAGGCAGGTAGCTATAGGCCAGTTAGCTTAACGTCAGTAGTTGGGAAAATGCTGGGGCTATCATTAAAGAAGGGATAGTGAGACATCTGGTAGGAAGATTTCCATCAGACAGACAAAGCATGGATTCAGGAATGGAAGGTCACGTTTGAAAAACTAACTGGGTTTCTTTGAGGATGTAACAAGTGCGGTGGATGGAGGGAAACAGGTGGACATTGTATACTGGGATTTCCAGAAAGTGTTTGATAAGGTGCCACATAAAAGACTGATCCATAAGATAAAAATGCGTGGAGGTACCGGGAATGTACTAGCATGGAAAGAGGACTGGTTCCCTAATAGTTAGCAGAGAGTTGGGATAAATGTGTGTTTCTCTGGTTGGAGATCAGTGGTGAGTGGGGTCCCCCAGGGGTCAGTGTTGGGCCCGTAGCTGTTCATGATACATATATATAAATAATTTGGAAGAGGAGACTAAGTGTAATGTATACAAGTTTGCTCTGACACTAAATTGAGAGGAAAGGCAAACTGTGCTGAGGATGTGGAGGGTCTACAGAGAGATTTCAAAAGATTAAGTGAGCGGGCAAGAGTCTGGCAGTTGGAGTACAATGTTGGTAAATGTGAGGTTATCCACGTTGGAAGGAACAATAGTCGGTCAGAGTATTATTTAAGTTGTGAAAGATTGCAACATGCTGTTGTGCAGAGGGACTGGAGAGTACTCGAACATGAGTCGCTAAAAATTGATTTTCAGGGGGAACAGGTGATCACGAAGGCGAAAGTCATATTGGATTTCATTGCCAGAGGGATTGGATTTAACAGCAGGGAGGTTCTGTTGTGATTGTAAAATGTGCTGGTGAGGCTGTACATGGAGTATTGTGCTCAGTTCTGATCTCCTTCCTTTAACAATGATGTGGAGGTGCCAGTGTTGGACTGCGGTGGACAAAGTTAAAAGTCACACAACATCAGGTTATCCTCCATCGGGTTTATTTGGAAGCACTAGCTTTCAGAGTGCTGCTCCTTCGTCAGGTAACTAGAGGGAAGAGAAAGAGTTTCCTGACTATTCATGCATCTGCCAAGATGCCTCTTAAACATCGTGATAGTAGCTGTTTCTACCACCTCCTCTGACTGCGCATTCCAGGCATTTGCCACCCTCAGTATATTAAAAAAATTGCCTCTCACATCTTCTTTAAACCTTTACACTTTTACCTTCAACCAATGTTGCCTAGTAATTAACATTTCTACCCTGGCTAGAAAAGACTCTATCCATTCTATCTATGCCTCTCATATTCATAATCAGATCAGGTCCCCCACTCACACCCCATCCCCCCCCCACCCACCCTCTCCCCTGGCTTTAGCGTTCAAATGGAAACAAACCAAATTTGTCCAACCTCTCCTCAGACCTCAGAGCCTCCGACCCAATCCTTTCTGTTCCTTCTCCAAACCTCTACATCCATCTGGTAATTTGGTGACAAGAGCTGTGGACAACCATCCAACTGTGGCTTTGCTAAAGTTCTATGCACCTGTAACATGACTTGGCAATTTTTATACTCTCTGTCACAGCCGCTGAATGGAAACTTGACCATTTTGTCCACCATTTTGCCACTTTCAGGTATTGTAAATCTGTCTGTTCAGACCACTTTCTATGTTCATGCTTGTAATGCTTTTTGCATTTTCTGTTGTTGGTGGGTAAATTATCACAAGCTACCTTTAATTTGGTGACTTATTAAAAAATCTTATTGACAATCAAATAATGCAATGTGTATTGAAACTTTTATTCCACGTAACAATTAGAATATCCCACCTCATAAGGACGTTATGCATCACAATGTAACTTGACTATTACCCAATTAATGATGGAAATCTGTAGTTCAAGCAGAGGCTGTCTCTGGATGTGTCCATGGTACAAACGTTATGCAGTGTTGCTGTCCAGAGTTGTGCTACTGAAGAATCCTGGAAATGAATTGTTCTTGTATTTTCTGTCCTTTCTGTTTATGATGTGACATTATTGATGATTCTCTAGATTCTTTCATCCATAATATTGATTACTCCTCTGGAATATGCAGACTTTAGCGTCTCTGACCAAGGGGATGATGACCATATTGGACCATAAGACCATAAGACATAGGAGTGGAAGTAAGGCATTCGACCCATCGAGTCCACTCCATCATTTAATCATGGCTGATGGCCATTTCAACTCCACTTACCCGCACTCTCCCCGTAGCGACATACAGAATTTATGAATCTCTGCCTAGAAGAAATTTAACATCCCAGCCTCCATTACACTCCATGGCAATGAATTCCACAGGCCCACCACACTCTGGGTGAAGAAATGTCTCCCCATTTCCATTCTAAATTGACCCTCTCTAATTATAAGGCAACCCCCATGGGTCCTTGTCTCCTCACTTAACGGAAACCCACGTCCACCCTTTAAAAGCCATGCACAATCTTGTAAGTTTCTATTAGATCTCCACTCAACCTTCTAAACTCCAAAGAATACAATCCCAGGATCCCCAGCTCTTCATCATATTTTAGGCCTAGCATTCCAGGGATCATCCATGTGAATCTCTGCTGGACATGCTCCAGTACCAGTATGTCCTTCCTGAGATGTGGGGCCCAAAGCTGGACACAGTATTCCGAATGAGGCCTAACTAGAGCTTTATAAAATCTCAGAAGCACATCTCTGCTTTTATATTCCAACCCTCTTGGAGATAAATGACAACATTACATTTGCTTTTTAATGACGGACTCAGCCTGCATGTTTACCTTTGGAGAATCATGGGCTAGCACTCACAGATCAGTCTGTACTTTGACTTTATGAATTTTCTCACCGTTTCGAAAATAGCCCATGCCTGTATTTTTTTCCAAAAGTGCAAGACCTCCCATTTGCGCACGTTGAATTTCATCAGCTATTTCTTGGTCTATTCTCCTAAACTGTCTAAATCTTTCTGCAGACTCCCCATTTCCTCAGTACTATCTTCCTGTCTACCTAACTTCGTATCATCCGTGAACTTCGTCAGAATACCTCCCCCACTCCCTTTGTGCAGATCATTACTATATAAAGTGACCAGCTGCAGACCCAATACTCAACATTGCAGGACACCAATTGTCACTGGCTGCTATTCCGAAAAAGAACATTAATATCCCAACTCTCTGCCTTCTGTCAGACAGTCAATCCTCAATCCATGCCAGTGGCTCACCTGGAACACCTATATTTGTTTTTGAAGTCTTTGCAATCTTCTGATTTCCCAGTGGGGGTGCACTCGGCCACTTTATAGGCTCTCTCTTTTTCTTTGATACATTTCCTGACTTCCTTTGTTAGCCGTGGCTGTCTCATGATGTCAATTGTGGGGAAAACCATCTGGTTCAGGAATATGCTTTAGAGAGGCGAATCTGCCATTCTTACCTGTCCTGGTGAGAGCCTTTTTCATCAGATGGTAAAGGCTAACACGAAAAGGCGGAGCTTTAAATTGAGGGGTGATAGATTTCGGGCAGGTATGAGGGGTAGCTTCTTTACTCAGAGAGTAGTAAGGGCATGGAATGTCCTGCCTGCAAAAGTAGCAGACTCACTGATGTTAAGAGCATTTAAATGGGAATTGGGAATAAATATGGATAATAATGGAATGGTGTAGGTGAGGTGGCCATCAAATTAACTTCACAGGTCAGCGCAACATTGAGGGATGAAGGGCCTGTACTGCACGGCAACATTCTATGTTCTATATCTCTCTTTGGTATCGAAAATGATCAGCATTCTTCCTGTGTTGCTCAATCTGGGCTTGATGCAATACTTGAAGTGCTTCCTGGAGATTTTGATATTTACTTCCAAGTTACTGAATCTTAATTATTGACTCGTGATTTTGCCTCTGTGCCTTTTCAGCATTCCTGTTCACTGTCTCAAATGGAATTCTATAATTTGAGGGGCAAACTGTTCTCTCCTGATTGACCTCAGTCAGGGATTACCCCTTTCCTTTTATTCTGTGTTTTCTAACTGGAAAACTGCCCTTTGCTGACTGTAAACCTCTGAGACATCAAGTTACTGTTTTAGATCTGCATTTTCTGATTTCAACTCACTACTCTCAGCATTTTTCTGCTTTATAACAGACTTCACACATCAAGTTTCCACTAAAAAGACAACAAATTCCCATCAGCCCAGTCCTCTTTGGGTACATGATTTCCTAAAATGACTCTAACAAATGATCCAGTGCACAGGATTCACATCACAAACTTCAAATTGTGCTATTCACTTTGTCAATTTGATTACCAAATATTCCTTAAGTAAGTTCTCCCATTCAGGCTGATTGTATTCCACGATATAAAAGTTTCAATGTCAAATTAAATAACATAGAAAAGATACCTGTGATATTTGGTTATTAAATGGATGCCTGAGTTTTGGTTGCTGTTTTGGCAATAATTCAAATTTAATCAATTAAATTAAATTATGCCCAGAATGCCAAAATCCAATTGAATTTGAATTTATTGTGTTGACAACATCAGACAATGAGAAGGTATGATGTACTTTGGCATAACATGCGAGGGCAATTTTAAAATTGGTCAGAGTAGTTGCTGCAGAGCAACTGTCATCTGTTGAAATATAATTCTAGCTTTCATAGAAACCTCCAAAGCCACTGTCTAGCAAAAGGCATTTTTTTTTCTGTTACAGTATAAAAAGTAAGAAGATGACCCAGGGAGAAGATAGCAGAATGTGACGGACAGAAGGAAGTAACAGTTTCGGAAGACCAGAAGAACAACAGCCATGAAATACTGTGTGGACTTGAGATTAAATTAATGTAATGTTCAATAATTGTGATATTGGAACAGCATTTCTATAGAGTTGGAGACAGATAGTAATTATTTCAGAATAAAAGGAAGCTTGGATTTGTAAATAGTTTCTGTTTAGTGTTCACTGTTAGAGTTATAGAATCATAGAGTTCTATAGCATGGAGACAGGCCCTTTGGCGCAAACGGGTCCTTGCTGAACAAAATGTCTATCCACACTAATCCCATTTCCCTGCACTTGGTCCATATCCATCTAATCCTTTCGATTCCATGTATTTGTCCAAATGCCTTTTAAATGTTGTTAATGTGCTCATCTCAACAACTTCACTGGCAGCTCGTTTTGTATGTGTACCACCCTCTGCGTAAAAAGGTTTCCCCTCAGCTTCCCTTTTATTATTTTTCCCCTAACCTGAAAATGATGGTGTCAATTCTCGATTCCCCAATCCTGGGAAAACGACTGAGTACACTCACCTATCCATTTCTCTCACGATCTTACAAACCTCTATAACATCCCCCCTTAGTCTCCATGCTCTCAAAAAATGTCCTAGCTTGTCTAACCTCTCCCTATAACTCAGACCATTGAATTCAAGCAACATCTTTGTAGATTTCCTTTGCACTCTTTCCAAGTTAATAACATCCTTCCTATAACAAGGTGACCAAACCTGAACACAATACTCCAAATGCGGCCTCATCAAGGTCCTGTCAAACTGCAACATAACCTCCCAACTTCTATACTCAGTCCCTTGACTGATGAAGGCCAGTGTACCAAAAGTCTTCTTCACTGACCTGTCTACCTGTGATTCCATTTTCAGAGGACTGTGCACCTGAATTCCAGGGTCACGCAGTTCTGCTACACTCCTTAAGACCCTACCATTCACCATGAAACTCCCACCTTGATTTGACTTTCCAAAGTGCAATACCTCACACTTGTCTATATTAAACGCCATTTGCTATTTCACAGCCCACTTCCCCAGCTGAGCAATGTCCTGCTGCAATTTCTGAGAACCTTCCTCACTGTCCACAATAGTGACTATTTTAA
This sequence comes from Hemiscyllium ocellatum, assembly GCF_020745735.1. Lineage (NCBI taxonomy): Eukaryota > Metazoa > Chordata > Chondrichthyes > Orectolobiformes > Hemiscylliidae > Hemiscyllium > Hemiscyllium ocellatum. The sequence goes on from NC_083412.1 coordinate 5,905,153, forward strand.
AGTCATCAGCAAAGTTACTAATAATGCCTTGTGCATTCTCATCCAAATCATTGATATCGATCACGAACAGCAGTGGGCCCAGCACCGACCCCTGAGGCACTGCACTAGTCACAGGCCTCCAGTCCAACAAGCATCCTTCCACTATTACTCGCTGTTTCCTACCATCAAACCAATTTTGTATCCTATTTGCGAAATGGCCCTGGATTCCATTTGATCTAAACTTCCAGAGCAGCTAATCTTGTGGAACCTTATTAAAGGCCTCATTGAAATCCATACAGATTATGTCTACCTCCTGTCCTTGTCAACCTTCCGGGTCATTCCATCAAAGAACTCTCACAAATTTGTGTGGCATGATCTCCCACTCACAAAGCCATGGGAGGGTGTGTATCTGACAAGAAAGTTGCAGAGGGAATGGTGTCTCTGGAATGGTGATAGTGGTGAGGAGGGAAATATATCTTTGGTGATGGTGTCTGTTTGCAGTAGGCATAAATGGCAGCGACTCATGCATTGTGTCCAAAGGTTAGTAGGGTGGAAGGTGAGGATCAGTGGGGTTCTGTCCTTGTTGCAGTTGGAGGGTTAGGAATCAGGAACAGAGGTGCGGGAAGTGGAGGAGATGTCATGGAAGACATCATCGACCATGCGGGTGTGGAAATTGCTGTCTTTGAAGAAGGAGGCTACCTGGGATGTTTTGTGGTGCATTGGTTCTACTGGAGCAGATACGCTGGAGGCTGATGATTTGGGAATAAGGAATATTGTTTTTACAGGAGGCAGGATAGGAGGTGGTACAGTCTAGGTAGCTGTGGGAGTGAGTGGGTTTGAAGTAGATGTCTGCATTGAGTCGCTTGCCAGAAATAGAGATGGGGAGGTCCAGGAAGGGGAGGGAGGTATCCAAGATGGCCCAGGTGAGTTTGAGGCCAGGGTGGAAGGTGTTGGTGAAGTTGATGAAATGTTGATACAGTCATCGATGTAACAAAGGAAAAGGTGGGGAATGTTCCCTGAGTAGCTGCAGAAGATGGATGATTCCATGTACCCAACAAAGAGGCAGATGTAGCTGGGGTCCATAAGAGTGCCCATGGCTACCCCTTTTGTCTGGAGGAAGTGGGAGGATTTGAATGACAAGGTGTGGAGTTGAGGACCAGTTCAGCCAGGCAGATGAGTGTGTTAGTGGAAGAGTACTAGAATGTTGCTGTGAGAGGAAGAAGTGGAAGGCTTAGAGACCTTCATCATGGCGGATGGTCGTGTACAGGGACTGGATGTCCGGAGAACTGGATACTCGGATGCTGCCTGACCCGCTGTGCTTTTCCAGCACCACACTTTACGACTCTGATCTCCAGCATCTACGTACTCAATTTCTCCTATATCTGATCAGAACCAGGAGATTTATCTGCCTTCACACATTCTAATACATTCAACATGTCCTCTACTGTACCCCAAATATCACTACTAACTTCCCTAAGTTCCCAAGTCTTCATTTATTTCTCCGTGGCAAACACAGAGGAGAAATATTCATTGAGACCCTCACCCATCTCCGAACAGTTCCACACGTACATGACCACTTTAGTCCTTGAGGGGCCCTATTCTCTAACTCAAGGAACTAAAGTACGAAAATAAATGGTTACTTTTTGTGGGAGTCAGGGGTTTTCTTTCAGTCAATCAGATTTTAACAGGTTACAAGACAAGTTATGCTTTGCTGGATTTTTTTTAGCTTTAATTAGCTGAGGGGTGCGACCTCAATATTATAACAGGTTGGGGGCTCATCATCCTGGATTTGAACAGGTTTAGGTACATCGGGATGTATCAGGTCTGGGATTTGAACAGAGTTAGGATGCAAAAGGCCACAGCAGACTTTAAACACTTGGGGATTGATGTCCTTGATCTTCAAATAAAATTTAGGTGAGGAAAATCTCTTTAATGTTGGCTACTTGTGGCTGGTTAGACTAAATGTGAGAGAAATGGTACTTTCGGTTATTAAATATTTTCTGGAGGTGGAAGAAGCAACTTTGGGAGTTTTATTACGAAAGGTGATCAAGGAAAACCTGCTGCAATTGGCAGACCACCTGGAGTAGGGGTTGCCTGAGTCTCCGAGATAAGTTGAGATTATCACCAAAATAACTCAACATTTAAATATGCTGGAAAGGCAATTAGAATCTTTGGAAATGTCTAAAATTCAATTGCAGATGAAGCAGTTTGAGTTAGAAGAGAAAGAAATGGAGAGAAGATTCTTAGTGGAGCAAAGGGAAAGAGAGAGAGAGAACCATGATGATGGTTCATTTCTTTCTTAAGGTGGGGGAAGTGTTGGAAAGTTCAAAGAGTGTGTGGTCACTTTAACATAGAAAGTGTTTTCTGGATTTAAAGTACAGCCAAAGCTGCCAGTATACAGAGCAGCTGGGAGAGGGACTGTTCCAAAATAGATACATGTGACAATTGGCTGTTAAATTGACCTCTGATGTTTGGTTGCTGTTTTGACGACAATTCAAATTTAACCAATTAATTTTAAAATATTCCCAGGACACCAAACCCAATTGAGTTTGAATTTAATGTGTTGATAGCATCGGACCAATGAAAAGGTATGACGTTGGGGGTCATAAAATACAAGCTCATCTTGAAAATTGGTCAGAGCAACTACAGTCGCACAACTGTCATCTGAAGGAATTAAAGCATCTTGCTCTCAAAGAAATCTCAGAAGGCACTGTCTATCAAAAGGCACCTTTTCCTGTAAAAGCAGTAAAAAGTAAGAAGATGACCCAGGGAGAAGACAGCAGAATGAGATGGACAGAAGGAAGTAACAGTTTCGGAAGACTGGAAGAAAGACAGCATGAGTGACTGTGTGGACTTGAGAATAAATTAATGTTATGTTTAATAATTGTCTTATTGAAGCAGCATTTTTATAGAGTTGAGGTGAGATAATAATTAGTTAATAAAAAGGGGCTTAGATTTATTAATCGTTTCTGTGTGGTAATCACTGTTAGAGTTAGAATAATAAACTTATTTTTTCTTTAAACAGTGGAAGTCAGTGGTTTACTTCCACTGACTCTGATTTTAACAGGTTACGAGATGAGACAAGCTTTCCTGGTTGTTTTGGCTTGAGTTAGCAGAGGGGTTTGGCCCCCACATTGTAACAATGTGCATTGCCATTGCTCTGGATGAGCATTTCTGCAGGCAGCCTGAAACTATCAATGATCTGCCAGACTGGAATGGATCGTGGATGATCTAATAGTCTGTGGTTATGAAGAGAAACAGAAAACAAGCTAAAGCAGAACATGGGGCTGAAGATAACAGAGGGAAATTATTTCTAGATTCAGAGAAGAGGTGGCCAACGAACATGAAGGAAGTGCATCAATTTGTCAGATTTGTGAACTACCCACTTTTTCAATTTGTAAACCTCTGTCCAATGAACTTCTGTCGAAGCTGACAATAAAGGACATTTAGTAGGACCTGTTCAGAACTTTTGTGTGTCATACCAGCAATAGGTTTCATGTATTTTCTACACTTCTCGTATATATCATCTTTCTGAAAATAAATGTATGTCATTTGTGATTTATATATCCCCATTTTAGTTGCAACATGCACATTTCATGCATTATATCAATTATCAAAAACACTTCAATTATTCCACATTTTTTTAGTTTTCCTTCATTTCCTTTCCTCAAAATGCTATGATTAAAACATTAATAATTTGTGAATGAATGCTCGTGGTCAATTTGCTTGCTGTAGCATCACAATCTAAAATTACACAGAAGGAAGCAAGTACCTCTCTGCAGAATTACAATGGTTTGTTGCTCTCATATGGTTCTACAACTAAAGGTTTACTTTTTTTTCTCCAGTCACTGATATCTCACTTTCTGTCAGCTCACTGGAATGCTGGAACAGTATAAAATGTTGCTGAGACAGCAGCTAGACTATTATGAGCTGTCTGGGATCCCCATAATAATGAAGACGTGATTGCACTGGAGAGAGTGTACAGGGGATTTATCAGGGTGCTGCCTGCACTGGGAGATCTAATTACAAATAGAGACTGGACAGACTTTGGTTGATTTATTTGGAGATTTGGAGATTGAGAGAGCACATTGTTGATATGTACTAGGTTAGACATAGCCATGATAACTTTTGACAAGGCCAGAGGCTAATCTCTCCCCACAGATCCTGTTGAGTATGGGTTCCTTGGAATATAGATCCCACTTGCTTCAGAGGTTTGTAATACTATCCCTGAACAGATTGATTCGAAATTGTCAGAAAGCAGGCCCAGAGAGGGGTCTACACAACTGTTTGTCCTTGTCATGGACTAGTCTGTGCAAGTCACGAGTAGTGGCTCTATCTTTGTGTTCAACAATGAATGATGTTTCCTTCCAGATAGACCTCCTGAATTATTACACAGAGAGGACAGTTGTACTCAACTTTCCAAATTTCTAGCATACAAATACATAGGGAGGAATAACACAAAGAATCACAGACACCATGATACCCGTTGAGCTACCATCAACAAATCACTTGGTGTTAAACACACCCTCCAATTAAGGAGCTGTTTATGAAAATCGGAAAAAATTGTTCTTAGAAAGAATGGTGGACTAACTCTCAGAAGAAGACAGACAAGGGGATAATGATCATCCAACATCATGAATGGCTGCTCTATGACAATTTACACAGGTAATTGACACAGAGAAAATAACCTGCCCTGAGAAATATGAACAATGAGGGCCAGGGACAGAGAGGAGGCCTCAGGATAAGTGCTGCAAGGGGAAGGCTGCAGGGGCTGGGTCAATTCAGCACTGGGATAACTGCACTGGGGACAAGAAAGTGTCAAAAACCAAATTATGCTGGAAAATCCTTGCCGGGGCCAAGAGATTTAAGGCGAAGTATTCTGTGCTTGGGAGACCACTACAGGGCTGGGTCAAACAAACGCTGGAGGATCTGTGCAGGAAAAAGAATAGAATAGACTGAGGAATAAAAAGGGCATTTCTCATCAAGAACACCCAGTCGGCAGCAGTTCTCATTGGAAAGTCTTCATTGATCAGGCATCACCAGCCAATGGAAAACTGTCCAGAAGGAGAGGAGGACGACCAAGGGAAGCGTTCACACACACCCGATAGTCAGGAGATAGACGCCCCCAACAATTTAATGAGACTGAAATATTCTGCAGCAAGAGCCTGTTAGTCCTCTGGTATCAGTGAACAATCCACAATCGGCACGGTTGTCTACTTCTTGTATCTAATTTACGAACCTATCATATCTAAATTGCTACTTCTTAATAAACTCAATAAACTATGAGACAATTACTTACAAACTGTCCACTGTCTACATTAGGTGACTGCGCTTGTGAATCCCGAAAATCAATACACATATGTCCAACTACTTGCATTGCTGATTCATCAAACTTATTCAGGAAAATCCATCCAATCAGATATAGTACTTTAAGCCATGTCATTTCAATATTTCTTCCACCATAGAACACACCAGATGGCCTCCTTCTTTAGAGACCGCAATTTCCCTTCAGACGTGGTTAAAGATGCCCTTCAACGCATCTCGTCCACATCCCGCACCTCCGCCCTCAGACCCCAGCCCTCCAATCGTAACAAGTTCAGAACGCCCTTGGTGCTCACCTTCCACCCTATAAACCTTTGCATAAACCAAATCATCAGCCGACATTTCTGCCACCACCAAATGACCGCACCACCATGGATATATTTCCCTCCCCATCCCTTTCTGCCTTTCCGCAAAGACCGTTCCCTTCGTGACTACCTGGTCAGGTCCACGTCCCCCTACGACACACCCTCCCATCCTGGCACTTTCCCCTGCCACCGTAGGAACTGTAAAACCAGTGCCCACACCTCCTCCCTCACCTCTATCCAAGGCCCTAAAGGAGCCTTCCACATTCATCAAAGTTTTTTCTGCACATCCACTAATATCATTTATTGTATCCGTTGCACCCGATGCGGTCTACTCTACATTGTGGAGACTGGACGCCTCCTAGGAGAGCGCTTTAGGGAACATCTCCAAGACACCCACACCAATCAATCACACCGCCCCTTGGCCCAACATTTCAACTCCCCCTCCCACTCTGCCGAGGACATGGAGGTCCATGGCCTCCTTCACCACCGCTCCCTCACCACTGGACGCCTGGAGGAAGAAAGCCTCATCTTCTGCCTCAGAACACTTCAACCCCAGGGCACTTCAACAGTTTCCTCATTTCCCCTTGCCCCATCTCATCCTAGTTCCAAACTTCCAGCTCAGCACTGTCCCCATGACTTGTCCGGACTTGTCCGACCTGCCTACCTTCTTTTCCACCTATCCACTCCACCCTCTCCTCCCTGACCTATCACCGTCATCTCCTCCCCCACTCACCCATCGAACTCTATGCTACTCTCTCTCTCCACCCCCAACCTACCCAAGCTTATCTCTCCGCACTTCAGTCTCTCTGCCTTTATTCCTGATGAAGGGTTTTTGCCCAAAACGTCGATTTCGCTGATCGTTGGATGCTTCCTGAACTACTGTGCTCTTCCAGCACCACTGATCCAGAATCTGGTTTCCAGCATCTGCAGTCATCGTTTTTACCTTATTACTGGAGGTGTTACATTCATTTTAAAATGTAAAGATTTAAACAAGCTTATGCACACTGCATTAGGTTAAAATGCTGTAACAGTCTGTAGTGTGGAACTAATTTCACATGTTGTAATAGTTTAATGTTGCAAACATGATCTCTGGGATCCAATGTTATCACCTAACCACCATGAAAGAGGACAGCTTCATCTGAGAATGGTGTCGATTCTTCAGGACTGAGACACTCTCATTTCATGTTGCAGTGTTTAGAGTTGAGGGGATGACATCACTGAGAAAAATGATTGCTCTGGATATTGTGTTGATTGTATTTGAGAGAAGCTGGATTTTTGGGATGAACAAAATATCGCATTGTGCTTTATTTCACATTTGTGACCTGAATTATCCAAGTGAACTGCATTGCCAAATGTGTCCTATCCTATTCTGTATATTTTACATATAGAAAATCATGTTTCAATGATTTGTGTCTAATTTAAAATAAATACATAGAAAGATGTTGCAACATGAATATCCCCATGGAGTTCCCACAGTATATAACTGAAATGGCATCAAATGCAATCACACAAAGTTAAATGCAAACTGACTGCCTACCTCTCACACTGAGAGATCATTGCATGTAGAAAATGCATTATCCAGTTGACAATATAGTAAACATATACTACCTGATCCTTTTTGTTATTGGTGTTCCTGGTAAGTGGATATTACAATTGCTGTTGTATAAGTTTGTATCTGAACTGTTCATTGTGTTATTCTGTACTTGTTCTTGTCATGTATTAATCTGCTAAGCACCTTTCTGAAGTCACCCAGTCTGTGACATTATATTGTTGACTGAAGTGTACGGGATCATGGAGGTTATTTCAATAAGTTACCTCATTTCATAACAAACATTATGTGTGTTGATCCTATGTTCTCACAACAGTTCATTGCCTTGAGGAGAAACGCTTTCTCTGTTGTCCTGTTTTATAAACCTCAGCAATGCTTTGAATGAAGTTATCGCTGGGAAAGTCTCTCACCAGAAATATTTAGAGTGATGACCAGTCAGCCATTTGGAGCAGCTCTGACCATAGTGATTGGTTATGTATTTCTGGGAGTGTTACTGAATGGAGAGTTTAAGTTAATCAGGGTATTCAAAGTTTGGGAGAAGATTTGTAGCTCGGGTGCTCGTTGTTGTGGTTCTGCACTTCATAGGAGGCTCCCAAGCACTGAGGATGTCACCTCGACAGGGGACGAAACGTCTGCAACACAAATTCCCATCTCGGCAAACAGAACTACAACAGGGATATTCACTTCAGCCTTCGCATCATAGAGATGTACAGCACAGAAACGGGCCCAATGCTCCAACTTATCCATGCCAACCAGATATCTTAAATTACTCCAGTCCCATTTGCCAGCACTTAGCCAATTTCCGGCCAAAGCCTTCCTATTCAGGGGCACATCCAGATAACTTTTGTCCTCTAGTTCTGGACTACCCCACCAAGGGAAAATGCCTTGTCTATTTACCCTATCCATGTTCCTCATGATTTTATAAACTTCTACAAAGTCACCCCTCAGCATCCGATGCTCCAGGGAAAACAGTCCCAGCCTATTCAGCCTCTCACTGTGGGTCAAATCCTCCAACCCTGTCAACATCCTTGTAAAACTTTTATATAATGTTTCTTCTTTTGGGACATCAACAATTTGTGACACAGGGTGTAAATATAATGATTGTATAATTATATTAAAGAGTTTCAACTCTCCTAATATTAATATAGATAATCATAGTATAATGGGATTAGAGGTAGGTTTCTTGAAATTTATACAGGAGAACTTTTTACACCAACGTGTAGATGGCCCTCTAAGAGGAAAGTGCAGTGCTGGACCTGATTCGAGGGAGTTAAACATGAAAGGTGTTCAATGTGACAGTGGGGGAACATTTTACCGATAGCAGCCACAACACCATTCATTTTAAGTTTGTTATGGAAAAGCAGAAAGATATTCTGCACTAAAGGAGGGGAGGTGGCATTTGGATTGGTTAAGACAGATTTTATGAAAATAATACATGATCTAAGAAACTAGGCTGGGAAGAACTACTTGGGGGTAAATCTAGAGTAGTGCAATGGGAGGCATTCATCAAGTCAGAGGCGATGGTACAATCCCTTTTTAGGTAAAATATGAGAACCACAAGCTCTGAGAAGCACTGCTGTCTAAGAATATTCGGGAATAGATAGAAAGAAAATAATGTGTAACCTGTACAATGGAAGCAAAATAACACAGGCCCGCGAGGAGTATAGGAAATGCAAGAGGAACTGAAGAAAGTAATCAGGAGAGCAAAGAGGGGTTAGAGAAAACACTGGTGGGCAAGGTGTTGTACAAGAAGGTCAAGAAGAAGGAATAACCATGGGAAGACTAGGGTCTATTTTGGACCAAAGTGGTAATCTCTACATGAAGCCAGAGGACACTGGTCAATTGTTAAACTAGTGTTTCACATCTGCCTTTATTTGGGAGAAGGAGGTTGAAAATACAGAAAAAATTGAGAAGATTTTCTGGAGCAGACTGATTTAAGAAGCAAGGAAGGATTGGAGGGTTTGGTAGACTTGGAATCGGCAATATGGACAAGTTGTATCACAGGATGTTGGGGATGATCAGGATTGAAATTAAAGGGGGCCCTGACTCAAATGTACAAATCATATCTGTCCACAATGTAGATGCTAGAGGGCTGGGGCCCAGTTCATGTCATTTCCCTTTATCAGGAGGGTCAAAGAGATAGACAAGGGAACTAGATACCAGTGAGTCTAACATTGAGTCTAACACAGCAAACCTATTGCGGAAGACAGTGAAGGTGAAAATTAATCTCCATTTGCAGAGGCAAGGTTTAATCAGGAATACTCAGCATGGCTTTTTCAGATAGAAGTGATGTCTAACAAATCCAGTGAAATGTTATAGGAGATGAGGGTAGGGTTGTTGATGTTGGTTTTATGGATTTCCACAATAGCGTTGACAAGATCCTACATGTGAACTTGGGAAGGAAGGAAAAGCTCATGGTATCAGGTGAATTGACAAGCTGGATCGAACATTGGCTTTGCGACAGGAGACAGAGTGTGGTAGAGAAGTCTTTGTGTTACTGGAGTCAGTATGCAGTGGCACACATAGGGATCATTGTCGATTTCCTTCTTGTTTGTCATATTCATACATTCTGAAAAGGTAAATGTTGGAGGATTCTATGTAAGTTCACGATGGCACGAATGATGACCTTGTGATTGACAGTCAGGATGAAGGTGCTAGATTATAAGAAGTTATAAAAAGAATGGTCAGATGGGGAGAACAATGGCAGATGGGATGTAAACCTGAGCAACGATTCTGAAACCTGAAGCAATGCACTTGTGAAGAAGGGAAAATGCAAAGGAGCATCAAATGAATGTTTGGAAGGATGTGATTGCACTGGGGGTGGGGGAGGGGCGAGTGCCAAGGAGGTGCCCCAGGGTGTTGTGTCAGATTGAACATTTCGCAGAAAAAAAAGAGATCGGTTAAGCTCCGCAGCTTTCTCTGGGGCAGAGAAAGTTTTATTGGGGAGAGGGAGGGGGTTCCTGATAGATGTAGATGAGATTATGAGAGGCATGGACAGGGTTAATAGATAACAAGGCAGTATCATTTTGAAGTGAAAGGCAGAAGGTTTAGAGGGGATTTGAGGAAAAATACTTTTCACCTAAAGTGTGGCCGGTATCTGGAATGCATTGCCTGCGAGAATAGTTGAGATGGTAACCTCACCAATTGTAAACAAATTTTGGATGAATGTCATAAGATACAAAGCTATGAGCCTAGTGCGGAAAAAGTACGAAAAAGCATTAGCAAGTAAGAATGTCGTTTGATGGCACAAACCCGATGGAGGCTGAAAGGCCTCACTTGCACTATATGTCTATATGATTCTACACTTCTCCCATTTACCACATTTCCCATATGTGCCCCATTCCAGTCATTCTGATGTGAGGATGCACTTGTTCATTCAGATGCAAATATGAAATATTCAATTGCCCCAATCTTCTTGCGACATGATGAGTTTCAACATTCAGTTTCCCTTGCACCACATCCAATCACTGGCATTCACCTTGCTTCCCTCTATGCCTCAATATTTGCCTCTATAACAGTTGGAAAGGTTATAAACACATATAAACATTATTTATGCCTAAGGTTGGCACGGTGGCTCAGTGGTTAGCACTGCTGCCTCACAGCGCCACGGACCTGGGTTTGATTCCTGCTTCGTGTCTGTGTGCCATTTGCATATTCTCCCTGTGTCTGCATGGGTTTGCTCCAGTTTTCTACTACAGTCCAAAGGTGTGCAGGTCAGGTGAATTGGCCATGCTAAATTGCCCATTGTTTTCAGGGATGTGTAGGTTAGGTATAATAGATACCTCGAGATAAAGGGTTACTGGTTTAGGATTGAGATGAGGAGAAATTTCTTCATTCAAAGGCGTGTACATTTTTGAAATGTTCTATTGCAAATGCCCCGGAATTGAACCTGAGTCTGATATTTAAGGACCTAGGGAGTGTGATAGAACAAGACTTTTCGGGATTCAGGAACATAGTTCATTGAAAGTTGCAACACAGAAGATATTTGGCACACGTGCATTCATTGCTCAAACCATTGAGTTTAGGAGTTGGGGCTACATATTGCAAAATATTGTTCAGGTCACGTTTGAAATACTGTGTGCAGTTCTAGTCACCCTGCTGTAGGAAGGATATTATTACATTGGAATGGGTAAAGAAAATATATATAAGAATGCTTCTGGACTGGAGGGTTTGAGTTATCAGGAGAGGCAGGATTAGCTGGAAATATTTTCACTGGAGCTTAGGAGGTTGAGGGGTGACCTTGCAGAGGCTTATAAAATCATGAAGGGCATCGATAAAGTAAATAGCAAAGGTCTTTTCCATGCAAAAGGGGCGTTCAGAACTGGAGAGAATTTTAAGGTAAGAAGGGAAAGATTTAAAAGGAACTTGAAGGGCAGGTTTTTCACAGTGAGTGATTTATATGTGGAATGAACTGCTTGAGGAAGTGGGTGATGCAGGTATGGTTATAACATTTGAAAGATATTTGGATTGGTACATGCATAGGAAAAACAAAACGCAGGGAAATCATTTGGGAAACTTGATAGGCATAAATGAATTGGACCGGAAGGATGGTTATGACTCAACAACATAGCAAAATTCGTGACTGATACGAAAATAGGTTGGAAAGTAAGCTGTGATGAGGATGTAGAGCATTTACAGATGTACATTGATAGGTTAGGAGAATAGGCTGAATCTGGCCAGTGGAGCTTAATGTGAGAGATCAACCATTAGGCCAGACAATGAACGTGGCAAGTTATTATTTAAATGGGAAGCAGATTCAAAGTTTGTCAGTGCAGAGGGATCTGGGCATCTTATTGCAAGCAACACAGCAAGCAGATATGCAGGGACACCATATAATAAGAAAGACAATTGGAATCCTGGCACTTATTGCAAAAAGACAGCATTATAAAACTAAAGAAGTGGGATTGTAATTTTATAAGGCATTGACGTTACTACACCTGGAATATTGTGTCCAGAATTAGTCTCCACACCTGAGGAAGAATATGGTGACATTGGAGGCAGTTCAGAGGAGGTTCACAATGTTGATTCCAGGGGACAAAAGGGTGGTAATATGGGAAACAGTTGAATCGCTCGGGTTTATCCTCACTGGAATTTAGAAGAATGAGAGAGGTCTGATTGAAGTAGATAAAATGCTAAAGGGCATTGATATGGTTGACATTAAACAGATGATCCCCCTTTGTAGGACAGTCTCAACCAAGATATTGTGTGAGAGGAGGTAGGTTCAAAATCGGTATGAGTAGTAACTCATTCTCTCAGAGGATTGTAAATCTGTGAGGCTCACTGCCCCAGAGTGCAATGAAGGCAGAATCAATCAACACATTCAAGAAGGAAATATACATGTTCCTGATGAAAAGTGGTATAAAAGGGCTAGAGGAAGTGGAGTTAGGACCATGTTAAGATCAACCATGATCATGTTAAAAGGTGGGATTGGTTCAAAGGGCTGAATTGCATACTCCCACTCCCAATTGCTTTGATTCTATGCTACTCTGTATGGAATCTGGATACAGGGGGAACAGATCAGGGGTGGTCCTGTGTAAAATCAGCAACATGAATGATTTCTGAGTTCTGTTGAAGACGAAGTTCCAAACCAAGGTATATTCACATCTTGGTTTGTACAAAATTGAAATAGTCTGAATATCGTCACTCCAAATACAAGGAGCATTCTGATCTGAATGGTATCTGATCTGGTGTGGTCCTGGGATAGATTTGGCTCTGAATTAGTTCCAATCCTTTTCCAGGGTCCTGCTCCATTCAGTACATGGGATTGATCTCATTGAGGGTCTGATCCATTTGATGACTGATCCTGTGAGTAAGGAGTTTTGGATGGTTTACTTCACTAACTTTACTTGTTGTAATCAGTATCATAACAGTTTTAAACAGGGATGAGAGTGGATTTGAGGTACATTGCACTTTGAACTGAATGTTTGTTTGGTTTATCCTTTTGGAATTTATACAATAATTTTAAGTTGCACTAAAATTTCCATACTTCCTGAATGAATCAGGTACAGAATGTACTCCAAAATAAGTTAGAGTTTTGTTTTGTCTCCTCTCTCTTTCACAGTTAATCTACTGTCGATTATCATTTTGGCCCGGGGAAAGTGTGGCCTCTGCAATTGCACTTCTCGGTACCTGGTTGCCATGGCATCTGCAGACTTGTTAGTCATTATCACTGAGGTCATGCTATGGCGCGTCCTTTACTATTATGTACCAGGTTCTTTTCTGTACATTGCACCGGTATGCAGTGTTATGAATGTCCTGAGGTGTGCAGCGACTGACTGTTCTGTTTGGTTCACCATCACTTTTTCCTTTGATCGATTTGTGGCCATTTGTTGCCAAAAGCTGAAAACAAGTTACTGTACTGATAAAGTAGCCCTGGTGGTTCTATCAATATCTTGCATTCTGTTCTGTTTAAAAAGTGTCCCCCTTTACTTTGCACTTGAAGCTGGTGAAGTGATTAACAACGTTCCATGGTTTTGTTACATAAAACCAAACTTTTATACGGAGCCTGGATGGATAGGATTTGATTGGTTTGACAAGATTATAAACCCATTGCTGCCGTTCACCTTAATTGTGTTATTCAACGCTCTGACAGTCAGACACATCTTAGTCGCCAGTCGAGTCCGGCAGGGACTAAGGGGAGGAAGAAACGGAGAGGATCATATTGACCAAGAGATGAAGGGCAGAAGGAAATCTATAGTTTTGCTTTTCAGCATATCGGACAGCTTCATCCTTCTGTGGTTGGTCTATGTCTTACATTTCTTATATTATTACACAGTTGGTGCAAATATCAGAGATTACAACAATTCACAATTTATATTTCACCGAGTTGGATTTATGCTGCGGAATTTAAGTTGCTGCACAAATACATTTATTTATGTGGCTACTCAGTCGAAATTTCGAGAACAATTCAAAAGCCTGGTGAAATACCCGATTGTATCAATGGTTCAAGTCATTCATGAGCAAACCAACCAGAAGCAGCCGAGAGGCACGTTCCAGTGATTTTAATTCATTGTAGAAATTTTTAGCCAAAGACTCTCAATAGAACCAAAAGCAGGAGTGATGCAATCTGGCAACATGTGAATAACTGGAGTAGCAGTTGTGATCCAGGCTGGAGCAGATACAGTGCTGGCTGAATAAGGGGAAAGGAAAAGTCTACCATGATATCTCAACCACCTCAGTGGGTTCGAATCTCATCTTACTTTAAATAAAAAATGAAAATAGAATAAATTTCTCTTCACGGAAGTTAAAATGCAAATCAAATGGAAGCAGATGTTGGAAATTCATATGTGTATCCATTTATTCTTCCCTTTGCTTCTAGAAAAACTCGACTGAGACTTGTCTTCCTTCCATTATTGCCAAATTGTCTTTCTTTTTCCTCACACATAAATCCACCCTCCCCCCACTACCATTATAATTCACCCTCTGTCTTTTTTATTTCACTCTGTCCATCCTCTCTTTCTCACTTACTCTTACATATGACTCATTGAACTTACTCCAATGACTCAAGTACCCCCTCCCCAGAATTCACTCCTCATCGTGGTCTCTGTCTTTGTGTTTGATCAGCCATCATGGTGTGTGGATGATGTTGTAGCCTATCAGCATGGATAGACAATTCACTGTCTAAAATGACACTGGGAGTGGGCAATCATGGGTGTTATTTGGGTTAGCAAATCTGCAGGAAGAAAATCTGGGACCTCAACCTTTTACAAGTTATATATTTGGCATGGATCAGAAGGTAGGGGCTGCTAGATTTGTTCATGAAGCAAACATATAGCGAAACATAAATTACGAAGTGGATCCAATGTCATCTCAAAGGGCTATGAAGAATAGTTCAGTCAGTGAAAAAAATGTCAAGCTAATGACCTTCAATCTGGGAAGATGTTTTAGTGTCTATTTTGGAAGGAAGAATGAAGCGAAGCAAATTATAAGCGATGAGTTGAAAGGTATGGAAAGTGAGAAGGAAAGTGGAGTTGGAGCAGACACGAGATCAGCAACATTCCGAGAAAGTGGCAGATTAGGCATGGGAGGGTTAATTAGTCTATTCCTGTTCTTAATCCTTATATTCTCATATGGCAAATGGGGTTTAATATAAATATAGACTTTGCATTTTGGAAAGCCAAATCAATGTAGGAGTATCATAGTGAATGATAAGACCTTATGGAGTGTAGTGGAACTGAGGAAACTTGGATTTAAAGTACGTGGTTCTCTGAAAGTGGAGTCACAGGTAGACAGGGCAGGGAAGAAGGTTTTTGGCCCACTGGCCTTCATTAGTCAGGGCATTGGGTAAAGAAGTTGGGAAGTTGTGCTGCAGTTGTACAGGGCGTTGGTGGTGCCATATGTGGAGGATTGTGTTCAGGTTTGGTCACCTTGTTGTGGGAAGGATGTTATTAAACTGGAAAGATTGAAGAAGAAATTTACAAGGATGTTGGCAGGTCTCAACAATCTGAGTGAAAAGAAGAGGTTGGACAAGCTAGGACTTTTTTCTCTCGAGCTTATGCAGATGTATAAAATCATGAGAGGCATGGATAGGATGAATGCACTCAGTCTTTTGTCCCAGGGTTGAAGAATCGAGATCAAGAGTGGAACAGTTAGAGGGGAAAGAATAAAAGCTTTTACACAGAGGGTGGTACACATTTAGAATGAGCTGTCAGCTGAATTGCTTGAGGTGGGTACATTAACAATATTTAGATATGTTTGATCAAGTACATAGATAGGAAAGCATTCACGGGATATGGAGAAAGTGAGAACTGCAGAAGTTGGAGATCAGAGTCAAACAGTGTGGCGCTGGAAAAGCACAGCAGGTCAGGCAGCATCCGAGGAGCAGGTGAATTGACCGTTTAAGCGTAAGACCTTCATCAGGAATTCCAAGTGGATATTAATTTGCTCCTTCAGAATTTTCTCCAATAGTTTCCCCACTACTGACATGAGATTCATCGATCTGTAATATCCTTGTTAATCTCTTCCATCCTTCCTAAAAACGTGGAACCACATTAACCATCCTCCTAGTCCCTCTGGCATTGTCCTGTGGGAAGAATTAAAACTTTGTCTCAGAGCCTCTGCAATTTCCTGCCCTCGGATACAATTCATCCGGGACAGCAATTTGTTTATTTTAAGCCTGACATTGCTTCCAAAAATTCTATTTCCAATGCCAAATTGTGTAGGATCCTTTTCCTGAATTCCATTCCTTTCCCAGAGTGAAGACTGAAAATAACTATTCATTTAGCTCCCTACCAATATCCTGTAGATTCACACATCGATTGCCGCCTTGGGCCTTACTCTTTCCCTGATTTTAAACGTTTTCCCTTGAATATGTTTGCAAATGATCTTCTGATGCTCCCTAATCCTGTTCACAAGTCCTTTTTCATGTTGTTCTAATTGCATCCTTCAGTTCCATCTTGTACTTCCTTTATTTCTCCTCAGCTGCAGCTAAATTGGTTCCCTCAGACTTGTAAAATTCCCTACTTCTCTGCTTTATCCAGATCTGAATTGTCTTTGACATCCAGGGTTCTCTCAACTTATTGCTGCTCCATTTCCCTTTAAAAGGTACATGTTAGACAGTTCCCCACTTCCTGTTTGAATGCCCCCCTGCCCCAATTGTTCTATTGTAAGACTTGCCCGCAAGGAGGTGTTCCCACTCATCTTTTGCCAGATCATGCTCTATTTTAATGAAATCTGCCTACTCCCAGTCTGCAGGCCATTTCTTTCCTTGTCCATAACAAATTTGTGCTGTGCTGTGTTATCATCGCTATTAGTATAAAGATCCTCCATCGATAAGTTGTCTGGCCTCTTCCCCCAGAACCTGTACCAGCATTGCATCATCCCATGTTGGGCCTTCTACATATTGGTACAAAAATATTCCCTGGTGACATTTCAAGAAATCTGTCCCCTCTAAATCCTTCAAACTGTTCCCATTCCAACTTATGTTGGGAAAGTTGAAATCCTGGAGCATAGTTACCCAATTATTACTCTTAGAAATCTTATAGAGTCAAAGAGTTCATAGAGATGTCAAGAATGGAAACAAACCCTTTGATCCAACTCATCCATGCTGATCCAGTGTCCTAAATTAGTCTGGTCCCATTTGCCAACACTTGGCCAGTATTCCTCTAAACCCTTACTCTTCATATACTCATCCAGATGCCATTTACATATTACAATTGTACCAACTTCCACCACTTTCTTTGGTAGCTTATTCCATACACGCACCACCCATTTCTTGAAAACATTTCTCCCTAGGTCCCTAGAACACAGAACAAAGAACAAAGGACATCACAGCACCAAAACACGCCCTCCAGCCTTACAAGGCTGCGCCGATCAGATCCTCTATCTAAATGTGACGCCCATTTTCTAAGGATCCCACTGCCCTTGCCCATTCGTGTATCTGTTTAGATTCATCTTAAATTATGCTATTATGGCCACCTCTACCACCTCCACTGGCAACGCGCTCAAGGCACCTGCCACACTCTGCGTAAAGACTTTCCATGCTTATCTCCCTTACACCTTTCCCCTCTCACCTTGAACTTATGACCCCAACATATTGAGTCCCCCACTCTGGAAAAAAGCTTCTTGCTATCCACCCTGTCTCTCCCCCTCATGATTTTGTAAGCCTCAATCAGGTCCCAACTTAACCTTTGTCTTTCTCATGAAAATAATCCTAATCTATTCAACCACTCTTCATAGCTAGCACCCTCCATACCAGGCAACATCCTGGTGAACCTCCTCTGCACCCTGCCGAAAGCATCCACAACCTTTTGGTAATGTGGTGACCAAAAGTATACGCAGTATTCCAAATGTAGCCGAACCAAAGTCTTGTCCAACTGTAACATGACCTGTCAACTCTAGTACTCAGTACCCTGTCTGATGAAGGAAAACATGCTGTGTGCCTTCTTGACCACTCTATTTACCTGCGTCGCCACCTTCAGGGAGCAATGGGCCTGAACACCCAGATCAATTCTCCCCAGGGCTTTTCCATTTACTGAGGAGTTTGCTCTTGAATTGGATCTTTCAAAATGCATCACCACACATTTGCCCAGATTGAAATCCATCTGCCATTTCTCTACTCAACTCTCCAAACGATCCAAATTCTGCTGCATTCTCTGACCGTCCCTTCATTGTCTGCTACTCCACCAATCTTAGTGTCATCTGCAAACTTGCTAATCAGACCACCTACACAAACAAGAGTGGTCCCTGCAGATCCCTGTGGAATACCACTGGTCACAGGTCTCCATTTTGAGAAGCTCCCTTCCATTTTTACTCTGTGTCTCCTGTTGCCCAGCCAGTTCTTTATCCATCTAGCTAATACACCCTGGCTCCATGTGACTTCATTTTCTGCATTAGCCTACCTTGGGGAACCTTATCAGATGCCTTACTGAGTCCATATATATGACATCTACAGCCCTTACACAGAAATAGAAAACACACACCAAATCATCAACGCCACACTCACAGGAATCAGATTCACTCGAGAGGAAGAAAAGGACAACCAACTCCCATTCCTAGACGCGATGGTTCAGATAACACCGAATGGAGAATTCACCACAAAGGTATATAGGAAAGCCACACACACAGACCAAGTCCTGAACTACGAAAGCAACCACCCCAACACACACAAAATAAGTTGCATCAAGACACTGTTCAAAAGGGCCACACCACACTGCAGTCCTCCAGAACTGCAAAAAGAGGAAGAAGAACACCTCTACAATGTATTTGCCAAAAACGGATACCGCAGCAATTTCATCAACAGATGCCTAAGGTAAAGACAACGGAATGAGGACATGCCATAACCCAAAGTACTAGCCATGTTACCATACATCAAGAACATTTCTGAACTGACAGTCAGACGACTACGACCACGAGGACTCGTAGCACACAAACCAACAGCTACTCTCAGACAACAACTCACCAGGACAAAGGACCCAATACCCAGCATAAGTAAAACCAACGGACTGTACAAAACACTACATAGGAGGACAGCTAACGATCCGTATCCATGAACACCAACTAACCACGAAATGACACGACCAGCTGTCCTTAGTAGCCACACATGCAGATGACAGGCAACATGTGGTCGACAGGGACAACACTACTAATATAGGACAAGTCAAACAGGGAATTCCTTGACCATAGCACTCATCCACAGATTCTATCAACAAACACATCGACCTAGACCCAATATACCGGCCACTGCAGCGGACAGCTAGAACTGACAACCGGAAGCAGCAGAGACAAACCACTATAAATGCCTGAGGAAACAACACAGAAGCGCTTCACAGGAGGCTCCCAAGCACTGAGGATGTCACCTAGACAGGGAACAAAACGTCTGCGACACAAATTCCCAGTTTGGTGAATAGAACCACAACAACAACACAGTGGTTAGCACTGCTGCCTCACAGCGCCAGGGACCTGGGTTCAATTCCCGCCTCAGGCGACTGACTGTGTGGAGTTTGCACATTCTCCCCGTGTCTGTGTGGGTTTCCTCCGGGTGCTCCGGTTTCCTCCCACAGTCCAAAGATGTGCGGGTTAGGTGAATTGGCCGTGCTAAATTGCCCGTAGTGTTAGGTAAGGGGTATATGTGGGGGTATGGGTGGGTTGCGCTTCGGCGGGTCGGTGTGGACTTGTTGGGCCGAAGGGCCTGTTTCCACACTGTAAGCAATCTAATCTAAACAATAGCCCTTAGCTCATCAATCAACTTTCTCACTTCTTCAAATGATTCTACTAAGTTGGAAAGACATAACCATCTCTGCACAAAACCATGTTGCCTATCACTGATAAGCCCATTTTCTTCCATATGTACATGGATCATTTCCCTCATTATATTCTCCTGCAGTTTCCCTACCATTGACATCAGGATCACCGGTCTATAATTACCTGGATTATCCTTGCTACCCTTGTTATACAAGAGGACAACCTTAGCAATTCTCCAGTCCTCACCTGTGGTCAGGGATGGTGCAAAGGTGTATGTTAAAACTCCAGCTATTTCCTCTCTTGTTTCCCTCAGTAACCTATTAAATCTTGCCCCTCGCAACATAAAGCTGTGATCTCTAATTCTAGACTCCTCAACCCCAGACCTGATCTACTTACCTTCTCCATGCTCCCCGTAATTTTATAAACCTCTGTAAGGTCACCCCTCAGCCTCTGACACTACAGGGAAAACAGCCCCATCCTTTTCAACCGCTTTCTGTAGCTCAAATCCTCCAACCTTGGAAACATCCTTGTAAATCTTTTTTGAACTCTTTCAAGTTTCACAACATCCTTCCTCTAGCAGGGAGATTAGAATTGCACATAATATTCCAAAACTGGCCTAACCAAAGTCCTGTACAGCTGCAGCATGACATCCCAACTCCTGTACTCAATGCAGACCAATGAAGGACAGCATGCCAATCACCTTCTTCACTGTCCTGTCATCTGTGGCTGTTCCCCTCAATAACAGGAATATCATTTTGGATACTGCGGGGGACAACCTGCCAGGGGAAATACCGGTGATGGTCTGGGATGTACAAAGTTAAAAATCACACAACACCAGGTGATAGTCCAACAGGTTTAATTGGAAGCACTAGTTTTTGGAGTGCCACTCCTTTTTCAAATGGTTATGGAGTAATCCACAATCCCCTTATGAAGGAGCAGCGGTCAGAAAGCAAGCGCTTCCAATTAAACCTGTTGGACGATAACCTGGTGTTGTGTGATTTTTAACTTCACCAGGGAAAACCCACTATGTCCAGGCTTCTTGCATTGATTCTGTCCCTGTAGCACAGAAGGGAAGACGGACAGAAGGGGAGAGCAATAGTGAAAGGGGATTCATTGGTTAGGGGAAGACAGAAGAGATTCTGTGGATGAGAACGAGACTCCTGGATGACCCCGGGTTGCCAGGGTTAGGGATGTCTTGGGGTAGGATGATCTTATAGGGTAAGATGATCAACCAGAAGTCATGGTACAAGTTGGTACCATGGACCAACGAGGAAAAGAGATGAGGACCTGAAAATTGAATTTAGGAAGTTAGGAAAGAAGAGAAAAAGAAGGACCTCAAGGGTAGTAATCTCTGGATTGCTGTCTGTGCCACATGCTAGAGAGGTTTAGGATAGGAAGATATGGCAGAGAGGTGTGTGGCTGAAGAGTTGGTGCAAGAGGCAGGGTTTCAGATTGGTGGATCATTGGGTTCTCCTCTGAGCAAGGTATGATCTGTACAAAAGGGATGGTTAGTACCTGAACTCGAGGGAGACCAATATCCTAGCGGACAGGTTTGCTAGTGCTGTTGGGGAAGCATTAAACTGGGTTGGCAGGGGGGTGGAAACCAGAGCATCGGATCAGAAGATGCAGCAGTTGGTGTAAGGGTTTATGAGCAAAGAGACTCTGAGGAAGGGAAGACTAAAATGACAAGGAGATGGGAGTCCAGGCAGAAAGGCAGAAGGGTATAATGCGGAGATCAGAGCAAACGTCAGAAAAAAAGAGTGAAATTGGGTGATAAAATAATAGGCAGAAGACAGGAAGATTGCAAGACTCTAAAGGGATAGTCGGTATAAGGGCACTTTATCAAAGTCCGTTGTATTCCAAACAAAGTCGATGAACTTGTTTGGCAAATCAGTACAAAAGGGGTATGTTTTAGTTGCCATTACAGAAACGTGGTTGCAGGATGTTGATGACTATCCTGACTCGTGAATTAAATGTCCCAGCGTTTCAGGTAATTACGAAGAATAGGCAGGTTGGTAAGGGAGGTGGGGGTCACGGTCTTAATTAAGGATGAGATGAGAGCAATAGGGAGGGATCTTATAGGATCTAAGGAGCAAAATGTTGAATCAGTTTGTGCGGAGATCAGGAATGTAAGGGGAAGAAGTCACTGCTGGGAGGAGCCTATAGGCCACCCAATAATAATGCGACAGTGGTACAGACGATCAATCAAGAAATCTCTGACACATGAGAGAATGGAACGGCAGTAGTCATGGGGGACTTTAGATGCACGTTGATTGGCTGAATCAAGTCGGCAGAGGCAGTAATGAAGAGGATTTCACAGAAGTCATCCATGATAAATTTCTTGAACAACAAGTTACCAAACCTACAGGGGAGTGTGCAATATTATGCCTGGTCCTGTGTAATGAGGCTGGTAAGATTAATAATCGTGTAGTTAAGGATCCTCCTGGAAAGAGTGATCACAGTGCGATCGAATTTCGGATACAAATGTAGAGTGAAATAGTATCATCTAAAACCAGGGTGTTCTGGCTGTAGATGATAGTCTTCAAGGGGAGAGTATAATGGGATGAGGAAGGAGTTGGTCAATTAGACTGGGACCACAAGTAACATGGTGGAACAGGTCAGGAACAGTGGAGGAGTTTCAAAGTGATTTCTCACAGTGCTGAAGCAAAGTATATTCCGGACAAAAACAAGGATAGAAAGGGTAGAAAGAGCCAGCCTCGGAAAACCAGGGACATAAAGGAAGGAAGCCAATCAAAAGCACAGGCTTACAAAGTAACCAACAGTAATGGGATAAGGAGGTATGGGAAATCTTGAAAAAGCAGCAGAAAAACCACAAAGCAAGAAAGAAAGAAAAGAAAGATTATGAATAAAAACTAGCACAGAATATAAACAAGTAGGAAAGGTTTTTATAAGTATATAAAACAGAAAAAGGTGGCAAAGTAGATGAAGGTCCCTTGCAGAATGAACAAGAGCAATCAATGTTGGGTAAAGCTGAAACATCCGAGGCCTTGAATGACTATTTTTGTTATCTGTGTGGAAACAGGTCCTTTGCCCCAACAAGTCCACACTGACTCGCTGAAGCGCAACCCACCAAGACCCATTCCCCTACATTTCACATATCAGTCTTCACAATGGAAGATGCGTCTGACATGCCAACGAATAATGTTAAGGAGGTGAGGAGCTCAAGCCAAGTGATATCACTTAAAGGATAGTGTTGAGCAAATTTGAGACTCTAATGGTAGATTAGTTCCCTGGTCCAGATGGAATGCAACCCAGCGAGCTGAAAGAAATGACAGAAGTCATAGAAGATGCATTAGTGGTGATTTCCCAGAATTCACTGGACTCCGGGCAGATCCTGGCGGACTGGAAAGATCACAGTGTCATACAATTAAAACAATATATTGAACAAGCCGAGAGTGTTTATAAATCATTCATCTTTTAGAATGGCCTTCAGGTTTCAGTTCATTAATACATAAAACGCGAGACTTCTTTAAAGTCAGAATCTCAAGATAATTTAAGGTTTTATAAAAAAAAAGTTAACATCTGAGCTCAGACAATGCATTAAAGATGAGGGTAGAGCCTGTATCCCAAACTTGAGTCGGACTGGTTCTATTTCCGAAGTAGGAATTCAGAGAAGGTTGTGTGGATTGACTGCTTGCATTAACTGCCTGCAAATTGTATGCTTTTTGAGCAAGAATAGAATGTATCTGCAATTATAATTCTGCAAATGCACATTCACCACAGTTGTATAGGACTTCGGTGAGGCTACTTTTGGAATATTGCATGCCATTCAGATCTCCCTCCTGTAGGAAGGATGTTGTGAGACTTGAGGGGGTTCACAAAAGATTTACAAGGATGCTGCCTGCGTTGGAGGGTTTTGAGCTACAGAGAGCGGCTGTTTTCCCTGGAGTGCCAGAGGCTGAGGGGTGATCTTAGCGAGAGAAGAATCCCAAAAGTGTGGAAACAGGTCATTTGGCCCTAGAAGTCCACACCAACCCTCCAAAGAGTAACACAGCGACACCTTTTCCCCTACCCTATATTTACCCCAAGCCAATGCACCTCACTTACACATCCCTGAGCACTATGGGAAATTTAGCATGGCCAATTCTCCTGACCACGACATCTTTGTGATTGTGGGAGGAGACCAGAACACCCAGAGGAAACCCATGCTGACACGGGGAGAATGTGCAAACTCCACACAGACAATTGACTGAGACTGGTATCAAACCCGGGTCCCTGGTGCTGGGAGTTAGCAATGCTAACCACCTTGAGGCAACGACAAACACAGACTCTGCATGTGTAAACCTGACATTTGCAAACCCTAATGCTACACCTGGTCAGTGTGGGGATTGAGCCCACAATCTTGGCATTGTTAGCACCACGCTCTAACCATATGAGCTAACCAACCAATCTTGTAGAGGTGTATAAAATCAGCGAGGTATTTTTGCTGGGTTGGGAGAGTCTTGAAGTAGAAGGCATAGTTTTAAGGTCAGCGGGGAAAATTTTAAAAGGAAACAAAGACTTATTTTTTTCACACAGAGGGTGGTATGTGTATGGAATGAGCTGCCAGAGGAAGTGGTGTAGGCTGGTACAATTGCAATATTTGTAAAACAATTGAATGAGTATCTGAATAGGAAGGGTTTAGAGGGCTATCGACCAAGTACAGGTAAATGGAACTACATTAATTTCGGATATCTGTAAGGCATGGGCAAGTTGGACTAAAGAGTTTGTTTCTGTGCTGTATATGCCTATGGCTGTCTGGATAACCTTCCTTTATCTCCTCTCGCTTCCTTCAAAAGAAGTGACCTGTCTCTTTGTGAGGTATTTGGAAAATTTCTTGTTCCAAACTTCCTGGGGTCACTCCCCACTATTCTTTCACCCCCACATCGATAATTACATTAATCTCTCATCCGGAATTGAGAAAAGGAATATCAATCTTGCTTCCATTTCCCATCATACTGTCCATTCCATCTGTCTTTCTCTGACTCCTCCTTTCTCTTCCGTGACATCATGCTTCCCATTTCCTGTGGTAGGCTGTTCACCAATATCCATTACAATCCATGCCTCCCACGGTTACCTGGAATATGCATATCTGCTTGCGATAAATACTCCATTCCATCCTCTCAGAATTTCCATCCACATCACATCTGTTCTGAAGATGTCATTTTCCACAGGGTTTTTCAGAAATGTGCAATGTTTTCCACTATTGAGGATTACCTACCAATGTGGATGACAGGGCCCTAAGCCTTGGCAGAGCCATTTCCCTCACTTCTGTTCTAACACTTACTCTTCCCTCAAAAAACAGCGATTACTTGTCAAACAACAAAAAACAGTACCACCCCAGGGACAAGTCCTCCGGACCACATTGACACACAACACTTGTCTAAACTAGAAACCTTTTCTCTCTCTGTGCTTCATATCCCTCTATTACCTGACTGTTCATTCATCTGCCAAGATGCCTCTTAAACATTGTGATAAGATCTGTTTCTACCACCTCCTCTGACTGCACATTCCAGGCATTTGCCACCCTCAGGCTATTAAAAAAAATGCCTCTCACATCTTCTTCAAACCTTTACCCTTTTACCTTCACCCAATGTTGCCTAGTAATTAACATTTCTACCCTGGCTAGAAAAGACTCCAACTATCCATTCTATCTATGACTCTCATAATCATAATCAGATCAGGTCCCCACTCCCACCCCCATCACCCCAACCATCCCCGCCCCGCCCCCCCCGGCTTTATGGTTTAAATGATAACAAACCAAGATTGTCCAATCTCTCCTCAGACCTCAGAGCCTCCGACCCAGGCAACATCCTGTTGCAAATCTTTTCTGTTCCTTCTCCAAACCTCTACATCCTTCCGGTAATTTGGTGACAAGAGCTGTGGACAACCATCAAACTGTAGCTTTGCTAACGTCTTATGCAGCTGTAACATGACTTGGCAATTTTTATACTCCCTGTCCCAGCCGCTGAATGCAAACTTGACCACTTTATCCACAAATTAGCCACTTTGAGGGAGTTGTAAATCTGTCTGCCCAGCCCCCTTTCTATGTTCATGCTTGTAATGCTTTTTGCATTTTCTGTTGTTGATGGGTAAATTACCACAAGCTACCTTTAATTTGGTGACTTACTAAAAAATCTCATTGACAATCAAATAATGAAACGTATATTTAAACTTCCATTCCATGTAACAATTAGAATATCACACCTTGGATCGAAATGATGTATCACAATGTAACTTGACTATTAGTTCAAGCAGAGGCTGTCTCTGGATGTGTCCATGGTACAAACGTTATGCAGTGTTGCTGTCCAGAGTTCTGCTACTGAAGAATCCTGGAAATGAATGGTTCGTATATTTTCTGTCCTTCCTGTTTATGATGTGACATTATTGATGATCCTCTCGATTCTTTCATCCATAATATTGACTACTCCTCTGGAATATGCAGACTTTGGTGTCTCTGACCAAGGGGATGATGACCATATTAGACCAAAGACCGAAAGATCATAAGACATAGGACTGGAAGGAAGGCAGTCGACCCATCAAGTCCACTCCATCATTTAATCATGGCTGATAGGCATTTCAACTCCACTCACTCGCACTCTCCCCGTAGCCCTTTATTCCTTGCGAAATCCAGAATTTATTAATCTCTGCCTTGAAGACAGTTAACATCCCAGCCTCCATTACACTCCGTGGCAATGAATTCCACAGGCCCACCACACAGTGGCTGAAGAAATGACTCCTCATTTCCATTATAAATTGACCGTCCACTATTTCTAAGACCACCGGCATGAGTCCTAGTCACCTCACCTAATGGAGACAACTTCCCACATCCACCCTTTCTAAGCCATGCACTATCTTTTAAGTTTCTATACAATCTTCCCTCAACCTTCTAATCTCCAATCAATACAATCCCAGAATCCTCAACCATTCATTGTATGTTGGGCCTACCATTCCAGGGATCATCCATGTGAATCTCTGCTAGACACGCTCCAGTGCCAGTATGTCCTTCCTGAAGTCTGGGGCCCAAAACTGGAGCTGAAAAATGTGTTGCTGAAAAAGCGCAGCAGGTCAGGCTGCATCCAAGGAGCAGGAGAATCGATGTTTCAGGCATAAACCCTTCCTCGTTCCTGAAGATGGGCTTATGCCTGAAACATCGATTCTCCTGCTCCTTGGATGCTGCCTGACCTGCTGCGCGTTTTCGGCAACACATTTTACAGCTCCCATCACCAGCATCTGCAGTCCTCACGTTCTCCTTGTTGATTTTGGCCAAAACTGGACACAATATTCTAAATGGGGCCTAACTCGAGCTTTATAAAGTCTCAGAAGCACATCGCTGCTTTTATATTCCAAGCCTCTTGGAGATAAATGACAACATTACATTTGCTTTTTAATGACGAACTCAGCCTGCAAGTTAAACTTTAGAGAATCCTGGACTAGCGCTCCCAGATCTCTCTGTACTTTGGCTTTATGAATTTTCTCACCGTTTCGAAAATAGCCCATGCCTGTATTCTTTTTTCCAAAGTGCAAGACCTCGCATTTGCTCAGGTTGAATTGGTCTATTCTCCTAAACTGTCTAAATCCTTCTGCAGCCTCCCCATCTCCTCAGTACTACCTTCCAGTCTACCTAACTTCGTATCATCGGTGAACTTCGCCAGAATGCCCCCCAGTCCCTTTGTCCAGTTCATTACTATATAAAGTGAACAGCTGCAGCCCCAACACTGAACCTTGCAGGACACCAATTGTCACTGGCTGTCCTTCAGATAAAGAACCTTTTTATCCCAATTCTCTTCCTACTGTCAGACAGTCAATCCTCAATCCATCCCAGTGGCTCACCTTGAACACTTATATTTGTTTTTGTCGTCTTCCCAATCTTATGATTTTCCAGTGGGGGCACTTGGCCAATTTATAGGTTCTCACTTTTTATTTGATACATGTCCTGACTTCCTTTGTCAGCCGTGGCTGTCTAATGATGACCATGATATCATTGTCAATTGTAGGAAAATCCATCTGGTTCAGTAATATCCTTTAGGGAAGGGAATCTGCCATCCTTACATGGTCTCGCCTCTGTGTGAGCCCAGACCCACAGAAGTCTGGTTGGCACTTAATCACCATTTAACCGCCATCCCCCACCCCCAGGGGACAATTAGGCAAAGGGCATCAAATGCTGGCCTGGCTAGAGATGCCCACATCCCATGAATGAACAAATAAAATTGTACTCATTGGCCTTATTGCCTGTGAAGTTTTATATACAGACACTTAAACAATTTATTTCTGCAAACACACATTTACTCATGTGGTCTTACTCCACCAAACAAAGGATTACAGTTCAAACTTAATTTTATTCCTTGTTATTATCGCTCCCTCTTTCTCTCTCTCTCTTTCTGACTCTCTCTCTCTCCAGGGTTCATGACAATGATATGGGAATCACTTGGGGTTGGGGTCCGGCTTTCTCTAAATTCTCTTTCCAGTCAATCCACGGCTCAGGTGTATCAGAAAAGTATGTCGCAGCTCTCTGACACTCCATAGGTCACAGTGCTTCTCCTGGCTGCGTTGACTCTCACTCTTAACTAAAGTAGTTTCATGTTCTGCAGTTTGTTCATCTCACTTTTCCAAACCCCTGGTTTATGGCCCAATCACGGAGCAATTGTGTTTACCCTCAGTTAGGTTGTTGAACTGTCATTAAATTATTGGGCTATACATTGGGAGTGTACCAGACTGGTACAGGTGGATACAACAATCCGAGTATGTTGGAGGTGTGCCGGGATCGGGATTACAATAACATTTCTTGCCCTGATGTATCGCATACGGCTTCACCTTCAACTGATTCCCAATCGGCATCACCCCTTTCATCGCCTCATCTCTGTCTAGGTCTCACAACACAGGCCTCTCTGGCTGGGAAGCTGTGACTTCAAGGCATCAGAGAGGATCGGGTGGACAGTGAGAGCCTTTATCCTCGGATGGTGAAGGCTAACACGAAGAGGCATAGCTTTAAATTTAGGGCAGATAAGAGGGGTAGTTTCTTTATTCAGAGAGTAGTAGGGGCATGGAATGCCCTGCCTGCAAAAGTACTGGACTCACCACAGTTAAGGGCATTTAAATGGGCATTGGGAATAAATATGGATAATAATGGAACGGTGTAGGTTAGTTGGGCATCAGATTAACTTCACAGGTCAGCGCAACATCGAGGGATGAAGGGCCTGTACGGCACTGCACCATTCTATGTTCAATACCTCTCATTGGTATCTAAAATGGTCAGCATTCTTCCTGTGTTGCTCAATCTGGGCTTGATGCAATACTTGAAGTGCTTCCTGGAGATTTTGATATTTACTTCCAAGTGTCTGAATCTTCATTATTGACTCATGAACCTGCCTCTGTGCCTTCTCGGCATTTCTGTTCACTGTCTCAAATGGAATTCTATAATTTGAGGAACAAACTGTTCTCTCCTGATTGACCTCAGTCAGGGATTACCCCTTCCCTTTTATTCTGTGTTTTCTAACTGGAAAACTGTCCTTTCCTGACTGTAAACCTCTGAGACATCAAGTTACTGTTTTATATCTGCATTTTCTGATTTCAACTCACTACTCTCAGCATTTCTCTGCTTTATAACAGACTTCACACATCAAGTTTCCACAAAAAAGTCAACAAATTCCCATCAGCCCAGTCCCCTTTGGGTACATGATTTCCTAAAATGACTCTAACAAAGGATCCAGTGTACCAGGATCCTTGACATCACAAACTTTCAAGAATTCTATCTACTTTGACAATTTGTTATTCAAATATTCCGGAACTAAGTTGTCCCATTCAGGCGAATTGTATTCACTGAGACCCTCACCCATCTCCTGAAAGTTCGAATTCGCAGATGCCGGTGTTGGACTGAGGTGTACAAAGATAAAAAAAATCACACAACACCAGGCTATAGTCCAACTGGTTTAATTGGAAGCACACTAGCTTTTGGAGCGACGCTCCTTCATCAGATGGTAGACCATCTCCTGGTGAAGGAGCAATGCTCCGAAAGCTAGTGTGCTTCCAAATGAACCTGTTGGACTATAACCTGGTTGAAAATGGAATCGAAAGGCCAATTGGTTACTTTTCAAAAAAAAAATCAACACCCACCAGAGAAAATACTCTACCATCAAAAAGGAATTGTTGGCTTTGGTACTGGCCTTATAACATTTCGATGCTTATACGACGAATAATGTGTCGATGACATTTATCTATACGGAGCACAATTCTCTGAAATTCTTGAAACGATTTAAAGACAAGAATATGTGACTATTTTGTGGGAGTTTTATGTCACAAACTTTTCATTTACATATTGTGTGTGTTGTGAATCGTACAAATGTGATTGCAGATGTGTTATTGTGGATTTAATGGATGAAATGTACATAAGATTGGACAGATACCCATATTTTATATATATATATATGTGCAGAAATTTAATATGAACTTAAATCAATGTCCCGTGTATTTTACTGTAACGGGATTTAAGATTTAGAAAAAAGATGAAGCAGTTTTTTTCATTATGATGGTTCATCTTTTTCTTAAGTTGGGGGTGAGGGTGTTATGAAGTTGAAGGCATGTACTGTATCTTTAAGAGGGAGACAATGCTGTCTGAACTGAAATCTGACACGCACCTGTAATGACTAGATAGCAGTCTCAGAGTGGACTGAAAATGTGAAAATATGCAACATTTGGCTGTGGAATGTATACCTGAGTTGGTTGCTGCTTTAGCAACAATTCAAATATAACCAATCATTTTGAATTATGCCCAGGGATACTAAAACCCAATCAAGTTTGAAATAATTGTTTTTGCTAACATACAACCAATGAGACGATCTGATGTTGGGGGTATTAAAAAACACAGGCATTTCGAAAGTCAGAAAGAGAAACTGCCATTTAAGAGAGAGTAACTGCTATCAAGACAGACTGCTATCCCAAAACACTCACTGTCAGGAGTATCTTCTTCATATGAAATATCTTCACAGTAAAAGGCAGAAGGAAATCCAGAGAGATCTTCAGCCAAAATAAGACTGCCACCGGAGACGACAATGACTGTATGGTTTTGAAACTAAGTTGATGTAATATTAATAAGATGTTTATTGGAACAGTATGTTGTTATAAAATTGGAGGCAGATAATACGCTGTTAACGGGGGGTGCTTAGAGTTGTGAATTGTTGTTTAATGTTCACTTTTAGAGTTCTGGAATAAATTAATGTTATTTTCTTTAAATAGTGGAATGTTTACATTCATTTTGAATGGACTAGAATACAAGAGCAGAAGTGTACTGCTGTGGTGGATACTGTAGGGGAATGGGCTTAGATTCCTTCACATTTTGGTGCGACATCGAGGGCCGAAGGGCCTGTTCTGCGCTGTATTGTTCTATATTCTATGTTCATTAGACGGTTGTGGAGCAGGATCATACGACAGAACTTATAGAAAGAGATCACAGTGTCATGCAACTGAAATGACATATTGAACAAACCTTGATTGCTGTTAAGTCTTCCATCTTTTAAAATGGGTTGTAAGTTTTGGATCATTAGTATGTAAATCCCAGAACTTCTTTCAAGTCACATTCTTGAGATATCTTAAGTTTTAATTGAAAAAAAAAGACATTTCAGCTATGATAATGCATTAAAGGTGGGAAGTTAGAGTCTGTCTGTCTCTTAATCTTGAGCCGGACTGGTTCTGTTTCCAAAGTAGGAATTTGTAAAATGTTACATGGACCATCATCCCCACCCCAATCTACCTACTGTACTCATTGATATCTTCTCTCCCGCCTACCTGACCTGCTGTGCTTTTCCAGCACCACTCTAATCTAGACCCTGCTTGCATTGACTGCCTGCAGATTGTGTGGCTTTTTTAACAAAACAGAATGTATCTGCAATTACAATTCTATAAATGCAAAATCACCCCATAGACTTATATGTGTGCGTACGTGTGAATCTGAGAGACTGTGTGTGTGTTTATGTGGGTGTACGGGTGAAAGAGTGAGTGTGAATGCATGTGAGAGTGTGTGCATTCTTGGTAGAGTGTGTGCGTGAGTATGACAGAGAGTAAAAAATGAGGTCTGCAGATGCTGGAGATCACAGCTGAAAATGTGTTGCTGGTTAAAGCACAGCAGGTAGGCAGCATCCAAGAAATAGGAAATTCGACGTTTCGGACATAAGCCCTTCATCAGGAATATGATGGAGAGTAAGCCTGTGAGAGACTGTGTACGTGGGTGTGAATGTGGGTGGTGTATGTGTGTGTATGAGAGGGTCCGTATGAGTATGTAACAGTGAGTGGGTGTTGTTTAGTGGGGTCACCTGTAGTGTGGCATGAACCCAAAGTCCTGGTTGAGGCTATCCTCATGGGTACCAAACTTGTATGAGCCTCTGCCCAGCCACAGTGCAATGTTGGGTATCCCGAAGGCAGCCTTGGAGAACCGTCTCCTGTAGATCTGAGGCCAGATGTCTCTGGCAGCTGAAGTGCTCCCTGACTGGGAGGGAATGTGCCTCCACATCCTGATATATTGTAGTAACGTGTACCCAAGTAGAGTGAAATAGACAGGCAGGAGGCTGGAAGAGCACAGCAAGTCATGCAGCTTCAGGACTGGAGATGTCAGCGTTTTGGTTATAACCCTTCTTCAAGACCTCCTGATGCTGCCTGGCTTGCTGTGTCCTCCAGCCTCCTGCAGTTTATTTTGTCTTAAATTAAGTACAGTTTTGTTCTGTGAGCAGTACAGGCAGATCATAACAAACAAGGACATATAGATCAGAGGGTGTCTGGGCAGAGCCAGGCATACATGTTACACTGCACAGAAGGTGCACAAAGCAGTTTCAACAACAGCAAAGTCAACATTATTTCAACTTCAAGGGACCTTACAGTAGTCTAATAACAGCAGGGGATGAGGCCAGGAACGAGGGATTGAGGATGATATGTGGAATGGGTCAGAGTGGAGGACAGAGATTCTCTCAAAGGCCACATGTGAGGGATGGGGATGATGTGAGGGATGGGGAAGGGACTTCTTCCAAAGGCCAGTCGAATGACAAATGGGGAGGAAGCCCTGCCCACTGTGATGGTTACATCAGCGGGGTGAAGGCCAGTTGTGACTTTGAGGTCAGGAGTCTGGGCTTGGTATACAGGACAGGCGTCAGTAGGCGGGGTTTGGTAAACCAGGAGAAGTACGGGACTTGGTGAAGCAGAGTACACAGCAGTCCTGCAGGTCACGCTGGAATCTGAGCGGTGATCTGAGTTTGTCCGTCTTGTTCTCCAGAGATTGTACATTTGCAAGGAGTAAGCTAGGAAGTGTGTGTGGGAGGGTATTCTTGAGACCCGTAATCTCAGTCCTACAAGCAGGCCGGCACGCTTACCCTTCATACTTGTGATTTCTTGCATTTGAGTGGTCTGGTTGTCTGGTGGAGTGGATTGTGACTGCTTCCAGTTCAGCGATCCTTCCTCGGACCCTGTGGAGGAGGTAGGTTGCAGTTTTGGTGGATTTTTGCAGAGGTTCATGCTGAGACCCAGTGTAACAGATAATTTACACTGCGGTATTTTTTTTACTGGAGGGGGCTTGCTCAGGATCCAGTGGAACAGTTCCTGGTTTCAGTTGCTAATCCCAGTCTAGGCATGATTTTTTGCAGAAGTGTTTGGGCTGCCCTCCAAGGCCATTCTGATAGATTTCATGTCAGGCAGGTGTTTTATGGGGCCGGGAATGTTTCATGTTGGTTCTCCTTCCTGGGGCAGGTCTCTCCGGTCCTTCCATTTTCCAGCAGGCCCCAAGCCTGGGGCCTGTGTAGATTGCCTCCGGCTGGCCTGGTCTGGCCTGGTCGGATGGGTCATGGGCACCACGTGGTCTGCTGCCTTCATCCAGTACACTGGCTTTGAGGATCAGAGGAGCTTCAAACGTGTGAGTTTCGATACAGAACCAGTCTGACTCAATACTGGGACACAGACAGACTTTAGCCTCACACCTTTAATGCATTGTCTGAGCTGAGATGACACCTTTTGTTGGAAAATCCAAAGTTATCTCAAGAATGTAACTTAAAATTAGTCCTGAGATTTACATATTAAAAACCTAAACTTGGCTAAACCATTCTAAAAGATGAAAGGTTTAAACTAAATGTGTTTAAAATATTTCAGCTGCATGATGCTGTAATCCTTTTGCTATAAGCACTGTGTCTTATGGTCCTTCTTATCATCAGGTTGATTTACATCGCAAATACTCGATCCATTCTTTATCCTTTAAAGAAAATCAGTCAAGTTCATCAGACACTACCTTCCCTTCACAATTCCATGATGACTATCTTGGATGATGATGTGGAGGAGCCGGTGTTGGACTGGGGTGGGCAAAGTTAAAAATCACATAACATCAGGTTATAGTCCAACAGATTAATTTGGAAGCAATAGCTGCTCCTTCATTCAGGTAGCATGTGTATTTTTAAATTTATCTTGGATTAAACTTTCACTCACTGTGTGCTCATTTCTATCATCTCTCAGAGTTTTACCAAGTCATTTTCACATTACTGGAAATATAAAAGCACTGGTCTCCACTCCTCCTATTTCTGACCTGCACCGTCCAACACAAGGGCAACAATTATTGTCTGTTTTCTCATTCTCTCTGATCTGGGAACTTCATTGTTGCACAAGTTAGTGACCACTACTGACCACAAGTGGGAATTGCAACCAACCCGCAGAAATACTCAAGAGTCTGTCAGAGTGAATGTCGTCAGCAAACAGATTCTGTCTGTGCACGATACAATCAGATTGGTGTACATTTCGATTAAAAAATAAAACAACCGATCTGATATAATAAATAATGCTGTGCCCATAAACAATAGACTGCCCAGCCTGCTTTCAATTGATATTAGGCTGTATTTCACAAAAAAAAACTGAGAGTAATGTTGAAAGGAGTGAAATCTTGAAATAAAATGAAGAAATCAGGATTTCTGTCATGACACCAGTTTATTTGAAACGGGAATGGACCTGACTCCTTAATCTTCGAGGGTCCCTCCTCAATTTCAAAGTGGTGGGAAGCCGCACTGTAGAGGTTTGACCCCGTTCGTGTGGCTGACTCAAGCTTCTGTGCACATGTAAGTGTTTCATTCCCACTGCTGTAATTGGCCTTTTTGCTGTTGAGCGGTTTAAAACCGGCAGCGTGTGAAAGCCAGCAATCGAACCGATGACAGTTGTTTGGAAGAAAGCTATGCTCACCTCTATACCACGATCGCAACAGCAGCCAGTGCTCCACACATCAGCAAATGTGCAATTCGACCAATAGTTCTTCATTCGAAATTTCATTCTTCCTTTTTCGCGTATTTTCCGGTGAAATATTGGAATTCACAAGTAATAAAAGAGTGAGTTTTACTGATTCGATACTTCTCATTATATCGTTTAATTCACATTTTGTAATCCACACAAATCAGCATTTATCATCATCTGAAATAAATCCACAACAAAAATACCAACAAAATCTCACCGCGACCCTGGATCTGTCACACAATCAAAACTTGTCAACTTCTCACAAAGGCTTTTGCCCCAAACATCCATTCTCTTGCTCCTCAGATGCTGTCTGACCTGCTCTGCTTTTCCACCACCACTCTCATCTCCAGCAGCTGCAATACCCACTTTCGCCTTTCTCTTCATGCACTTTTCACACCAACTTTGTTTTTTCTTTTTGATTTACCCCGTCCGTGGTTCTTTCGGCTTCTAACATTTGTGAAGGGTTTTCGTCAAACAAAGAGGCAAAAAGAAGGAGCTGTTAGACTGAGGAGATGCTGCAGTAATTCTGGAGAAGACGAAACTCCAGGTAACAGTTCAGGAAGCAGAAATCTCTCGAGAAATCTGTATTAATCCGCAATTCCATTCTGTTGATAGATTTGTAGTTTTCTCTGTTACTTTGTAGAAGAGGGGGAGGGTGGAGTCGCAGCTGTGAGGGAGAGAAACCAGGCTAGTTTTCAAAGTTTTAGAATCAGAGTGTCATACAGCATGGAAACAGATCATTAGGTCCAGCCAGTTTATGCCGACCATGTCCTCAAACTCAACTGTAACCACCTGCATGCAATTGAACATTTCCCATTTGCTAGCATTTGGTCATATCTCTCTAAACCTTTCCTATTCGTGAACTTATCCAAGCGTCTTTTCAACGTTGTAAATGTACCTGCGTCCACCACTTTCTCTGACAGTTCATTGCACACACCAAGCACTCGATGTGTAAAAAAAAGTCCCTCATTTCCTTTTTAAATCCATAATCCCCCTGTCCACTCAACAGTAAATCAAAGATCCATCTCAATGTTTTTCACAATAAGTACCTCCCCCAGTATCTCACTAATAAATCAATGGTCCATTTAAACAAACTGGGAATTGCATTCCTAATGTGTTTAAAATCAATCAATGCCCAGCCCTTATTAATGAATAAACGGTCCATTTAAATAAACCCTGATCATTCCCAATATTTGAAGTAAACAATAATAATTAGACCCCTCATCAGAATGGGTACATGAATAGAAAGGGTTTGGAGGGATACGGGCCAGGTGCTGGCAGGTGGGGCTAGATTGGTTTGGAATATCTGGTCGACATGGGTGAGTTGGACCAAAGGGTATGGTTCCTTGCTGTGCATCTCTATGATTCCACGTGAAGGAGCATCTTAAATCAGAAAGGGATCTGAGTGTGCGGACATGTATTGGCTGAAATTGAGTACAGTAACAGAAATACTGGAGGTGGCAATGTGAGCCGTAAACTCCCAAAGGCCATCAAGGTCCACCCAGACAGCAGATAAACGGATTCTGGTAGCACCCAGAAAGAAGAACAGGCTGGACTGGAGGAGGCAGCAGACAGCGGAGAGACACAGCAGCTGATCCTAGCTCAAGCTGGGTAGATGGAAGCAATGGAGGAGGAGGTAATCGAGAAGGCAGAGGAGTGGATACCTGTCAAAAACAGGAAGACAAAATCTTGCCCGGCCCCCAAAGCCTCCCAGCAAAGAATGAAAAGACAACTGCACGACGGAGAGAAGGCCAGCTCTTCGGAAGGGGAAGTCGGGTGCAAAAGAGGTCATCACCACCAGAAGAAGAGACAAAGTGCCGTAGATAAAGAGGAGGGCATTTCCTCCCAACCAGGAAACAACGGACACCCCGAAGTCCACCCTCCACCCAGTGAGAACCAGGGGGTACCCACTGCCCCACAACTACAGGTAACTAAAATCTGTGATCCTCTGACAGTCCCACTGACAGACGCAGAACTGGACGGTGCGAACCATTGCCTTGGCTCAATGACACCAGAGCGGGAAAATGACACCAGTGAGGAGCTGGATAACTACCTCAGCCCAGCGAAGGTTCAGCAGTTCGTGCTCACCATGGGGATGCAGACAGCTACCTCAGAGACAGGTCAGTCAAATGGACAATGGTAACCCCATAAACTGGGGGTTAAGGAAGGTTCCTTTGCTATCATATAACAGGGCACCCATTCAGTATGTGGATTCCGCTGAAGCCGCAGCTAAATAATAAGAGACTGGATGGTAAATGAAGGGAACTGTAAATGGGATAACTGCAAATTCGATTAATTCAATCTGTTCTTTGTAATGTTAAACATGCAATGCATATATGTATTAATGACATGACAAACTGTACAGGTACCAAAGATCTTTTTCTATGAATAAAGTATATTTTGAAATTTAAAAAACGGCGTGTACTGCCTGCAGGATTTCCATGGGGCAGGCCGCTTTGATGTGACCTTCAGAAGTGTGAGGCACTTTGAGCAGCCCCTGAAGGACTGCAAGGAAAAGGAAGGGGAGCCGCTATTCTCCATCTTGTCGGCGATCCAATTTTGTGTGCTTCCTGCACAGAGGAATCGGGTTGTTACAATCCATATGTTAACCCTTATGTTTCAGCGGCTGATGTCCTGACCTTCCTGGGAATGTACATCCAAGTTAAGGGAGAAGCCACCAATGTGATCGACCCCTTTGGGGTCTAGACCAGTAAGTGGCAGGTCAGGGTAACTCTGAAGGTCAATGATAATGGGATCATTCTCCACCCACCCTCGAGCTTCGCAATTGGAGGGAGCAGAGGGGACCTGACATATGCAGAGCAGCCAAAAGTGTGCCGAACCTGTGCAAAGGCAGAACACGTGATGGCGGATCGCAAGGTGACCATCTGCAGGAATTACAAACAGGAGGGTCACCTGACTAAGGACTGTTAGGAAGCAAAAATCTGTGTGGAGAGGCAGGCCACGTGTACAAGACCTGCCCAAGATGGAGGGGGGCCCCACTTACGCATAGATGGCTGGAGGTGGCAATGTGAGCCGTGGATCCCCAAACACCAACACGTTCCACCAGACAGCAGGGAAACGGAGTCTGGTGGCACCCAGAAAGAAGAACAGGCTGGAGTGAAGGAGGCAGCAGACAGCGGATAGACACAGCAGCTGATCCTAGCTCTAGCTGGGCAGATGGAAGCAATTCAAAGTTGGTGAGAAGCTTTGTAGCTCGGGTCCTCATTGTTGTGGTTCTGTTCTCCGAGCTGGGAGTTTTTGTTGCAAACGTTTCGTCCCCTTTCTAGGTGACATCCTCAATGCTTGGGAGCCTCCTGTAAAGCTCTTCTGTGCTGATTCCTCCGGCATTTATAGTGGTTTGTCTCTGCTGCTTCCAGTTGTCAGTTGCTGTCCACTGCAGTGGGCGGTATATTGGGTCTAGGTCGATGTGTTTGTTAATAGAATCTGTGGATGAGTGCCATGCCTCTAGGAATTCCCTGGCTGTTCCTGAACTATGAAAGCAACCACCCCAACCCACACAAACGAAGTTGCATCAGGACACTATTCGAAAGTGTCACAACACACCAGAACTGCAAAAAAAAGGAAGAAGAACACCTATACAAGATACTCACCAAAAAGGGATACCCGCACAATTTCATCAACAGAGGCATAAGGGAAGGAGGACATGCCGCAACCCAAAGGACCAGCCACACTACCATACATCAGGAGCATTTCAGAACTGACAGCCAAACTACTGCGACCACTAGGACTCATAACAGCACACAAACCAACAGCCACTCTCAGACAACAACTCACCAGGACAAAGGACCCGATACGCAGCATGAGCAAAACCAACGTAGTGTACAAAATCCCATGCAAGGACTGCACAAAACATTACATAGGACAAACAGGAAAACAGCTAACAACCCGCATCCATGAGCACCAAATAGCCACGAAACGACACGAACACCTATCATTAGTAGCCACGCACTCAGAGGACAAACAACATGAATTCGATTGAGCCAACACCACTATTATACGGCAAGCCAAACAGAGAACAGCCAGGAAATTCCTAGAGGCATGGCACTCATTCACAGATTCTATCAACAAACAAATCGACCTGCACCCAATATACCTGCCACTGCAGTGGACAGCAACTGACAACGGAAGCGGCAGATTCAAACCACTATAAATGCCGGAGGAATCAGCACAGAAGCGCTTCACAGGAGGCTCCCAAGCACTGAGAATGTCACCTAGAAAGGGGACGAAACTTTTGCAACAAAACCTCCCAGCTCGGCGAACAGAACCACAACAGACGGAAGCAATGGAGGAGGAGGTAATCGAGAAGGCAGGGAGTGGATACCTGTTAAAAACGGAAGAGAAAATCCTTCCAGGCCCCCAAAGCCTCCCAGTAAAGGGGGAAAAGACAACTGCACGACGAAGAGAAGGGCAGCTCTTCGGAAGGGGAAGACGGGCACAAAGAAGGTCATCACCACCAGAAGAAGAGACAAAGTGCCGTAGATAAAGCGGAGGGCATTTCCTCCAAAACAGGAAACAATGGACACCCTGAAGTTCGCCCTCCACCCAGCGAGAACCAGGGGGTACCCACTGCCCCACACCTACAGGTAACTGAAGGATGTGATCCTCTGACAGTCCCACTGGCAAACACATAACTGGACGGAGCGGACCATTGCCTTGGCTCAATGACACCAGAGCGGAAAAATGACCCCATTGATGAGCTGGATAACTACGTCAGCCCAGCGGAGGTCCAGCAGTTCGTGCTCACCATGGGGATACAGACAGCTACCTCAGAGACAGGTCAGTCAAATGGACAATGGTAACTCCATAAACTGGGAGTTAAAGAAGGTTCCTTTGCTATCATATAACAGGGCACCCACTCAGTCGGTGGGTTCCATTGAAGCCACCGCTAAATAATAAGCGACTGGATGGTTAATAAAGGGAACTCTAAATAGGATAACTGCAAATTCGATTAATTCAATTTGTTCTTTGTAATGTTAAGACATGCAATGCATATATCTATGAATGACATGACAAATTGTACAAGTACCAAAGATTTATTTCTATGAATAAAGTATATTTTGAAATTTAAAAAAGGGCGTGTACTGCCTGCAGGATTTCCCTGGCTGCTTTGATGTGACTTCAGAAGTGTGAAGCAGTGCGAGCAGCTCCTGAAGGACTTCAAGGAGAAGGAAGGGGAGTCGCTATTCTCCACCTTGTTGGCGATCAAATTTTGTGTACTTCCTGCACAGAGGAGTCGGGTTGTTACAATCCATATGTTAACCCCTATGTTCTAGCGGCTGATGTCCTGACCTTCCTGGGAGAAGCCACCAATGTGATCGACTCCTTTGCGATCTGGACCAGTAAGCGGCAGGTCAGGGTAACTCTGAAGGTTAATGATAATGGGATCATTCTCCACCCACCCTCGAGCTTCGCAATTGGAGGGAGCAGAGGGGACCTGACATATGCAGGGCAGCCGAAAGTGTGCCAAAACTGCAGGAAGGCGAGACACGTGATGGCGGATTGCAAAGTGGCCATCTGCAGGAATTGGAGGGTCACCTGATTAAGGACTGTAAGGAAGCAAAATTCAGCAACCTGTGTGGAGAGGCGTGCCACATGTACAAGACGTGCCCAAGATGGAGGGGAGCCCCACTTACGCACAGATGGCTGGAGGTGGGAATGTGAATCGTGGATCCCCAAAGACCAGCAGGTTCCAACCAGACAGTAGGGAAACGGAGTCTGGTGGCACCCAGAAAGAAGAACAGGCTGGAGTGAAGGAGGCAGCAGACAGCGGAGAGACACAGCAGCTGATCCTAGCTCTAGCTGGGCAGATGGAAGCAATTCAAAGTTTGTGAGAAGATTTGTAGCTCGAGTGCTCATTGTTGTGGTTCTGTTCTCCGAGCTGAGAGTTTTTGTTGCAAACGTTTCGTCCCCTTTCTAGGTGACATCCTCAGTGCTTGGGAGCCTCCTGTAAAGCTCTTCTGTGCTGATTCCTACAGCTTTTATAGTGGTTTGTCTCTGCCGCTTCCAGTTGTCAGTTGCTATCCGCTGCAGTGGTCGGTATATTGGGTCTAGGTCGATGAGTTTGTTAATAGAATCTGTGGATGAGTGCCATGCCTCTAGGAATTCCCTGGCTGTTCCTGAACTATGAAAGCAACCACCCCAACCCACACAAACGAAGTTGCATCAGGACACTATTCGAAAGTGTCACAACACACTGCAGCACACCAGAACTGCAAAAAAAGGAAGAAGAACACCTATACAAGATACTCACCAAAAAGGGATACCCGCACAATTTCATCAACAGATGCATAAGGGAAAGACAACGGAACGAGGACATGCCGCAACCCAAAGGACCAGCCACACTACCATACATCAGGAGCATTTCAGAACTGACAGCCAAACTACTGCGACCACTAGGACTCATAACAGCACACAAACCAACAGCCACTCTCAGACAACAACTCACCAGGACAAAGGACCCGATACGCAGCATGAGCAAAACCAACGTAGTGTACAAAATCCCATGCAAGGGCTGCACGAAACATTACATAGGACAAACAGGAAAACAGCTAACAACCCGCATCCATGAGCACCAAATAGCCACGAAACGACACTCACTCAGAGGACAAACAACATGAATTCAATTGGGACAACACGACTATTATACGGCAAGCCAAACAGAGAACAGCCAGGGAATTCCTAGAGGCATGGCACTCATTCACAGATTCTATCAACAAACAA
The DNA here is from genome assembly GCF_020745735.1 of Hemiscyllium ocellatum. Taxonomy (NCBI): domain Eukaryota; kingdom Metazoa; phylum Chordata; class Chondrichthyes; order Orectolobiformes; family Hemiscylliidae; genus Hemiscyllium; species Hemiscyllium ocellatum. Next base: position 5,946,970 of record NC_083412.1, read on the forward strand.
ATCGACCTACACCCAATATACCGGCCACTTCAGTGGACAGCAACTGACAACCGGAAGCGGCAGATTCAAAACACTATAAATGCCGGAGGCATCAGCACAGAAACGCTTCACAGGAGGCTCTCAAGCACTGAGGATGTCACTTAGAAAAGGCAACGAAAAGTCCCAACTTGGCGAACAGTACCACAACAGACGGAAGCAATGGAGGAGGAAGTAATTGAGAAGGCAGCGGAGTGGATACATGTTAAAAACGGAAGAGAAAATCCTTCCAGGCCCCCAAAGCCTCCCAGCAAAGGGGGAAAAGACAACTGCATCGGGGAGAGAAGGGCAGCTCTTCGGAAGGGGAAGATGGGCGCAAAGAAGGTCATCACCAAGAGAAGAAGAGACAAAGTGTCGTAGATAAAGCGGAGGGCATTTCCTCCAAAACAGGAAACAACGGACACCCCGAAGTCCGCCCTCCACCCAGCGAGAACCAGGGGGTACCCACTGCCCCACAACTACAGGTAACTGAAGGATGTGATCCTCTGACAGTCCCACTGTCAAACACAGAACTGGAAGGTGTGGACCCTTGCCTTGGCTCAATGACACCAGAGCGGATAAATGACCCCATTGATGAGCTGGATAACTACGTCAGCCCAGCGGAGGTCCAGCAGTTCGTGCTCACCGTGGGGATGCAGAGAGCTACCTCAGAGACAGGACAGTCAAATGGACAATGGTAACCCCATAAACTGGGGGTTAAAGAAGGTTCCTTTGCTATCGTATAAGAGGGCACCCACTCACTCTGTGGGTTCCGTTGAAGCCGCAGCTAAATAATAAGAGACTGGATGGTAAATGAAGGGAACTGTAAATGGGATAACTGCAAATTCGATTAATTCAATCTGTTCTTTGTAATGTTAAGACATGCAATGTATACATGTATGAACGACATGACAATTGTACAGGTACCAAAGATTTATTTCGATGAATGAAGTATAGTTTGAATTTCAAAAAAAGTATTGGTTGAAATTGAGTGGAGTAACAGAATTGTTCAAATTTACATTTACTTTCATATAAACAAGATTGCGGGGACAGTTAAGATCTCTGCCGGATCATGTTGACCAGTCTGCAGAGAGGATGATAGATGTTGAACCAGTGATCATTTACTGAATCCCAAACTTCTCCAGATCGAATCCTCTTTCACAGCATTTCTGTGCAGCTCACCCACTGATGGAGATCTCCGCACAGTCAGCAGACAGCTTCGCCCAAACCAATGACTAATGTTGTATCATCTGCAAATTTGATATCCGACACCAATTGCACATCAGTGATAGATACACCAGACAAACAGGTGACTAATACTGAAGCCTGAGGAAAAATCAAAGAATTGCGAAACTTCATCAGATGGAGATGTACCAAACCCAAAATGTCAATTCTGCTTTCTCCCTACTGAAGGTGCAACACTGCTCAGATTCTCCAGCAATTTCTGTTTAGTTTCTGAACCTTGAAGAACTGAACTATTTCAAAACACATGCAGCATGCTTCTTGCCATCAGGTTGGCTTACATCACAAAGACTTCCTTCATTCTTTATCCTTTAAAGAAAATCAGTCAAGTTCATCAGACACTACCTTCCCTTAACAAGTCCATGATGACTATCTTGGATGATGACGTGGAGGAGCCGGTGTTTGACTGGAGTGGACAACGTTAAAAACCACATAACACCAGCTTATAGTCCAAAGCTTTATTTGGAAGCAATAGCTGCTCCTTCATCAGGTAACAATGTGTGATTTCTTTCCAACTTCATCTTGGATTAAACGTCCACTCAGTGTGTGGTCATTTCAATCATCTCTCAGAGTTTTACCGAGTCATTTGCTCGGAGTCATAATGGAAATATAAAAGCAGCGGGTCTCCACTCCTCCTATTTCTGACCTGCACCGTCCAACACAAGGGCAACAATTATTGTCTGTTTTCTCATTCTCTCTGATCTGGGAACTTCATTGTTGCACAAGTTAGTGACCACTACTGACCACAAGTGGGAATTGCAAACAACCCGCAGAAATATTCAAGTGTCTGTCAGGGTGAATGAAGTCAGCAAACAGATTCTGTCTGTGCACGACACAATCAGATTGGTGTACATTTCGATTGAACGATAAAATAATCGATCTGATATAATAAGTAATGCTGTGCCCATAAACAATGGACTGTCCATCCACTTTTCACTTGATATTAGGCTGTATTTCACAAAAAAACTGAGAGTAATGTTGAAAGGAGTGAAATCTTGAAATAAAGTGAAAATCTCAGGATTTCTGTCATGACACCAGTTTATATGAAACGGGCATGGACATGACTCGTTAATCTTCGAGGGTCCCTCCTCAATTTCCAAGTGGTGAGAAGCCGCACTGCAGAGGTTTGGCCCCGTTCGTGTGGCTGACTCAAGCTTCTGTGTACATGGAAGTGTTTCATTCCCACTGCTGGAAGTGATCTTTTTGCTGTTGAGCGGTTTAAAAGACACCGCATACGATGGCCGGGAATAGAACTCCGGGTCAACTGCTTGGAAGGCAGCGATGCTCACCACTATCCCACCAACGCAACCACAACCTCTCTGCCACACATGAGCTAATGTGCAATTCGACCAATAGTTCTTGATTCGAAATTTCCTTCTTCTTTTCTTGCAAATTTTTTGGTGAAATATTAGAATTCAAAAGTAATAAAAGACTGAGTTTTACTCATTCGATAGTTCTCATTATACCTTTTAAGGTACACTTTTTAATGCACACAAACCAGCATTTCTTATGATCTGATGTAAATCTATAACAAAAATACCAAGAAAATCACACCGCAACCCGAGATCTATCGCACAATCATAACTTGTGAAGTTCCCAGAAAAGCCTTTGCCCGAAATATCCATTCTCCTGCTCCTCGGATGCTGTCTGACCTGCTGTGCTTTTCCAGCACCACTCTCATCTCCAACATCTTCAGGACCCACTTTCGCCTTTCTCTTCATACACTTTTCCACCAAATTTGGTTTTTGTTTCTTATTGAGAGCATCCATAGTTGTTGCAGCTTTTAAAATTTGTGAACACTTTTCGTCAAACAAACGGCAAAAAGAAGGAACTGTTAGACTGAATAGATGCTGCAGTAATTCTGGAGAAGAGGAAACTCCAGGTAACAGTTCAGTAAGCAGAAATCTCTCGAGAAATGTGTATTAATCCGCACTTCCATTCTGTTGATAGATTTGTACTTTTCTCTGTTACTTTGTAGAAGAGGGGGGAGGGTGGAGTCGCAGCTGGGAGGGAGAGAATCCCGGCTAATTTTCAAAGTTTTAGAATCAGAGTGTCATACAGCATGGAAACAGATCCAGCTAGTTTATGCTGACCACTTCCTCAAACTCAAACTCAAATCTTTCCCATTTGCTAGCATTTGGTCATATCTCTCTAAACCTTTCCTATTCGTGAACTTATCCAAGTGTCTTTTCAACGTTGTAACTGTACCTGCGTCCACCACTTTCTCGATGTGTTCAAAAATTGCCCCTAATTTCCTTTATAAATTCATAATCCCCAGTCCACTCAGCAGTAAATCAAAGATCCATCTCAATGCTTCTCACAATAAGTGCCTCGCCCAGTCCCTCACTCATAAATCAATGGTCCATTTAAACAAATGGTACACGTGTGTTGCCATCACTCAAGGATGGCCACCTTGTGCATGGTTGGATTTACAAGGAGGTGACGCTTGGAGGGCCAGAACCAGGAGGACAGTAAAAGGGGCAAGGAAGAGACATCAGGAGCCACTATCTGAATGAGTGACACTAGTTCAGTGTCTTTGAGAAATGTTCCACTGTCTCCCACTCATTGTCCTGTAACAAGATTGTACCTATCCCCAAATCTCCAACATTAATGCTAGAAAAATTTAGGGTTTGTCTGCACAGGTTCATTTATTAAAATAGTCACTCTATTTCTGCCTGCATCTCTCTCTGCCTCTATGAAACGGCTTCTGTCTATGTCCTGATCTTTCTTTCTGTTTCTGTCTAATTTTCTCTCTCTCCCTCTCTCTGTTTCCATGCCAGTGAGGAACATGTGTATATGCCAAATGCTTCTAAATCTTGTCTGCTGGAGGAAAGACATCTTTGATTCCACCATCTCCAACTCCCCGCACCTGTTAAAGAAGGTTAAAGCAAAAATAACATGTAAAATATGGTGTTAATTAGGATGTGAAAGGGAGACTTTTATGCTCTCTGTTAAGTGCAAAGTAAACAAAATACAAACTCTCCACACACGTGGGACCGTGGTAAAGGTTCTCAGAAGAATGGAGAGCAGATGGTATCTTATTATATATTTTATGTCCACAAATGCTGCCTGAGATCCTGCATTTCTCAAGCATTCTCCTTGTTAGCTATGGAAGAACATGATCCTGTTTTCAGGTAGAAGTCTAAATAACTTCATAGAATCCCTACAGTTTGGAAGTAACGTGCCCACAAAGATCCTCCGAAGAACATCCCACCCAGATCCAGCCCATACCTTATCCCTGTAAGCCTGCACTTCCCATGTCTATTCCACCTAGTGTGCACATGTTTCGACTGTGGGAGGAAACTGGATCACTCAGAGGGAACCCAGGCGGACAAGGGGAGAATGTGCTAACTCCCCACAGACAGTTTCCTGAGGTTGAAACCGAGTCTACATCCCTGATGCTGTAAGGCAACAGTGCTAACTGCTGAGCCACTGCGCCACACACAAACTAATTGCTAAATGCTTTTGTTTCCCACCGCGCACAACGTGGTTCAGTGTGGATGTACGAACCTTAAGAGAAAGGAGATTGTTCAGAAGAGTTTAGAGATAGACTGTCAAATTGTAAGGGTTTTAGATAGAAAGTTTCAGGCCACAGATCTTTTATTAGAATTCATTAAGTGCTAATTGATACTGAGTAGGTTGGATCTCAAGTTGCATCAATACTCAAGGTGGAAGCTACCAATCTCCCAAGACCAAAAATTGGAAACAACAATGTCGCCAAATGTATATCGGTGATGGAGAAGGCAATTGTCTGGTGTGGGAAGGGATGCCATTGGGATCGATGGCATGTTGTATGTTGACTGTGTTTTGAAATATCCCAAATTGTGTTATTTGTATGTGGCTTGATTCATTTTATTTTATCATCTTTTCTTAATTAACTGCTCTTGTATTATTGAAACCAGACCTCTAGCATTGTACAGTCATGTTTCAGTGAAAAACCATCTTATCAACTGAAAAGAATAAAAGAATGACCATCAAGTGACATTTGAATCTGAGATCTGCCTTGCCTAGTGACAACATCAGCATTCTTCAGGGTAAAAGCAATTAAGAATCCGTGGAATATTTTTCTCAGGTTTTCTCACGAGGGAGACTTGAATAGCATAAGAAGATGATGTTCTATTTCCCCAAGACTCAGTGAGAACACACATACAGAGCTGTGAAACCTTGGCTTTTTCACCCAAAGGAATGAAGTAATGGTATTCATGTCTTGGACCTGCTGCACTTGTCCTCCTAAATTCCCTCCACATCGTCTCTAGGTCCAGTCTAGCAGCAATGTACTTTGGTAATCAGCTACACCAGTCGGTATTGGTGTTATCAATACATTTAGCTCTGACATATAGAGCACCTGCACAGTCCTTGTCACCATCAAAGCCTCCTCCCTAGACTTTCCAACATGGAGGCACACAGAGATATCAGGCCCACGTTGGAGTTTGACAACAGGTTATCTGTCCCATCTTTCAGAAAATGCCATGAGATTTCATGAATCTGAAATGATGGGTGAGGGCATGCAGGGTAACTCAGTTCTAATTGTGCTGTATTGTACCTTCATTTCTGTCCTGATGGTTACTAACAAAATGCCCAGGACTGGTGATATCAACCATGAACGTTCAGTCTTTGAGTCTGACTAAGTGAGATTGTGGCAGAATGCCCTCCCAGGTTTGATTGAAGCATCATGAGAAATGTTTAAAATCGCTCCACCACATGTTTGGTTGGTTGTGTGACAAACAGCGTCCATGCCTGATCTGCCATGAGAAAGAATAGAAAAACAGAGAACCACTGAGTAGGTCAGCAATTATTTCTGGTCAAGGCAACAAAACAGTGTTGACGTTCCATTAATGTTTCTCCAAAGCAGAGGTGAGTTAAAATGCAATAGCTTTCCAACAAGTGGAAATATGTCAGATGACAAACAAGAGGAATATCTATTACTGGGGGAGAGTGAGTGAAGAAGTGGCAACCATATTCTTCTGAAAGACCCTTCCAATGTGAAAAGTAAGACTTTACATTGACTGGTAACCATTTAAATAGCTCCATTTCTCTCTTCATTTTGCTCGATTCATTTTAGTTGTTTTAACTCTCCTCACTCTTTGCATTTTATTCTATTGCCTAATATTCAGCGAAATGTAGTGAAGGTAACACTCCTACAAGGTGAATAGAGCAGGACAGAGCAGGCTGGACTGTACAATCCCTTCTCTTTCTTCTGGGTGTTTTGTTTTTATTTCACCAGAAATCTATACAACTGAAATGTACTTACCATTCACCATGCAGAAATTTTAATCAGCGTTTCTATAATTTTATTTTTGTTATTAATACTGATAGATAAATCCCTTCACTCAGTGTCATATACCATTAAGCCATCTCTGTATTCCAGGGAAAAAAAAACCACTTTCCTTTTTTTTTAAATGTGGCGTTCAGCATTTTGCAGTGTCCCAAACCTCACACTCTGTTTCCAGGATGTGTGAAAGCAGACCTAACCCCTGCCCTCTAACACCTCACATCCATTCTCGCTGTCCCAACAATTATGTTTTTTTTGGTCCAGCACATATTCTCACGCTGTTGCTCAGCTATTTCCCATTGGGACTTTGAAAATCGAAACAGATTTCCTAGATTATGAAAAGGCTATTAGATTTCTGTTTCTTGTGCAATTCTGATATTGATGGCCCTTTTGAATCAAAGAACACCAGACCACATTGTATCTGTAGTTACATTTCATTTGTGGGTCACTCAGAGGCTTTTACTGCTGCCTCACAGTGTCAGGGTCCAGGCAGGATTTCACCTTTGGGTGGAGATGGCATGTTCTCCCTGTATCTGCGTGGGTTTCCTCCAAGTGTTCTGGCTTCCTCCCAGAATCCAAAGATGGGCAATTTCGGTGAATTGGCTGTGCTAAATTGCCCATAGTGTTTAGTCATTTGTAGGGTGGGGTGCATTAGTTGGTGTAAATGTAGTGCAGTAGGGTAGGGGAGTGGCTCTTTGGAATGTCGACATGGACTTGTTGGGCTGGAAGGCCTGTTTCCACACTGAAGGGGTTCTGCACTTCACTGAGCCACTGTGCTGCCATGCCACCAGAGCAAAGACAGAAACTTGTGTCTGCATGGGATACCTGAGCTTTGAGTTCATTCTAGTTGTTGGACCCCTCACATTAATAGCCGAGACACACAACTCAGCCAACTACAACTGCAAAGAGGGACAGGTTCCTGAAACATCGAGAGATATTTGCTTGTCAACATCCAGGTCAGACCAGACCAGACTTGATGTCATCATCATTTATCATTTACTTTGGGGAATCAATGGAAAATTATTGGAAATATAACTTTCAAATGGACCATTTTAGCTCTTATTGAAGATCATTCATGTCCATTTCCCATTGTCAGATTCTCAGGATGATTGGCATTCTCATTCAGCAAGTCAGGTGAAACGTTATTTTAGTGACAAGATGATTCTTTGAAAATTTGAATCCATCTGTTCCTTATTTTTAAAAAAATCTAAGACATTGTTCGAAAGGAGACATCAGCACATTTCTCAGCTCCACTTTGAATTTCCTCTGGGTTGCTCCATAAATACACGAGTTTGTACAGGAACGTAAATACATGAGCAGATATCCTGTTTCCGTGGTGATATATCCAGGATTTGAGTAATCACCTTGATAGTAGACACTACTTGATAATCTGGTCGCTGCAAAACTTGCAATGGATGTTAACCACAAGAGAATAAAGCTGCCTGACACAGTGAAGAGTAATATGATGGACTTCCTCCGACCTCTCACCTCTGGATCACTCTGACTCTCAGTGGTTTTAGCTCGGAGTCCCTTGCGTGTTCTGTTAGCCAATAAAATACGTCTGACAGTCAAAGAATTAAACAAGGTGATGAGAGCAAAAGGAAGCAAAACGACTGACGTTGACTGCATCCAACTATGCTCTGACCGCCACAAATTGATCAAATGTGAATGTGAATGTGAACCACACTGACATATCCAAAGTAGCAAAAGTTATGTACAAGACAAACTTACATACAGCAGCCTAAGACAGAAAGGAATATGGTAAGTGATAATTAAATATCAAGTGCACAATCACATTGAAGATCATGACTAGTAGATCTTCTACAGCCATGCCCACCATGTAGACAGGGATACACTTTGAAAGGACACAATTGCCTCTGGAGAGAATCACAATTGTCATAACATTTGCTGCAAGAGATGGACAGAGAAGTGGAAAAGTATTCTGGCCCACAAGGAATGTCAATATCTTATTCATCATTTAGACTTTCAGATGCGTCATTTAATCATGCGCATTAATAGAAATTTCAAAACACAAAGTGTTAGTGGAATGAAAAGTTACTGAATAATCCACATTCATTCCAGTAGATTTTGGCTGGAATTTGTCAAGGCAGCAAGAACAGGAGGACAAATGTTGGCAGATGTTTGATGGCTAAGTTAATTGGGCAAAGTTCTGCTGCCTCGCTTCATGCGTTGGTTTGCAGCCTGCAATAAGGGTGGTGATCTTCAAAGATACAGTCACTCTGCAGATACTTGGAAATGAGATGAATTGTCCAATCTTCCATATTGGATGGTGTTTCATGCGGTATTTCGGCAGATGAGCCCAATAGGAGTGAATTAGTGCTACTCAAGTGATATAAGCATACTGTCACCAACAACAGAGAATATCACTACCTCAACTTATCATTCAATGAGGCTACCATTCTTAAACTCCCACAATCAACATAGAATCGTAGAATCCCTACAGTGTGGAAACAGGCCATTCCACTTACCAAGTCCATGCAGACCCTGAAAGATTATCCCATCCAGACCCATCTCCCCTACCCGATTACTTCACATATATGCCTGACCAATGCACCTAACATACACATCCTTGAAGACTATGAGCAATATAGCATAGCCAAACCTGCACATCTCTGGACTGTGGGAGGAAACTTGAGCACCCAGATGAAATCCACACCAACATGGGGAGAATGTGCGAACACTACACAGACATTCACCCAAGAGTGGAATCGTGCCTGAGTTCCTGGTACTGTAAGGCAGCAGTGCTAACCACTGAGCCACTGTGCTGCCCTACATGCTGGGATTTCAGGTGGATGAGAAACTTTACTGGACTAACCATGCACATACTGTGGCTTTGTGTGAAGGTCTTGAATACTGAATTCTCTGGTGAGTAATTCATTTAATAGCTCTCCAAATTCCACCCTCCAGAAAGCGTAATTGGGAAGAGAGATGGAATTGGGTCCAGTTGACTGTCTGAGAAAATATCAGCTCTAAGGAAATTCAGGAAGCTAAGAAAACTGCCTATTCGTTTGCTGCTAAATCTACCAGGTACACATTTCCGACCTCCACCTGCAACAGATGGTGTCATCACTCTGTACCATTTACAACATGTACTGCAGTTCCTCACCATGTCTCATTTGAAGGCAGTTTCCAAACCCACAATGTCTCCCAACCAGAAGGACAAGGGCAGTAGATGGCTGGGAGAATTGCTGCCTGAAAATTCCCCTCCGAGACAAACACTGATCTGATCACGGGCCGAAACACTGTTCTTTCTCTGTTACTGGTTCAAAATTCTGAAGCTCGCATTCTTACAGAGTTGGAGATTGTGAAAGTACATTAAAGGAGATATTGTTCTTGACCACCTCTACCTGTTTCAACATGGCATACACAGGATACTGTGCAAAACACATTGGTGGAAATCTCCCTCAATTTTCCTGTGTGCTCCATGATATGGTGGAACTATTTACAAGTCTGTATTGAGGGTTACTTGTATATGATCTGGAGAAAAGGTAGCTCTCGGGCTCACAGTTTGCTCCTTAAAGAAATATGTTTCATGTTATGATTCAAAGAAGGTGAAGAGAAGGCATCTGCAAATCCAGTAAATCAACATAACAAGAAAACAGACCAATATTCGCAATTAAATTGTGATCAGATGAATCAGAATAACTGACCCACTCTACAAGGGAAGGTGAATCACTGATTGTGGGAAGGAATTGCACTCTCTCATTATTGCAGTGACTCTGTGAGATGACACTGTCCCTGATCCAATGGACTGCAGTGTTTCAAGACTGATTTCTGCACCAATCTCTCAAAAGCATTGGAAGTCGCCAGAGACAGTGATGTCCTGGGAATGAATAAATAAAATATAAACATACGTAAAAAATGCCCAGATGCCTTGTAAATTATTGAGAAATGTGGTCAGATAACTAGGAACTCATGGAATATGAGCATTGTAGACAAGAGCAAAATGCAATCTCTTGTTTTTTAAAGGTGAATTTCTCTCTGATTGATTCAAACATTTTTTTTGATCAGCATTGTGCCCTGAACAGAGATAACCATGATTTTTTTATGATTTGTAGATGCCGGTATTGGACTGGGGTGTACAAAGTTAAAAGTCACACAAGACCAGGTTATAGTCCAACAGGTTTAATTGGAAGCACACTCGCTTTCGGAGCGACACTCCTTCATCAGGTGATTGTGATGAATAGGGTCCTTCACCTGATGAAGGAGCGTCGCTCTGAAAGCTAGTGTTCTTCCAATTAAACCTGCTGCACTGAAAACTGGTGGTGTGTGATTTTTAACCATGAATTTTTCATTCATTTATTTTGCCATCCAATATCATAGCGTGTACTTTCAATTTAAACTATAGACGATTGCAATGAATGGAAACAATATTGAACTGGAATTGTTTTCGAGGTTTCCTGAGTGCAGGAGAAATGGGTGAAGTGTGGCTGTCAGTCTCAGGGCAGTGGATGAAGGGAAAGAGAGAGTGAACATCACAAGACACAAAGCAATCATCACAAACTGTATTGAGGAGCAAGGAGGGGGAGAGGAAAAACTGGAATGCCGAGAGTGTGCAACAGTAGGGGAATCGAACAAGAAGCCAAATATGGAGTGTGGGAAATAGTGCAAGAGTTTCAATGGTCACGGACAGTGAGAAATTTGGCAGGAATCTCATTGGTCACTGACAGTTGAAATAGTGCAGGAACCTCGTTGGTCATGGACAGTGGGAAATAATGCAGGGGTCTCGTTGGTCATGGACAGTGGGAAATAGTGCAGAGGTCTAGTTGGTCATGGACGGTGGGAAATAGTGCAGGAGCCTTATTGGTTATGGACAGGAGGAAATAGGGCAGGAGCCTTATTGGTCATGGACAACGGGAAATAGTGCAGGGGTCTTATTGGTGATGGACAGTGGGAAATAGTACAGGAGTCTCATTTGTCATGGACAGTGGGAAGTTGTGCAGGAGCCTTATTGGTCATGGATAGTGGTAAATAGTGTAGGGGTCTCATTGATCAGAGACAGTGGGACATAGTGCACGAGCCTCATTTGGTCAGAGACAGCGGGAAAGTGTGCAAAATATTTTTTGGTCAGGGACAGTGGGAAATAGTGCTGGAGTCTCATTAGTCAGGGACAGTGGGAAATAGTGCAGGAGTCTCATTGGTCGTGGACGGTGGGAAATAGTACAGGGGTCTCATTGGTCAGTGACAGTGGAAAATAGTGCAAGAGTCTCATTGGTCAGGGAGAGTGGGAAATAGTGCAGGAGTCTCATTGGTCAGGGACAGTGGGAAATAGTGCACGAGTCTAATTGCTCAGGGATGGTGGGAAATAGTGCAGAAACCTCATTTGGTCACGGGCAGTGGGAAATAGTGCAGGAGCCTTACATGGTCATGGACAGAGGGAAATAGTGCAGGAGTCTCATTGGTCAGGGACAGTGGGATATAGTGCAGGAGTCCCATTAGTCAGGGACAGTGGGAAATATTGCAGGAGTCTCATTTGGTCAGAGACGGTGGGAAATAGTGCAGGAGTCTCATTGCTCACGGACAGTGGGAAATAGTGCAGGAGTCTCATTTGGTCAGGGACAATGGGAAATAGTGCAGGAGCCTTAATATTACTTCAACACGGCAGAGAACTCTTCTGCTAAATATACCAAACACCCAGAAAAGCTCCCCTTGCCTCATAATATCTTAAAGTATGAGTGACAGAGAACTCCCAAATTGCAGTATTTAAAGAAAAAAAATCAATTTATTCCTTAACTCTAAAAGTGGTATTAAACAACAACCTGTTACAACTCTCAGCCTCCCGTAAAAATCCGTATTAAAACTATATCGACCTCATTTCAAAATCACCCAGCAGCTGTCATCTCTGGTGTCCTCCTTTCAGCTAGAGATCTCCCTGGACTGTCTTCTATCTTTCACTGCGAAGATGCTTCATATGAAAAAGGTCCCTTTTTGTGTGTTGCTGGCAGTTACTGTGTTGATAGCAGTTCGCCTCCCTGTCTAACTCTCCAAATGGCTGCTTCTTTGTACCCCGAACATTGGATTATCTCATCAGTTCAATGTTGACAAAAACAATAAATTCAAACTCGATTGGGCTTGAGTATCCTTGGACATGATTTTTTCTGATTGGCTGAATTCAAATTTCTGTGAGAACAGGAAACAAATCTCAGGTCTTTGTTTCACAGCCAAATGTTACAAATTTTCAATTTTCCAGTACACTCCGCGACTGCTAGTTCATCATAGACCGTAGAATAGAAGCATAGAAAAGTCCAGCACAGAACAGGCCCTTCGGCCCAAGATTTTGTGCCGAGGATTATTCCTAATATAAAATAAGACAACCCAACCTCCGCACCCATCAATTCAGTGCTGTCCATGTGCCTGCCCTACAGTCACTTAAATGTCCCTAATGCCTCTGCTTCCACCATCACCGCTGACAATGCATTCCATGCACTTGCAACTCTCTGCTTCCTTTTTGTTCCTAACTTCCAACCATACTGACTCTGCAGGCACACCTTCCTTTATCGGTGGCTCGGTGGCTAGCACTGCTGCCTCTCAACATCAGGGTCCTAGATTCAATTCCCGCCTCGGGTATCTGTCTGTGTGGAGTTTGCACATTCTCCCTGTGTCTGTGTGGGTTTCCTCTGCGTGCTCCAGTTTTCTCCCACAGTTCAAAGATGTGTAGGTCAGGTGAATTGGCCATGCTAAATTTCCTACAGTGTTAGGTGCATTAGTCAGAGAGAAATGGGTCTGGGGGGGGTTAATCTACGGAGGGACGGTGTGGACAGGTTGGGTCGAAGGGCCTGTTTCCACACTGTAGGGATTCTAATCTAATCTAAAACAACCTTTGTTTCTGTTGCTGTGATGCACTGTCCGATTAGCATTGCTACACACCCTCCCCTTTTTCCATCCTCCTTGTTCTTTTTCAACGGTTCGAGTCCTGGAACATCGAGCAACCATTCCTGCCCCTGTGAAATCCACATCTCCGTTTTGGCCACAACATCACAATCCCAAGTACTGATCCATGGTCTAAGTTCATCACTCTTATTTCTGATACTCCTTGCATTAAAGCAGACACACATTGATGCCAATATGTACCATGATTTCTGGCTGCTCACCCTCCCACTTCCGAATCCTGTAAGCCTGATCAGCGATATCGAAGATCCCGGCACGGGGAAGGTAACATACCTTCTGGGAGTCCCTTTCCTGACCAAAAAAATCTCCTGTCAATCTGCCTAACTGTTGAGTCCCCTCCCCCCTCCCCACTAGTACTTTTCTACTCTCCCCCTTCCTTCTGAGCCATAGTGCCAGGCTCAGTGCCAGAAACCTGACAACTATGGCGTTTCCCTGGTCGGCTGTTCCCACCAGCAGTTTCCAAAATGATATGCTTATTCTTGAGGGGAATGGCCACAGGGGATCCCTGCTCTATCTGTTGGTTCCATTTCCTCCCCCTGATTGTAACCCAGCTGTGCTTATCCTGTGTCTGGAGAGTGACCACCACCCTGTACATCCTCCCAAATTCCCCGTCAGCCTCCCGGGTAATCTGTAGTTCATCCAGCTCCAGCTCCAGTTCCCTAACTTGGTTTTCCAGGAGCTGGAGTGGTTGCACTTCCCGCAGATGTGGTCGGCAGAGATATGTGGCGTGACTCTCACCTGCCACATTCTGCAGGAGGAAAATCTAACTGTCCTATCAACCAAACCCCACTAATACAGGACTAAACAAGGGAAGAAAACAAAGTGGGAAAAACTGACCAAACCATACCTACCATATGATAGGTGCTTGCAAGCTCTCAGTGCAAAACACAATTCACGGTCTCTTAAAAGTAGAGTACACACTTTCAACTTCATAACAATCAACATGGACAGTGGGTAAAACAGTATGAGCTCTACTGATAAAGGACAAGATCTAAGAAAGAAGGAGTTTGACTGATCATGGACAGTTTGAAGGGGGAGAAGGATTCCTGTCGATCCAGGATAGGGAGGCAAGGCAGTAGGATCACTCTTGATCATGGACTGCGGACAAGATTACAGGAGTCTTCTGGAAAATGGACATGGAGTCGGCAGAAGCAACCTGCTTAACCCAGGACGGGGGAAAGACAGCAGGAACTTGATTGATCAAGAAGCAGAGGATGCTGGGGTGTGACAACATCAGCCTCTGTTGATAATATTCAGGAGGCAGCAGAGGAGGGGCAATATTGATCAGTGACAAAAGGCAAGTCAGCAGGAATATTATTGAGCATCAATTTGAAATAGTGAATATAGCAGTGGGGACGGTCTGGACTATTGTCAATCGGCCAGTGAGAATGTGTTGCTCACTGGATTCCAGATGCATTGTAGAAATACCACAAATACGAGGTGCTGCACTTTGGAAAACAAATTAGAGCAGGACTTATCCAGGTAATGGTAAGGTCTCTGGGAGTGTTGCTGAACAAAGAGTGCAGGTTCGTAGCTCTTTGAAAGTGGAGTTGCAGGTAGATGCAATATGAAGAAGACGTTTGGAATGCTTTACTTTATTGGGCAGTGCACTGACTGCAGGAGTTGGGGCATCATGCTGCAGCTGTACAGGACATTAGTTTGGCCACTTTTGGAATATTGCATGCAGTTCTGGTCTCCTTCCTAGCAGAAGGATGTCGCGAAACTTGAAAGGTCTCATCAAAGATTTATAAGGATGTTGCCAGGTTGGAGTGTTTGAGCTAAAGGCTGAATAAACTAAGGCTATGGAACGTCGGAGACTGAGGGGTGACCTTATGGAGGTTTATAAAATCATGAGGGACATGGATAGGTTTAATAGACAAGCTCTGTTCACTGGGTTGAGGGAGTCGAGAACTTGAGGGCATAGGTTAATTGTGAGAAAAGGTTTAAAAAGGACTAAAGAGGCAACATTTCCACGCAGAGGGTGGAGCATATGTGGAATGAGCTGCCAGAGGGATTGGTGGAGGCTGGTACAATTACAACTTTTAAAAGACATCTGGATGGGTATATGAATAGGAAGGGTTTTGAGGAATATAAGCCAAGTGCTTACCAATGGGACGAGATTGCATTGGGATATCTGGTCGGCATGGACAAGTTGGACCATACAGACGTACAGAAAGAGATTAAATATTTCCTTCTCAGGTCTATGAGCTTTCTTCAGTGTTTTGATTTCTATTTTTCTTGTCTTATTGACTGCCCAACATTAAAGTGGTGATAGCATTTGCTTGTCTCTCATTAATGACACAAGCACATTCCTGATATCACTCGAACTGATCAGTTTCCTCAGAGCCCCTTCATTGTGTCTTGCAAAAAACATTTCATAAAATCTCCTCCAAAAAAACACTGTGGAGTTATCTCAGACTGCATTGTCCACATTAAACAGTGAAGGATGTCAGTGGGTGACTCAAACATAGACACTGCAGCTGTACAAGGGGCTGGAGGTGGAGGGAGAGAGACAGAGAGAGAAACTCCTGCGCTACATCAAGGAATTTCAAGCTCCTGTTTTCCATCATTGGGGCAAACACCTCCCTTACCACAAGCACATTTGAAAAGCTGTACTCCAGCTGCTCCGAGATTGTGTAGCTCTGATGTGAAAGGGGCAACGTTAAAGTATCTATCAGGCACCAAACCTTAGCTCTCATGACAACGATTCAGCAACAAGGATTCACTGACTTACCAGGTACACCAAAGACTGACAGAATGGGATAGTAAATATCCTTTATCAGGAGGATTGCCGGCCGTCCCATTCTATTTTCAAGGGAGTGGGAATTCGCTTTGCCCTGATAGGTTCCAGGGAAGCTGTAGATCCTACCCAAAAGTGAATCCCATTTATGGCTCTCTCTGTGCCCAGGTGAGACCAGTCAGT
Source organism: Hemiscyllium ocellatum (assembly GCF_020745735.1). Taxonomy (NCBI): domain Eukaryota; kingdom Metazoa; phylum Chordata; class Chondrichthyes; order Orectolobiformes; family Hemiscylliidae; genus Hemiscyllium; species Hemiscyllium ocellatum. Next base: position 5,963,331 of record NC_083412.1, read on the forward strand.
GACATCATATGGAACTTTACTTACACCCATTAAACAAATAACATTACATTCTCTGCTTCCCCATTGTCTCCTGGGATCAGCATCGCACAATAATGACAGTGTAGGAGGAGGACATTGACCTGAATTAGCTTTATTATCCAATGCACATCTCCTGCATATTCCACGGCAACTGCTTTTATCCATCTGCCTGATTGGCACCCATTCTCCCAGCCTGTCAATATCCACCTGTAAACTCTACCTCCTCATCACATCCTGCTTTCCTGTCTCCTTTCAGAACATCTAAGATGTTTATTATGCTATAGAGTCATAAAATCATACAGCACAGAAACAGACCCGGTGGTGCTACTTGTCCATAGCAAGCAAGTTTCTCAAACTAAACTAGCCCTATTTTCCGACATTTAGCCCACATCCCTCTGAACCTTTCCTATTCACATACCTGTCCAAATGTAGTTATAAGGCAGGTAGCTATAAGCTTAACATCAGTAGTTGGGAAAATGCTGGGGCTGTCATTAAAGAAGGAATACTGAGACATCTGGATGGAAAGAGTTCCATCAGGCAGGCACTGCATGGATTCAGGAAGGGAAGGTCGCGTTTGACAAATTTATTGGGTTTCTTTGAGGATGTAACAAGCGCGTTGGATGGAGGGAAACAGGTGGATATTGTATACTGGGATTTCCAGAAGGTGTTCCCTAAGGTGCCACATAAAAGACTGAACCATAAGATAAGAATGCTTGGAGGTACAGGGAATGTACTAACATGGAAACAGGACTGGTTCACTAATAGTCAGCAGAGAGTTGGGATAAATGTGTGTTTCTCTGGTTGGAGATCAGTGGTGAGTGGGGTGCCACAGGGGTCGGTGTTGGGTCCGTATATATATATATATATATATAAATATTTAGAAAAAGTAGACTACGTGTAATATATCCAAGTTTGCTATGATACTAAATTGAGAGGAAAGGCAAACTGTGCTGAGGATGTGGAGGGTCTACAGAGAGATTTCAACAGATTAAGTGAATGGGCAAGGATCTGGCAGATGGAGAACAATGTTGGTAAATGTGAGGTTATCCACATTGGGAAGTAACAATAGTCGGTCAGAGTATTATTTAAGTGGTGAAAGATTGCATCATGCTGTTGTGCAGAGGGACTGGAGAGTGCTCGAACATGAGTCGCTAAAAATTGATTTTCAGGTGTAACAGGTGATCAGGAAGGCGAATGTAATATTGGATTCCATTGCCAGAGGGATTGGATTTAAGAGCAGGGAGGTTCTTCTGTGATTGTAAAATGTGCTGGTGAGACTGCTCCTGGAGTATTGTGCTCAGTTCTGATCTCCTTACTTTAACAATGATGTAGAGATGCCAGTGTTGGACTGCGGTGGACAAAGTTAAAAATCACACAACATCAGGTTATCCTCCAACGGGTTTATATGGAAGCACGAGCTATAAGAGTGCTGCTCCTTCATCAGGTAACTAGAGGGAAGAGAAAGAGTTCCCTGACTGTTCATGCATCTGCCAAGATGCCACTTAAACATTGTGATATTAGTTGTTTCTTCCAACTCCTCTGACTGCGCATTCCAGGCATTTACCACCTTCAGTACATTAAAAAATTGCCTCTCACATCTTCAAACCTTTACCCTTTCACCTTCAAACAATGTTGCCGAGTAAATAACATTTCTACCCTGGCTAGAAAAGGCTCCAACTATCCATTCCATCCATGCCTCTCATAATCATAATCACTCCCACCCCTATCACCCCCACCACTCCCCCTCCCCCGGCTTTAAAATTCAAGTGATAACAAACCACGTTTGTCCAATCTCTCCTCAGACCTAAGAGCCTCCGAACCAGGCAACATCCTGGCAAATCCTTTCTGTTCCTTCTCCAAACCTCTACATCCATCTGGTAATTTGGTGACAAGAGCTGTGGACAACCATCCAACTGTGGCTTTCCTAAAGTTCTATGCGCCTGTAACATGACTTGGCAAGTTTTATACTCTCTGTCCCAGCTGCTGAATGCAAGCATGACCACTTTATCCACCATTTTGCCACTTTCAGGGAATTGTAAATCTGTCTGCCCAGACCCCTTTCTATGTTCATGCTTGTAATGTTTGTTGCATTTTCTGTTGTTGATGGGTATATTACCACAAGCTACCTTTAATTTGGTGACTTAATAAAAAATCTCATTGACAATCAAATAATGAAATGTACATTTACATTTTATTCCATGTAACAATTAGAATATCACACCTCATAAGGAAGTTATGCATCACAATGTAACTTGACTATTACCAAATTGATGATGGAAATCTGTGGTTCAAGCAGAGGCTGTCTCTATTATGTGTCCATGGTACAAGTGTTATACAGTGTTGCTGTCCAGAGTTTTGCTGCTGAAGAATCCTGGAAATGAATTGTTCTTGTATTTTCTGTCCTTCCTGTTTATGATGTGACATTATTGATGATCCTCTAGATTCTTTCATCCATAATATTGTCTACTCCTCTGGAATATGCAGACTTTGGCGTCTCTGACCAAGGGGGTGATGACCATATTAGACCATAAGACCATAAGACATAGGAGTGGACATAAGGATTCAACCTATCAAATCCACTCCATCATTTAATCATGGCTGATTGCCATTTCAACTCCACTTACCCACACTCTCCCCGTAGCGAGATCCAGAATTTATGAATCTCTGCTTTGAAGACATTTAACATCCCAGCCTCCATTACAATCCATGGCAATGAATTCCACAGGCCCACCACACTCTGGCTGAAGAAATGTCTCCCCATTTCCATTCTAAATTGACCCCCTCTAATTCTTACGCAACCCCCATGGGTCCTTGTCTCCTCACCTAAAGGAAACAATTTCCCACGTCCACCCTTTCTAAACCATTCACAATCTTGTAAGTTTCTATTAGATCTCCCCTCAACCTTCTAAACTCCAATGAATACAATCCCAGGATCCCCAGCTGTTTATCATATGTTAGGCCTAGCATTCCAGGCATCATCCAGATGAATCTACACTGGACACACTCCAGTACCAGTATGTCCTTCCTGAGATGTGAGGCCCAAAATTGGACACAATATTCTAAATGGGGCCTAACTAGAGATTTATAAAATCCCAGAAGCACATCTCTGCTTTTATATTCCAACTCTCTTGGAGATAAAAGACAACATTACATTTGCTTTTTAATGACGGACTCAGCCTGCATGTTTACCTTTAGAGAATCATGGACTAGCACTCACAGATCCCTCTGTACTTTGACTTTATGAATTTTCTCACCGTTTAGAAAATAGCCCGTGCCTGTATTCTTTTTTCCAAAGTGCAAGACCTCGCATTTGCTCACGTTGAATTTCATCAGCTATTTCTTGGTCTATTCTCCTAAACTGTCTAAATATTTCTGCAGCCTCCCCATCTCCTCAGTACTACCTTCCTGTCTACCTAACTTCATACCATCGGTGAACTTCGCCAGAATGCACCCCACCCCCCCCCCCCCCGACTCCCTTTGTGCAGATCATTACTATATAAAGTGAACTGCTGCAGCCACAACACTGAACCTTGCAGGACACCAAATGTCATTGGCTGCCATCCTGATAAAGAACTATTTTGTCCCAATTCTCTGCCTTCTGTCAGACAGTCAATCCTGAATCCATGCCAGTAGCTCACCTCGAACACTTATATTTGTGTTGGAGTCTTCCCAATCTTCTGATTTCCCTCTTTTTCTTTGATACATTTCCTGACTTCCTTTGTCAGCTGTGGCTGTCTAATGATGACTATCATATCATTGTCAATTGTGGGAAAAACCATCTGGTTCAGTAATATGCTTTAGCGAAAGGAATCTGCCATCCTTTCCTGGTCTGGCCTATGTGTGTGCCCAGACCCACAGCAATCTGGTTGCCACTTAACCACCCTTTCCCCACCTGGGGTCAATTAATTTTGAGCAAAAAACTCTTGCCCAGCTAATGATGCTCACAACCCAAGAATGAATGAAACAAATTGTTCTCATTTGCTTTATTTCCTTTGACATATTATATACAGACATTTAAACCAATTTATTTCTGCAAAAACACATCTACTTAGGTGGTCTTACTTCATCAAACAAAGGACTGCTGTTCAAACTTAATTCTATTCCTTATGATTCTCTCTCTCTCTCTTTCTCTCTCACACTCTCTGTCTCTTTCTCTCTCTCTCTCTCTCCCCCCCCCCCCAGCCCCCACCCTCTCTCTCTCACTTTCTCTCTCTCTCTCTCCCTCTATGTCCCTTTTCTTTTTCTTTTTCTCTCCCTCTCCAGGGTTCATGGCAGTGATATGGGAATCAATTGGGGTTGGGTTCCGGCTTTCTCTAAGTTCTCTTTCCAGTTCATCTACGGCTCAGGTGTATCAGAAAAGTATGTCACAGCCCTCTGACACTCCATAGGTCACAGTGCTTCTCCTGTCTGCGTTGACTCTCACTCTTAACTAACGTAGTTTCATGTTCTGCAGTTTGTTCATCTCACTTTTCCAAACCCCTGGTTTATGGCCCAGTCTCTGGGCAATTGTGTTTGCCCTCAGTTATGTTGTTGAACTGTCATTAAATTATTGGGTATACATTGGGAGTGTACCAGATGGGTACATGTGGATACAGCAATCCGAGTATGTTGGAGGTGTGCTGGGATCGGGACTATAATCATATTTCCTACCCTGATGTATCGCATATGGCTTCACCTTCAACTGATTCCCAATCGGCATCACCCCTTTCATCGCCTCATCTCTGTTCAGGTCTCACAACACAGGCCTCTCTGGCTGGGAAGCTGTGACTTCAAGGCATCAGAGAGGATCGGGTGGACAGTGAGAGCCTTTTACCTCAGATGGTGAACGCTAACACGAAGAGGCATAGCCTTAAATTGATGGGTAATCGATTTAGGGCAGATATGAGGGGTAGTTTCTTTACTCAGAGACGAGTAGGGGCATGGAATGGCCTGCCTGCAAAAGTAGCAGACTCACTGACGTTAAGAGCATTTAAATAGGAATTGGGAATAAATATGGATAATAATGGAATGGGGTCAGTGAGATGGCCATCAAATTAATTTCACAGGTCAGCGCAACATCGAGAGCTGAAGGGCCTGTACTGCACTGCAACATTGTATGTTCTATATCTCTCATTGGTATCTAAAATGATCAGCATTCTTCCTGTGTTGCTCAATGTGGGCTTGGTGCAAAACTTGAAGTGCTTCCTGGAGATTTTGATATTTGCTTCCAAGTTACTGAATCTTAATTATTGACTCGTGAATTTGCCTCTGTGCCGTCTCGGCATTCCTGTTCACTGTCCCAAATGGAATTCTATAATTTGAGGAGCAAACTGTTCTCTCCTGATTGACCACAGTCAGGAATTACCCCTTCTCTTTTATTCTGTGTTTTCTAACTGGAAAACTGTCTTTCCTGACTGTAAACTTCTGAGACATCGAGTTATTGTTTTTATATCTGCATTTTCTGATTTCAACTCACTACTCTTAGCATTTCTGTGGTTTATGACAGACTTCACACACCAAGTTTTTGTAAAAAAGACAACAAAATTCCCACTAGCACAGTCCCTTTGGGCACATGGTTTCCAAAATGACTCTAATAAATGATCCAGTGCACCAGAATTCACATCACAAACTTCCAAGTGTGCTATTCACTTTGTCAAATTATTTGTCAAATATTCCGTTAACAAGTTCTCCCATTCAGGCTGATTGTATTTCATAATTTAAGAGTTTCAATGTCAAATTAAATTACATAGAAAAGATACCTGTGATATTTGGTTATTAAATGGATACCTGAGTTTTGATTGTTGTTTTGACAACAATTCAAATTTAATCAAATAATTTAAATTATGCCCAGAATGCCAAAACCCAATTGACTTTGAATTTATTGTGTTGACAACATCGGACAATGAGAAGGTATGATGTTTGGGGGCATAGCATGCAAGTGCAATTTTAAAATTGGTCAGAGTACTTGCTGCAGAGCAACTGACATCTGATGAAATAAAGTTCTAGCTTTCAAATAAACCTCCAAAGCAACTGTCTAGCAAAAGGTACTTTTTCCTGTAAAAATATAAAAAGTAAGAAGATGACCCAACGAGAAGATAGCAGAATGCGACGGACAGAAGGAAGTAACAGTTTCAGAAGAACAGAAGAACAGCAGCCATAAGAGACTGTGTGGACTTGAGATTAAATTAATGCCATGTTTAATAATTGTGGTATTGGAGCAGCATTTCTATAGAGTTGCAGACAGATAGTAATTAGTTCAGAATAAAAGGAAGCTCGAATTTGTAAATAGTTTCTGTTTAGTGTTCACTGTTAGAGTTACAGAATCATAGTGTTCTATAACATGGAGACAGGACCTTTGGCGCAAACGGGTCCATGCTAAACAAAATGTCCATCCACACTAATCCCATTTCCCTGCACTTGGTCCATATCCATCTAATCCTTTCCCTTCCATGTATTCTTTACATGCCTTTTAAATGTTGTTAATGTGCTCACCTCAATAACTTCACTGGCAGCTCATTTTGGATGTGTACCACCCTCTGTGTAAAAAGGTTGCCCCTCAGCTTCCCTTTTATTATATTTCCCCTCACCGTAAACTGATGGTGTCTAGTCTTCGATTCCCCAATCCTGGGAAAAGACTGAGTGCATTCACCTATCCATTTCTCTCACGGTCTCATAAACCTCTATAACTTCCCCCCTTAGTCTCCACGTTCTAAAAAAATGTCCTAGCTTGTCCAACCTCTCCCTATAACTCAGACCATTGAATTCAAGCAACATCTTTGTAGATTTCCTTTGCACTCTTTCCAGTTTAATAACATCCTTCCTATAACAAGATGACCAAACCTGAACACAATACTCCAAGTGCGGCCTCTTCAAGTTCCTGTCTAACTACAACACATCCTCCCAACTTCTATACTCAATCCCCTGACTGATGAAGGCCAGTGCACCAAAAGCCTTCTTCACTGCCCTGTCTACCTGTGACTCCATTTTCAGAGGACTGTGCACCTGAATTCCAGAGTGCCTCAGTTCTGCTACACTCCTTAAGGCCCTCCCATTCACCATGAAACTCCCACCTTGATTTGACTTTCCAAAGTGCAAGACCTCACATTTGTCTATATTAAAAGCCATTTGCTATTTCAAAGCCCACTTCCCCAGCTGATCAATGTCCTGCAATTTCTGAGAACCTTCCTCACTGTCCACAATACTGACTATTTTAAAGTCATCAGCAAAGTTACTAATAATGCCTTGTACATTCTCATCCAAATCATTGATATCGATAACGAACAGCAGTGGGCCCAGCACTGACACCTGAGGCACTGCACTAGTCACAGGCCTCCAGTCCAACAAGCATCCTTCCACTAATACCCTCGGTTTCCTACCATCAAGCCAATTTTGTGTCCTATTTGCCAACTGGCCCTGGATTCCATGTGATCAAACCTTCCACAGCAGGCAACCTTGTGGAACCTTATTAAACGCCTCATTGAAATCCATACATATTATGTCTACCAACCTGTCCTTGTGAACCTTCCTGGTCACTCCACCAAAGAACTCTCACAAATTTGTGAGGCATGATCTCCCACTCACAAAGCCATGGAAGGGTGTGTATCTGACAAGGAAGTTACAGTGGGAATGGGGTCTCTGGAATTGTGATGGGGTGAGGAGGCAAATATGTCTTTTATGGTGGTGTCTGTTTGCAGTGGGCAGAAATGGCTGAGACTCATGCATTGTATCCGAAGGTTAGTAGGGTGGAAGGTGATTACCAGAGGGGTTCTGTCCTTGTTGCAGTTGGAGTGTTTGGAATCAGGAGCAGAGGTGCGGGAAGTGGAGGAGATGCCATGGAAGACATTGTCGACCATGTGGGAGAGGAAATTGCCGTCTTTGAAGAAGGAGGCTATCTGGGATGTTTTGTGGTGCATTGGCCCTCCTGGACCAGATGCACTGCCGGCTGATGAATTGGGAATAAGGAATATTGTTTTTACAGGAGGCAGGATAGGAGGAGGTACAGTCTAGGTAGCTGTGGGATTCAGTGGGTTTGAAGTAGATGTCTGCATTGAGTCGCTTGCCAGAAATAGAGATGGGGAGGTCCAGGAAGGGGACGGAGGTGTCCAAGATGGCCCAGGTGAGTTTGAGGTCAGGGTGGAAATTGTTGGTGAAGTTGATGAACTGTTGATACAGTCATCGATGTAACAAAGGAAAAGGTGGGGAATGGTCCCTGTATAGCTGCAGAAGATGGATGATTGCATGTACCCAACAAAGAGGCAGATGTAGCTGGGGTCCATAAGAGTACCCATGGCTACCCCTTTTGTCTGGAGGAAGTAGGAGGATTTGAATGACAAGGTGTGGAGTTGAGGACCAGTTCAGCCAGGCAGATGAGTGTGTTAGTGGAAGAGTACTAGAATGTTGGTGTGAGAGGAAGAAGTGGAAGGCTTAGAGACCTTCGTCATGGCGGATGGACATGTACAGGTACTGGACGTCCGAAGCACTGGATATTCGGATGCTGCCTGACCCGCTGTGCTTTTCCAGCACCACACTTTTCGACTCTGATCTCCAGCATCTACGTCCTCAATTTCTCCTTTTTCTGAACAGAACCAGGAGATTTATCTGCCTTCGCACATCCTAATACACTCAACACCTCCTCTACTGTCCCCAAAATATCACCACCAACTTCCCTAAGTTCCCAAGTATTCATTTATTTCTCCGTGGCAAACTCAGGGGAGAAATATTCATTGAGACCCTCACCCATCTCCGAACAGTTCCACACATAAATAACCTCTTTAGTCCTTGAGGGTCCCTATTCTCTAACTCAAGGAACTAAAGTAAGAAAATAAATGGTTACTTTTTGTGGGAGTCAGGGGTTTTCTATCAGTCAATCAGATTTTAACAGGTTACAAGGCAAGTTGTGCTATGCTGGGTTTTTTTTAGTTTTCAGTAGCAGAGGGGTGCGACCTCAACATTATAACAGGTTGGGGGCTCATCATGCTGGATTTGAACTCTTTAGGTACATCTCGATGGATCATGTCTGGGAGTTGAACAGAGGTAGGATGCAAAAGGCCACAGGAGACTTTAAACACTTGGGGATTAATGTCCTTGATCTTTAAATAAAATTTAGGTGAGGAAAATCTGTTTAATGTTGGCTACTTGTACCTGGTTAGACTAAAAGTGAGAGAAATGGCACTTGCAGTTACAAAATGTTTTCTGGGGTGGATTAAGTGATTTTGGGAGTTTTACACAAGGCAAGCAAGGAAAACCTGCTGCAATTGGCAGACCAGCTAGAGCTGGGGTTGGCTGAGTCTCCGAGATAATTTGAGGTTATCACCAAAATAACTCAACACTTAAATATTCTGGAAAGTCTATTAGAATCTTTGGAAATGGCTAAAATTCAATTGCAGATGAAGCAGTTTGAGTTAGAAGAGAAAGAAATGGAGAGAAGATTCTTAGTTGAGCAAAGAAAAGAAGAGAGAGAAGAAAGAGAGACAGAGAGAGAGAGTTTGAACTTCAGAAGTTGTGAATTAGTCAAGACAGTCAAGTTTACAGGATAGAGACGAAGGGAGAAGATAACGATGCATACGAATCTGTTAAAACATTGCCACGTGAGAAAGGTGTTGAAGTCTTTTTACTTCATTTGAAAAATTAGCTAGGCAACTGGAGTGGCCAGAGAACTTGTGGGTAATGTGAGTTCAGACTGAGCTGGTAGGCACAGCTCGTGAGGTGCTTGCAGCGCTATCAGATCAGGGGTCAAGACATTATGCAGGTATCAATCAGGCGCCTGTCAGTGTCTATGTATTGGTATCAGAAGCCTGTAGACAGCATATAGTTCAGAAACTTAAAGAGGGAACCAGATCAGACTTACATTGAACGTGAAAGAATTAAACTTGGCAATTTTGATTGATGGGTAGGGGCCTTACAAATAGACAAGACCTATGAAGCCCTCAGAGAGATTATTCTTTGGGAGGAGTTCAAAATCTCACTTCCAAAGATGATAAGAACTTATGTGGAGGAACAGAAAGATCAAGATGTGAGAAGTGTTACAGAGATGGCAGGTGAATATGCATGAGTGCATAAGGCAAAATTTAGCTTCCAGCAAGAATTTCATCCTGTGAGGGATAGGAATTGGGAGGGAAGGGGAGATGCCAAATTCCAAAAAAAAAAAATCACCCTGGAAATAGTTTACCACAGGTTAGAAAAGAAGCACAGGGCGGTGAAAAGGAGGTGAAAGGCCTCAGGTGTTTCCACTGTGGTAAGGTGGGACCAGTGCTCGTCGTTATAGCAAGGCATTGTGGGAAAGGATGTGGTAAAAGAGGCTAAACCAGTGGGATTAGTGGAAGTAGCAATGAAAACCCCAAGGAAAGTCAAGGAGCTGCAAGAGATTGTCCAGCCTATGCCAGGGACAGGTTGTGGAATTAGTGCAAGATCGCTATAAAGGTTTTGCCTCTGTGGGTAAGGTTTACTCAGGAAGAACAGGGGGAAGAAATGAAAAAAGTTACAATTTTCAGAGATAAGGGCATCTGGTCATTCTCTAATAATAAGAGATGAAAATATTTGCATTCTTTCTGACATGTTAGCCAAGTGGGAGATAACATATGGAATAAATGGACATAAATTTAACGTTCCCCTGTACAAAACTCAGTTGGAGATCCAAATCAAAACTGGGGAAGTGACAGAGGGAATATTTGAAAGAGTGCCAGTTCCAGGAATACAGCTTGTTCTTGGAAACAAACGAACGGCTAACAGAAAGATGAATGATAAAATAAATCCACATCATGATGCATACTCAGAGAAGTATTCCCAAGGTTCATTATCTGAAAGATAGAATCCTAAGGTGAAAATAAAGACACGGCAGGTTAGTGCAGAGGAGAAATGGGAGGAAGTGCACCAGATTGTGTTACTTGAAGCATACAGACAGGAAGTATTATGGGTAGCACATGAATTACCTATAGGGGGTCATCTATGTGTGAGGAAGCCTCCGGCTAAGACATAAAAGCACTTCAATTGGCCTTGACCGCTCAAAGATGTGGTTGACTTTTACCATACATGCCATATGTGCCAAATGGAAGAGAAAGCACAGGCAGAAATAAAAGCAGCAGCTTTGCTGCCAATTACCGCGTGTGAAGAACCTTTCACATGGATTATGATTGATTGTATAGGTGCCTTCCGTAAAAGTAAAAATCGGAACCAATATTTGCTCACCCTAATGGAAATGTCGAGCAGATTTCTGGAGGCAATTCCATCACAGACTATTAAGGCAAAAAGGCTGGGGATGGGTTATAGGGTCATGGAGATGTACACCACGGAAACAGACCCATCAGTCCAACTCGTCCATGCTGACCAGATATCTTAAATTAATCTGGTCCTATTCACCAGCACTTGGCCTCGTCCTTCTAAACCCTTCCTATTCATATTCCCATCCATATGCATTTTTAATGTTGTAATTGTATCAGCCTCCACGACTTCCTCTGACAGCTCATTCCAGACATGCATTGCACTTTGTGTGAAAACGTTGCCCCTTCGGCCGCTTTTATTTCTTTCCCCTCTCACTCTAAACTTATGCCCTCGAGCTCTGGACTCTTCCAACCCAGGGAAAAAGACCTGATGCAAAATATTCGTTTGATATCTCCCCCATCTCCTGCGGTTTCACACATATGCTGCTTTGCTGATATTTGAGGGGCCCTATTCTCTCCCTAGTTACCCTTTTGTCCTTACTGTGTTCATTAGATACCTTTGGATTCTCCTTAACCCTATTTGCCAAAGGTTTCTCATGTTCCCTTTTTGCCATCCTGAATTCCCCCTTTATACTCTTCTAAGGATTCACTCGACCTCTGCTGTCTACACCTGACATATGCTTCCTTCATTTTCTTGACCAAAACCACAATTTCTCTAGTTATCCAACATTTCCTACCTCTATCAGCCTTGCCTTTCACCCTAACAGCGACATACTGTCTGGCTTCCCATTTTCCAGTTGTTCCTTTACCTGCAAACATCCACCCCAATCAGCTTTTGAAAGTTCTTGCATAATACCGTCAGAATTGGCCTTCCTCCAATTTAGAACATGAACTTTTAGATGCAGTCCATCCTTATCCATCACTATTTTAAACAAATAAAATTAGGGTCGTTGGCACCAAAGTACCCCCCGCCCCCCAATGACACCTCAGTCACCTGCCCTGCCTTATTTCCCAAGAGTAGGTCAAGTTTTGCACCTTCTCCAGCAAATACATCCACATAGTCAGAAAATTATCTTGAATACATTTAACAAATTCCTCTCCATCTAAATCCTTAACCCTTATGTTTGGTAAGTTAAAATCACCTAACATAACCATCATGTTATTCGTACAGATAACTGAGATCTCCTTACAAATTTGTTTCTCAATTTACCGCTGACTATCTTTGGTGTGAGGGAGTTGTGATTTGGTGAAATCAACAAAAGCCAACCACACAGGATCAACGTCAATTTCACCAGTTTCCTCATTTCCCCTCCCCCACCTCATACCATTTTACTGGATGATGTAGTGATCTTTAGCCATTCATGGAAAGATCATATGGTGCAGTTGGCAACGCTCTTTGAATGATTAGGAAAAGCAAAACTAGTAATACACTTAAAGAAAAGAGAATTCGCGAAGGCAAAGTTGACCTTCTTGTCACCTCATTATGGGAAGGATATGGAAGCTTTAGAGATGGTACGATGTAGATTTACCAGGATGCTGCCTGGACTAGAGGGCTTGTCTTATAAAGAAAGGTTGAGGGAGCTTGGACTGTTCTCATTGGAGAGAAGAAGGATGAGAGATGGCTCGATCAAGGTGTACAAGATGTTGAGAGGCATAGATAGACTGGTTAGCCAGAGACATTTTACCAGGGCGGAAATGACGATAAGAAAGATACGTAATTTTAAAGTGATTGTAGGAAAGGGGAGATGTCAGAGGTTGGTTCTTTGCACAGAGAGTGGTAGGTGTGTGGAATGCACTTCCAGCAATAGTAGAAGAGTCAGATACATTATGGAGATTGAAATAACTCTTCGACTGGCACATGAAAGATAGTGCCATGAAGGGTATGTAGGTGAGTTTGATCTTAAAATAGGATAAAAGGCCAGTACAACACTGAAGGCAAAAGAGCTTGTACTGTGCTGCATTGTTCTATGTCCTATGTTCCATAACTTCGGACATGGAAAGGTGACCTCAGAGAGTGTGAAGACGAAGGCCTTCGAGGAAGTTCCATGACCATCCTCGAAGATTTCGGACTGATCAGATTGCACCGGACGTTTCTCCCAAAAATCGGCAGCGTGGTGTCACTGCTGACAGGTTTACTGAAGAAGAACACAAAATTTCAGCGGACAGACCAATGTCAGTAGACATTTGAGAATTTAAAAGCTGTGTTAACCACTGCACCAGTTTTAGCAAAACCAAACTTTTAGAAACCCTTGAAAGTTGCAATCGATGCTAGCGATATAGGGGTTGGAGCTGTATTGATGCAGGAAGTTGGTGATGGAATTGAGCATCCAATTGACTACTTTTCAAAGAAACACAATATCTACGAGAAACAAAAATTCTCCACCATAAAAAAAGGAATAATTGAGTTTGGTAATGGCCTTCCAACATTGTCATGTTTCTGTGAGGAACAATGTTTCAGAGAGGGTTGTGTGCATTGATGACAACCCTCTCACATTTTTGGAAAGATTTAAAGATAAAAATGTGAGATTATTTTGATGGAGTCTTATGTTACAGATTTTTAATTGACAAATTGTAATGTTGATAAAAATGTTATTTCAGATGTGTTATCACATATTTAACAGAAAAAGTGTAGATAAAGTTGGTTGGTGGTGATTCCAAAGTTTTTTATCTGTGCAGAATTAATACAAGAGGCGTAACTTAGATTAAAGACCAATATACATGATAATAATTGTATGAAGGTTTAGAAACAGAAATGAAGAATGAAGGCATTTTTCATGATGATGGTTCATTTCTTTCTTAAGGTGGGGGAAGTGTTGGAAAGTTCAAAGAGTGTGTGGTCACTTTGAAATAGAAAGTGTTTTCTGGATTTAAAGTACAGCCAAAGCTGCCAGTATACAGAGCAGCTGGGAGAGGGACTGTTCCAAAATAGATACATGTGACAATTCGCTGTTAAATGGACCTCTGAGGTTTGGTTGCTGTTTTGACAACAATTCAAATTTAACCAATTAATTTAAATTATTCTCAGGACACCAAACCCAATTGAGTTTGAATTTAATGTGTTGACAGCATCGGACCAATGAGAAGTGTATGACGTTGGGGGGCATAAAATACAAGGGCATTTTGAAGATTGTTCAGAGCAACTACAGTCGCATAACTGTCATCTGAAGGAATTAAAGCATCTTGCTCTCAAAGAAATCTCAGAAGGCGCTATTTATCAAAGGCACTTTTTCCTGTAAAAGCAGTAAAATGTAAGAAGATGACTGAGGGAGAAGACAGCAGAATGAGATGCACAAAGGAAGTAACAGTTTCAGAAGACTGGAAGAAATACAGCATGAGTGACTGTGTGGACTTGAGATTAAATTAATGTTATGTTTAATAATTGTCTTATTGAAGCAGCATTTTTATAGGGTTGAGGTGAGATAATAAATAGTTAAGACAAAGGGGCTTAGATTTGTTCATAGTTTCTGTGTGGTAATCACTGTTAGAGTTAAAATAATAAACTGTTTTATAAATCAGTGCTAAATGTAAACATTTGCCCATCTTTTGGGAAGCATAAATTTCTCCTCCTTTACTTTTCATGTCACAATCTCATTTTGCTTTTTGTTTTCATCCCTTCTCCCAGCTAATGTCCCCTGTCTCCTGGGTTACCACAGATCTTTTCATTTGTTGTTCCTTCCTTTCCATGACTGTTTTAAATCCTGTTTCAGTACATTTCCAGTTCTGACAAAGGGTTAGCAGCCTGAAATATTAACTCTGTCTCCCCACAGGCACTGCCAGAGCTGCTGAGAATTTCCAGCATTTCCTGTTTGCTTTCTCTTTTTTTTCCTTCATGTCGTTACTGTATAGCTTTTAATCTGACTGAATCTGATATAATTTCTCAACTTTGAGGCCATGTAATTGCAAGCCTTATGTCAATTACAATAGCACAACAAGTTAGGAGAGCTCATCGAAAGGGACTTACAGTTGGATTGACTCCACAACCACTTGAGTATAATCAGCGTTTTCATAAGTTTCACAGACTTGAGTACATTTCCCACAATAAACATAAAGTTTTAATACTGAGCAAAGGGCATTTGTCGCATTCACAATGGAACACCCATCTTCAAGCTGCATTCCTCAAGCTTGTCTCTTAACTGGAATCGATCAGTGCCTTTCCCTTAGTGTCTTATAAACCTTTACTTTATCCACAGTTTGCCACTTGATTCTGTGTTATATTGAGTAAAGCTCTGTATCTACTCAATCAGTTGATGAATTTGTTACTTAATTGTCCTTTCTGTGATAGTACTCTGGTTTTGAAATTCATTTCTCCTTGCTGTTTATTATTTATTAAAATGACCAATTAGTGAGACTACGATGCACTTGCCCCTTTTCATGACTATTTTGGCTGTTCCAGTCTGTGGGTGTGACTAATTAATATGCAAATCCACACTCAATAAACTTTGAAATAAAGGATATTCACATACTTTGAATTAAACTTTTCCATCATCTTACTGTATCACATGACTTGCGCAAAATTGTAACAAATGTTCAGTCGATCTTATCCATCTCACTTCTCTGGGTATAATACATACAGATACACTTTTATACGGAACAATATGATCGCCACCCAGGCCCAGTTATCTCCAGCTGCTTCATCATGGACAATCCCTCCATCATACGGTCAGCATTCAGGATGCGTGTTGATTGTTTGCAATGTTTAGTCCCATTCCTGACTCATCAGACACGATAGAAGAGTTTGGTGCTGGAAAAGCATAGCTGGTCAGGCAACATCTGTGGAGTGAGAATCGATGTTTCGGGCATAAGCCCTTCATCAGAATTTCTGAAACGTAGATTCTCCTGCTTCTGGGATGCAGCCTGAACGCTGTGCTTTTCCAGTACTACACTCTTTGATTCTGATCTCCAACATCTGCCAGATACTATGTCCATATATAACAACATTTGTACAATATTCCGGCCTGAGCTGACAAGTAACAGTTGGTACACACAAATGTCAGGTATCTCCAAAAAGAGAGATTGTAATCATTTTTCATGACATCGATGCATTCCCTAGTGTCCGCAGCTGTGAGAGGGGCGAGGGGTTACAATAGACCATTGTCTGAGCTGGAACAGTTAGAGAAATACCGGTGTTACAATACTATCTCAGAGATTGTTGATTCTTTGATATGTACCTCACCTCCTGACTCCCCCAAATCTGTCCACTATCTACAAAGGGCAAGTCATGAGTGTCTGAGTGACATCTGCTCCAACAACTCTCAAGAAACTTGATAACAAAGCAGCGCCCTTGACTGGCACCACATCCACAAACGTTGCCAGTTTCCACCATGAATGCACTCCAGCAGAAATGAGCGGTATGTGCAAGATTTGTAAGAGCCCTTTGATAGAATTTTCCAACGTAGCAACCTCTTCCATCTCAAATCAATAGGCAATCAGCTGTACAAGGAAACTACCTCTGAATAGGTATCAGAGGATAACATAGACGAAGCTACCCTCACATTAATCCACCTTCATTGGATAATGATCAGGAGCAGAATATGTGTGCTGATATCCACCATGGTCACTAGATACTAAAAAATCTAGTGGGATGATCTGTCCACACTAATTCTGAATAACTCTGTAAAGATGAACATCACGAAATGTCCACCACCCCAATACAGGGTCACTGATATATGTTCTACTTCAGAAACTAAAGCATATATCTCATGGTCTTTGTGATAGTTCCTGCATTCCCTTGTTTACAGTTTAATAACATGTCAGCATAGTGTCAATCTTCACATAATCTCTCAAACTGCATTTCCTCATTTTCTGTTTCAACCCAAATATGAGTTCCTAAATATTGGATTTTTTTTTAGATCCAGCAGATTACATGACAATGCGTATAAATACTTCAATACATTTTCACTAACAGGGCACACAAAAATTCACATGATTTACTCTGTGTAATTGATAACTATTCTAGCAGTTTGATTAATTTTCCTGTTTATTTTCCTTCCCCACAGCAAACATCATAACAATTATAATTCTGTTGCAAGGAAAATGTGGTCTTTCAAAATGTATTATGCGAAACTTGGTGGCGATGTCAGCAGCAGACATATTGGTTATTATCCTGGATCTGTTATGTAGGCACATTCCAATCATATATAAAATAGAGTTACGTTTTATACGGGCTATCCTCATCTGTAATATTCAAGCTGTTTTCCTTTATGCAGCCACCGACTTTTCTGTCTGGTTTACAGTCACTTTTACCTTTGATCGCTATGTGGCCATTTGCTGCCCAAATCTGCGACTTAAATTTTGTACTGAGAAGACAGCACCTGTGGTTCTGGGAACAGTGACTGTGCTGAGTGGTTTGAAGAACATTTTCTGATACACATCTCAGTATTTGCTCAGGAATCATCCCTGGTTTTGTTCAGTACCAACTGATATTCTCTCATCTCCAGCCTGGGGAACAATCGAGTGCCTTCATTATATCCTGAACCCTGCCGTGCCATTTGTTCTGATTCTGCTGCGAAATGCTTTAAATGTCAGGCACATTTTAGTGTCCAGCAGAGCCGAAGGAGACTTCGGGCTCACAGCAGTGGGGAGAATCCCAGTGACTCAGAAATGGGCAATCGAAAGAAGTCCATCATTTTATTGTTTGTTATCTCTGGGAATTTCATTCTGTTATGGTCAGTGCTCACTGTATACACTCTATGGAAACGCATGAGTCAGATGGGGTATCGGGCCAAACATTTACATTATTTTGTCCGAGATATCGGATTCATTCTCCAGCTCCTAAGTTGCTGCATAAACACTTGAATATATGTCGTGACCCAGACTAAATTCAGGAAACAGCTGAAGAACATGGTAAAATACCCTCTTAATCGAATGGAAAAACTCACTAAATGATGAGATGGATGGAAGAATTCAGTTTCAGAATCCATCCAATCCCCTCTCTGTGGGGTCAGTGAAGCAGACGCAGTGAGGGGAGTCTGTTCTTTTCAATCTTTGTGATACAGACTGAGTATGTTCAGTTGGCCGGCGTGATGATCTACTACAGACACAGTGTGATTGGCCTGTTATCTCTGCATCAATGATATAGACACAGGGCGGTCAGTCTACTCTACTCAATGTACATGACACTGATACAGTCAGGACAATCTGCCCTCTCTAGTGTCTATGAAAAAGAGACAATGAGTTTGGTTAGCACTCTCACTGGGATAGATGTTAACACACTAATATGAATGAGGTTTAGGTCAGTTTGCACTTGAGTCTGATCTGCCATAATTCTTGTTTGATCTTCCTGAAGCCTTAATCCACTTTTCTACCCATCTTCTATTCCATTGAATCCCTCATTAGTGATGAGTCCACATATCTCTTCCATACAAGCCATCAGTGAGCCTTCGTCCATTGTTATCAGTAAGATCCTTCCACAAACTATTGTACAGTAAGGTGTTGTATGTGCTGCCACAAATACTTTGTTAGTTTTAAAGGGAGTTTGCAGTGTTTGGATGAGTTCAATTTGTATGAACTCAACTATACATGAGGCTAGACAGGGACTCTGAAATAGTGGACAATATCTGATTGTGTTAAATTTCATTAAGTAAAGCATCTGACAACAAACTCGATTGAAAGAATTTGCAAGAGACAAAACTGTTTTAAGACCATGCGACATCAGAGCAGAATTTATGTCATTCAGCCCAATGAGTCTGGCCCACCATTTAATTATGGCTGATACCAATGGGATTTCTCAACCCCATTCTCCCACTCTTTCCCTGTAATCCTTGATTCTTTTGATACTCAAGAACCTGTCGATCTCAGTCTTAAATATATTCAATGACATGACCTCCACAGCCTTCTGTCACAATGAATTCCATAGATTCATCACTCTGGGCTAAAGAAGTTTCTCATTATCACTGTTCTAAAAGGTCTTTCCTTTACACTCAGGCTTTACCCTTGGGTCCTCATCTCTCCTGCCAATGGAAACATCTCCCCAACATCTACTCTGTTCAGACCATTCATTATTCTATATGTTTCAATCAGATCCCACCTCATCCTTCTAACCTCCATAAAATATAGACCCAGAGTGCTTAAATGTTCCTCTTATGTTAAGCTTTTCTTTCCTGGTAATTTTTAAAATTTCATTTCAATTACTCTGCTGTCCTGTGTGTTTTGCACTTCTTTGCACTCTATGCTGCCTGTATATGATCGTATAGTTTGTGCTGTCCCTATAACACCTTGGTCCTGCATTACCTTTGTCTCCTTTTTTCCTGTATCGGTTGTATATAGTAGAAAAGACAAATAATGCTACTCTTGATTCTTGAATCTTGACTCCTGGGAATATTCTCATGAATCTTCTCTGAACACACTCCAAGGACAGCACATTCTTCCTGAGATATGGGCCCCAAAACTGCACACATTACTCCAAAAGTGTTCGGACCAGTCCCTTATAGAGACGTCAAGAGCCTCAGAAGTACACCCCTGCTTTAATGTTCTTCTCTTCTCAGGATAAAAGCCTTTCCTGCACTTGCCTTCCTAACAACTGACTCAAACTGCAAGTTTACCTTGAGAGAATACTGAATTAAAACTCCTAAGTTTCTTTGCACTTCAGACTTCTGAACTTTCTCCCCATTTAGAAAATAGCCCATGCCTCTATTCTTCCTACCAAAGTGCATGACCTCACACATTCCCACATTGTGCTCCATTTGCCACTTTTTGACAACTCTCTTATTCTGTCCAAATCCTTTTGCAGCCTCCCCGCCTCCTCAATTCGGCCTGTCACTCTACCTATCTTTGTATAATTTGGAAACATAGCTGGAATGCCCCCAGTTCCTTCATCGAGATCATTAATGTACAAAGTGAAAAGTTGTGGTCCCTACAATAAGCCTTGCAGAATACCTGTTGTCACTGGCTGTCATCCTGAGAAGGACCCTTTTACCCCCCTCTGCTTTCTGCCAGACAACGAAACTTCTAGCCATGCTAGCACCTGGCCCCTAACACCATGGGCCCTTGCCTTACTCAGTTGCCTCCTTTGCAACACCTTGTCAAATGCCTTCTTGAAATCCAGGTAGATAACATCCATTGTCTCTCCTTGATCTAATCTGCTCGTTACTTCCTCAAAGAATTCTATAGATTTGACCTTCCCTTGATGAGACCATGCTAACTCCACTCCATTTTACCAGACACTTCCAAGTATTCAGAACTCTCATCCTTCACAATAGATTCAAGGATCTTACCCACAAGCAAGGCTTGGCTAGTTGGTCTGTCATCTTCCATAATTTGCCTGACTCCATTTAAATATTTAATATATTTTATATATAATCATCTATTTAATCTTCTCCCTCCATATTTCTTTTTCTTTTGTTGTTGCCCTCTGTTTGTCTTTGTAAGCTTCACAATCCTCTGGTTTCCTATTGCCCTTTGCCACATTACATGCTTTTGCTTTTGCTTTTATGCTATCCCTGAATTCCTTAGTCAGCCATAGTTACCTCATCCTCCCTCCACCATGCTTTCTTTTCCCTCGGGATGAATCTCTGTTGTATCTCCTGAATTACTCCCAGAAACTCCTGCCTTTCCTGCTCGGCTCTTCTTCCAGTCAATTCTACCTAGCTCTTCCCTCATTCCTCTGTAGTTTCCTTTATTCAGCTGCAATACTGTTACCTCTGATTTTATCTTCTCCGTTTCAAATTGCAGAGTAAATTCAATCACATTATTATCACAGCCTCCGAAGTATTCCTTCACCTTAAGCTCTCTCAACCAGTCTGCCTCATTGCACAACACAAAATCTAGAATTGACTGTTCCTCCGTGGGCTCCACCACAAGCTGCTCTAAATGGCCATTTCTTAGACATTCCACAAATTCCTTTTCTTGCAATCTACTACCAACCTGATTTTCCCAGTCCACCTACATAATAAAATCCCCCATGATCTCTGCAACTTTGCCTTTCCTACACATCTTTTCTATCTCCTGGTGTGTCTCCTGAGTACTGTTTGGAGGCCTGTACATAACTCCAGATATGTCTTTTTCAAATTTGCAGTTCCACAATTCTACCCACACAGATTCTACACCATCTGACCTTACTTTGTTTCTTACTATTGAGTTAATTTTATTTTTTACTGATAAGGCATCACCACTCCCTTGGCCCACCTGGCTTGTTTTGTTCGGATGTATATCATTAATCATTCATCTCCCAAACCTGAACCCCTTGCAGCCAAGTCTCTGTGATACCCACCATGTCGTACCTGCCACTTTGATCTGTGTCGCAATCTCATTTCCTTTAATCCTTATCCTGTGTGCATTCAATATGATACCTTCAGTCCTGAACTGAGCATCTCTCTTCTCATTGCCATTCACTTGTCCAGTTATCCTCGTCATCAATACAAGACAGGCATCAAACTGGGTCTGAAACCTAACTGCTGGATACAAAATCACTTCCTTGCTTGAGACAGAATACCTCAAGTGCTCACATGGACTAAAGCCCCTGCCTCCTGCCTTTGAAAGTTGCTAAACCCAAAAGGCATCCCTCTGATCGAGCAAATCCCAACCTGGGTCAGGAGCACACTTCAACTTCCCCCAGGATATTGAGAACTCTCATAATGTGGTGCTTGAACCCTTGTTTTGTAGTTCATTTAGCCCTGTGATCAATGTTAATTAAAACTTACTGTTTGACACAAACCTGCGCATGATGTGTTAATGGTTATTTTAATTGGCTTTCACATCTGCATAAATTGCCTTTGCTTTTGCACTGTCTGTTGTTCTATCTCAGAATGATAGGCCTCGAAGCATTGCTGTATCCATTTCTCAAGGGCAGTTTTAGCTGACAAAAGGCTGGAGACTTCTTCTCTCTTAGACATGAATAGCATTTTCAGTAAAACAAAACATGATTAATATTTATGTGTAAAATTATTAAAAATCCAGCCTTCATTCAGTGATAATTTTGAATCTTTTTCTTCGTCAATTCCAGCATATTGTAAATGTTTCTAATGCAGTTGCTTTGTTGCAACCCACCCACTGGTGAAGGACTGTTCTGGGAACATGTGCGCCTGTGTGACTGTCCAAGATAACTTTGTTTTTGTGGACAGTTTTGGAAAGATTTGTCCTCTTTTCCTTTAGTAAGATTAACAAATGTGTATGTTTGTAAAACTATGCTCAAAACACCCGATTAAATACATTTTTATACTAAATTCTATAACTCCAATTACATACAATCTTCTCGATATACGATGGCCCTGAGAACTGTTTCCTAACTGGTGCCAAAGTCTCTGCTAATAAACAGGGTGGGGCTCATTGCCTCTCAGTGATTACTTACACATCAGAAGTGTGTGTTGTCCATTGTAACAGAGACTGCCAGAAGGATCTGATCTCAGATCCACCCACCATGTCATGATCACTGTGGATTATCCTTTTACACTCAATCAACATTAAACATTTCACACCCATGTATAGAATTTCATCTATTGTTATCACATGGACCGAAGTACAGTGGAATGTTTTGTTTAGCGGGCAATAGAGGTGCAACCTAACATACAGACAGATCATTGGTTATTGAGGTGGAACAAGGCATGCAGGTTACAGCTGCAAAGGAGATACACAAATGCAAGTTCAACACTAGATTTGAAGCTAAAGAGGTCCATTCAGCAGTTGAAGAACAGCAGGGAAGAAGCTGTGGTGTGTGTGTTGAAGTTTCTACATCTCCTGCCTGATGGAAGAGGTTGGAAGAGAGTCTGACTGGATGAGAGGGTTTTTTGATGGTGTTCCCTGTCTTTTAGCAGCAGCGTGAACTACAGGTGGTATCAATTGATGGAAGGTTGGCTTGTGTCATGGTCTGTGCTGTGTTCATAACTTTCTGTAGTTTTTGTTTTGACTGTCCTGGGCAGAGCTGTTCCTGTACCAAGCTGTAATGTACCCAAATAGTGGTGCAGCTATAAACATTGGTAAGAGTCCTTACGAATGTGCTTAATTTGCTTAGCCTCCTGAGGAAGAAGAATCATTGTTGTGAGCTCCATGACATCCTCTCTACATCTCTATTCAATCCTCTCCATTCCTGCATTCAGTCCTCCGTACACCTCCATTCAGTCCTCTGTGCACGTCCATGCTGTCCTCTATAGACTTCCATAGAGTCCCCAGGACACCTTCTTGATTTGGAGATGCCAGTGTTGGACTGGGGTGTACAAAGTCAAAGTCATACAACACGAGGTTATAGTCCAACTGGTTTATTTGGAAGCAGTAGCGTTTGGAACTCTGCTCCTTCATCAGGCAGTTGTGGAGAATAAGAATTTAAGACACAGAATTTATAGCAAAACTTTACAGAACTGAAATTATATTTTGAAAAGGACCTGGATTGTTTGTTCAATCTCTCGTCTGTTAGAATGACCACGTTGGATTCAGTTTTTTATATGTAAATCGCAAATCCTTTTTTAAAAGCCACATTTTCAAGGGAGAAGGAGCAGCGCTACAAAAGCTAGTGCTTCCAAATAAGTCTGTTGAACTATAACCTGGTGTGGAGTGTTTGTTTTTAACTTTATGCAGTCTCCCATTAACCTCCATGCAATGGAGGCAAAGAGGTAATGGTCTTCTGGTATTATTAGGAGACTATCGATCCAAAAACTCAGCCAGTACTCTGGGGAACACTGCCACGACAGATCGTGGAATTTGTACATTGTTAAAAAAAGATTCTGCAAATATGAATATACAGATGATCATGGTTTAACCCATCTGGTTCACTAATGCCCGATAGGGACAGAAATCTGCTGCACTCACCTGCTCTGGCCTACATGAGATACCAGGCCCACAGCAGTGTGACTGATTCTCAATTGCCCCCTGAACTGGCTTGGCAAGCCTTTCAGTTGTACCAGTCATTGCAAAGTCTCAAAGAAATGAAAGTGGACAGATCACCTGGCACCGCCCTAGGCACAGAAAATACAGGAACAGCCTTGTCAATCCTGCAATGTCCTCCTTACTAACATCTGTGGAGTGGTGGCAAAATTGGTAGAGGGGTCTCACAGACGAGTCAAACAACAACCCGACATAGTCATATACACAGAATCACACTTGACATTCTATGTTCCAGTCGCCACCATCACCATCCCTGGATCTGTCCTGATAGACCCAGCAGAGGTGGCAGCACAATGGGCATACAGTCAGGAGGGAGTTACTCTGTGAGTCCACAACATTGAGTCGGGGTCCCATGAAGTCTCACGGCTTCAGCTTAAACATGAACAAGGAAAGCTCCTGCTGATTACCATGTACCGTCCTCCCTCAGCTGATGAATCAGTTCTCCTTCAATTTGAACAACACTCGGAGGACTCACTGAAGGTGGCAAGGGCACAAAATGTACTCTGGATGGGAATTTCAATGTCCACCATCAAGAGTGTCTCGGCAGCAGTACGACTGATTGAGCTGGTTGGGTCCTAAAGGACATAGCTGTTAGACGGGGTCTGACAGATGGTGAGGGAACCAACAAGAGGGAAAAACACACTTGACCCCATCATTACCAATCTGACAGCTACAGATGCTTCTATCCATGGCAGTATCAGGAAGAGCGATCACTGTACATTCCTTAAAGAGACAAAGTCCTGTCTTCATGTTGACAATCATCTCCATCGTATTGTATGGCATGATAGTGTGACAAATGAGACAGACTTAAAACAGATCTAACAACTCAAGACTTGACATTCATGATGTGATGTGAGCAATTTCCAGCAGCACAATCTGTGACCTCATGGCCCAGCACATCCCCACTCAACCTTGACCATCAAGCCAGGTGATCAACCTTGGTTCAATGGAGGGTGTAGGAGGCCATGCCGCGAGAAACACCAGGCATAGCTGAAGATGAGATGTCAATCTGGTGAAGCCACCAAACTGAACTACTTGCATGCCAATCAGCATAAACAGCAAGTGATAGACAGAGCTAAGTTATCCCACAATAAATGGGTCAGATCTAAGCTCTGCAGGTCTGCCACATCCTGTTGTGAAAGGAGGTGGACAACTAAACAACTCACTAGAGGAGGAGTCTCCACAAATATTCCAACCTTGAACGATGGAAGAGCCCATCACATCATTGCAAAATATATGGATGAAACATTTGCAGCAATTTTCCGTCAGAAGTTCTGAGTGAATTATCCATCTCACCAATGAGCCCCAGCATTATAGATACCAGTCTTCAGCCAATTCAATTCATTCCACATGATATCATGAAATGGTTGGAGACACTGGTTTCTTCAAAGGCTATAGGCCCTGACACCAGTCCAACAATAACACTGAAGAAATGTGCTCCAGAGCACGCGGCTCCCCTCGACAAGCTGCTCCAGTACAGTTACAACACTGGCATCTACCCGACTGTGTGGAAAATTGCCCAGGTATGGCCTGTACAGAAAAAGCAGGTGAAATCCAAAACAGCTCGTTACCTAACCATCAGTCTATTCTTGATAACCAGTGAAGTGATGGAAGGTGTCAACGACACTCCTGCTGGGCAGCTCCTGATCAGTGATAACCTGGTCAGTGACACTCAGTTTGGGTTTCCCGAAGGACCACTCAACTCTTGACCTCACTACAGCCTTGGCTAAAATATGGACAAAAGAGCTGAAACCCAGAGGAGAGGTGAGAGTAACAGACTGTAATATCAAGGCCAAGCAGACTGAGGGTGTCATCAAGGGTCCCTAACAAAACTGAATTGATGGGCGAATGGATGGGGGGCGGGGTGGGGGGGATGACTGGGGAAAACGCTCCAGTGGTTGGAGTCAGACCAGAGACATAGAAAAATGGTTGTGGTTGTTGGAGGTCAGTTAACTCAGCTCTATGGCATCTTTACAGGTGTTCCTTAATGTCCGGCCCTTGGAAAAAACATCTTCAGCTGCTTCAGCATAAGGTCCCCATAAGCACATTTTCTCCCTCGTAAAGTCGAAGTGGGGATGTTCAGCAATGACCGAGCAATGTTTTGCATTATTCACGACTCTTTAGATATTGAATCAGCTTGTGTTAAAATGCAATGTCCAGGCTTGGGCTGACAATTTGCCAGTAACATTCGCTGCACACAGCCAGGCTATGACCATCACCAATAAGAGACAATCTGACAATTGACACTTGACTTTCAATGGTGTGACCATTACTGAATCCCAAATGCCACCATCCTGGGGATTAGCATTGACTAGACACTCCACTAGACTCACGACATAAACACAGTAACGACAAGACCAGTTTAGAGGCTAATAACACTATGGTGAGTGACTCAAAATCTGATTCCCCACGGCACAAATCAGGAGTGTGTTCAAATATTCCACACTTGCCTGAATGAGTGAAGTTCCAACAACACTCAAGAAGCTTGCCACCATCCAGGACAAAGGAGGCTGCTCGATTGACATTACACCCACAAGCATTTACTCTCTTCCTCTCTGGCACGCAGTGTTAGGTGTGTAAAATCTGCAAGATGCACTGTAGAAAATCCCCAAAGATCATCGGACAACACCTTCCATATCCATAAATGCTTCCAACTATTAGAACAAGGGTGGCAGATACATAGGAACGTCACCAACTTCAAGTTTACCACCAAGTCCCTCACCATTCTGACTTGGAAATACATCACCATTCCTTCATTGTCACTGGGTCAAAATCCTGGAATTCCCTCCCTAATGGCAATTTGGGTCAACCCACAGCAGGTGGACTGCAGCGGTTCATGAAGGTAACCTACTACCACCTTCTCAAGGGCAACATGGGATGAGCAATAAATACTGGCCCAGCTAGCGGTGGCCAATCCCACCAATGAATAAATAATGTCCTCTACACCTCCATGCTGTCCTCTATACAGATTCATCCCCTGTACTGTGTGATACTCTGACTAGTGACATGGTGAATGCCTGTACTCTGCAGTAAACACTGAGATAAACCTGACAGCCCACAAGTAAATACATTGAACCAGGGTTGACACCTTGGTTGATGGTCATGGTTGAGTGGGGGATATGCTGGGCCATGAGGTCACGATTGTGCTGCTGTGAATGTCCCACATCACATCATTTTTGCTCAGACCCACTCAAGAGCAGCAAAAACATCAACTCTATAAAAGTTACGAACAATGATCTTTCCGTCTACTTACAGGTTTAAGGATCCTATGGCTGCCCAGGCCTAAGTATTTTCGATGCTGGTGATCCTGTAGGACACAGAGCAGACCTATCGTCTTCCCATCAGAGTCATGTGGGCATCCGGAGTTTTGATCTGACCGCTGACCCCGCAGTGACCTGACCTCGACTCGGAACGGCATCAGCTCTATCAGTGACTTGACCCCGAGGAGGATAACCAACCTTGAACTGGTCCCTGATCCTGTGACTACTCCAACCCGATGAGGTCCTACCCGACCAGGCCCGACTCACTTGCCTCCAGGAGCAGTAGACTCGCTCCACTAACTCCCAGATTTGCCCAGAAACCTATAAGGGAATGGTGAAAACACCACAGTTTTAAGACACCACTTTCCAGCATATGGCTCACAAATGTCCAGGCTGTCAAAATCAAAATGGCTGAACTCAGATCCAGATTTACCCACCAGAGGGAACTCAGAGGCTGTTGTGTGGTCTGTTTCATGGGGACTTGGCTCACCCCTGCCATTCCTGACCGCTCCCTACACGCTGACGGATTCTCCAAACACTGTGTGCACCACACAGCATCTTCGGGGATGGTGAAGGGTAGTGTGGGATGCTTCCTGATCAAAACCTCCTGGTGATCGGGTTTAGTGACCCTGACAAGCCATTTCTACCATCGACCTGGAATACATAACAGTAAAATGCAGTCCCTACTATCTTCTGTGAGAGTTCATCTCTGCCATCCTGATAGCAGTCTACATACAACCCCATGTGGATGTGAAGAAAGCCCTGGATTAAATGTACACCTCCAAAAACATTCTGAGACAAAATTCCCCGAGGGCTTATTCATCGTGGCTGGTGACCCCAACCGATCCAACCTCAAAAGGGCGCAGCCAAAGTCCCACCAACACATCTCCTGCCGCACAAGAGGACCCAACATCCTGGACCAGTGTTACACAACCATCAAATGCACCAACCGTTCCACCCCCGCAGCACACATCGAAAATCAGATCACAATGCTGTGGCCCTCCTCACAGCTTAGAAGTAGAAGTCTCTCATCTGTTGGAATGACCATGTTGGATTCAGTTTTTTCATATGTAAATCGCAAATCCTTTTTTAAAAGTCACATTCTCAAAGGAGAAGGAGCAGCGCTACGAAAGTTAGTGCTTCCAAATAAATCTGTTGGACTATAACATGGTGTGGAGTGATTTTTTAAAAAACATTTATGTAGTCTCCTATTAACCTCCATTCAGTGGAGGCAAAGAGGTGATGGTCTTCTGGTATTATTAGGAGATTACGATCCAAAAACTCAGCCAATGCTCTGGGGAACAACTGCCACGACAGATCGTGGAATTTCTACATTGCTAAAAAAAATCTGCAAATAAGAATCTGGTTCACTAATGTCTGATAGGGAGGAAATCTGCTGTCCTCACCTGGTCTGTCCTACATGTGACTCCAGACCCACAGCAGTGTAAGTGATTCTCAATTGCCCCTGATCTGGCCCGGCAAGCCATTCAGTTGTACCAGTCATTACAAAGTCTCAAATAAATGAAATTGGACGGATCACCTGGCACTGTCCTTGGCACCTGAATGTGCAGAAACAGCCCTGTCGATGCTGCAAAATTCTCCTTACTAAAATCTGTGGACTAGTGCCAAAATTGTGAGAGGGGTATCGCAGACTAGTCCGACATTGTCATAATCACAGAATCCTATCTGACATTCTATGTCCCAGTCAGCATCATCACCATCCCTGGATATGTCCTGACAGACCCACCAGAGGCATCAGCATAGAGGGTATTCAGTCAGAAGAGAATTGTCTTGTGAGTCCTCAACATTGACTCCGGACCCCATGGTTTCTCACAGCTTCATGAAAGCTCCTGCTGATTACCACGTACCGTCCCCCATCAGCTGATGAATCAGTTCTCCTCCATGTAGACCAACACTTGGAGGAAAACAGAGGGTGACAAGGTCACAACATGTACCCTACGGCGGGGCGGGGGGGTGGCGGAGGGGGTTGGGATTTCAATGTTCATTATCGAGAGTGTCTCGGCAGCAGTACGACTGATTGAACTGGTTGGGTTCTAAAGGACAGAACTGTTAGACTGGGTCTGACAGATAGTGAGGGAACCAACAAGAGGAAAAAACATACTCGACACTATCATTGCCAATCTGACAGCTACAGATGCTTCTATCCATGGCAGTATCAGGAAGAGTGATCTCTGTACAATGTCCTGTCTTTATTTTGAGAAACCTCTCCATCGTGTTGTGTGGTACGAATGTGTGTGACAAATGAGACAGACTTCAAACAGATCTAAAAACTCAAGACTTGACATCCATGTTGTGATGTGGGCCATTAACAGCAGCACAATCTGCGACCTTATGGCCCAGCACATCCCGCACTCAACCACGACCATCAAGGCAGTGGATCAACCTTGGTTCAATGGAGAGTGCAGGAGGGCATTCCAGGAGAAACACCAGGCATAGCTTAAGATGAGATGTCAACCTGGTGAAGCCGCTAAACTGGTCTACGTGCATGACAATCACCTTAAACAGCAAGTGATAGTCAGAGCTAAGTGATCCCACAATCAACGGATCAGATTTAAGCTCTGCAGTCCTGTCACATCCAGTTGTGAAAGGACGTGGACAACTAAACGACTCACTAGAGGAGGAGGCTCCACAAATATTCCCATCTTGAATGATGGAAGAGCCCAGCACATCATTGCAAAAGATATGAATGAAACATTTGCAGCAATCTTCTGTCAGAAGTGCTGAGTGAATTATCTTTCTCACCCTCCTCCAATGCGCCCCAGCATTACAGATATCAGTCTTCAGCCAATTCAATTCACTCCACATGTTATCATGAAATGGTTGGAGACACTGGATTCTTCAAAGGCTATAGGCCCTGACACCAATCCAGCAATAATACTAAAGACATGTGCTCCAGAGCATGCGGCTCTCCTCGACAAGCTGCTCCAGTACAGTTACAGCACGTGCATCTACCCGACCGTGTGGAAAATTGCCCAGATATGCCCTGTACAGAAAAAAGCAGGTCAAATCCAAAACAGCCGATTACCAAACCATTAGTCTATTCTTGATAACGAATGGAGTAATGGAAATTGTGATCAGCACTGCTATTGAGCAGCTCCTGCTCAGCGATAACCTGGTCAGTTATGCCCAGTTTGGGATCCACCAAAACCACTCAACTCCTGAGGAAGGCCTCATGCCCGAAACGTCGATTCTCCGGCTCCTTGGATGCTGCCTGACCTGCTGCACATTTTCAGCTCCACACAAGTCTTGACCGCATTACAGTCTTGGTGAAAACATGGACAAAAGAGCTGAATTCAAGAGAAGAGGTGAGAGTAACAGACTGTAATATCAAGGCCAAGCAGACTGAGGGTGGCATCGAGGACCCCTAGCAAAGCTGAATTGATGGGCAAATGGATGGGGGGATGACTGGGGAAAACTCCTTAGTGGTTGGAGTCAGACCAGAGACATAGAAAGATGGTTGTGGTTGTTGAAGGTCAGTTAACTCAGCTCCAGAACATCTCTGCAGGGGTTCTTTAGGGTCCTGTCCTGGGCAAAAATATCTCCAGCTGCTTCAGCATCAGGTGCCCATAAGCACATTTCCTCCCTCATGAAGTTGAAGTGGGGATGTTCAGCGATGACTGAGCAATGTTCTGCATCATTCACGACTCTTTAGACTTTGAAAAAGGTTTGTGTTAAAATGCAATGTCCAGGTTTGGGCTGACAAGTGGCCAGCAACATTCGCAGCACACACAGCCAGGCTATGACTAACACAAAAAGAGACAATCTGACAATTGACACTTGACTTTCAATGATGTGACCATCACTGAATCCCCAAATGCTAACATCCTGTAGGTTAGCATTGACCTGAAACTCCACTGGACTCACCACATAAACACACGAACGACCACTCCAGTTCAGAGGCTAATAATACAATAGAGAGTGACTCACCTCCTGACTCCTCAAGGCATAAGTCAGGAGTGTGTTCGAATATTCCCCACTTGCCTGAATGAATGAAGTTACAACGATATTCAAGAAACTTGACTCTATCCAGGACAAAGGAGGCCTCTCGATTGGCACTACACCCGCAAACATTCACTCCCTTCCTCTCTGACGCTCAGTGGCAGGTATGTAAAATCTACAAGATGCATCAAAGATGATCAGACAACACCTTCCAAATCCATAAACACTTCCATCTAGAAGGACAAGGGTGGCAGATACATAGGAATGCCACCAACTTCATGTTCCCCATCAATTCCCTCACCACCCTGACTTGGAAATACATCGTCATTCCTTCATTGTCACTGGGTCAAAATCCTGGAATTCCCTCCCTAATGGCATTGTGGGTCAACCCACAGCAAGTGGACTGCACCGGATCAAGAAGGTAAATCACTACCACCTTTGCAAGGGCAACTCGTGCTGAGCAATAATTATTAGCCCAGACAGCAACGCCCAGATCCCACCAATGAATAAATAATGTCCTCTACACACCTCCATGCTGTCCTCTGTACAGATTCATCCCCTGCACTGTATGATATTCTGACTAGTGACATGGTGAATGCCTGTCACTCTGCACTATACACTGAGATAATCCTGACAGCCCACAAGTAAACACAAAGTGAGCCTTTAGAAAGTGAGATTAGATTAGATTACTTACAGTGTGGAAACAGGCCCTTCGGCTCAACAAGTCCACACCGATCCGCCGAAGCGCAACCCTCCCATACCCCTACATTTACCTCTTACCTCTTACCTAACACTACGGGCAATTTAGCATGGCCAATTCACCTGACCCACACATCTTTGGACTGTGGGAGGAAACAGAAGTACCCGGAGGAAACCCACGCAGACACGAGGAGAATGTGCAAACTCCACACAGTCAGTCGCCTGAGGCGGGAATTGAACCCGGGTCTCAGGCGCTATGAGGCAGCAGTGCTAACCACTGTGTCACCGTGCCGCCCAAAGATGCCAGAGCCAGACGGTGCATCCAATGTCGCTGCATGAAATGTGCCCATGCCCCTGACTGTGAACCAACCTGGCAGAAGCAGGTACGACATCATTGTCTCTGAGCTCCACAGTGAAAGGTGAGTTAATCTGAAAGCAGCCAGAATGATGTGGTGAGGCTGGGGTTTGGTGATGCCCACACACACGGACAAAGCGTGGGAGAGGACAGTGTTGATGGAGCATGCAGTGAAATGGTGATGATGGTGGAGATGGATGAAGACTTGGAGAAGCAAACAGTGAGCTGCTGCCTCCAGGTAACTGCCCAGGCTTTCCTGTTGGGAAATGCTAAATGGCACCATCTGGTTTCCAGAGGAACAAATGGAAGGATTGGAATCTCCATCGAAATGAGGCAAGATCAGCTACTACTGAGATATTTCGACATGAAAATGAAGTGGTCACCCCGCACGAGTGCAAGTCAGAATTCGCTCTTTGATTTAGACAGGTCGTTTGATTCTTGCCATATTTCTGTAACTTTCTTATCTTTGTTCAGACCCACTCAAGGGCAGCAGAAAATTCAACTCTGTAAAAATTATGAACAATGTTCTTTTTAATCTACCAACAGTTTGAGGATCCCAGGCCTGAGTATTTTCAATGCTGGTCATCCTGTCGGACACAGCACAGTCCCATCGGCTTCCCATAGGGGTCACGTGGAGGCCCAGAGCGATGACCCTGCAGTAACCTGACTTCGACCGGAATGGAATCAGCCCTATCAGTGTCTTGATCCCGAGGATTTTACACCACCATAAACATTCAAGACAAAATTCCCCAGACCTTACTCATCGTGGCTCGTGACCCCAACCAAACAGCACAGTGGCACAATGGTTAGCACTGCTGCCTCACAGCGCCTGAGACCTGGGTTCAATTCCCGCCTCAGGCGACTGACTGTGTGGAGTTTGCACATTCTCCCTGTGTCTGCGTGGGTTTCCTCCGGGTGCTCCGGTTTCCTCCCACAGTCACAAAGATGTGTAGGTCAGGTGAATTGGCCGTGCCACATTGCCCGTAGTGTTAGGTAAGGGGTAAATGTAGGGGTATGGGTGGGTTTCGCTTCGGCGGGTCGGTGTGGACTTGTTGGGCCGAAGGGCCTGTTTCCACATTGTAAGTAATCTAATCTAATCAAACCAACCTAAAGAGGGCGCTGCCAAAGTTCCACCAACGTATTTCCTGCCCTCCAAGAGGACACAACATCCTTGACCAGTGTAACACAACCATCAAACACACTGACAGCTCCACCCTCGCAGTACATAGCCGAAAATCAGATCACAATGTTGTGTCCCTCCTCCCAGCATACAAGCAGAAGCTAAAGTGGGATGATCCTTCTCAGAAAGAAATACAATGCTGGTCCGAGGCAGTGGAAGAGCATTCGCAGGACAGTTTGGGATCAGTGGACTGGAATTTGTTCAAATACTCAGCGGAAAACCTGGATGATTACACCACCACAGTCACAGAGATCATGAGCAACTCCATGGACGATTGCGTGCCAAAGTCACTCCGGTTGTTCCCCAAACGGGAACTTTTGATGAACTGGGAAATTCAGTCCCTACTGAACACCAGGCACTCAGCATTCAATTTGTATCACCCAGACCAGAAGAGAAAATCCAGATGTGACCTCCGCCAAGACATCAGAAATTCTAAGAGGCAATACGGGCCAAGTTAGATGTCCAAACCAACCATTCCGGCAACCACTGCCTGTGGGAAGGCCTAAACAACATAACGGGATACAAAATGAAACACAGCAAGATAGGAGACAAAGTCACATCCTTCCCCAATACCCTCAATGCTTTCTATGCTCAGTTCAAGCAGAATGCCAGCAGCGCGGTGTCACCTGCCCCAATAGCTCCAGGGGAACCTGTTTACACCGTCACTGTTGCTGATGCCTGATCAGCCTTCCTCGGAGTCAATCCAAGGGAAGAGACAGGCCCAGACGGAGTCGCTGGTTGTCCACTCCGATCCTGTGTAAACCAGCTGGTGGAGGTGTCCACTGAAATCTTCAACCTCTCCTTACTGCACTCCAAAGACCACACCAGCTTCAAGAAGCCCATCACCATCCCAGTATCTAGGAAATCCGGTGAAATGTGCCTTAATGATGACCTCCAAGTGGCTTTGACTTCCAGAATGCTGTAGTGCTTTCAGAGGCTGGTCATGGCTCACATCAGCCCTAGTCTCCCAGCCTGACTCGATTCCCTCTGACAAATGTAATAGGACCACAGCATTTACCAACCCTGCCTTCATCCCTGGAACATCTGGACAGCAAGGACATCTACATAAGACTCTTGCTCATCGACTACATCTCCAACTTCAACACCATTATCCCCTTCAGACTGATCACAAAACTCTGAGTCTGAGTCTGAGTCTTGGCTCCACCCTCTGCAGCTGGATCCACAGCTTCCTGACCAACAGACCACAATCAGTGAAGATGGACAGCAGCACCTTCTCCACAATAACCCTCAAACCTGGAGCCCCACAAGGATGTGTTCTCAGTCCCTATTGTACTCACTGTACACCCACAGCAGTCTGGCTAAATTCTGTACAAACACCATCTCCATGTTTGCTGCAGACCCTACTGTGGGAGTATGGATATCAAGGAAGGAGATAGAGGGTTTGGTGACATGGTGCAGTGGAAAACCCTCTCTCTCAGCATCAGCAAAACTGAAGAACTGATCATTGACTTCAGAAAGAAAGGAGGAGAACATGTCTCCTTCTAAATCAATGGAGCTGAGGCTGAGAGGGTGGAGAGTTCCAAGTTCCTCGAAGTGACAATAAGCAGCAATCTGTCATGGACTTCTCACATGGATGTGATGATCCAGAAGGTACAATGCCTCTTCTTCCTCAGGAAGCTCAGGGAATTTGGCCCGTCCATAAGGTCCCTCACCAAACTCTACAGATGCAACACAGAGAGCATCCTGTCTGGGTGTAAAATCTGCTCTGCCCAGCACGGTAAGGATCTACAGGAGGTTGTGTGCACAGCACAGACCATCACTGAAGTCAACCTTCCATCCATGGACTCCATTTACGCGGCTCGTTGCCATGTAATGACTGCCAACATCATCGAATACCCCTCCCACCCCGGTAATGATCTCTTACAACCTCGCCCGTCAGGCAGAAGATACAGAAGCTTGAACACACGCACCAGCAGCTTCAACAACAGCAACTTCAAATAACGCTGACCTTATTAATGTTGATCTTGTCTACTGCACGCCCTGTGGGATGAAACGCCTCTGTCCAAATTTCTGTTCACCCTATGATCTGTACATCCCAGATTACTGTGATCAACCTGTACTTCTCATAAACAAAACTTTACACCGTACTGAGGGAAACGTGTCAATCAATCAATCAGTCAATTAAACAATGTGTCTCGCTTCACCCTGAACCACAGCTTTTCAACATGTCTCTCTACTGTCAGTACCTGAGACAACATGTTACTGAAGCTATCATTACTTTAAACTAGGGGAGGTAGAGTGCCCCAACTAACTGGCTGAGGGTTAAATATCCAGAGGTACCAGACTATTCAGAAACACAGACAGGAATGTCAGGGAGGTGGTGTAGCTCTGATATTCAAGAACGACCTCTGGGCAGTGCTGAGAGATGATACAGGTTTTAGCGAGAATGAGGTTGAATCCATTTGGGTGGAAATTAGAAATTCTAAGAAGAAAAATTCACTGATAGGTGTTTTCTATTGGCCATCAAATAATGACATAACGTTAGGATTTGCAATAAACAAAGAGGAGGAGTTAGTTATGTGTATCCGTCATAGTTTTCTTGAACATAATGTAATGGAACCAATGAGAGAGCAAGCTATCCTAGATCTGGTCCTGTGTGACGAGGCAGGAATAATTAATGTCGAATTTCCTGTTCCTTGGATGCTGCCTGACCTGCTGCGCTTTTACAGCAACACATTTTCAGCAGGAATAATTAATGACCTCACAGTTAGGGATCCTCTTGGAAGGAGCGATCACAGTATGGGTGAATTCAGAATACAGATGGAGAGTGTGAAGATAAAATTCAATAACAGGTTCCAGTGTTTGAACAAGGGGGTCTACAATTGTGGCATTGTGGCTCAATGGTTAGCATTGCTGCCTCAGCATGCCAGGGACCCGGGTTCATATTCTTGCTTTGGGCAACTGTCTGTGTAGAGTTTGCACGTTCTCCCCATGTCTGTGTGATTTTCCTCCCACAGTCCAAAAATGTTCAGTTTAGGTGAATTGGCCATGCTAAATTGCCTGTAGTGTTAGGTGCATTAGTCAGGGGTGAATGTCAGGGAATGAGTCTGGGTGGATCTCTCTTCGGAGGGTCAGTGTGGACTTGTTGGGCCGATGGGACTGTTTCCACACTATAGGAACTCTCTAATCATGTAGAATGAAGGAGGTCCTGGATAAAATGGACTGGAAACAAAGTTTTCATGGTGGGACAGTTGACGAGCAGTGGAGGACTTTTAAAGAAATTTTTCAAAGTGCTCAGTGAAGGTATATTCCAGTGAAAAGGAAGGACTATAAGAAAAGGGACAATTTGCTGTGTCTAAGGAAATAAGGGAGGCTATCAAATTGAAAGGGGAGGCATACAAAGTGAAACGTGGCTCAGGGCTGTACAGGGCTGGCAGCTTAACGTTCCAAGATACAAATGCTTCAGGAAGGACAGAAACGGAGGCAAGAGAGGAGGGGGAGTGGTGTTTTGATAAGGGATAGCATTACAGCTGTACTGAGGGAGGATATCCCAGGAAATACATCCAGGGAATTTACTTGGGTGGAACTGAGAAATAAGAAAAGGATGATCACCTTATTGTTATTGTATTATAGACTCCCTAACAGTCAGAGGGATATTGAGAAACAAATTTGTAAGCAGATCTCAGTTATCCCTGAGAATAATAGGGTGGTTATGTCAGGGAGTTTAACTTTCCAAACATAGAGTGGGACTGCCATAGTGTTAAGGGTTTAGTTCGTGAGGAATTTGTGAAGTGTGTACATGAAAAATTTCTAATTCAATTTGTGGATTTATCTCCTCGAGAAGGTGCA
Organism: Hemiscyllium ocellatum; assembly: GCF_020745735.1. Lineage (NCBI taxonomy): Eukaryota > Metazoa > Chordata > Chondrichthyes > Orectolobiformes > Hemiscylliidae > Hemiscyllium > Hemiscyllium ocellatum. The sequence continues at coordinate 6,000,558 of NC_083412.1, forward strand.
AAACTTGACCTATTCTTGGGAAGTAAGGCAATACAGGTGACTGAGGTGTCAGTGGGGGAGCACTTTCGGGCCAGCAACCATAATTCTATTAGTTTCAAAATAATGATGGAAAAGGAGAGACCAGATATAAAAGTTGAAGTTCTAAATCGGAGGAAGGGCAATTTTTACAGTATTAGGCAATAATTTTAAAAAAGAGATTGAGGGCAGATGTTCGCAGGTGATGGGAAGGCTGGAAAATGGGACGTCGAGAGTCCAGAGACAATATATTCCTATTAGGTAGAAAGGAAGCGCTGGTAGGTATAGGGAATGCTGGATGACTAGAGAAATTTAGTTTTTTGTTTAACAAAAAGAAGGAAGCATATGTCAGGTATAGACAGGATAGATCATGTGAATGCGTAGAAGAGTATAAAGGCAGTGCGAGTATACTTAAGAGAGAAATCAGGAGGGCATAAAGGGTGTATCTGATAGCTTTGGCAAATAGTGTTCAGGAGAATGCACAAAGTTTTTTCTCAAATGCATTAAGAACAAAAGGGTAACTAGGGAGAGAATAAGGCCCTTCAAAAATCAGCAAGGCGGCCTTTATGTGGAGCCGCAGGAGATGGGGGTGATACTAAACGAGTACATTGCACCAGCATTAACTGTTTAAAAAGACATAGAAGATATAGAACGTAGGGAAATAGATGCTGACATCTCGAAAAGAAAGTCCATATGACAGAAGAGGAAATACTGAATGTCTTGAAACGCATAAAAGTGGATAAATTCCCTGGACCTGAGCAGGTATACTCTAGCACTCTATGGGAATCAACGGAAGTGATTGCTGTGCCTCTTACTGAGATACTTGTATCATCGATAGTCACAGGTGAGGTGCCAAAGACTGGAGTTTGGCTAACATGGTGCCACTGTTTAAGAAGGGTGGTAAAGACAAGCCAGGGAACTATAGACCAGTGGGCCTGATGTTGGTGGTGGGCAAGTTATTGGAGGGAATCCTGAGGGACAGGATCTTCACGTAGTTGGAAAGGTAAGGACTGATTAGGGATAGTCAGCATGGCTTTATGCTTGGGAAATCATGTCTCACAAACTTGATTGAGTTTTTTGGAAAAAAGTAACAAAGAGGATTGATGAGAGCAGAGTGGTAGATGTGATCTATAAGGTCCTCAGTAAGCCGTTCAACAAGGTTCCCCGTGGGAGACTGTTGAGCAAAGCTAGATATCATGGAATACAGGGAGAACTCGGCATTTAGATACAGAATTGACTCAAAGGTAGAAGAAATAAAGTGGTGGTGGAAGATTATTTTTCAGACTGGAGTTCTGGAAACAGTGGAGTGCCACAAGGATCGCTGCTGGATCCATTACTTTTCATCATTTATATAAACGATTTGGATATGAGCATAAGAGGTATATTTAGTAAGTTTGCAGATGACACCAAAATTGGAAGTGTAGTGGACATCCAAAAAGGTTACGTCTGATTACAACGGGATCATGATCAGATGGGCTAATGGACTGAGAAGTGGCAGATGAAGTTTAATTTAAATAAATGTGATGTGCTGCATTTTGAGAAAGCAAATATTAGCAGGACTTGTACACTTAGTGATAAGATCCTAGGGAGTGTTGATGAACTAAGGGACCTTGGAGAGCAGGTTCTTTGCTCCTTGAAAGTGGAGTCGCAGGTAGATAGGATAGTGAAGAAGGCATTTGGTATGCTTTCCTTCATTGGTCAGTGTATTGTGTACAGGAGTTGGAGATCATGTTGCGGCTGTACAGGACATTGTTTCGGACACTGTTGGAATATTGCGTGCAATTCTGGTCTCCTTCCTATTGGAAAGATGGAAAACTTGAAAGGGTTCAGAAAAGATTTACAATGATTTTGCCAGGGTTGGAGAATTTGAGGTACAGGGAGAGGTTAAATAGGAAAGGGCTGTTTTCGTCGTAGCAACGGAGGTTGAGGGATGACTTTATAGAGGTTTGTAAAATCATGAGACGCATGGGTATGATAAACATATAAAGTCTTTTCCCGGGGTGGGGGAGTCTAGAACTAGAGGGCGTAGGCTTAGGGTGAGAGTGGAAAAAGATAAAAGAGACCTAAGGGGCAACATTTTCTCACAGAGGTTGGTAACTATATGGAATGAGCTGGCCGAGTAAGTAATGGAGCCTAGTCCAATTGCAATATTAAAAAGACATCTGGATGGTTATATGAATAGGAAGTGTTTGATGGGATGTGGGTCATGTGCTGGCAGATGGGACTAGGTTTGGTTGGGACATCTGGTCAGCATGGACGAGTTGGACCAAAGGGTCTGTTTCCATGCTGTACATCTTTATGACTCTATGACTCTGTGGTCAAGAACAGCAGGAAGCTAGAAGATTGAGAACACTGTCAACATCAACAGAAATACACAAAAAAAAACTATATTGAAAAGTAAGATTGGACATGAGGGTAAAAACTAGAATGCAAAGACAGGTAGCAAAAGTTTCAATAAATACATAAAGTGAGAGAGAGTGGCTAAATAAACGTTGATCCTTTAGAGGATGATATGGTGCATTTGGTAATGGAATATGATGAAATGGCTGAGACATTGAACAGATATTCTATCGCGATCTTCACAGTGGAGGACACTAATAGCATGCCAGAGACGAAGGTCTGTGAGGAACTCGAAACAATGATTATTATGGAAGACCTAGTTTTGGGTAAGTTTATGGAGCTAAGGATAGATCAATCTCTTGGCCCTGATGGAATGCATCCCAGGATACTAAAAAAGATGACAGGAAAATAGCAATTACAGTAGTGTAATTTCCTAAAATTTGCTGGATTCTGGGAAAGTCCCAGCAGATTAGAAAATAGCAAATGTTACACTACTGTTTAAAAAGTAAGATTTTAAAAAATGTGAAATTATGGGGATACCTTAACCTCTGTAGTGGGGAAGATGCTTGACTGTATTATCAAGGAAGAAATAGCACGGCGTCTTGATCGAAATTGTCCTGTTGGACAGATGCAACATGGGTTCATGAAGGGCACGCTTGACAAATATTTTGGAATTCTATGAAGACATTTCAAGCAAGCTGAACAAAGGGGACCCAGTGGATGTGGTATACCTAGATTTCAAAAAGGCCTTCAACAAGGTGCAGCACAAAAGGCTACTGCATGAGATAAAGATGCAGGGCATTTGGGGTAGAGTATTAGCGTGGATAGCGGATTGATTGACGAACAGCAAACAAGGACTGAGGATAAATGAGTGATATTCTGCTTGGCAATCAATGACTACGGGTGTGTCTCAGGGATCAGTATTGAGACAGCAATTATTTACAGTTTATTTCAATGATTTGGAGTTGGGGACCACGGGTATGGTGCCAAGGTTTTGCAGGTGAAACCAAGATGAGTGGCAAAGCAAAGTGTGCAGAGGACTGTGAAACTTTGCAGAGGAACATAGATACACTGAGTGAGTGGGCAAAGATCTGGCTGATGGAATACAATGTTAATAAATGTGAAGTCATCTGTTTTGGTCAGATTAACAGTAAAACAGATTATTACTTGAACGGTAAAAAGTTGCAGCTTGCTGCTATGCAGAGGGACCGGGGTGCCCTTCTGCATGAAACACAGAGGGTTGGTCTGCAGGCACGACAAACAATTAGGAAGGCAAATGGAATTTTCTCCTTCATTGCGAAAGGGATTGAGTTAAAAAGCAGAGAGATAATGTTGCACCTATACAAGGCACTGGTGAGGTCACACCTGGAATACTGTGTGCAGTTTTGTCTCCTTATTTGAGGAATATTATACTGACAGTGGAGGGGGTGAAGAGGAGATTCACGAGGTTGTTTCGAGTGTTGAGGGGTTTGGTTTATGAGGAGAGACTGAGTGGATTAGGATTATATTCATTGGGATTCAGAAGAGTGAGGGGGGATCGTATAGAAACATATAAAATTAGAAACGGAATAGTTACGATAGTTTTTGAGAGGATATTTCGGCTGGCAGGTGAAACTAGGATGAGAGGGAATAGCCTCAAGATTAGAGGGAACAGATTTGGGACAGCATTGAGAAAGAACTTCTTCACCCAGAGGGTAGGTAATCTATGGAATTCCTTGACCAGGGAAGCAGTTGACACTAATTCAGTAAATGTTTTAAAAGCGAAGGTCGATATTATTTGAAAAATAAAAGAATGACGGGATACAATGAGAGGGTGGGTAAATGGAACTGACGTCATGATATTATAGAATGGCAGAGCAGGCTTGAAGGGATGGACGGCCTACTCCTGATCCTCATTCTTATGTTCGTATGTCCATATGATTGGATGGAGGAACAGCAATTATTTCTCTCACATTTTTCAAACAGGTGTGTATTGTTTGTAACTAGCCATTTCTTTGGAACCACTTCTATATCTTCAGAGAATTGAAAGATTATGGTCAATGCCTTTGCCTTTCATCTCTCAGTATCTCATGTACATGCAGTCCAAGGTGGGTACAAACCTTGTTCCATTGGGAAACATGTTACTGAATTGAAAGGGGTTAACTGATCCTGTTTGTTTAGTGACTGGAATTAATGTCAAACTCCATGAATCATAGATGTCTCCCAGGAGGGTTTCCCTTGTCTACTAATTACAAATTCCTTACAATGTATAAAGCTGTGGTATCAGTGACAGCATCACCTCCATCATCACCTCCAGCACTAACAGGGACCGGCAGCTCCAGAGACTGGGAGTTTGGAAGAACAGAGATTCGAATGTCGAATAATTGATTGGAATTTTGCAACTATGGGTTGGAATCTAAATACAGAATATCGAAATTTTACAACAATGGACAGGAGTTTCTCAGCAACAATTGATTATGTTTCTGCAAATTACCACTTGATGTCATTAACAAATCGGATCCGTTATATACTCCTGGTTATTCAACATATTTATTATCCCATCCTTGTTATTGCTGGTATTCCTGGTAAGTCTCTCCCCTGCTATTAACTCTAAAAGTTACCATTAATTGTATGAGTTTTCCTGCCAGTTCCTTGCTGCCGTTGCTGTTGTTCCTGCTGAGGATATGTCCACTCGTTAGATCTTTATCTCATGTGTCACTTTATTAATGTTCTTGTCATTAATCCCTATTCACTGAGTCTCACCTCATCCTTGGTCAAGTCATGAGGATCAGTGAGATTGTTCAGAATCTTACCAATCCATTTGGAGTCAAAGAGTTAGAGAGATGTACAGCATGGTGACAGATCCATCAGTCCAACTCGTCCATGCTGGCCAGATATCTTAACCTAATCTAGTCCCATTTAGCAACACTTGGCTCATATCCCTCTAAACCCTTCCTATTCATACATCTATCTAAATGTTGTAATTGTACCAGGCTCCAACCCTTCCTCTGGCAGCTGATTCCATATATGCACCATCGGCTGCATGAAAAAGTTGCCCCTTAGTTTCCTTTTACCTTTTTCCCCTCTCACCCTAAAACTATGCCCTCTAGTTCTGGACTCACCCACACCAGGGCAAAGACCTTGTCCTTTTACTCAATCCATGCCAGTCATGATTTTATAAATCTCTATAGGGTCACCCTTCAAACTCTAACACTCCAGGGAAAACAGCCTCAGCCTATTCAGACCATCCTTATAGCTCAAATCCTCCAACCCTGGCAACATCCTTGGTGATCCTCTTTGAACCCTTTCAACTTTCACAACATCCTTCCGGTAGGATGTATTTGAACCCAAGCTTTGTCAACCTCACGCTCTTTCCTGGCACTGATTCTAATAGCCACTGTTTCCACAATGTGTCTCATCACAGGGACCTTTTCAGTCAACTCACCTTCTCAGTTGCTCCTCCTGACCAATATATCCGACCACCCCACTCATCCACCACCATTCCTGCTATATCTGGAGGAAACAAGTATGCTCTCTCAAGACTGGCAGCAGAAAAAAAAGAGATCTTGTCAAATTGGAGCCTTTTAGAGTGTGCCTTACATGGTTTCTCAAAACTGTTGCTCAATTACGATTAACTTGCCTGGATAATGCCTTTTCCTGGACTTGTTACATGCTTCACTGCTTGTGTGCCAAACTATTCCCATGCTCCAAATGACCTGTGATCCCGTTTTTGTCCAAACTGCTCAGTACATCAAAACCAATGTCTAACAAAATCAATATCAGTCAAGTGTCTCGGTACCATGACTGTTGGTCATGAGAGAGTGTTCCTGTATTTGTACTGGAGAAGGTCTACTCCAACAGAATCTCGTTGAATGAACTGCTCAACCCCAACTTCAATACACCTTCCTCCACACCACCCCCATGTAGTTAACCACACCAAGTAGGCAGCACAGTTAATGATAGGGCCCTGGGGAAAGTTGTAGAACAGAGACACCAGTGGATGCGGGCACATAGTACCATTAAACTGGCATCACAGATATACAGGATGGTGAAGAAGGCATTTAGCAAACTTGTCCACAACCAGAGGGAATAGGTTTAAGGTGATGAAAGAAAAGATTTAAACGGGAGCTGAGGGACAACTTTATCACATGACGTATGGTGTTTCTATGGAAAGAACTACCAGAAGAAGTGTTAGTATTTGGGACAATGACAACATTGAAAGCAATTTTGAACAGGTATATGGATAGGAAAGTTTCATATGGATATGGGACAAATACAGGCAAATAAGACTAACTCAGTTGGGGAAACATGGTTGACCTGGATTAGTTGGACAGAAAGGCCTGTTTGTGTGCTCTATGACGCAATGGCCCAGAGCTGAGGACAAATGGCGGGAGAATTGACAGGAGAGAACATCAGCCAGAAACCAATGTCTCATTGTAGACCCCACTACATACCCAATCGTTTTCGTCTCCCATCGCAACCGTGGGCTGTTTTACACTGCTCCCAGCCTGGCTAAGCCCTCTGTGTACTTATCAACTTAAGTGAGAATGCAGAGACCATCTGAGGCTACAGTTATGGTACAGTCCAAACAACACCTTTGACTGTTCGAGAGTGTCCAATGTCTAAACCTGATGGTGGGCTTACAGAACTCTGTCTAGTCACTTGCAAAACTACTTCTGGGCTCTGTGACCATGTGTGCACCCAGATAATAAGCATTCTTCTGAACAATATGCATTCTCTCACACATTTATCATGTGTCTGCTCATTTCATTGCCTGTCAATGGATCCTGATTTCTGAGACAATTTTCCTCACTTATTTCCACGTATCATATCATCAAAGTTTGAAATGCTGCCCGATAATGCAGAGTTAGAACCATGAGTGTACCTCAGCCCCAGTGTCAAAATAGTGGAGAACAGATGTTTGTAAGCCTACAGTCTGTAAAATATTGATTCAACACAACATTGGTTAAAGTCCACCTGAACTTTCTTACAATCCTCAATGATTCAGAGGTTTTTTTTTCCATTCAATTTGATCCTGTTAGTTTATTTACTTCTTAATATACTGACGGAACCCATATTTCATCCTCAGGTGTTCCTTTTGCTCCAAACCTGATGTAACACTTCCCTGATTTACAATGAGTTGCCAATTGTGATTATGTTTTCATTCATTTTCCAGTGGACTCATTTCCAATCATAGCTTTGTCGAAATGGAATCCTGTATCGCCTCTTAGTGGTGAGGGAATCTTTCAGCCAGTCCAATATTTAGCTCCCCATCTGCCAAACTGAAAAAAAAATCATAATCCTCAAAGTTCTCAACAGATTGGGCAGCATCCACGCAGAGTGGGACAGTCAGAAATTCAGGTTAGAGACCTGGTGTCAGAACTGGGAGCGGTCAGAGCAGTTTATTTAAATTAGGCAGGGCAATGAGATGGCTGTGGAGAACATGGGAAGTTCTGTACATGGGTGGACGACAGTAGAGATTAAATGACAAAAAGAATTGTTATGAAAGACACAATGGTAAAGAGAGAATAGATATATATCTTGAAGAAGTATAAATGCAAAATCATCACTCTGTCACAACCAAAGAATGGGTTCGAGTTTTTAATCTGAAATTGTTGACCTCAGTGTTAACTGTAAACATTGTTCCATTTTTTGGGAAGCATCTTTGATGATGATTTTGCATTTTCATGTTGATACTTTTTGCCCCCTTACTTGTCCTGTCACAATCTCATTTTGCTTTTCGTTTTCATCCCTTCTCCCATCTTATGTCTCCTGTCTCCCGGGTTACCACAGATCTTTTCATTTGTTGTTCCTTCCTTTCCATGACTGGTTTAAATCCTCTTTCAGTACATTTCCAGTTCTGACAAAGGGTTAGCAGCCTGAAATGTTAACTCTGTCCCCCCACAGGCACTGCCAGAGCTGCTGAGAATTTCTGGCATTTCCTGTTAGCTTTCTATCATCTTATCTTTTCCTTCTTGCCCTGGCTGTAAAGACTTTAAGCAGATTAAAACTGATATAACTTCTGACCTTCACTTTCAGGTTAATTACAAATGCACACCAAGTTGGAAGAGCTCACCGAAAGGGATTTTCAGTTGGATTAGATTCACAACCACATGGGCATTTTCAAATATCTCACATACTTAATTATATTTCCTGCAACATACACAAAGTTGTGATACTGAGCAAAGGGCAGTGGTCCGTTGTGCCATTCACAATGGAACACCCGTCCTCAAGCTACACTCCACAACATTGTCCCTTAACTGCAGCCTATCGCTGCCTTTCACTCACAATATATGTTTAATGTCTTACAAATCATTACTTTATGCAGTTTGCCTCTTGGTTCTGTGTTGTATTGAGTAAAGCTCTGTATCTACTCAATCAGTTGATTAATTTGAGACCTAACTGTCCTTCCCATGGCAGTACTCTGGTTTTGAAATCTGTTTTTCCTGCTGTATATTTATTAAAATGGTCAGTTTGTGAGACTATGATGAACACACCACTTTTCATTATTATTTCGGCTGTTCCCGTCTACAGGTCTCATTGGTTAATATGCAAATCCACGTTCTATCAACTTTGAAATAAAGAATCTTTATATCCTCTGAATTACTCTTTTCCATAAACACACTGCATCACGTGATTTGTACAACATTGTAACTAATGTTCAGTTGAGCTTATCCTACTCACTTCTACAGCTTTATTCCAAATGGAATACAAACTTATACTGAAGAATATGATCACCACGTTCTGACACTGAGGTACAGTGACCTATGATCAGTTCGAGATGGTTTACAATCCATGACTCTTTGTAAATCTCACCATTCACCACACAGCTGAGGAAGTATTCTCAGAGTTGTATTGAGGTCCCTCAAAACAGTTCCCGAGACATCAGCGGCATGGCCCATTCCGCCAATATTAATAGAAACTTACAAAATGATCAAACAAAAGCACATTACTGCAGGTGCTGGAGATCTGATGTAAGAACAGAAAAGGCTGGGAGCGCTGATTGAAAAGCATCAACCTGAAATGTTCACTTAACTCTCCACAAATTTAGCCTGATTTTATAAAATAATAGAATATTGCTGTAAATTTGGATCACGAGATATCCTTTGAAAGAGAGTATATTGAGCTGATGGTTTCCATTTCTGACAAATAATAAATTTTCAGCTTCCATTCCTATTAACCAATCAACTTGACAGTTGATGGGAGAAGGAGCCTTGGTCCGGTTGTGTTGAGACAATGAAGAGAGACTTGAATGATTATTGAAATCGAATCAATGTGCAGGGTGATGAAGAAAAGGCAAGTGCTCGCCGCTGTGTCAAAACGTATTGACTGTCCATGCAGATATGATGGGCTGAATAGCTTCCTTCTGGTAACTGGGTGATTATTAACCCCATCTCCCTTTTTAACTTTCCTGGGTGTGTAGTCCGCATGGTGGATTGTGCTTCAATAGAGGTTCTCCAGCGCTTACCAGGAGCTAACACAAGAAACAGCTAAGGCACTGCATAAAGTAATGGCCCTGAAAATACCTTGTCAGTGGTAAACTGGTCCAAAACTCGCCATGCCCTGAGTTGAACTGATCCACTACAGTTACAAAACTGGCTACAACATATTAATATAAGCATTTAACTGGTTAAATCACTAAGAGTAAAACAAATTAAATTCAAATAAAACCACTCCATTAATCTAATTGCAATGAGCAGCAACATGATGGAATGTGTCATAAAGTGTATTACCAAGCTGCACTCAGCAAACACTTGTTCACTGGTGTTCAGTTCTGCAGGGTTGCTCAGCACCAGACCTCATAACAACTATTATCCAAACAAGGACAAAAGAGCTGAACTCCTGAGGTGAGTTGAGAGTGACTGTACTTGGCATGAAAGCTGTAAGTGACAAAGTCTGACCTGAAGGAAACCTAAAATGATGAGAAATGGGATGAAACTCTCATTGGTTGGAGTCATTCCTGGTACATTGGAGGATGGGTTTAGTTGTTGGAAGTCAGCTCCAGGACATGTCTGCAGGAGTTCCTCAGGGAAGTGTCCCAGGCCCAGTTATCTTCAACTGCTTCATCATGGACAATCCCTCCATGATAAGGTCCGAATTCAAGATCTATGTTGATAGTTCCACAAAGTTTACTAACATTCCTGCCTCGTCAAAACAGTATTGAAGAGTGTAATGTTGGAAAATCACAGCCCGTCAGGCAGAATCCAAGGAGCAGGGCAATCGACGTTTGGGGCGTAAGCTCTTTATCACAATTCATGAAACATCGATTCTCCTGCTCCACCGGTGCTGCCTGACCAGCTGTGTTTTTCCAGCACCACACTCTTTGACTCTGATCTCCAACATCTATCAGACACAATGTCCATATGGAACAACATTTGAACAATATTCAGGCCTGAGCTAACAAGTAGCATTTGCTCCACACAAGTGTCAGGTATCTCCAAAAAGGGAGATTGTAACCATTTCTCTTTATTTCATTGAATTCCTTAGTGTCAGCATCCTTGGGGAGGGGGAGAGGGATTGAAATAGACCACAACCTGAGTTAGACCAGTTACCAGTGTTACAAGAACATGTCAGAGATGGGTGACATATATACCTCACGCTCCTGACTCCCCAAAGTCTGCCCACTATCGACAAAGGGCAAGTCAAGAGTGTGAATGAAAACTCTCTACTTGTCTGGGTGAGGTCTGTCCAACAACTCTCAAGAAACTTGATAATTAACCAGTGCCCTTGACTGGCAACACATCCACAAACATTGCCAACTTGCACCATCAATGCACCCCAGCAGCAATGTGCAGCATGTCGAAGATGTCGGAGAGACCTTTGATAGAATCTTCCAAAGTAGCAACCTCTACCACCTCAAATCAATAGGCCATCAGCTACACAAGGAAACTACCTCTAAGTAGATATGAGAGGATGACATAGAACGAGATATTGCTGAATTAATCCACCTTCATTGGATAATGATCAGGAATAGGACACGTGTGCTGATATTAACCATGGTCACTAGGTACGAATGAAGGGGAACTTGGGCTGAAACTTCCATACTAATTCTGAATGACTCTGTAAAGATGAAGAACAGGAACCTGGACGTTTTGTCCATTCTAATACAGGGTCACTGATCTCTGTTCCACTTCAGAAACTGAAACATACCTACCATGGTATTTGTGATATTTCCTGCATTTGCTTGTTTACACTTCAATAACCTGTCAGCATGGTGTCAATCTTCACATCATCTCTTACATTTCCTTATTTTCTGTTTCATCACAAATATGAATTCCTAATTAATGGCTGTTTTTTTTTTGATTCTGTAGAATGCATGAAAATTGGTATAAATAGCTCAATACATTTTTAGAAAGAGGGAAATGTACAGAAAACACGCAATGCACTCCGTAATTTGTAACCTTTCTACCAGCATGATTAATCTTCCTGTTTATTTTTCTTCCACACAGCGAACACCATAACAATTATAATTCTGCTGCAAGGGAAGTGTGGTCTTTCAAAATGTATTACTCGATACCTGGTGGCGATGTCAGCAGCAGATATACTGGATATTATCCTTGATCTGCTATTGAGACATATTCCAATTATTTATAAGAGAGAGTTTCGTTTCCTACGCTCCATCCCCATCTGTAATATCCACGCTGTCTTCCTTTATGCAGCCACGGACTGTTCTGTCTGGTTTACAGTCACTTTTACCTTTGATCGCTATGTGGCCATTTGCTGCCCAAATCTGCGAATTAAATTTTGTACTGAGAAGACAGCAGCTGTGGTTCTGGGAACAGTGACTGTGCTATGTGGTTTGAAGAACATTTTCTGGTACTTTATGTTCACATCTCAGTATATGCTTAGAAATCAGCCCTGGTTTTGTTCAGTACCATCTGATATTCTCTCATCTCCAGTCTGGGGAACAATTGAGTGCCTTCATTATATCTTGAACCCTGCAGTGCCATTTGTCGTGATATTGCTGCTCAATGCTTTCAGTGTCAGGCATATTTTAGTGGCCAGCAGAGCACGCAGGAGATTTCAGGCTCACAGCAGTGGGGAGAATTCCAGTGACCCAGAAATGGGGACTCGAAGGAAGTCCATGATTTTATTGTTTGTTATCTCAGGGAATTTCATCCTGTTACGGTCAGTGTTCACTGCATACTCTCTATGGAAACGTCTGAGCCAGATAGGATATCGGGCCATACATCTACATTATTTTGTACGAGATATCGGATTCATTCTCCAGCTCCTAAGTTGCTGCACAAACACTTGTATATATATCGTGACCCAGACTAAGTTCAGGAAACAGCTGAAGAAAATGGTGAAATACCCTTTTACCCAAATGGGGAAATTAAGTAAATGATGTGCTGGATTGAATAATTCAGTTTCAGAATGCATTCAATCCACTATCAGTGGAGTCAGTGATACAGACACAGTGAGGGGAGTATTCTCTCTCCAATCATTGTGGTACAGACTGCACATGTTCAATTGGCAGTCCTGGAGCTCTGCTACAGACACAGATTGATTGGTCTGTTGTCTTGAGGTCAATGATACAGTGGGGTCAGTCTACTCTCCCCAAAGTACGAGACACTGACACAGTAGAGACATTCTCCCCGCTCTTGCATCTGTGACAAAGAGTCAGTGAGTTTGCTCTGCTCTCTCTCTGGGATAACTGTGAACAAACAATTATGAATGAAAAGTAGGTAAGTTAGCCGTTGAGTCCGATCTGCCATTTGATCAATTCATGGTTGATCTGGCTACAGCCTTAATCCTCTTTTCCACCTACTTTCTATCCCCACTGAGGCCCTTGTTTATGAAGAGTCCACATAACTCTTCCATACAAGTCAGAGATGAGTCTGCCTGCATTATTTTCTAGAATATCCGTTCACAATCTATTGTACAGTGAAGTGAAACACATGTTGTATGTGCTGCCACAAATCCTTTGTCAGTTTTAAAAGCGAGCTTACCGAGTTTAGATTTGATAAATTTGTTTAAACTCAGCTATAACTGAGACAAGATAGGGACTCTGAAGTAGTGAACAATATCTGATTGATGTTAGGTTTCATTAAGAAATGCTGACTCATCTGAGAACAAAACTCAATTGAGACAATAGGCAAGAGACAAAAATGTTATCAGACCATAAGGCGGAGGCGCAGAATTTAGGCCATTCAGCCCAATGAGTCTGGTCTGCTATTCAATCATGGGTGATAATTTTCTCAGCCCCATTCTCCCAATTTCTCCCTGTAGCCCTTTACCCTCTTGATTCTCAAAACCTATCGATCTCAGTCTTAAATATGCCCAATGGCCTGGCCTCCACAGCCTTTTGTGGCAGTGAACTCTGCAGAATTATCACTCTCTGACTGAAGGCATTTCTAATTATCTCCATTCTAAAAGGTCTTCAATTTACTCTTAGGCTTTTCCCTTGGGTCCTCGTCTCTTCTACCAATGGAAACATCTTCCCAACATCTACTCTGTCCAGGCCATTCAGTATTCTGTATGTTTCAATTAGATATCCCCTCATCCTTCTAACCTCTATCAAATATAAACCCAGAATCCTCAAATGTTCCTCATATTTTCAGCTTTTCATTCCTGGTAATTTTTATTTCATTTTAATTACTTTGCTGTCTTGCGTGTTTTGCACTTCTTATGTACTCTATGCTGCCCTGTGTATGATCGCGCAGTTTGTCCTGTCCATGTAGCACCTTGGTCCCGGAGGAACTCCACCCCATTTTTTCTGTATCAGTTGTGTATGGTAAAAAGACAAAAAAAAGCTATTCTTGACTTTTGACCCTTGACTCCAGGGACCATTATCGTGAACCTTCTCTGAACACATTCCAGGGACATTACATCCATCCCCAAAACTGCACACAATACTCCAAAAGTGTTCTGACCAGAACCTTATAGAGCCCTCTCGTGCCTCAGAAGTACACCCTTGCTTTAACATTCTTGTCTTCTCAAGATAAAAGCCTTTCCTGCACTTCCTTCCAAACTACTGACTCAACCTGCAAGTTTACCTTGAGAGAATCCTGAATTAAAACTTCTAAGTCTCTTTGCATTTCAGACTTCTGAATTTTCGCCACATTTAGACAATAGTCCTTGCTGCCATTCTTCCTAACAAAGTGCATGATATCACACTTTCCCACATTACGCTGCATCTGCCCCTTCTTTGTCCACTCTCCTAACCTGTCCAAATCATGCTGCAGCCACCCTGCCTCCTCAATGCTACCTGTCCCTCTACCTATCTTTTATAATCTGGAAGTTAAGCCGGAATGCCCTCAGTTCCTTCATTGAAATCATTAATCTATAAAGTGAAAAAATGGGGACCTAACACTGAGCCTTGCAGAATACCAGTTGTCACCGGCTTCCATCCTGAGAAGGACCCTTTCATCCCCACTCTTGGATCCCTGCCTGTCAACCAGGCTTCCATCCATGCTAGCACCTTGAGTCCAACACCATGGGCCCTTATCTCCTGTGCATCATCTTGTCAAAGGCCTTCTTGAAGTCCAGGCAGATAAAATCTGTTGTCTCTCCTGGACTAATCTGCTTGTTACTTGCTCAAAGAATTCTAGCAGAGTTGACCTCCCCTTGATGAGACCATGCAGACTTTTCCCCATTTTACCATACACTTACAGGTATTTAGAACTCTTATCCTTCATAATGGATTCAAGAATGTTAACCATCCGTGAGGCTAGGCTAATCAGTCTGTCATTTTCCATCATTTGCCTTACTCCCTTCTAAGTATTTAATATATTTTATACATAATCCAATATTTAATCTTCTCCCTTCTTATTTCATTTTTATTACCCTCTGTTGGTTTTTGTAAGCTTCCCAATCCTCTGGTTTCCCACTATCCTTTGCCATATTACATACTTTCTCTTTTGCTTTTATGCTATCCCAGACTTAAATAGTCAGCCATGGTTGCCTCATCCTCCCTGTACCATGCTTCCTTTTCCCTCGGGATGAATCTCTGTTGTGTCTCCCGAATTACTCCCAGAAACTCCTGCCATTGCTGTTCCACTTTCTTTCCTACGTGGCTCCACTCCCATTCAATTCTACACAGCTCCTCCTTCATGCTTCAGCTTTATTCACCTTTACCTCTGATTTTATTTTCTCCCTCTCAAATTGCATCGTAAATTCGATCACATTATGATCACTGCTTCCTAAGGGTTCCTTCACCCTTAAGCTCCCTTATCAAATCTGCCCCATTCAACAACACAATCTCCAGAATTGCCTGCTCCCCCGTGAGTTCCACCACAAGCTGCTCCAAAAAGCCATCAGTATACATCCCACAAATTCCTTTCCTTGCAATCCACTACCAGTCTAATTTTCCCAGTCCACCTGCACATTAAAATCCCTCATGATCACTGTAACATTGCCTTTCCTACAAATCTTTTCTATTTCCTGATGTATCTTGCATCCCAATTCCTGAATACTGTTTGGAGGCATGTACATAACTCCAAGAATTTTTTTTATATAATTTGGCGTTCCTCAATTCGACCCACACAGATTCTACAAATTCTGAGCTTGCATCGTTTCTTACTATTGAGTTAGTTTCAATTTTTACTGATGAGGCATCACCACTGTCCTTGACCCACCTGGCTCTTTTTTTTTGATAGGATGTATATCATTGAACATTCATCTCCCAATCCTGAACCCTTTACAGCCACGTGTCTGTGATGCCCACCGTGTCATACCTGCCAATTTCGATCAGCGTCATAATCTCATTTCCTTTATTCCTTATCCTGTGTCATGCAAGTATGAGACCTTCATTCCTGTTGTAAGTGTACCTGTTCTCATTGTCATTCACTTGTCCAGTTATCCTCGTCATAAATACAAGATAGGCATCAAACTGGATCTGAAACCTAACTCCTGGATACAAAATCACTTCCTTCCTTGAGACAAAACACCTCAAGTGCTCACATGGACAAAAGCCCCTGACTCCTGTCTTTGAAAGTTGCTAAACCCAAAATGTCATCCCTCTGATCAAGCAAAACCTAACCTGGGTCAGGAGCACATTCCAACTTCTCCTAGATTATTGGGAGCACTCACGCCATGGCTCTCAAACCCTTGTTTTGTCATTCTTTTTACCTATATGCCCAATATTAATTAAAACTCACTTTCTGACCTCAACTTGCTCATAAGGTGTTCATGGTTATTTTAATTGTCTTTCCCATCTGCATAAATTGCCTTTAGTGTTGCACTGTTTGGTGCTCTGTCTCAGAATGACATGCCTCTAAGCATTGATGTATCCATCGCCTTAAGTCTCAAGGGCAATTTTAGCTGAAAAAAGACTGAAGACATTTCTTCTACACCAACAGCCTTTTCAATAAAACAAAACATCATTAATATTTATTTGTAAAATTATTAAAAATCCAGCCTTTATTCACTAATATTTATGAATTATTTATTCAATTCCAACGCAATGTAAGCTTTTCTATTGCAGTTGTTTTGTTGTGACCCATAGTGTGGTGTGGTACTGTTCCGGGAATAAGAGCTGCTATGTGGCTGTACAAGATGTTTTCTTTCATGTGGACTGTTTTGAAAAAAGGAAACATTAGCCTCTTTCCCTTGTGTAAGATTAACAAAAGTGTATATTTGTAAAGCTTCCCTAAAAATACCAGATTAAATACATTTTTACACTAAATCCCAAACTCCATTTACTTTCAATCTTCGAGATATACGAGGGCTCTGAGAACTTTTACCAAACTGGAACTAGAATCTCTTCCAACAAACAGGGTGGAGCTCATTACTTCTTAGTGATTATTTACACATCAGAAGGATGTATGGTCCATTGCAACAGAGACTGTTAGAAGGACCTGGTCCTTTGTTCAACTCCTCCTAGAGCCTCCCACTATGTCATGGTCGCTGTGGGTTGTCCTTTTTACACTCAATTAATATTAACCCCTTCAGACCCATGTACAATATTTGATTAGATTTGTTGTCACATGTACCTACATTAAATGATATGTTTTGTTTCATGGGCGGTAGAGGAACATCATAATACACAGGCAGACCATTGGGTATTTGGATAGAGCGAGTCACACTAGGTAATAGGTGCACAGGAGATACACAAACGCAACATCAGCATTAGATTTGACGTTAGAGAAGATCACTCAGCAGTCCCAGAACAGCAGGGAAGAAGGTGTTGGTTTGTGTGTTGAAACGTCTGCCTCTTCTGCCTGATGAAGGAGGTTGGAAGAGAGTCTGACCGCGTGGGAGGTGTCCTTGATGGTGTTCACTGTCTTTTTGCAGGGTTGAGAATTATACATGGAGTTGATAGTTGGAAGGTTGAATTTTGTCATGGTTTGGGCTGTGTCCATAACTTCCAGTAGATTCTTTTGGTCCTGGACAGAACTGTTACCGTACCAAACCATGATGTACCCAGATAGAATGCTTTCTATGGTACAGCTATAAGCACCATGTATCTCCAATCATTCCTCCATACATCTCCATGCAGTCCTCCATACCCCTCTGTGCAGTCCCCATACTCTTCCATGCAGTCTCCCATATTCCTCCATGTTGTGGAGGCAAGGAGGTGATAGTTCCCTGGCATTATTGCGAGTTTATCAAACCAGAATCTCAGCTAATGCTCCGGGGACGCAGTTTTGACTTCTGCCCAGACAAATGGTGGAATTTGTACTCGATTTAAAACAAAATTTGCATATGTGAAAATATACTGATGACCATGGAAAATCCATCTGGTTCACTAATACCTGACAGGGACGGAAATCTGCTGTCCTCATCTTGTCTGATCTACATGTGACTCCAGATGCACAGCAATGTGATTGATTCTCAATTGCTCCCTGAACTGGCCTGGCAAGCCATTCAGTTGTACCAGTCTTACCTGACATTCTCTGTCTCAGTCAGCACCATCACCATCCCTGGATATGTCCTGACAGACCCAGCAGAGGAAGCAGCACAGTGGATAGGAGGGAGTTGCCCTGTGAGTCCTTAACATTGACTCAAGGCCCCATGAAGTTTCACGACTTCAGATTAAACATGAACAAGGAAAGTCCTTCTTATATCACGTACCATCCTCCCTCAGCTGATGAATCAGTTCACCTCCATGTGAACAACACTTTGAAGAACCACTGAAGATGGCACGGGCACAACATGTACCCTGGGTGGGGATTTCAATGTTCACCATCAAGAGTGTCTCGGTAGCAGTACTCCTGATTGAGCTGGTTGGGTCCAAAAGGACAGACCTGTAAGAGATCCACTGTGGCAGGTGGTGAGGGAGCTGACAAATGGGAAAAACATACTCGAACTCATCCTTACCAATCTGCCAGCTGCAGATATATGTGTCCATGACAATACCAGGAAAAGTGATAACCACTCAGTCCTTTAGGAGACAAAGTCCTGTCTTCGGATTGAGAATAACCTCCAACGCTTTGTGTTGCACTAAATGGGTGTAATAAATGAGACAGTCTTCAAACAGATCGAACAACTCAAGACTTGTTATATTGTGAGCCACTAGCAGCAGGTCATGGTTTCATCCCTCCACTTAACCATGACCATCAAGTCAGGAGATCCACCCCGGTTCAATGGACAGTATAGGAGGCCATGCCAGGGGGAATACCAGGCATAGCTGAAGATGAGGTGTCAACCTGATGAAGCTACCAAACTGAACTACTTGCATGACAATCAACATAAAGAGTAATCTGATAGACAGAGCTAAGTGATCCTACAACTATTGGTCAGATCTAAGCTGTGCAGTTCTGCTGCACCTAGTCATGAATAATCATGGACAATTAAACAGTACAGTGGAGAAGGAGGCTCCACAATAATTGCCATCCTGAATGATGTACGATTCCAGCACATCACTACAAAAGATAAGGATGAAGCATTCGCGGCAAGCTTTACATATGTGCTGAGTGGATGTTCCATCTCACCCTCCTCCAATGGGTCCCAGCGTTACAGATACCAGTCTTCAGCCAATTTAATTTTCTCCGCATGATATCACAAAATGGTTGGAGACACTGTAAAGGCTATAGGCCTTGACAACATTCTGGCAATAATACGGAACACGTGCTCCAGAACTTATCGCTTCCCTAGCCAATCTGTTCCATTACAGTTACAAAACTGGTATCTACCCGACAATGTGGAAAATTGCCCGGGTATGTCCTGTACATATTTAGCAGGTCAAATCCAACCCGGCCAATTCCCGCCCCATCAGTCTACTCTCGATCACCAGTAAAGTGATGGAAGGTGACATCAGCCGTGCTATTGGGCAACTCCTGCACAGCTATAACCTGCTCAGTGACGCCCAGTTTGGGTTCCACCAGGACCACCCAGCTCCTGACCTTATTTCAGAGTTGGGTCAAACATGGACAAAAGAGCTGACTTCCAGAGAGGAGGTGAGAGTGACAGCTTGTAACGTCAAGGCCATTTGGACTGAGTATGGCATCAAGGTGTCCGAGCAAAACTGGAATCAATGGGGGACAAACTTTCCAGACACAGAGGAAGGTGGTTGAGATTGTTGTAGGTCAGTCATCTCAGCTTCAGGACTTCTCTGCAGGAGTTCCTCAGGATAGTGTCCTGGGCAAAAACATCTCCAGCAGCTTCATCATAAGGTCCCCAAAAGCACCTTCCCTCCCTCATAAGGTCAGAAGTGGGGTTGTTCACTGATGATTACAGAATGTTTAGCATCATTTACGACTGTTTAGGTATTGAAGCAGTCCTTGTTGAAATGCAACAAGACCTGCACAATGTCCAGTTTTGGGCTGACAAATGGCAAGTAACATCTGCAGCACACGCATCAGGCTATGACCATCAACAACAAGAGAAAATCTAACCACTGCCCCTTGACCTTCAATGGTATGGATCCCCCAATGTCAACATCCTGGAGTTAACATTGACCAGAGATTTCACTGAGCTCACCACATAAACGCAGTGACTACAACAAGAGTTCAGAGGCTAATTATTATCTGCTGAGTGACCCACCTCCTGACTCCCCAAGGCACATGTCAGGAGTGTGTTCGTATATTCCCCACGAGCCTGAATGAATAAAATTAAAGTAAAACTCAAGAAGCTTGACATCATCCAGGACAACACAACCAACTTGATTGGCAGCATATCTGCAAGCATCCAAAGATCCTCAGCCAACAACTTCCAAATCCACAAGCACTTCCACCCAGTAGGACAGGAGCAGCAGATATATAAGAATGCTACCAAATTTCAACATCCCCACCAAGCCCCTCACCATCCGAACTTGGAAATGCATCACAGTTCCTTCACCATCACTGTGCCAAAATCCTGGAATTCCCTCCATAATGGCATCGTGGGTCAAGCCAAAACAGGTGACTGCAGCAGTTCAAGAAGGTAATTCACCACCACCTTCTCACGGGGCAAGTAAGGATGGGCAACATAAATTGGCCCAGTCAGCAACACCCATATTTCACCAATAAATAAATAATGTCATCTGTGCATCTCCATGCTGTCCTCTATACAGATTCATCCCTTTCACTATGTGAGATTCTGACTAGAGACATGGTGAATGTCTGTCACTCTGCACTTAACACTGAGATAAACCTGACAGTCCACAAGTAAACACAAAATGAATGAGCCTTCATAAAGTTAGCTCAGAGCCAGGTGGTGCATCCTATGTCGATGCATGAAATGTGCCCATGCACCTGACTGTGAACCAACCTGGCAGAAGCAGGTACGACATCATTGTCTCTGAGTTCCACAGTGAAGGGTGAGTTAATCTGAAAGCAGCCAGAATGATGTGGTGAGGCTGGGGTTTAGTGATGCCCACAAACAACGACAAAGTTTGGGAGAGGACAGTGTTGATGGAGCATGCAGTGAAATGGTGCTGATGGTGAAGATGGATGAAGACCTGGAGAAGCAAACTGTGAGCTGCTGCCTCCAGGTAACTGCCCCGGCTTCACTGTTGGGGACTGGCACCATCTGGTTTCCATAGGAACTGAAACAAAGATAAGTATCTCCATCGAAATGAGGCACGATCAGCTCCCAATGAGATAGAACGACGTGAAAATGAAGAGGTCACCCCTCACTAGTGAGATTCAGAATTCGCTGTTTAAACCAGAAAGGGGGAAATTGGGAATACATTTCACAACAAAATCTAATGCTATTATTCTTCCTATATTTTCCCAACTTTCATGTCTTTGCTCAGACCACTTAAGGCAGCAGAAATTTCAACTCTACAAAAATTACTATCAATGTTCTTTTAATCTACTTGAGGATCCCACAGTCGCTCAGGCCTAAGTACGTGAGATGCTGGTCAGAGAATGATGGAAGTTTTCCTGTCCAGTGTTTTGATTCCCAAGGGGACTAATAGAGGGAAAAAGTGAGTAACTTACCAATCCGGCACACAGAATACTTTTTTTATTGTTGCGAGGAGGAGGATGGGTGGGAGACATTACCAAAATAGCGTTTCTGGTAAAGCACCAATAAAGATATGACCGTACTTACCCAGCTGTCCGGTGTCCACTCCTGCTGTGCATGTACACGAGGTAAACTTTTAAATGTTCGATATATTTTCCCAGAAGCCCTCTGGTCCTGGCTCTAGCTGTAAAAGTGGAGGCCTCTGATGCTGAGGGTGAGCTTTTAAATATTCGAATTACTTTCCCAGCAGCCCTCTGGTCCTTGCATCCACTGGTCTCTCCTTCTCCCAACTTTTATCCTTCACGGGATGAAATTCCTGTCAGAAGCTAAAATTCACCTTATACACAAATGCATATTCACCTGCCATTTCTGCAACTCTTCTCACTTCTTGAACTTTCTGTTCATTCACATAAGTTCTTATCATTCCCGGAAATGAGTTTATAAACTTCTCCCACACAATAATCTCTCTGAGACCCTCATATGTCTTGTCTATTTTGAAGACCCGCATCCATCTCTCAAAATTGCTACCATCCAGGTTGATTGTGCTGTTGTGAAGCCATGAGGTGTGTTTGGTTTTATTGGGCGAGGGATTGAGTTCCGGAGCCATGATGTCACGCTGCAACTGTACAAAATGTTACTGCAGCCTCACTTGGAATGTTCTGTACAGTTCTGGTGGCCCCATTACAAGAAGGATGTAGAAGCATTGGAAACGTTGCAGAGAAGATTTACTAGGATGTTGCCTGATCTGGAGGCAAGGTCTTATGAGGAAAGGCCGAGGAACTTGGGTCTGTTCTCATTGGAGATAAGAAGACGTAGAGGAGAGTTAATTGAGACATACAAGATGATCAGAGTATTACATAGTGTGGACAGTGAGAGTTTTGTTTCTATGATGATGACCTTGGTTTGTACGGGGGGCGTAGCTGCAAATTGAGGGGTGATAGATTTAAGACAGATGTCAGAAGCGGGTATTTACTCAGTGAATGGTAAGGGTGCGGAATGCCCTGCCTGCCAATGTAGTTAACTCAGCCACATTCAGGAGATTTAAACAGTCCTTGAATAAGCATATGGATGATGCTGGGATGGTGTAGGGGGATGGGCTAAGATTAATTCACAGATCAGTGCAACATCGAGGCTAAAGAGCCTGGTCTATTGTTCTATGTTTAATTCATTTGAACTCAAAGTAAGATTGACCTGGTTCGTTCTTTATGTTTCTGAACCAGTGTTTATATGCTTCTGGCACCAATTCATAGGCACTCAAATTAGCCTGTTTTACATGAGCATCATCACTTGTCCTCTTACCTGAGAGCGCTACAAACACCTCACCAGCTCTGCCTACCACCTTCGTCTGAACTAGCATTACCAACAAGTCCTCTGGCCACTCCAGCTGCCTAGCCAGCTTTTCAAAAGTGAAATAAAAAAAAGCTTCAACATCTTACTCATTGCAATGTGGTAGTGTTTTAATATATTTGCATACATCCCTACCGTTTCCCTTCATCTCCATCCTGTTAATTTGACTTTCCTGACTAATTCACAACTTCTGAAGTTCAGACTCACCCTGAGGGTGGCTCATTGGACTGCAGCCTCACAGCACCAGCCTCCCAGGTTTGATCCCAGCCGAGGGCGATAGTTTGTGTGGAGATTGTGCATTCTCCCTTTTGTCTGCATGGGTTTCCTTCGGGTGCTCCAGTTTTCTACCACAGTCCAAAGATGCGCAGATTAGGTGAATTGGCCATGCTAAATTGCCCGTAGTGTACAGTGCATTAGGTGAAACGGGGATGGGTGGGCTAGTCTTCGGAGGCTTGGTATGGACTGGCTGGGCCGAAGGGCCTGTTTCCACACGGTAGGGAATTTCATCTTTTTCTCTTTCTCTTTACTGTGCTAAGAATCTTCTCTCCTTTTATTTCTCCTCTCACTCAAACTGCTTCATCTGAAATTGAATTTTCACCATTTCCAAAGACTCCAATGACCTTTGCAACACATTTAAATGCTGAGTTATTTTGGTAATAACCTCATCTTTATTTTCAGAGACTCAGGCAACCCCAGCTCCAATGTGTCTGCCAATTGCAGCAGCTTTTCCTTGTTCACATGTTCCACAACTCCCAAACTCATGTCTTCCAACTCCGGAAAGCATTTAGTTACTGAAAATGCCATTTCTCTCACTTTTAATTGAACCACCTACAAGGAGCCGAAAATAAACAGATTTTCTCACCTGAGATTTTTGTAAAGATCTAGGACACTAATGGCCAAGTGTGTTTAAACCTGTCCTAATCTATTCAGATCTGTTCAGATCCCAAACCTGATCTGCACAAATCCAACTCAATCTGCCCAACCCTGTCCAAATCCTGGACCCGACCTCCCAGTCTGTTATGACTCGGTGGTCGAATCCCTCTGCTAATTAAAGCTGAAACGCCCAGCGAAGCTCGTCTCACCTCATAATCTGTTCAAATGTGAGGGAGTGCGAGAAAACTCCTGATTTCCACTGTGGCAAGAAAAAATAACAATTTGTTTTCCCAACTCTAAAAGTGAACACTAAACAAAAAGTATTAAGAAAGCTAACAGAGGACAGGGGATGGGGTTGGAGTGGACGGGGGTGTGGGGCAGGACGGGGTTAGATGGGGTCGGGTTGGTTTGGACAGATGGGGGCAGGATGGGGTCGGATGGGGTTGGGGTAGAAGTTAGACTGGAGGTATGGGGGCAGGATGGAGTCGGAGGGGTCCGGGGTTTTTCGGGGTGGATGAGTGTAATGGGTGCCAGCACGCTTTGTGCAGCCTATTCTCCTGAATGGAAAGTGGACTTAGCAAGTACTCTCTGTGTCAATCTCATGGTGGGGGTGGGAGTGGGGTGGAGGGTGGGAGGCTTCAGCAATGCTGCAGTTCCCATACACTTAAATCTGTCTCTGCTCAGAGGCAAACTCTGAGAAAATGAGAGGGAGCAAGGCAGGCAGAGCAAGGAATAAGGAAACTTCAGTAAACTCCGAGCGACAGAGGAGAGGCATTGAATCAGTTAACTAAATAATCAATTATCAAACGAAATACTGCATGCCCACTCATTCATATAACTGAGATTTCTCTATGTACACACACACACACACACACACACACACGTGCACACACACTTGTACACATCGAGTTAGCAAAAGAAACACAAACATAAACACAGAAATGGCTATGCACAAACGCAGTAATACACAGATCATTTTACACTCATCCACACAGAGATATCTGTACACATAGAGATAACAATTCACACTCTCTGACATGCACAGACAGCGATTTTATATATATCTACATACACACACACGCATACATACATATACAGATATAGAAACACACATATAGATTTCAGGAGCTAATTGGTCTACTTTTGCTCCTGTTTTGTACATTTGTATGTAATTTAGAATTGTCAAGTCGACTCACAGTATGGGATATTTGTGCATAATGCGAGATACAGAATTTAATAGACAGAGTTCTGTTCTTTGTAGATGATTAAAACATGTACCTGGACTGCACCTGTTTCAATTCAAACAAAATAGACCACAGCCATTAATTAAGAGCAATGCCCCAATTAGTCAGAGTCTATCTACCTGGTTTAAAAATTATACAAAGCTTGGAGGTCAACTATCAATCATCAGTAATAAACAGTATAAATGTTCCCATTGAATTGTATTCTTGCAGATTGTCAGAGTTCTTGATGAGTGTCAGAGAAAAAAATACTCTAACATACATCTGTTTCCAATAATACACAAGAACTGTAATACCAAACAACTATCAAATAATATTTTTACCAAGTAATTTCTCTTATTTGTATCAGGTATTATTTGTGGGACATGAAATTTAAAATATGTAAGCTGAATATCATTAAGATGATTGCTATCTGTGTTACCAGTGTCAACGCTTCAAGAATATTTTCAAAGACCTTCAGTCACACGATGTGAGCTTCATCGGTAAAGCCAGAACTTGCAGCTGATGCCGGATTGCCTCTGAGAAGGAAGGAACAAGTTCAAATGGGGTCACATCAGTGACTTTCATCCCTGTCTTTTTAAATATTACACAGAGTGAGCAGTCTAAATGTTCTTTGTTGTGAACATGTTAAACAATATTTGCTGCAATGATTTAAGTGACATTTGCTGTAGCTATTTCATAACACAGCTTTGCTTTTCATTATACACTGTAAACACTGAAAGTTGCATCTGTGGTGACGCTTTAAGACGTATTTGATGGGATCTTTGTGTCTAAGTGCACTTCAGGGACTTTTCACAGGAACATCTGCTGTAGAGTGTAGGACTTCATGTTGAGGTTGTACAGGATGTTGGTGAGGCCTCTTCTAGAGTACTGTGTCCAGTTCATGTCACTTTGTTACAGGAAGGATGTTATTAAACTGGGAATAGATCAGAAAAGATTTACCAAGGTTTTGCCAGGCTTGGAGTATATGAGAGATAAAAATAGAATGGAAAGATTGGTATTTTTCTTCACTGGAGTATAAGAGCTTGAGGGCTACCATTATTGGGTTTATAAAGTTATTCAGGACGTGGATAAGGTGAATGACAGGGATGAGGGACTTCAAAAGCAGGGTTATATTTTTAAGGTGAGATAGGGAAGATTCAGAAAGGTCATATGGGGCAATTTCTTTTTTACACAGAAAGTGGTTCATGTTTGGACTGCACAGTAAGAGACAGTGATGGATGC
Source organism: Hemiscyllium ocellatum (assembly GCF_020745735.1). Classification (NCBI taxonomy): domain Eukaryota; kingdom Metazoa; phylum Chordata; class Chondrichthyes; order Orectolobiformes; family Hemiscylliidae; genus Hemiscyllium; species Hemiscyllium ocellatum. Next base: position 6,026,909 of record NC_083412.1, read on the forward strand.
ATGTACAGTTACAACATTTCAAAGATACTTGGATAAGTAGTTGACCAGGGAAGGCGGATTTGGGACAAGTGCAGGCAAATGGGAATAGCTTAGTTTCATTTTGTATTCTTTTGCTTGGTCAGAGTATTGAGTACAGGAGTTGGGAGGTCATGTTGCAGCTGTACAGGCCATTGGTTAGGCCACTGTTGGAATAGTGCATGCATTTCTGGTCTCCATCCTATAGGAAAGATTTTGTGAAACTTGAAAGATTCAGAAAAGATTTACAAAGATGTTGCAAAGGTTGGAGGATTTGAGCAAAAGGGAGTGGCTTAACAGGCTGGGTGTGTTTTCCCTGGAGCGTCAGAGGCTGAGGGGTGACCTTATAGAGACTTACAAAATTATGAGGGGCATGGATAGAGTAAATAAACGAAGTCTTTTCCATGGGGGGTGAGTCCAGAACTAGAGGGCATATGTTTAGGGTGAGAGGGGAAAGATATAAAAGAGACCTAAGGGGAAACGTTTTCACACAGAGGGTGGTACGCGTATGGAATGAGCTGCCAGAGGAAGGAGTGGAGGCAGGTACAATTGAAACATTTAAAGGCATTTGGATGGGTATATAAATAGGAAGGGTTTGTAGGGATATGGGCCGGGTGCTGGCAAGTGAGACGTTGGGTTGGAATATCTGGTCGGCATGGACGGGTTGGACCGAAGTGTCTATTTCCATGTTGTACATTTTTATGACGCTATAAAAATTGTTGGCACAGACTAGTTGGTGTGAAGGGTATAGTTCCATGCTGTCCAATGCTGATTGAACACAAGGAGTAATGTACAATGTTGATTGGGGCCAGTTTGGGTCATTTTCCTAAGATAAAACATTGTTTTTGTTTCACTGATCCAGGAAGGACTGATCGATGACACTGTGTCTGTTTCAAGGATCATGGGGAGTATTGACTGAACCAACTCTATGTGCCTTACAGACGTCAGAGAGAGCACACATATTAACGTCCTCACTGGCCCCAAGGAGCCAGGATTGTTGGTTTGTGTGGGAGAATGTTTGAGTAGGTTTATAACAAAATGCTTGCAACTGAATGTATATTGTATAAGTTAAAATGGAGTATCTGTGTGTGCGTGTGCATGTGTGTGTGTGTGTGTGTGCTTGCAGAGTTCGGGAGGGGAAGCCTTGAGAGAGGATAAAAATGTATGGAAAATCAGCAGACAGAAGGTTCTAGAAGGAGGAGGGGCTGGTCACTAAATTGGTAAACACCCTGAAGGTTGAATGAACTGATTGGAGGAAACACAGGGAGTGGGACTGAGTACAAAATAGTGAGAATGGGAGCCTTCGGCAGCAGTTCAGGCAAGTTGAGGCCAATACAGGCAGTTACAACTGGTAGAGATTAACTGAAGAAGGGTTTATGCCCGAAACGTCGATTCCCCTCTTCCTTTGATGCTGCCTGACCTGCTGCGCTTTTCCAAAAACACATTTTTAAGCTCTGATCTCCAGCATCTGCAGTCCTCACGTTCTCATGTTTGTGTTACATGAAACGTTTGAATACTAAAATGTAAAACCAAATATTTCCGATGGCCTCACTTATGCTTTGTTATGAAAACTACCAAACCAATAATTCTCAAACCAAATAGTTTGTGATCACTGAACACATAAATTCATCTCATTTCATATATATCACGATTGAGCAAAAGGGTATTTTTACCTTTTTCTTCAGCTGTTCTCTGAACTTAGTCTGTGTCACAGCATATATATACATGTTTGTGCAGCAATTCAGGAGCTGTAGAATGAATCCTATATCTCTCAAAAAGTATTGTAAAAGAATAGCCTTATACTCCAACCAATACATTTGCTTCCACACGGAATATACCAGAAACATTGACCATAACAGGATAAAATTCCCTGAGATAACAAACATTATAATGATGACTTTCCTTCTGCTCTCCAAGTGTCGGTCCTTGGAATACTGCCCCCTGCTGTCACACTGGAGTCTCCGGCGGGCTCTGCTGGCCACTAAAATGTACCTCCCAGTGAAAGCATTGAGCAGCAGAATCAGAACAAATGGGAGTGCTGGGGTCAGTATATAATTAAAAAGCTCAATCGATCCCCAGATCGGAGATAATGTAACGTACACTTTGGGGGGGAAAGCTAGGGCTGGTTTCTCAGCTTATACCAAGGCTGTAACATAAAATACCAAGAAATGTTATTTAAGCAGCTGAGCAGAGTAATTGTTCCCAGAACCACGGCTGCTGTTTTCACAGTGCAATAGTTGATAACTAACGGCCACAAATCGATCAAAGGTGAAAGAGACAGTGAACCAGACAGAGCAGCCCATAGCCGCAAAAACCATGACAGCATGGATGTTACACATGGGGATGGTCTTCAGAAATGTAAATTCAGTTTTACAAATAATTGGAATGTGTCTCAATTTCATATCAATGATCATGAGCATTAAGTCCACTGCTGCCATGGCCAACAGGTAGAGAGTGATACATTTAGAAAGATTACACTTTCTCCATGACAGAATCACTATTGTCACCATGTTAGCTGTGAGAAAGCAAAATAAACAAAAACACGTTAATTTCCCCAAGAATAGAGTTACACCTTATTACAGATACAATTAATAAGTTACAGGACTTAGAGATTTTCATATGTTGAAAGAATGAATTATGAATAATTATAATCATTAGGAATGGTTGTTCAGAACATTATTTGAACTAAATGCTCACTTATCCCAAATTCTGTCAAAATGCATCCATTGGTTTTCAAAGGAATGCTGGATGCAATAGCAGATGCACTGGTTTTAATTTTCCAAAAGTGCCGAAATGCTGGTGAGAATAGAGAGCTACTTCTCCTCCAATCACAGGCTGCTTCTCTCCATGTTTGTTGTTGTTAGGTTTTATGATGAACCTATCAGTGACAAATGTAAGACAGAAACAGACTGTGATTGATGATTGGGGGTTGGGGCGTGGGCAGCATGCAGCTAGGTAACTTCTGCCAGTGAGGGTCTCTCTGGGAGAAGGTGGGCTGATGGAGGCCAGGCCTGGGAGGGTGTGCCAGAAGGAGGAGTCAAGCCAGCCATTGCAATCAGGTCCAGGAGTGTTGTAGGTGCAAGAGGGGACTTCCAGGACTTCTCCAAGGAGCCTATTACACGATTGGGAAATGATGGGGAGCCCACGAGAAAATTGTCAAGACATGGTGCTGACACCACAGGGCTGAGGGAATATTGCGAAACCAGTGGGATGGGGAACATGGAGAGGCCACAAGAGGACAGGTGAGACAGGAAGGAGAGAAATGGAAAAGAGACAGAGTCACACTGCAAGTGAGTAGGAAGGAGAGAGACAGAGAGAGGAGAGAGTGAGTTGGACAGCGAAGTTGGAGAGAGAAAAATGCTTAAAAAATGACAGAGTGGTAGAGAGAGGGAGGGAGAATTCAAGTGAAGTGAGAGAGAAATGGAAATTACAAACAACAGGGATTAGTTTCAAACCTGTTAATAAAAGAATCCTCAGCTAACAAGAAATAAAGAACGAGGAAAACATGAAATGATTACTTGCAAATGGATGTGGTATTTCTAGATTATAAACCACGTACACTCACTGGTTACTCTATGGGAAAGGTTCGAGTCATATACATTATATAAGTTATATTTTAATTTGAAATTGACATCTCTGATTTTTAAAGCAGTAAACACACAAATATATATTTATTGGGAAGAGATAATAAGGAGTGCAGATGATCGCACTCAGAAAGGATGACGTGTGGCACTGCAAAGGCCTGGCAGGTCAGACAGCATCCGAGGAGAACGAGAGGTAATGTTTTAGGTCAGGATGCTGCATCAGGACTTTCCCGCTCCTCTGATGCTGTCGGACCCGCTAGGACATTCTAGTTTTACATGTTATCAAAATCAATATTTATTTTCTAACATCTCAGTAAAAAGAAAAGGTGGCAACAATGTGCTGAAGAAGTATTCCAACTTTGTGAATATATGTGGAAACACAATGATCGGTGACTTCGCCATTCTGTAGGAATGATGATTATTGTTATCACTTTTGTGTCTCGTGAAATACGTGTCAGTTATATTGAGGAAAAGCCTTCTGTTAACGTATACCTGTTGTCTTGTACCAACATAAGTGCAGCATTCATTCAGAAAATTATTCCTTTACCTATTATCTGTGGCTTTATTGTGACATCACAGTTATTAATAATACAGATAAGGTCCTCGAATTCTGCTTGTGAACACAACTATCCAACACAGTAAGACATACGCAGAAAATATCGTGACATGTTGACTGCATCAAGTCATAAAGGAGTTAGTGAGAATGTAAAGGTAGCCCTGAAAACCAAAATGTAACACTCAAGAGGAGCTGTCAAAAAACCATACTTTGTCCTTTGAGACACATATCTCTCTGATATGGACCAAATTAAATATCGAGCCCTTGAAGTACCTTTTAATTCAAAGCAAAAACACTGGCCTCATGTTAACATCATTTATACTTTTCCACAACTTGTCTGAAAGGCAGTTTGCGGCATTCCCGCTCAGAGAGCAGAAGTGAAATGGCACATTCTGTGAGACATCATCATCTATAATACCACACCCTAAATAGACAAGACGCAATAGTGAAACATCACAGACAGGTTTGAGGCTAACATTACTGTGATAGGGCCTGTCATTGAAGCCAAGAGTTCCACTCTCATCGACTACAAGAGAGATCTGAGTGAGAAAGCTCTGAATGCAGAAAGAGCCATTTGAAGTAAACTCCAAGAGAATGCTAAGCAGCGATCCAATAATAACATTGCTAACCTTGCAGGAATATCCACAGCAACGTCATCACAGTTGGATGAAGGGATGGGAGAGCTGAAAGATGCATGAGGAAAAGAAACAGCTTGACTGAAACAAAGGCAGGAGAGTTCATCACCCACTGTAACAAATAGTTGGAGAAATGAGGAGATCATTGCCTTGAGCTATAATGTAGGGAGAACATTGTCACTGAGGAAGCTGTAGACACAATTAAGAATCCTCGCTGTCATAGCAATGCATGAGGTAAATGCATTTGATATGGTCTATATGGACTTCAGCAAGGCTTTTGGTAAAGTCCCTCATGCAGATTGGTCAAGACAGTAAGATCCAATGGAATCCCAGGTGAAGTGACATGCTGGATCTAAAACTGGCTGAGAGGCAGGAAGGAGATGGGAATGGTTGAGGGATGTTTCTGTGATAGCAAGTCTGTTTACAGTGGGGTTTGACAGAGCTCTCTGCTGGGAGCTTGCTGTCAGTTGTGTAGATGAATGATTTTGACTTAAATTCAGGGGAATATGTTAAAGAAGTTCACAGACGGCATGAAACTATGAAGAGTGGTTAAAAGTGAGGAGGATATCTGTAACCTGCAGGAGGATATGAATGGCACCATAGGGTACATATTGGCTCCAATGATATAGCCAGGAAAGCGTTCTGAAAAGTGACTATCAAGAGCTAGGTTGAAAGCTGAAGAGCACGACGAGTAGAGGAGTGAACTCAGGTTTGCTACCGGTGCCACAAGACAGTGAGGTGAACAACCATCAGCAAGTACAGCTTAACACGTGGCTGCGAGGTTGGTGCAGGAGGGACGGCTTCAGATTCTTCGACCATTGGGATGCCTTCTGGCAAATTTGGGGCCTATACAAGAAGGATGTCTTCCACCTGAACTGGAGGGGCACAAATGTCCAGGGTGGAAGATTTTTCGTGTGGTCAGGGAGCGTTTAAACTAGTTAAGCGAGATGGAAAGAAGCAGAGCTATATAACTGAGAGTGGGTAGTTGCAGATGGGGCAGTGACAGCATGTCGTGGATCTATCCGGAAAGTTTTTCACATGATGAAAAATTGGTTAAAGTGTGTCTGCTTTAACGCAAGGAATGTCAGAAATAAGAATGAGGAACTTAGAACATAGATCAGTATTTGGGATTATGATGTTGTGATCACAACAGAGGCATGGGTTTCACAGGGGCAGGAATGGTGCGAGATATTCCAGGGCTTAGAATGTTTAAAACGAACAGGAAGGGTGGAAAAAGAGGATGGAGTATAGTGTTGCTAATCAGAGAGTGCATCACAGCTACAGAAACAAAGGTTGTTGAGGAAGGTTTGTCGATTGAGTCGGTATGGGTGGAAGGTAAGAACAACAAAGGAGCAGCCATCTCACTCGGGGGTGGGGGGGGGTGGTTCTAAAAAAAACCCTAATAGCAGTAGCTGAATTGAAAAACTCAAAGGCTGGCAGATTTTGGAAAAATGCAAAAGTAGCAGGGTTGTTGTTATGGTTGACTTCAACTTTCCCAGTATTGTCTAGAACGTCCTTACTGCAGATGGTTTGGACGGAGCCGTTTTTCTCAGGTGCGATCAGGAGGGTTTCCTTACTCAGTATGTCCACAGGCTGATGAGAGGAGAGGCCATTTCGGATTTGGTGCTCGGCATGAACCAGGACAGGTGTCAGTTCTAGCGGTGAGAGAACACTTTGGTGACAGTGACCATGACTGTCTCACATTTACCATCGCCTTGGAGAGGTAAAGGAGCAGTTACCAAGGGAAGATACTTAATTGGAGAAAAGGAAATTATGACACTCTCAGACAGGATCTGGGAAGTACAGATTGGGAGCAATTGTTCCACAGAAAGGGCACAACAGACATGTGAAGATTATTTAAGGTGCAATTGTTGAGAGTGATGCACAAATTTATTCCTCTGAAACAGGCAATAAGGGGTAAGATTAAGGAGACTTGGATGATGACAACAGAGAAGCCTCTCGTCAAAAACAAGAAGGCAGCTTACGTAAGGTGGAGGAAACAAGGATCCATCACAGCTTTAGAGGATTACAGACTTACTAGAAAGGAGTTGAGAAATGGACTGAGGATAGCCAGGAGGAAGCACGAAAAAGGCTTATCAGGAAGGTTTTGGGCCAACTCAAAGACATTTTACTCATATGTGAGGAATAAAAGCCTGACCAGGGAGAATGTCTGGCCACTCAGGGATAGCTTATGGATTTTGTACGTGGGGGAGTCTGTGCAGATTGGGGAGCCCTAAATGAGTTTTTGCTCCGGTTTTCACGAAAGAAAGGAACCTTGTTGTGAATGAGAACTTTGAGGAGCTGGGAAACAGGCTGGAACATATCAAGATTAATGAAGTTGATGTGCTGGAAAGTTTGGCAAACATTAAGATAGATAAGTCCCCAGGGCCAGACCAGATTTATCCTAGGTTGCTCTGGGAAGTGAGAAAGGAGGTTGTCAAGTCATTGGCGAAGATCTTTGCTTCCTCACTGTCCATGGGAGTCATACCTGACGATTGGAGGGAAGCAAATATTGTTCCTCTTTTCAAGAAGGGGAATAAGGAAATTCCTGGAATTACAGGCCAGTCAGTCTTACATCTGTGGTCAGCAAGGTTTTGTAAAGAATACTGAGGGATAGGATTTATGACTATTTGTAAAAGCACAGTGTAATTAAAGGCAGTCAGCATGGCTTTGTGAGGGGCAGGTCATCCTTCACGAATCTTATTGAGTTCTTTGAGGAGGTGACGAGACGGAGCGATGCAGGTTGTGCAGTGGATGTGGTGTGTATGGACGTCAGCAAGGCATTTGATAAGGTTCCACACGGTAGACTCATTCATAAAGTCAGGAAGTATGGGATACAGGGAGATTTGGCTATCTGGATTCAGAATTGGACAGGTGAGAGAAAGCAGAGAGTGTTTGTAGATGGAAAGTATTCTGCCCAGAGGTCAGTGGTGAGTGATGTCCTGCAGGGCTCTGTTCCTGGGCCTCTGCACTTTGTAGTTTTTATGAATGGCTTGGATAAGGAGGTTGATGGGTGGGTTAGTAAATTTACTGATGACACAAAGGTTAGAGGTGGTGATGATAGCATTGAGGGCTATTGCAAGCTGCAGTGCGACATAGACAGGATGCAGAGCTGGGATGAGAAATGGCAGATGGAGTTCAACATGGATAAATGTGAAGTGATGCATTTTGGAATGTTGTACTTGAAGGCTGAATATAGGATTAAAGACAGGATTCTTGGCAGTGTGGAGGAACCGAGGGAACTTGATGTTCAAGTACATAGATCCCTTAAAGTTGCCACCCAAGTGGATAGGGTTGTTTAGAAGGCTAATGGTGTTATTGCTTTCACTAACAGGGGGGTCACATTTAAGAGCAACGAGGTTTTGTTGTAAATCTATAAGACCCTGATGAGACCACATTTGGAACATTGTGTCCAGTTCTGGTCGCTTTATTATAGAAAAGATACAACAGCATTGAAGAGGGTGCAAAGAAGGTTTACCAGGATGCTGCCAGGACTGGAGGGGTTTATGAAGAGAGGTTGACAAAGCTCGGAATTTTCTCTCTGGAGAGAAGGAGGAAGAGAGGTGATCTGATCGAGGTATACAAGATAATGAGAGGCATTGATAGAGTCAATAGCCAGAGACATTTCCCCAGGGCAGGATTTACTGGCACGAGGGGTCATAATTTTAAGATGTTAGGAGGAAGATATAGAGGAGATGCCAGAGGTAAGTTCATTACGCAGAGAGTTGTGAATGCATGGAATGCATTGTCAGTGGTTGTTGTGGAAGCAGACCCATTAGGGACATTTAAGTGACTGCTGGACATACATTTGTACAGCAGTAAATTGAGTGGTGCATATATTAGTATATTTTAATTTTAGATTTGGAAGTATCCTCTGCACAACATCGTGTGCTGAAGATCCTGTTCTGTTCTGTACTTTTCTATGTTCTATATTCTATGTTCTAATGGACTGATCAGCTGGGCAGAGCAGGGACAACAGGAACCCAACTTGGAAAATGGTTCACTTACATTTGAGGAGGAGCTAACAAGGCCAGGGATTATACTGCGAATGATAGGACCCGGGAAAGGACTGAAGATCAGAGGGAACTTGGATGCATATCCATAGATCACTGATGGTACCAGGTCTGGGAGACAATGTGATTAAGAAAGCATTTCTGATATTTGTCTTTTATTAGCTGAGGCATGGAATAAAGGAGCTCGGGGGATGGGACTGAAACTGCAGAAAAGATTGGTTAGGACGCAATGGAGGCCCGACTGTAGTTCTGGTCACCACATTATAGGAATGATGTGTTTGCACTGGAGAGGAAACAGAGGAGATTCACCAGGATGTTGTCTGAACTGGAGGGTCTGAGCAATGAGGAAAGTCTGGAAAGGCTGGGGCTGCTTTCCTTGGAGCAATAACAATTGAGAGGGGACCTGATAGATATGTACAATATTACAAGGGTAAGAGATAAGATGAACAGACAGAGAGTTTTTCCATGAGTAGAGGGGTCAATAAACAGGAGGCATAGAAGTCAACCTGAGAGATAGAGGCAAAAAGGAGAGCTGAAGATTTTTATTTTCCAGAGGGAGATGGGAGTCTGGCAGGCACTGTTAGAAAAGATATTCGGTCAAAACGGTTTTAACCCTGAATCAGTCATTAAATATTCACTTCTGTTTCTATCGCCTCCAGAACTACAGGCCAAGAGTTATAAAGTGGTAATTGTGTTGTTAGATATTTGGTGACCAGCCGCCCTCAGTGCTGTTTAATTTGATGAGCCTGAATTGACATCACCAGTTTTACAGAGCGATTCAACCTTGTGAGCATTGTTGGCCGAGTCAATCAATAAAGAACGCTCGTGGAGGGGTGCATCAACGATCTCAAATACATTCAGAACAAAAGGCAGTTCAACAATTCCATCGATACAGCAGTAACCAAGGGAAATGATGCATCAGATTGGAGCCAATGGGGCAGTGTGAAGGAGTTGGAGATGACCTTTACATTTTGTCACAACATTCACTGATGAATTTGATGTTTGTATCTTTGGGCTTTCTGCTAAAGACAGGATTTACGTTAAAACACAGTAACATCAGTAAACTGAGAAAGGTACTTCTTCTGGATTCTGGGTGCAATGAAACGTACAACCCATCAGTTCTCTCTGACCTGGTGCTCTGTGACCAGTTCTCGGCAGCGCACTTTCATAAGTGTGAGTCTACACATTATTCTAGGGGATTCTGAACTGCTGTGCTTTTCCAGCACCACTCTAATCTAGATTCTTGTTTCCAGCATCTGCAGTCATTGTAGAGTTACGAAACCAACTGGTGTGTGTGTTCAGGCTTCTGTACCTTTTCCCCAATGTCAGAGGTTGTAGAAAAAAATGCCAGGGTGGGATGGATCTTTGAGAATGCTGGTGGCCTTTCCTTGAGTGGGGGTCTGGTAGATGGGTTCTAGAGATGTGAGGTTGCCCTTTGTTCACCACACTCTGTAAACTTCTCTGATCTTGATTGGTACCGTTGTCATACGAAGTAGTGATACATCCAGACAGAATGTTCTCAATGTCACACCTATACAAGTTGGCAAATGTATTCACCGTCATGCCAAATTTCCTCAGCTGCCTGAGGAAGAAGAGACAATGTTGAACCTTTGTAACCAGTGCATTTACATGAACAGTCCAAGAATGCTTGTTGTGAATGACCACTCCCAGGAGCTTTACACTCGACAATCATAGAACATAGAACATAGAACAATACAGCACAGAACAGGCCCTTCGGCCCACGATGTTGTGCCGAACATCTATCCTAGATTAAGCACCCATCCATGTACCTATCCAATTGCCACTTAAAGGTCGCCAATGATTCTGACTCTACCACTCCCACGGGCAGTGCATTCCATGCCCCCACCACTCTCTGAGTAAAGAACCCACCTCTGACATCTCCCCTATACCTTCCACCCTTCACCTTAAATTTATGTCCCCTTGTAATACTCTGTTGTACCCGAGGTATAAGTTTCTGACTGTCTACTCTATCTGTTCCTCTGATCATTTTATAAACCTCTATCAAGTCACCCCTCATCCTTCGCCATTCCAACAAGAAAAAGCCGTGAACTCTCAACCCATCCTCGTACGACCTATTCTCCATTTCAGGCAACATCCTGGTAAATCTTCTCTGCACCCTCTCCAAAGCTTCCACATCTTTGCTAAAGTGAGGCGACCAGAACTGCACACAGTACTCCAAATGTGGCCTAACCAAAGTCCTGTACAGCTGCAACATCACTTCACGACTCTTGAATTCAATCCCTCTGCTAATGATCGCTAATACACCATAGGCCTTCTTACAAGCTCTATCCACCTGAGTGGCAACTTTCAAAGATCTATGTACATAGACCCCAAGATCCTTCTGTTCCTCCACCTGACTAAGAACTCTACCGTTAACCCTGTATTCCACATTCTTATTTGTTCTTCCAAAATGCACAATCTCACACTTGGCAGGGTTGAAGTGCATCTGCCACTCCTCAGCCCAGCTCTGCATCATATCTAAGTCCCTTTGCAAACGACAACAGCTCTCCTCACTGTCCACAACTCCACCAATCTTCGTATCATCTGCAAATTTACTGACCCACCCTTCGACTCCCTCATCCAAGTCATTAATAAAAATTACAAACAGCAGAGGACCCAGAACTGATCCCTGCGGAACTCCACTTGTAACTGGGCTCCAGGCTGAATATTTACCATCTACCACCACTCTCTGACTTCGACCGGTTAGCCAGTTTTCAATCCAATTGGCCAGGTTTCACTCTATCCCATGCCTCCTGACTTTCCGCATTGGCCTACCATGGGGAACCTTATCAAATGCCTTACTAAAATCCATGTACACTACATCCACTGCTCCAACCTCAGCCACATGCTTGGTCACCTCCTCAAAGAATTCAATAAGACTTGTAAGTCAAGACCTACCCTTCACAAATCCGTGCTGGCTGTCCCTAATCAAGCAGTGTCTTTCCAGATACTCATAAATCCTATCCCTCAGTACCCTTTCCATTACTTTGCCTACCACAGAAGTAAGACTAACTGGCCTGTAATTCCCGGGGTTATCCCTATTCCCTTTTTTGAACAGGGGGCACAACATTCGCTACTCTCCAGTCCCCTGGTACCACCCCCGTTGACAGTGAAGACGAAATGATCATTGCCAACGGTACTGCAATTTCCTCTCTTGCTTCCCACATAATCCTCGGAAATATCCCGTCAGGCCCGGGGGACTTGTCTATCCTCAAGTTGTTCAAAATGTCCAACACATCTTCCTTCCTAACAAGTATCTCTTCTAGCTTACCAGTCCGTTTCACACTCTCCTCTTCATCAATACGGTCCCTCTCGTTCGTAAATACTGAAGAAAAGTACTTGTTCAAGACCTCTCCTATCTCTTCCGACTCAGTACACAATCTCCCACTACTGTCCTTGATTGGACCTACCCTCGTTCTTGTCATTCTCATGTTTCTCACATACGCATAAAATGCCTTGGGGTTATCCTTGATCCCATCCGCCAAGGATTTTTCATGCCCTCTCTTAGCTCTCCTCATCCCTTTCTTCAGATCCCTTCTGGCTATCCTGTATCCCTCCACCGCTCTGTTTGAACCCTGTTTCCTCAACCTTACGTAAGCTTCCTTCTTCCTATTTAATAGACATTCAACCTCCCTCGTCAACCAAGGCTCCCTCACACGACCATTTCTTTCCTGCCTGATAGGTACATACATATCAAGGACACGTCGTATCTGCTCCTTGAAAAAGTTCCACATTTCCACCACATCCTTCCCTGACAGCCTATGCTCCCAACTTATGCTCCTCAAATCCTGTCTTACAGCATCGTAATTTCCCTTCCCCCAATTGTAAAATCTACCCTGTTGTGCGCACCTATCTCTCTCCATAACCAAGGTGAAAGTCACAGAATTGTGGTCACCATCACCAAAATGTTCACCCACTAACAAGCTCATCACTTGTCCTGGTTCATTACCGAGTACCAAATCCAATATGGCCTCCCCTCCGGTTGGACAATCTACATACTGATTTAGAAAAGCTTCCTGGACACACTGCACAAACACCGCCCCATCCAATCTACTTGATCTAAAGAGTTTCCAATCAATATTTGGGAAGTTGAAGTCGCCCATGACTACGACCCTGTGGCCTCTGCACCTTTCCAAAATCTGTTTCCCAATTTGTTTCTCCACATCTCTGCTGCTATTGGGGGGCCTATAGTAAACACCCAACAAGGTGACTGCACCTTTCCTATTTCTGACTTCAGCCCATACTACCTCCAAAGGCAGATCCCCCTCAAACTTCCTTTCTGCAGCTGTTATACCATTTCTAATTAGCAATGCCACCCCCTCCTTTTTTACCACCCTCCCTAATCTTACTGAAACATCTGTAACCAGGAACCTCCAACAGCCATTCCTGTCCCTCATCTATCCACGTTTCCATGATGGCCACAACATCATAGTCCCAGGTACCGATCCATGCCTTAAGTTCACCCAGCTTATTTCTGATACTCCTTGCGTTGAAGTATACGCACTTGAGCACATCTCTGTGACCGCAAGTATTCCCTGTCAGAACACACCCACTCAAATACTACTCACTTACCTTCCCGACCAGCTCTGCGCTCCGACCTCACTTCCGCCCGGCCCTCGCCGCTCTCCGCGGTGAAAAGACCGTTGTCGTTGAGGTAAGTTCTTTAAATACTACTCACTTACCTTCCCGACCAGCTCTGCGCTCCGACCTCACTTCCGCCCGGCTCGTGCCACTCTCCGTGGTGAAAAGAACGTTGTCGTTGAGGTAAGTTCTTTAAATACTACTCAATCATTCCACCTCTATGCTGTTAATCTGTAGGGGTGTTGGGCTGGGGATTGGGGGTGGAAGCGGAGCATGAGAAACATCCCGCCAAAAGTAAATAATGAGTTATTTGGTTTTGCCGACCTTGAGAGTTTGGTTGCTGTCAGTGCTCCATTTTTCCAGGTTTTCCATTTCCCACCTGTTGTCTGTTTCGTCGGCATCTGAGATTCACCCGACTACGATGGTGTCATCAGCGAACTTGCAAATGACATTTGCCTCGCATTTGGTGAAGCAGTCCTGGGTATGCAGTGAGTACAGTTGGGGGCTGAGTATCATCCCTGGGGTGGCTGCCAGTGTTTGCTGTTAGTGACGCTGAAATATTGTCCCCGATCCTCACTGATTGTGTGGCCTGGGGGTCAGGAAAATGAGGATGCAATTGCAGAGTCGGGCTTAGTCAGAGATCACTATGCTTAGTAATCAGTCTTGCAGGGATAATATTGTTGAAGGCAGAACTATAGTCAATGAGTAGGATTTTTACATAGCTATTCTTCGTGTCAAGAGATGTTCTAGGGAGGAGTGAAGGGCAAGTGATATGGCATCTGAGGTGGATCTGTTGGTCTGATAGGCAAATTCGAACGGGTCCATAGTAGTGGGGAGGCTGCAATTGATTAATGCCATGACTCGCATTTCAAAGCACACCGTGAACAACGAATAGTCAAATAAGTTATTTCGAAAAGACTTGATTTCTAAGTTTAAAGAGAACAATAGAGACTGAAAGAAAGTGAACAATGAGGAGAATGGATTCAGATATCAGAAGATCATTTAAAGCAAAATATTGCTGATGTTGCAAGGTTAAAAAAACAGAATGTCGCAGAAACTCGGCAGATCAGGCATGATCCGTGAAGAGGGAAACAGAGTTCATGTTTTAACTCAGAGCTGAAAGGGATGGGAAAATGGGTTATTTTATACTTTTGACAGAGGAAGACATCGGGTGAAATGGTGTTGAGACACAATATCCAGTCAAGATCCGAAGCTGTGGATATTGACTCCTTGCGGCTGGAAAGTTCCTCTGTGCAAAATGAGATGTCGTTCATCAAGCGTGTGCTGTGCTTTGTTCCCACTCTACCATTAATTGCTCTGTCAGTCTCATTCATCGCACACGACTGCCAAGTAGTGGCCATGAAACTCTCTCTCTCTGTCTCTGTCTCTGTCTCTCTGTCTCTCTCTTTCTCTCTCTCTCTCTCTCGCCCTCTTTCTCTCTCTCACTCTCTGTTAGGTAGGAGAGGTTCCCGTGTTGCCAGCAATCAGGAACCACATCTGAATGTACAGGGAGGAGCGGTAAACGGGGAAATGGGACACAATGGGCTCAACTCTTCACAATTTATGGAAATGATTTGGATGGTGGGATCGAAGGTATGGAACAAAATTTACTGATAACACAAAGATATCTGGGAAAGTAAGTTGTGAAGGCGTCATGACGAGTCTACAAAGGGAATGGATTGGTTGAGCGAGTGGGCAAACGTCTGGCAAATAGAGGACAATGTGGGGAACGGGGAAACTCTCCATGCTGTGAAAAACATTAAAAACCAATACCTTATCTGAATGGTCAGACTCTGAGATATCTCTGAGATGCAAGGGGATCTCAGTGTCCTGGTACATGAATCACTGAATGTTATTATGCAGGTAAAGCAAGTAATCAGTAAAGAACTAATAGAACATTATGTTTTATCATGAAGGGAATTGAATGCAGGAAATGAATACAATATGTGCCCAGATGACTTTCTCAAAATGAAAAAGTCTCCGATTGGTTGGATGAAAAATGGACAAGGACTAAAGCATGCTGGGAAATGGAAACAGCTTTTGACCAAAGTGGCTGTGCAAATCCTTGTGCTGCAGAATCCAGGCAGACTGCAGTTACCAGCAGACAGTTTGTCACTAACCTGGTGGCTGCAGACTCTACAATACACACCCGTAGTTGTGCTTGAATCGTATCAATGCAATGTCATCCTCAGGGTGATTGGAAACATTGAGGTGCGAACCCGACACGGGGGATGCGCCTCACACCCTTATTTGGAGGAAGATATGTGCTCCCAGTATCTCCAGGAATGGAAGCCTATGGACGACCCTACCATTGACCCTGGCTGGGTCCGATAGATTAGTTAATGGTGAAGACCCTCCCAAAACGGCACGAAGACCTGAGAGTGTAAGAATTGCCACAATACCATGCTGAAGGCCGTAACTCAAGAGTGGTAACTCGAGACCAACCACCGAGAAAAGAAGATATCCATGAAATCATCGGGAGAAGACCAGGTGACATCATGGTGTGGAGCACGGCCTAGTTCTAGTGTGAGCGTATATGATCATCCAGAGTTAAGGTTAAAGCACAAGAGAGCATTTGTTTTGTGAATGGTTAATTTTTACTGTATTTTGTTATGTCAGTATTAATTGGGTCAAATAAATTAATATTACTGATGATTATTATTAACATTTGTTTCAGTTCTTTTGCTGGATATGAGAGTTAAAACACATTGTGCAGCAGAAGCAACAAATTGGCCCCCAAGAAAGGACTTCGATGAGAAGTCAATTTGTCACTGTGAGATTAAAGCCGGTGGAACCTAATATTCCTTGAGATTTTGCCTGAGATGGCTGTTAAGAGGGCAGGTGTCTCATGTGAAGGCCAGGAATTCAAGTAAATGGAATAGAACAGAATGGTCGAAACTGAACTTTTCTTTCAAAGATAAAACCAACAGATGTTTACTCCTAATCCAGCTAACCACTGTTTCCTCTGTTTGTGTGTGTGTGTGTGTGTGTCTGTGTGCATGGGGGTGCTTGTGTGTGCCTGTATGTGTGTGTGTGTACCTGCGTGTGTGTCTGCATGTGTGTGTGTGGCTGCGTGTGTGTCTGTGTCTGTGTGTGTATCTGTGTGTGTGTGAGAGAGAGTGAGTTGGTACGGTAGAACATTGAAAATCAGCAGACACCCGAGTGGATTAAGACTGGAACATAGTGAAAGCAGTACCCTCAGTCTGATACCTGATAGACACTTCTTGGGTCAGTGATAAAGACACAATGAGGTCAATTTGCTCTCCCTGGTATCTCTGAGGGACACAGAGTCAGTTTAGTCAACATTCCCCATGATTCTTGAACGAGACACAATGCAATCGATCAGTCCTTCCTGGATAGTGAGGCAAACACAATGTTTCCCTTTGTTAAGGTACACAAATTAGCCCTTATTGACCCATCATGTTGAGGAACGCTCTGCAGCAGAATTCCCTGCATAAAGTTCCTGAAAAGCACTTTAAAAAGGCTTCCATTTAATATCTCTGAAAGTGTCCCCAACGTTGTAACTTTCACTGATTGCAGTGCATAAACCAAGCAAAACTATTATATAAACTTGTTATTGCAAATATTGTTAAAAATGCTCACAACAAAGAACATTTAAACTGCTCACTCTGTGTAATATTGAAAAGACAGGAATGACAGTCACGGATGTGACCAATTTGACCTTGCTCCTTCCTTCTCAGAGGCAATTCAGCATCAGCAGCAAATACTGTCTTTACCGATGATGCCACATCATGTGCATGAATGTTTGTGTAAAAATACCGAATGTATTCACATTGATAAAAATGCTGATATAGCGCATCTTTGTGGTATTCAGTCTACATGTTTTAAACTTCATGAGTACAAATGATACTTGACATATATATAAAGTCAGAAGTCACAAAAAAACGCGGTTATAGTCCAACAGGTTCTGAAATCATACAAGCTTTCAGAGCGCTGCTCCTTCATCAGGTGCCGGGACAGAGCAGGAAAAAGACATAGAGTTTATTGGCTGAGAGATCAAGGGCAGAGAGAGCAAAAGATCATACAACTGATGTGATTGGGGTATCGGGTAATATGTCTCTGCAGGGTGTTAGACAGTGTGTAAAGTGCTTATGGGAATCGGTTCAGATTGTTGGTTTGTAGAATAGTGTAATATCAACAGCATGGGTTCAATTCCTACCACCAGTCTGAGGCTAATGTGAAGGACTCTCCTTCTGCACCTCTACCCTTGCCTAAGGTCTGGTGCCCCTGAGGTTAAATTACCACCAGTCACTTCTCCCTAATGTAGGAGCTGCCCGTATTGTGTAGTCAGACTATGGTTACACAACAATGTCTTTATAAAGTCAATGTCAGGACAATCAAAAACAGCCATAGGATTATAAAAAAGGTGACACATCAGGTCAGACATTGAATTGTAGGAGCGAGGTCCTGTCCCAGAGTTTTAGTCAGAAATCAGACTGGTTTCATTCCAAAAGATAAAATTTATAGGACACCATATTGGCTGACTGTGATTATAAGTTGTGTTCTTTTTGATAAAAAAAAGTAGAATGTATCTGCAAAAACACAAATATCTTGAGTGATTTGATTCACCGTGTAGATTTGTGAGTGTGTGTGGGTGCTTGAGAGACAGTGTGTGTGCATGTGAGAGAAAAATATCTGTGTGAAAGAATTTGCGTGAGAGAGGGTCCATGTGAGTATGTATGTGTGTGTGTTTGTGCAAGAGAGTGTGTGTGTGAGAGAGAGAGAAAGGGTCTGCGTGAGTCTCTGTGTGTGTGTACGTATTTGTGTCAGAATGTGGATACATGAGAGAGGGTTTGCGTGAGTTTCTCTGTGTATGTATTTGTGTGAGATAGTGTTTGTGAGAGAATGCCTGTGTGAGTATCTGTGTGTGTGTATTTGAGTGAGGTATTCCTGATGAAGGACTTTTGCCCAAAACATCGATTTTACTGCTCCTCGGATGCTGCCTGAACTGCTGTGTTTTTCCAGCACCACACAAATCTAGACTCTGGTTATCAGCATCTGCAGTCATTGTTTTTACTTTTGTGAGAAAAGGTTTATGTGAGTCTGCGTATGTGTGTGCATTTCTGTGAGAGAGGGTCTGTGTGAGTCTGCGTGTGTGTGTATTTATGTGACAGTGTTTGATTGTGAGAGAGGGTGTGTGTGAGAGAGGGTCCGTGTGAGTTTCTGTGTGTGTGTGTATGAGAGAGAGTGTGAGTTTGTGAGACAGGGTCTGTGTGAGTCTGTGTGCGTTTGTGAGTCTGTGTTTTGTGAGAGTGTGGGTGAGAGAGTGCAATAAGTAATTAAAAACTTAATAAGGTGAAGAGATCAGAGTGACTGATCAATATTATGTTGTCTCAACAGGACAGTGAGGATGATTTTACAGATACAGAACTGTGTGGTGGGGTCACCTATAGCAGGACGTGAACCCAAGGTCACAGTTAAGGGGGGCTTCATGGATCTAAAACTTGGTTATCAGTCTCTGCCCGGTGATTCTGCATTGTTGTGTATCTCAAAATCTCCCTTGAAGGACACTTACCCAAAGATCAGAGGCTGAATATCCCTGAGCGCTGAACTGTTCCCTGACTGGGAGGGAACATTCCTGTCTGGCAATTGTTGCGTGGTGTCTATTCATCCATTACTGCAATATCTATGTGGTTTCACCAATATGCCATGCCTTGGGGCATCCTTGCCTGCTGCGTATGAGGGAAGACAGCATTGGCCGAGTCACATGGGTATCTGCCGTGTACATGGTGGGTGATATTACCACGTGTGATGTTACCACGTGTGACGTGTGTCCTGCAGAGGTTGCCATGGCAGTTTTGTGTGGTGTTGTGGTCAAAGATGTCCTGATAGCTGGGTAGTTTGCTGCAAACAATGGTCTGTTTAAGGTTTGGCGGTTGTTTAGAGGTAAGGCATGGAGTGATCTTGTCGAGATGCTGATCATCACTGATGACATGTTGAGGAATGCGAAGAACATGGCGTAGTTTCTCCACACCGGGGAAGTACAGTGGAAGCCAGGACCACAGGGCTGTTTCGAAAATAAGTCGAGCACTTAAAAGCTCACCTTGAGTATCAGGGGCCTCCAATTTTATACTGCGAACGAGGACCAAATGGCTTGCTGGAAAGTTAGTCAAACATTTCAAATCTTACCTTCAGAATCAGGGGCCCCAACCTTTATAGCAGGAGCGAGGACTAGAGGGCTGCTGGGAAAATATGTTGAGCATTTCAAAGCTTACCTTGTGTACCAGGGGACTTTATTTTTACAGTGGGAAGGAGGACCATTTAGCTTCTGGGAAAGTAAATGGAACATTTAAAAGCTTACCTTATGTTCCGGGAGACTCCACTTTTACAGTGGGAGGGAGTCCAGGCGGCTTCTGGGAAAGTAAATGGAACATTTAAAAGCTTACCTTGTGTACCGGGAGACTCCATTTTCACAGCAGGAGGGAGGAGCAGAGGGTTTCTGGGAAAGTAAATGGGGCATTTTAAAGCTTACCTTGAGCATCAGTAGCATCCATTTTTACAGCTGGAGCGAGGACCAGAGGACTGCCAGGAAAGTAAGTGGAGAAATTAAAAAGGTTACCTTGAGTATCAGGAGCTTCTACTTTTACAATGGGAGCGAGGACCAGAAGGCTGCTGGGAAAGTAAGTCGACCTCGTGTATAGGTGGAGCAGGAGAGGTCACAGGACGGCTGGGCAAGTAAGATCATATATTTGTCTGTTTGCTTTACACGAAACACTACTTTGGTTGTGTCTTTCACATCCTCCTCCTCTACCCAAAAAAACAGTATTATGTGCATGGGATTGGTAAGTTACTTGCTTTATTTCTCCAATAGTCCCTTTGGGAATCAAAACATTGGACAGTGAACCAACCATCACCTTCTGAACAACATCAAAAGCACTCAGGCTTGGGCGACTATGGAATCCTCAATCCTATAAGTAAATTAAAAAGAAGGATTGAGTCTTGGTTTTGAAAAGTAGGGCGTTTTCCAACGTAAGGAGACTTAGATTAGATTAGACTTAAAGTGTGGAAACAGGCCCTTCGGCCCAACAAGTCCACACCGACCCGCCGAAGCGCAACCCACCCATACCCCTACATTTACCCCTTACCGAACACTACGGGCAATTTAACTTGGCCAATTCACCTGACCCGCACATCTTTGGACTGTGGGAGGAAACCGGAGGAAAACCACGCAGACACGGGGAGAACGTGCAAACTCCACACAGTCAGTCGCCTGAGTCGGGAATTGAACCCAGGTCTACAGGCGCTGTGAGGCAGCAGTGCTAACCACCGTGCCACCGTGCCGCCCAGCAAGAGAGAGCAACTGCCATTGAACAAGAGAGCAGGTGCCATCTGAAAGGGATCTCCAAAAGAAATTTCTCTCGAGGCACCATCTGCTAAACGTATAATTTCCAGTAATACCAGTAACATTTAGCATGACTTCGGGATAATACAGCAGAATAAGAAGGATGGAAGGAAACAACAGATTCAGAAGACCAGTAAGAAGATGGTATAACACAATCTTTGGTATTTGAGAGATTAAGTTAATTTAATGTTTCGTAATTGTGGTGTTGGAGCAACATCTGTATAGTGTGGGATCTGACAACGATTAGTTCAAAGCAGGGTGCTCAGACTTATTAATAATTTTTCTTGGTGTTCACAGAGTTGGAAAAAAAGAAGTTTCTTTTTTCTGTAAACAGATTACGAGGTGAGGTGAGTTTTTCTGGGTATTTTATTTCTCATTAGCAGAGGAATTGCCAATAACGGTGTTCTGGGATTAATTTATTTTGATTTAGTCTTTATGATTGTTATGAGAACTCAAGTACAGGAGATGAGTGAAAAGAGTATAATGCTGCCATGCAAGGCGCCATGCTCGCACAGGTATTTAGGTGCAGAATCATAAGAACCAGTTAGAAAGGATGAACAAGCTTAATAGTTAGGTGTTACAGATATTCTTAGCATGAAGTACAAAAATAACGAATAAAGCTAAAAGTCAAACATTACCCTCTTTTGAAAGTGATTATTTTTGCTGGGACTCCAATTCATACAGCGTCTCCATTTCCTTCACTTTACCATGACTTCCCCTCACAGTCCGTTCGAGTAATCCCTAAAATGAGCTTACCACATTGCCGCAGTTGGCCAAAACTGACCACAGATGTCACATTCTCTGGTGAATGCGAAGTCCACCCTGCCATTGACAGTCGATGCGACCATGACCAGCTTGGGACTTTCGTCGCCCCACCAATGTCAAGGTGCCCTTGTTTGTTGGTAGCATTCGTCGCTGGAATAAATGTGAGCAGCAAATTGACTCAAACTGTTTTCTCATTTTAGCAAGATAAAATTCCCAAGTTCCCTAAAAGCATGCTCGTTCATTGCTGAGTTCAGTTTCCCAAAGGAAGGGACTCCTGCACTGGCTGTCACACGTGATTTGGTGGCTGGACCCACACTCGCCTTGCTGAGGACGCGAAAGGCCTCATCTTCATCCGCCACAGAAGCAGTCACAAGGATCAACTGGATCCACTCTGCTGCTGCAGTCTTCTAGAAACTCCTTCTGCACTCGAACCCTGAACTAGGTGCTGAACCTGTTGGGACCATTTCAGTAAAGGCCGACAGGAATCCGAACTCGCCTCCGCAATTGCTTTTGAAAGCCTATGCAGCTGGTGTTCCTTCTCACCACTGATGCTGATGCTGGGACCCAAATCTTCACCATGAGGTAATTATTTTTTTTAAAAAAAACCTGTGAGAAATCCTAACGGCCAGTTGACATCAGTTTTCGTCTGCTCACTTTGAAAATTAGAAGAAAAATAATAAACAGAACGTAAGAACACAAATTTACAGGTATAGTCGTCTGATATAGTTTGGATGACAGGTCAGTCGGTGTCGTCATTTTTTTCCCACATGCACATATAATTTATCGAAGACAATAGTAATCAATGGTCAACCTCCACCAGCACCTCACACCCAACATTCTTATTTCGATAATTTCAGTCATGTGATCGATTAAACCACAACTCGCCTTGCCTGTTGAGTTATGACTGCTTGTGCCTGTCTATTATTCGTGGCTACCTGGGACATGAACAACTGTTGTGATACTAAATCTCCAATTAGTCAACATCCTGTTTTCGAAATTGAGCTACATGAGCTGCCCAGCTTTACTCCGACATATAGACACATACTGCACGTGGACTGTTATTTGATATGTCTGTCCAAATTCTACTACATTAGAATTTCCACCAACAAAATAATTTGGTTGGACTGACTGGTTACTCTAAATTAAAGCAGTTTCCTCCATCAGAAGAAACCGATTTGTCTTCTATGCTGAGCACTCCAGTTCTTCTGCGCTGTTACCTTGAGGTTTCTGTTCTGAAGTGAACATGAAATGAAGACCTTTCTTGCCTAATTTAGATTCATCAGTATAAGCCTTCACCCATTGACAGAGAGGTTCTGTCAAACATTTGACTGTCATATCATATACTTTTGGAATAAATGTGAGCAGCAAATTGACTCAAACTGTTTTCTCATTTTAGCAAGATAAAATTACTTTCAGTGAACTAGCGCAATGAATCTATTTCAAAACCTAAATCCCCAAATATAACACTTGCACTTTTGAGCACCTCTCCCACCTAAGGGCATTTTAGTTTACTGTGTAGCATTTTACTTTTGTCATCAATATATGATGTTATAATTTAAAAAAAAACACCAATGAATGTTGACTGCACATGTTCATTTGGTCTCGTCCTTTGATGTCACTTCTAACAGCTTTTGATGAAGTTTCAATGAGAACATTGTCCTTGTGATAAGCAATATTATCTTATCTGTTGAATGTTTTTAATGTTTAAATACAAAGAAACAGTCTTAGATTCTTCGAAAACCTAATCAGGTCTGAAAGCATCTGTGCAGACAAATCAGAGTTATCGTTTTTGTGTAGAGTGACCCTTCCTCAGAACTCCAGTTCTCAGTAAGTGTCATTCGACCCTACACATTAACTCTGATTTATTTCCAAACAATGCTGACATACCTGCTAAGTTTTATCCAGCAATTTATGTTTTTTTGTCTCTCCTGATGTACAGCATTCAAAGTTATGTCGCTTTTGGTTTTATATTCATATTTAGTATCTGGAAAAAATGAACAAAGCATAGTACTCTGTCTAATTGACAGTCTCTTCAGAGTTAGTGGGTATGTGTTCCTGGGGGATTCTAAACTGCGTGTCAGTGAGCAGCTTCCTGCTGCGCAGGTTGTACATGATAACACAGCTGATGACACCTTCCATCATTTTACTGATGTTTCAGTGCAAACTAACTAGGTGGTAATTGACCCAAGTTGGACTTGAAACAAAGACTAGAATTGCTGTAACAATTCAGCAGGCTTAGCAGTATGTGTCAAGAGAAAGCAGAGGTAAAATTTCGAGTCGTGTGACCCTTCTTCAAAGGATTTTTTTTTCTTCTGTTCTCAATGTACAGGACATTCCTGGGACATCTTACGCATTATTGGATAGAAATCAGTGTTCTGGCTCTACTGGAACAGCTTGGCTATGACTGTGACATTTTCTGCACCATTCGTCTCCAGAATATTTTCGGGCCCGAAAGCTTTTTGTAGAGCCCAGTACCTCCAAACATTTACTGCTATCACGTAAACTGAAATGAATAGCTGAAGATGGGCTCCCGTGTTGTTAAGGACCTCCAGAAGGGGCTGTAATGTTACTAATACCTTTGTACTGTATCATGAGTTCGCAATTTGCGTTTGTAACAGGATTCTGCAGCTGTTGATTGCCGCTTGAATGTTCAATCTTGAGTGACTAGAGCTGTTCAGTGTCTGCTGCATTTTACACAGTGATAGCATCGCACAAATAGGTGTAATGGGTCCTCAACCTGGAGGCGGAATGTCTTCTCCAGTTTGGCCGTCGTGTGGACAGTCCATGTTTATGTTTTTGACAGATGCATCTATGTCGGACAGATTGGTGAGAATGACGTCAAGTATAATTTCCATCTCTGTTGGTGGCCTCATCACATGCTAACATTCAGAAGAAATATCCTTTAGTGCGCAAACAGTCGTGCTGCTGCAGTTCTGCCTGAAAACTTGAATCGCCCACTGACTGCATGCTCTGCAACTTGTGATCGTCTGTGCTTCCCCCAAGTCGTCTTCAACATACAGCAGTGTTAGTTCATTAGCTGTGGGAGGATATGATGTGGTCATCAGAAGGAGGCTTCCTTGCCCATGCTTAAAATGAAAACATGAGGCATTTTGAGATCCAGAATCAACGTTGAGGATTCACAGGCAAGTCCCTCCTGACTGTCAAGCACTGTGCAACCATCTCTGTTGGCTCTTTCCTGCCAGTGGGACAGTGCATATCCAGGGATGGTCATGTTCATGTCTGGAACATTGTACAATATATTTCCATTAGTACCATCATATCAGAGTGTTGCTCGGCTAATCTCTGAATTCTGCCCTTTTTTAACACGAGGCCCCACGTATGAGGAAGGACTACTTTTAGGGTTAACAGAGCTGTGTGTTTGACACTCTCATCTTTGGTACTTCCGTTTTTGCCAGTTGGATCAATTTACTTTTCCAGGCTTGGTTGTGGCTAGTGTAAGTGATTGATTTGTTTAGCCATTTCAATAGTCAGTTCAGAGTCAACCATATTGCTGTTGTCCAGAGGAACATGTTAGCCCGACCAAGTAGGGCAATAAGTAACAGAAGAAGTTTGCGACTATTTGGTCCATTACGTTTTCAATGTGCTTCGCCTTTGGACATCATGTTCCTAAACGTCATTCTCATACCCCGTCCCCACAAATCCTTGAGCTCCAAACTCATCAAGAAGGAATCTATTCCTTTTCAGAGCATAGAACATAGAATATCGTACAGAACAAGCCGTTCGGCCCTCGATGTTGTCCGAACTGTGAACTAATTCATGCTCATCCATTGACTCTCCCTCCATCATTCATATGCTTATCTAAGGACAGCTTAAATGCCCATCATGTGGACGAATTCTAACCCCTTACGATTCTCTGAATAAATAACCTGCCTCTTGCATGTGACTTCAATCTATTACCCTTCAATTTGTAGCTATGCCCTCTCGTGTAAATTTGCGTTATCAAAGTAGGGAAAGAAAAGCTTCTGACTATCCACCTCTCTCATCCTCTGATTATCTTTTATGTTTCTATTAAATCTCATCATAGCCTTCTTCTCTCCAATGAGAAGAGACCCAAGTCCCACCCTCTTTTTCAGAAGGCATTTACTCCAGACCAGGCCACATCCAGGTAAATCTCCTGTGCACCTTTTCCAATGTTTCCATATCCTTCCTGTCATGGGTCCAGCAAAATTGCACACAATATTCTAAGGGAGGACGGAATACCATTTTGTACAGTTGCATCGTGACATCAAAGCTCCAGAACACAATGTCACTATCAATAACACCTAACACACCACATGCCTTCTTAACAGCACTATCAACATGGGTGGCAATTTTTTGGGATCTATGCGCATGGACACCAAACATATTACCAAGAAGTGCTCAATTGACCCGGTACTCTGCTGTCCTGTTATTCTGCCCAAAGTGAATCCCCTCACATTTATCTGCATTGTACTCCATTTTCCGCCTCTCAGCCCAATTCTGCAATTTATCCAAGTACCCTGCAACTTGTAGGATTCTCCTATACTGCCCACCACTCCATAGTGTCATCTGCAAATTTATTAATCAATCAGTTTTGCCAGCATCCAAAGTATTTATAAATATTACAAACAGCAGTGGTCCCAAAACAGATCCATGTGGCAAACAATGGGTAACCCAGCATAATTTTTTTTCTATCAACCATCACCCGCTGCCTACTTACAGAAAGCTAGTATCTAATCTAAACTGCCAATTCCCCCTCAATCCCATACCTCTGCATTTTTTGCAAAAGCCTTCCATATGACATCTTATTGAAGGGTTTACTGAAGTCCATGTACACCACGTCAATTGCCGGATCCTCATCCACATGCTTGCATACCTTCTCAGAAAAAAAGACGTTGGAGAGACATGAATTTATATACACTTAATGAGTTGGCGTTCACACCCTTCTCTGGCACTGATTTCCAGAGATTAACCACCCTCACGCTGCAGGAACTTCTCCATATCTCATGTATTGAGTATCATCTGTTCACCTTCGTCATTGCCCTCAGATCATAATCTCTCTGGCTTGTGGGCACATCTTCTCCACGTCTGCGCATCCAGGTTTCTTTGTATTCTATCAGTTTCAAACAGACTTCACCCCAACCCCAGAAATGTTATCAACTACAAATCTACAAGCCTCAACTGCTTCTCATATAACTCAACATTCATCAACAGGACCATTGTTGTAATTCCGATCTGATTTACCCGTGCGTGATTCAACTTTTCAGGGGAAAGGGGAGAGAGCTGCATCTAGGTGCGATGCTCTTCTGAAAGTCGGTGTGACCTCGTCTGAAACCCGTCCAATGCTTACACAACGTGCCTTGAATATTTGGGCCAAAACTGATCACTATATTCAAAATACGGTCTGGGCAGAGCCTCATTCAGACTCAGCAGTGCACCTCTGCTCTTATAATAAAGCCTTCTTGAAATGAATGTCAGCATTGCATTTACCGGAAAATCTTGTCTGGTTTCGACAAGGCAGTATGGTAGCTCCCATATTACCAATGATCTGACTTGCAGTGTCTGTCCACTTCATCAGTGAGGACCTACCCACTGTCAGACTACACCAATTAAATTAAATTCCATCTGCGTGGTTACGGCAGTCAAAATGAACTGTTAAATCACCCTCAATCCCATACCTCAGCATTTTCTGCAAAAGCCTACCATGTGAAACCTTATTGAAGAGTTTACTGAAGTCCATGTACACCACGTCAACTGCCAGACCCTCACTCACATGCTTGGAACCTTCTAAAAAAAGACGTTTGAGAGACATGAATTTATATATACTTAATGAGTTGGAGTTCACACCCTTCTCTAAATATGAAATATGTAATTGTATTTGATGTACTATTTGCAGATGTATATGATTATAAGAGTGATCGATAATGTGCTGAGGAAGATGTATTTCCACTCGATGAAGGAGACCCTAGGAAAAGCAGCAGAAGGTTCATGCAAGATGTGCAGAAAATTGTTTTTTTTTGCCCAGAGTGCAGCAGCTGTCGAGAACCCATTGTCTCTCAGGATAATAGACTTCAAAACCCTCATCATTTAAAAAGCCTTTAAAAGTGTACTTAGAATGTCACTTCCTTGTTCTGGAAAATGGATTAAAATAGACGGTTGGTTTTGACTGTTGTGTAAGTGGTGACCTGACCGATATTTTCCTGCAATTTTAATGTCTATGAGACCAATTGCATCGTGTTGTGATTCCAGCAGATAACATTTCTGGACAAGACTGATCCCAGAATGAAACCTAGTTTATATAAGCATTTATTTTATTGTTATTGTCAGAGATAAAGTGATAATCGTTTCAGAAAAAAGTCACATGTGCTTCAGCATTTCCATAACAGCAGAACACATGTTTCTTAACACAATAGATGGAAATAAATAACTAATAACATACGAAGCTGTACAGATAGAAAACATCGTTTGAAAGTTCTCAAAACATGCAGCACAGCAATATCTCATGTGTACCACAATAACATCAGTTTACACCGACACAAACCTATGAATGTATATCTCGCCATCACACGTTTACGTTCATCTCAATTGGCTCTTCCGAGTTCATTGGGGCGAACAGTCCAGTTTTGCTCCATGAACATTTGTGAATGTGGGAGTTTAATATTTCTTATAGTTTCATAACCTGAAGATATCGAGGCAATAATGTTCGCAT
This sequence comes from Hemiscyllium ocellatum, assembly GCF_020745735.1. NCBI lineage: Eukaryota > Metazoa > Chordata > Chondrichthyes > Orectolobiformes > Hemiscylliidae > Hemiscyllium > Hemiscyllium ocellatum. The sequence goes on from NC_083412.1 coordinate 6,055,130, forward strand.
GGAAGATGCACCTGGTAAAAATTTATTCTCCATTTAGTTAAGCATGCCTTCTCTGAGGTTACATTAACTTTTTTTCCAGGCGAAAACATGTATATTTTCTTCTCCTGAAGGACTCCTGTAAACCACCCTCTTGTTTAATCTCTGCAGTTTTTTCTTAGCAAAAGAAACAACCTTAAGTACATAGCACCAGAATAAATGATGATTAAAACAAAATGCAGATAATTTGAAGGAAAGAGAGAAATTTAAGCAGAAATTCTCAGGTCAGATAATATCTGCGTATAAAGAAACAGAATTACTGTTTCGTGTCCACCGTAATTGTTCTTTCGAACAACATAAATAAAGCATTCATTAACCCTCCATGTGGTCCCTGCGCTCTAACACGTGATGGGCTCAGTTCACATTTTGGACAGTCTGTCAGATGAGTTTCCTTTTTTATTAAACAGCTCAGGTAAATGATCAAAGTCATACCGTACTATCCCAAAATTCCAGCTTATAAATGAATGACTACAATTCATTTGTTTTTAAATTTTATTTGAATAATACTTAATATATAAATCCAAAGTTTCTGGGCCAATAACGTGACTGCCTGTATACTTATACCGAAGTGAAAATTCGGAAAAAAAATAAAGTAATTCACATGGCTCCATACCCCACCAGTCACATTGCCAGTTCAGGGCTGCTTTCTATATTATCTTATTATCTATATTATCGACAAAGGTGCGTATAAATCAATAGAATTATGCATAATAGAGAACCTTTTCCACCATGCACTTGTTCTTCATGGATAGTTCAGTCTTGGTCAAACAGGAAATTGCAACAACAAATCCTTCCAGATGTCCTCTGGATTCAATGTAACGAGCATTATAAAACTAAAAAACAAGTCTTGATCTATATGCGCATTTATTCTGCCAGAATATTCGCCAAATTAACATTGACTGATGGAATGATGTGTCCAGAAAGATGAGAAGCATCCTCCTTGCCATATCTTCTTGTTTTACATTTCCAATGAACAAGCTAATTGTGGAGGATGAAATAAGTTCTGCAACGCACACTGGGAGGAATGCAGCGGGTTAAGTTTGAAGCTTTAAAATGTTTTATTGGTCCAATGCAGAACAGGAACAAATCTGGGCTTTGGTAATATTCATGAGTCACTTGCAAGAGAATCTGTTGCACTCGAGAGTGGAAAGCATGAGACAATTTCACAATAATGAGAAGTTGATTCTCCGATCTGAAAGAATGTAGAAATAATTTAAAAATGCATTGATGGGACAAAACATGGAATTTCAGATGCTCAATATCTAAAACAAAGCCAGTAAGTGAAAGAGAAACTCAAGTGGGCTGCATCAACAGAGGGAAAATAGTAAGTCTGTTCTGCCCAACGATCAACAGACTCGGAACATTAACTCTCTGCATTTCACTGCAGATAATGCTAATGCTCCCCATTATGTTCTGTTGTCGTTTCATAACAAATATATGGTGGAGTGAGACATGAAGAGATAGATGTGGGGATAAAAAAGGACACAATACAGTTTGAATAAATGGCCACTTCCTACATTGCAAGTTTGACCGACTGACCTGTAATTTCTGATTATCCAGACCCATATCATCGAAAACTTAGCTCGTTTATTAAGGCAGTGTCTTATTCGTTAAATGAAGACCATCAGATAATCTTGATGATTGGGAAACATAGCTATGTCATTCCAGTCAAGTATATATGTTTCAGTTTTACATGGTGCAGTTTGCAGGGATATAGATAAGTGAGATAAAATGAATGGAGGTTGCCTTTTTTGATGGAGTTCTGCAGGTAATTGGTGACCATCAGATAGAGAAATGCAAAACTCGATGCAAACGGCCAAGCCATCCTTTATTGTTGTATCCATTGCCCACAGATTCCCATGACCATGCTGGAATAATGTGTTCAGTTAGGGCTAGAGAGAGTTTGCAGTTCGGACACTTACCAGGAAACGGTTGAAGATAGAAAACTTGTTCTGCAGTGATTATGGGAAAAAAAAGAATATAAATTTCTGTGTCTCTGGTTCAATAGTAAATAGGTTACTGACAATTATGATAATTGTTGAACATACATTTTTCTCCAATTTGTAAACTACAGTCAGTTAAAATCTCCAGAGCCTGGGACTCTTAGTATCGTATGGCATCTTGAGATAAGTCGCTCATTGGAGTTGGTTAGTCACACTCAGTACAATTCAGCATTGGATGACACCCTCAGTCATGTATTACTGCAGCATTCAATTGTTGACATGCAGTGGCTCACATTCAGTGCAATTCTATTGTGGGAGTAACCTATTGTATGAGGTACTCTATTCTAATCAGTGACATGAGCTGATTACAATAGCAAAAATGGACATTGCAAATAACGTCTTGAAATGATACAAGTGCGCTAAATTTAATTCAACAGTACATACATATTACTCAAGCATAAATGCAATCGTGTCATGCAGCGTGTGAGCTGGATATAAAGGCTATTTTGAAATAAATTGACCAGAATAAATCTAATGCATTTCTTATCACATTTAATTGCAGTAAACTGCAACGATGACCCAGTATATGTGCAACGCCAACCATTACAATAAATGTAATTCATCCTTCATAGGAACGAAAAACAGAAATGATCAGCTCAGAAGCAGAAGCACACAACTCAAGTGTATCATATGAGTCTCTGTGGTGACAGAATAGGTTTAGACACTGCAGCTGAATCCAAAACACCAGATACTGAAGAAATCAGATTGATTCCCTAATGGCAAGTTGAATGACCTTCTTTGCTGGATAGTATCGTAACTCTTACACATTAATTATTCCATCGATAGGTCGCTTGGACTTTCTTTATGGAATTCACTCCGCTGTGTCCATCACAAAATTGAATTATACAAGTCATTGCTGCACTTCCATTACTGCTCTACTATACAACTGGTTTGGTATTCTTTCATCACTAATAATCATTCAACTAAATATTCAAAGAGAAACTGGTAATTCTTCAAGTTTCCCAGCTCTTGAACTTAGTGGAATGGAGGACATGAAATGAATCCCGACATGCAAAGAGCACATCAAACAATTTCAGAACCTGTGCACAATATTGTACCCCGAGTGACAGCTTCTTAATTGTAAACAGCAAAATAGAATATAACTTCTCCCCAGACAACTGCATCACCTCACCTTATGGAGCAACACTTTGAAAAAATCCGGTGAGATGGGATGTGGAAATCTTTGTTGTTCACCTTCTCTACACACTCCTTGAATCGTTTAAAGCTATGACCTAATTCAGACATCTTAAAATTAAATAAGAACTCCATAAGAACTACCATACGTCAGGAGCGTCTCAGAACTGACAGCCAGACTACTGCGACCCTTAGGACTCATAACAGCACACAAGCCAACATCCACGCTCAGACAACAACTCACTAGAACAAAGGACCCAATAGCCAGCATGAGCCAAACTAACGTAGTTCACAAAATACCATGCAAGGACTGCACAAAACACTATATAGGACAAACAGAAAGACAGCTAACAATCCGCATCCATGAACATCAGCTAGCCACAAAACGACACGACCAGCTATCTCTAGTAGCCATACACTCAGACAACCAGCAACATGAATTTGACTGGGAAAACACCACTATCATAGGACAAGCCAGACAGAGAACAGCCAGAGAATTCCTAGAAGCATGGCATTCATCCCCAAACTCCATCAACAGACACATTGACCTGGACACCATATACAGACCACTACAGCTGAAACTGACACCCGGAAACGGCAAGAACATCCATCAACAGACACATCGACCTGGACCCCACATACAAATCACTGCAGCTGAAACTGACACCCGGAAGCGGCAAGAACAAACCAATATAAATACCGGAAGAAACATCAAAGCAGCGCTTCACACGAGTCTCCAACAGCACTGATGATGTTCCCTAGCCAGGGAATGAAACGTTTGCAGCAAAAACTTCCAGCTCGGCGAGCAGAACCACAACAACGGATACCCGAGCTACAAATCTTCAATCAGATTTTAGATAAGAACTCCTTTTTGTAGGGACGTTAATCCACAATTTGCTGAGTTTTAGAAAACGGTGGGTTATGTTTGAGAGGCTGTTTTCCACCTGGGCGACTCGGGTCAGTGTTGGATCGTTTGATATTTGCGGTTGAAATGAATGATTTATTCGTGAATATACGTGGGCTGAGCATCAAGTTCACTAATGATGCAAGCATGGTGGGGCATGAAATGGTGAGGAAGTTAATCTTCGATTACATGAGGTTATAGATTGTCTACTCAACTGCGCTGATTTATCGCAACTGAAAACTTTCTGGAAAATATGAGGTGATGTTCTTCAGCAAGAAAAAGTGTGTAAGGGAAAATATGAAGAAGTGGAGGACCTTGGGAAACTGCAAAGATTAGTGGGTTATTGATTTGTACGTCCTGAAGTTATCAAGACAGATGGACGAAGCATTGAAAATAATATCTAGGATACTGGCCTTTATTGGGCGAATCATTGAGTTTAAGAGCAGAACGTCAAGCTGGAACTGTGATAAGATTTGTTTCAGCCATAAACTGTGCAGCTCGAGAATCCTGAGGGAAATGGGAGAAGTAGAAAGAGTGCAGAAGGGATTGGCTGGGATGCTGCCTGGGAAGGAGAGTTTCAGTTATCCACAGAGCAGAGAACGGTACAGCACAGGAACCTGCCCTACGACCCATGATGTTCTGTCGAACATGAAACCAAATGAAGTTATTCATTTCTGTCTTGCCTTGGTGCATATCCTCAATTCCTTGCATATTGTAATGTTTATCTAAAAACCCTGTAACGCCCCTGCCGTGTCGGTCTCCACCAGCACGTCTGGAAGGGCATCCAAACACCTATCATCCTCTGTCTAAAACATATGCCACCGATATTTCTAGTGAACTATCCCCCTCACACCTTAAATGCATACCCACTAATATTAGATGCATCAACTCCGGGAAGAAAGAATCTGATTGTCAAATCACTCTATAAATCTTCTCATGTTATAGATTTCTATGAATCTCACCTCAGCTTCGGACATTCCAAATCTCTGTTGCAGTCATCTGGAATCGAAACTTTAGCTTTAATTCTATCCATGGATGTTCCCTAGCCCATTGTGATCTCCAGATATTTTGTGTCAAGTGCAGATTCCAATGTCTTCAGTAAATTGCTCCTCCCAAGATCTCCTGGACTACACCTATACCTCACACAATCTAATCCACGAAGAATCCTGGTACAACTCTCCTGCACACTCTCCGAAGTCTCCATCTATTTCCCGTACATATTTTTGTCAGAATGGAACGCAATTCTTGAGATATGTGTCTACTTCATCACCGGGAGTATCCAGAATAAGGTAATCGAACTTGCAGCATGGGAGGTATGTGTTTTCGATGATTTGGCCATTTCAGAGACATGGATAGAACAGGGTCATGAATGGATGTTGTAGATTCCCGGGTTTAGATCTTTCATTAGGATCAGGGAGGATGGTAAAAAGGGGGGAGCTGTGGCTTTGTTCGTCAAGGTCAGCATTGCGGCGGCTGAAAGAACTTTTGGCGAAGACTCGTCCACTGAGATGATATGGACTGAGGTTAGAAACAGGAGAGGAGAGACCTCACTGCTGAAAGGTTTTTTAATGGCATCTGCAATGGTCAAGCGATGTGGATGAACGGATTGGAAAAACGATTCTGGATAGCAGTGGAAGTAACAGTTGTTCATTATGGGGCACTGTAAATTCACCAACAGGGTCTGGAAAGGTGATAACTCTGTACGTTGAATGGATGACTTTTTGCCTGACGTGTTCAGGAGGGTTTGGTGATAGATTATGTCGAAGGGCCGACAAGTGTGAAGGCCACAATGGATCTGGTATTTGGTGATGTATCAGGCCAGGTTTTTTTTAAAAATTCAGTTGTAGGTGTGCACTTTGGAGAGAGTGACCATAATTCAGTTACGTTTAGATAAGCGATGGAGGGGATAGGTACATGCCAGAGGGCAAGAGTAATAGATGAGGGAATGGCAATTATAACGCGATTTAGCAAGACTTGGCGGTTTAGAATGAGGTAGAAAAACGTGGACAATCGACATGTACAGCTGGTTTATGGAATAGATGTTGCGAGTCCTTGATAGATATATCCCTGTCATGCAGGAAAGAAGTGATAAGGTAAGGGATCAATGGTTTCCAAAAGAAATTCCATCTCTTGTCAACCAGAAAAGGGAGGCTGATGTGACTTTGAAACTAGATGGTTCAGATTAGGTAAGAGAGAGTTAGAAATTAGCTACAAAGGAATTAGAGAGTTTAGAAGAACAAGGAGGCGTCATTAGCAGTCTAAAATCCGAAAGCTTCCTCTCGGTATGTGAGGAAGAAAAGGATGACGAGCGTAAGAATAAGTCCAGTGAAAGACATAAGTTTGAGGTTTTGTGTGGACCTTGTAGAGTTCGGAAAATTGCAAAATGAATATTTCTCGACTGTTTTCACCAAATAAAAAGACACGACTGTCATGGAGAAGACGTTGCGCTCTTGTTCAACAAGACGCAGTAAAGATGACGCAGTTAATTACAGACCAATGATTACAGACCATACGTTTGCCATAAGAAATATTTTGGAAAGGATGATAAAAGACAGGATTTATGATAATCTGGAAAGCAACAATTTGATTGGAGGTAATCAACATGGTTCCTTAAGGGAAGGTCATGTCGCACAGATCTCATTGAGTTTATTGAGAAGGTGATCAAGCATGTGGAAGAGGGTAGGGTAGTTGCTGCTGTGTTTATGGACTTCAGTAAAGTCTTTGATAAGGTTCCACATGTAAGGCTTTTGGAGAAAATGCGGAGACTTGGGAGTGAGGGTGATTTAGCAATTTGGATATAAGCTGGCTTTCTCTAAGAAGGCAGCGTGTGATGGTTGATGGAAAGAAAATCAAGCTGAAGTATGCTCACTGGAAGTGTGCCCCAAGCATATGTTTTAGAACCTATGCTGATTCTCATTTTTTATAAATGACTCGGACGGCAGTATAGGCGAATGCATCAGTAAGTTTGCAGATGACACTAAAGTCGGTGGAGTGGTGGACAGTGTGGAAAAATGCTGCAGGATGCAGGTGGTTCTTGAATGGGTGGCACGGTGGTTAGCACTGCTACCTCACAACACCAGCGACCCGGGTACAATTCCCGCCTTAGACGACAGACTGTGCAGACTTTGCACATTGTCCCCGTGTCTGCGTGGGTTTCCTCCGGGTGCTCTGGTTTCCTCCCAGAGTCCAAAGGTGTGCGCGTCAGGTGAATTGGCCATGCAAAATTGCCCGTAGTGTTAGGTAAGGGTATGGGTGGGTTGCACTTCGGCGGTTCGGTGTGGACTTGTTGGGCCGAAGGGTTTGTTTCCACACAATCCTGAATAAACTGCAGAATTGAGCTGAGGTGGCAAATGGAGTTTGATGCAGGTAAATGAGAGGTGATTCACCTTGGGAAGAATAACAGGAAAACAGAATACGTGGTAAATGGAAATATTTTTGGTAGTGTGAATGTGCAGAGGGATCTTGGTGTCCATGTACATAGTTTACTGAAAGTTGCCACCAATTCTGTTCGTGCTGTTAAGAAGGCATATGGTGGATTGGATTTTATTGATAGAGAGATTGAGTTCCCTCGCCGTAATGTAATGGTGCAACTGGAGAAAACGCTAGTGCAGTCTCCCTTGGAATATTGTGTACAGTTATAGTCTTCCCATTACAGGAAGGATGTGGAAGCATTGGAAAAAGTGCAGAGGATATTTCCCAGTACGTTGCCTTGTCTTGAGGGAAGGACTTGTTTGGGAAGGCTGAGGGACTTGGATCTGTTCTCATTGGAGAGAAGAAGGATAAAATGAAATTTAATAGAGACAGCCAAGATCATGAGAGGATTAGATAGGTTGGACAGTGAGAGTCTTTTTCCTAGGATGATGACATCAGCTTGTACGAGGGGACACAGTTGCAAATTGAGGGGTGATCCATTGAAGACAGATATCAGAGACAGATTCTTTATTCTGAGAGTGGTAAGGGCGTTGAATTCCCTCCTTGTCATGGTATATAACTCAGTCACTTTCGGGGCATTTATATTGTCCCTGGGATGATGATAGGATTGTATAGAGGGTTGATCTAATATTGGTTCACAGGTAGATGCAATATTCAGGCGGAAGGACCAGTTCTGCACAGTAATATTCTATGTTCTATTATGTTCTCTGACCCTTTGAAATGGTCCAGCTGACGATTACCAATTGTTAAAACATGTAAAACTTTGCAGCAATGCATTCCTTAAAAAACAGGTAAAACATGAAATATGGATTTAAACAAGCTGACAATATTTAAGAAGATTGTGAAGGTGTTGTTTTTAACATGTATAAGACTGTAAGACAGAGGCAAGATTGAATATTGGGCTGCTGGAAAATCGAAGTTGCAGAAGCATTGATGCGGTACAAGAAACACCAGAGGAACTGAATAAAAACATTACATCCTTTTTTTTAACAATAAACACCACCAGCAAAATGCCAGAACTTCAAGAGAGTCGGATGGTAAGCATCATGGATAGAATTAAGGAGAATTGACTGTAGAAGCTCAAAGATCTGTAGCTGGACAAATCACTAAAAATTACTGGACCAAATTGATGAAGAGACCGTGGGGTGTGGCCACGCGTGGAATGGGTGGCGAAGAAGTCGTTTCTACACTCGCCCTCATTGGTTAGAATGTTGAGTATATGTGTTAGGACGTCATGTTGCAGTTTTATTGAGAAGCGGGGCGGGCCCTTTTAGAAATCTGTACCTAATTGTTTTGGGCCTTCAGTGGGAAAGGTGTTTCTACACTTGAGGGGCTACAGGAAAGAATTGCAAGGAATGTAACTGTAGCGGGGGAATTAGAGTTATAGAGCGAGTAAATACCTCGGGCACTTTTGACTGAGGCGACACCTTACTTTATTTTATTCCATTTTATTTTATTTTGTCTTGTTTAATTTTATTTATTATTGCTACATACATCTAGGTAGAGCGAATAGCTTTGTTTTGCATGCAGTGCAGATCTATCATACTGTAACAAAGTGAATTAGCGGAATAGAACAGAGTGATGAATGCAATGATACTGCTGCAGAGAAGGCCGACAAACAGCGAGATCAATGTTACATTTACAATATGAGATTTCGATTCAGAAGTTGAATAACAGCGAAGAAGAAGCCTTGTTTAATGTGTTGGTCTGCGTGTTAAAACGTTTGCATCTTCTGCCAGATTAAAGAGTTTGGAAGAGTTTATAACCAGGATAAAAGGGACTTCGGTTATGTTGGCTGCCTTCCCGAGGCTGCAGGAAATACAGGTGAAGTCAATGTATGGAAGGTTGGCAAGCCTTGTTGACTGAGCTTGCTTCACTATTCTGTACTTTCTTGCGGTCCTGGGCACAGCAGTTGTCATACTAAGCCGTGATGCCATCGGATATAATTCTTTCTATGGTAAATCTATAAGAATTCGTCAGGCCTTTATGAACATGTGGGATTTCCTTTTCCTACTGAGGATATAGAGGCACTGTGGTACTTTCTTGACAGTAGCATCAACGTGGATAAACCAGGACACGCTGTTGATGATCGTCACTATGAGGGGTGTGACTCTTTCGACTATCTCTAACTCAGTGCTGCAGATGAGTCCAGGGACATGCCGTCCACCTTGGCTCTGATGTCAACGATCAACTCTTTCCTTTTACTAACTTTGCGGGAGAGCTTGCTTTCTTTACATCATGTCACCGAGGACTTTGTCTCTGTCTGTGTCCTGTCTCGTCATTGTTTGTAACTTGATTCACAAGGGTGGTGTCGTCAGGAAACTTGAGGATGGATATTGGCTTGATCGTACAGTCATCAGTGCACAGAGAGCACAATAAAGGGTAGAGGACACAACCGTGGAAGGCGCTGTTTCTCTGGATTATCGTCAAGATCTTTTTGCCTATTTTCACTCATTGTGCTCTGTGGGTCAGGAAAGCGAGCGTCCAGTTGCAGAGGGAGCAGCAGGGACTTTGTCTCGCAGTGTGGAGATTAGTTTGGTTGGAGTTCTGGTGCGAAAGATGGTACTGTAGTCAATAATAAGGAGACTGAGATTTGTATCCTTCTTAGCCAGCTTTTTTGCGGTTCAGTATGGGACCAGGTAAATTCCATAATATGAATGCACACTGGGAGACTAGCGTTGAAGTGAGCCGTGACTAACATTTTGAAACACTTCATCATTATGGCGGTCAAAGCCTCCGAGCAGTCGTGATTGTGATATGGTGCATAACTTTCTGATTGCACCGGGTTGATGGTGCTTTTCTTGAACCAGATGGGAATTTCAGACCATGGTAAAGAGAGCTTAAAGATGTGAGCGAATCCTCCCACCCCACCAGTTGGCACACGCAGAATCTGAGTACACGCCCAGGACTCAACCTGGGCCAGTTGTTTTCAGTGGTTTCACTCTCAAATAAGCCAACTTAACCTCTGCAATCGTGTCTGAAGTAACACATATATCTGAGACTGTCTAGGCAGGTGACATAATTACACTGAACAGGTCGAAACGAGAGTGAAGTGCATTGAACGTTTCAAAGCGGGAAGCACGTTGTACACGATTCTGTTCTGTTGGTCAAGTCAAAAGGGCGATGTCGAGTTGGATGGTTTGACCTGTAAAGAGGTGGGAAGAGGGGAGATGAGGGAAATAGTGAAATGGACATTGATTCCGCCTGTTTGGACGGAAGATGAGATGTTGTTCTTTCAGTTGGCGGGTGGCTTTGATTTGGCAGTGAATGAAGGACAGAAAAGATTGATTCGACTGGGCTTGTATTCACTTGTATTCCTGATGAAGGGCTTATGCTCGAAACGTCGAACTCTCTATTCCTGAGATGCTGCCTGGCCTGCTGTGCATTGACCAGCAACACATTTGCAGTTGTATTCACTGGGATTGAGAAGAATGATGGGCAGTGTCACAGAAATGTATGAGATCCCTAGAGAGCTGGATACGCTAGATTCCAGAAAAGTGTTGCTGATGTTAGTGACGTTGATGAAGTCTAAATGCAGGGATCAGAGTCTGATAATAAGGAGTATGCCAGTCAGGTTTGAGATGAGGAAGAATTTCATCATTCAGTGAGACGTGAAATGTGCAATTCTCTCCCATAAGATGTTGTTCCGGCCAGTTCATTAGAACATTCAAGTGGATATGAGGAGAGGTTGGGAATGAGATACTGAGGTTGAATGATCAGCCATGACTCTATCTTATGATGTTGCGGGCTGGAAGGACTGAATGCTCTACTTTTGCATCCATTGTCTAAATTTCAATGTTTCGAATATTGCGAATATGGTACTGCCCTAGTAAGGACAGCAATACCCTTCATATTTGTACGTTCAATGGCTATTGTCATCCTAAAAGCATCTGTTAACCCCTTTCTACAATATAACTATCATACTATTTGTCGCAGGAATTGTTTACCCACTCGGTCTGCATCTCATTCATGATCTGTTGCATGAAGGTTCAAGCAAATGAGGCTGCTTTCGATAGTGCTGTCAAAATGGACATCCTGACCAACCCAGTCATTCTGAATGTACATGATTTATTTTTTTAAAAATGAACTAACAATATCGATGTGAATTTTTAATTGATATCTGGTTTGTCACACAAATAAGTAGAACACATGAGCCTGTATTTTTTTTCTGTAAAACGAAGCCTGTCAGCCTGTCATTGTTAAATGAATGCAACTAATGCTAATTATGAATAAACTAATTAATTCCTTTGTGGATTCATAAGTACATAAATGTGCTACTCTTCTCTTAGCAATATCTACCGCCAATCAGTGTCTTCCTGTTCCTACATAATTCGTTGAGAAAATGGATAAAACTGTGATAATTCTGGTAAAAGAGATTTACTACCCAATTATTGCAATCATCGGTATACCTGGTGAGTGATTACTGTCTGTTTCTTGATATATGCGATGATAAAGATGTGTTGGTGTTTAACAGGGATGGACAAATTCAGAAGTCAAACGACACCAGGTTATTTTCAGGTATCTTCACCTAATTACGAGCAGTGCTCCAAAAGCTTGTGATTTCAAATAAACCTGTTGAACACTAAACTGATGTTGTCTGACTTATGTTAAAGTAATTGGTAAGGACTATTGCATTTTTCCTACTATAAAACAGAAAGGTCATGATTTCCTCAGAATAAGGCTTCTAAATCCGTTCGTCAGGTGAGAAAAACGTTCTATATCACTCTGTGCAGTTCAGACTGAGGCTATAATGGTATTGCAGGTATCTATGACATTTATAAAATGGTAATGGGATATGTAAAATGTATCATTTTCTGTACAATTTCCAGATAATGACCTTCATTGTGTAATTCTTTTTCATATTGATGCTCAGTAAATGGAATAAATTATTCTTAGCAAATGCTTCTTAATAAATGGCAATCAATTGTTAAAACATGTCTAATCTGGTCTCTTTTCCTTACAGCAAATGTAATGACACTTATAATTCTGTCTCGAAGGAACTGTGGTGTTTCTAAATGCATGTCGGTCTTCATGGTAGCCATGGCCTCAGCGGATCTAATGATTATTTTAATCGACGTAACCTTATACCGCATTTTTAGTTTTCATTTTCCATTTTCATTCTTGTCACATACTCCAGTGTGCAGGACGATTTTATACACGATGATTTCCAGCGTTGACTTATCTGTTTGGTTCACAGTTTCCTTCACATTTGACCGTTTTGCCGCCATCTTTGATCAGAAATTTAAACGAAGATTCTGCACCCCAAGGAATGCTGGCATAGTAATAACAACGTTCTCTTTTGTCAGTTTTCTCAAGAATATTCCGACTTTGTTTGCATATGAAACTCAACAAATAATTGACGGAGTGCAATTGGGATGTCAGTCAAGTGCGGATTTTTTTCTGTCACCAGCAGGTATAGCTTTCGTTTGGTTTCACAGCACCTGGGTCGTTTGGTTTCCTTTCACTCTGATTCTCCTGTTTCATTCTTTGACCATACGCTCTATTCTACTGGCCAATAGAATACGCCAAGCCCTCAAAAGTTGTACAAATAAAAATTGCAGTGATCCAGAGGTTGAGAACCGGAAGAAATCCATCATTCTATTGTTCTCTCTATCAGGTTGCTTCATATTGTTTTGGTTGACAGCTTCTGTGAGCTTTGTGGCAACTAGAATATCAAACACCACTTATTACAAAGGCGACTACAGTGATCCAGGATATATCGCCCATGAAGCAGGGACGTTGCTGAAATTTTTGATTTGTTTACAGAACCCATTCATTTATGTAATAACCCAGAGGAAATTCAGAAATGCACTGAAAAGTATGTTGAGTTATCTCTGGCCATTAATGCTGAGACCAGTTGGGAAATGGAACTAAAATTAAAATAAAAATGCCAACAAATAAATTTCATTTGCATAGCTTTTCTTAATCATTGCGTGTCTTGATTTGTTGTGTTACGTAAAAAATGCATGAATTATTTTCCTCATAGTTATTTTATTTTGTAACAGATGTTGTTGTCTTTATTAGTTGAATTTCACTTCTCCAACCTACTTGCTGTTTTCTCTTGGCAGCAAAAACAACATTCGCTGAAGTTCGCCATTCAGTCCGTCAATTCTGTTCTGCCATTCAATGAGGTGATGCTTCGTATTTCCATAATCTTGTCTTTTCTCCATGATCCAGGTTTTCCGAGCAACATCTATTCCAAACGGAGGAGAAAAAGTTACAATAACTTTGGATTGGACATTTGGGCGAGGAAGGAATTCAGTTATATTCTGGATACGGGAGACCATTAAATCAATTTTTTCTCGTTTATAAATTTCTTCCTGCAAGTGTTGTAATTATCAATTTTTATCAGGTATATTAAGTCATAAGAACTCGGAGCAGGAATTGGCTGTCCAGGCCTTCGAGCCTGCTTCGCCACTCAATAAGATTATGGCTTATCTTTTTGTGGACTCATCTCCACTTTCCCGCATTTTCACCATATCCTTTAATTCATTTATTTTTCCAAAGCACATCCACATTCTTTTTAATAGTGATTACTGAAGTGGCGGAAACTCCTTACCTGGGCAAAGAATTCTAAAGAATAAAAACCTTCTGAGTGAAGAAGTTCATTTTCAGTTCACTTCTAAGCTTGTTTCCTCGAATCTTGAGGCTTAGCCCTCTTGTTTTGTTTTACCTCCCTATGGAAAGATCCTATCTATTTCTACTTAATTGATTCCCTTCATAATTTTATGTGTTTCTATACGTTTCCCCCTTCGTTCTGCTAAATTCCAATGAAGATAATCCAAATCTACTCAGCCTGTCCTCATATGCCAACCGCTAATTCTCCAGAATCAATCCAATGAACCTCCTCTGCATCCCCACCAGTGACAACCCATCCTTTCTTAACGAAAGAGATCAAATCTGCACACAGTACTCCACGCGTGTATCCATTACATTTTGTGTAAATGTTGAAGTAGATTTCAGTCGTGCTCTCATTCCCAAAGTGGAAAGATCTACGTGATGTGTGTTTAATGGCTGAAATCGAGGGAAACCGACAGACATAACACAGTCTTCGAGCATTGGTTTACCTCAGTTGGCTGGATTGTTATTTTGCAAAACAGCGTGTTATCGGCAGCATGTATTCAATTCCATCGCTGATCTGAGATTGCTATGAAGCTTTCTTTCTCAATCTCTTACCTCGCATGAGGTCTGCTGGCCCTCAGGTTAAATCACCACCACTCGCTTATATTTCTAATGAGAAAGCAACACCTATGGTTTGGTAACAGAGAAGCAGAATATCAAAATGCTGTCTGTACTAATTGTCCTTATTGATATCAGGGATTTTATTTTTGTTTGTGCAGAGCGTTGTTGTCGTGTATTTGTGAAATACTCTGAAAGTATTCCCAAAATTGCAAATATTTTAGGAAACTGTGAATACAAGGTAAGTATTCAGGATTAATATTGTGTAATTTAAGTCTTGTGTCAGATTGGATAGAAGGATGAACAGGGAAATTAAGTAAATTAGTAATCGAAAAGGAAAATGAATCCTGAATATAGGAAATGGAATGATGATGATCTGAGGCATAATATTTTAGCGATCATCTTACAATATGTATTGTACACGAGTTTTATTTTTAGACGTCCACTGTGAACTTCAGCTACAGGAGGCAACCTCACAGTGGAATTTAAAGAACAATTACACACTTTCTGTTGAGTTGAGGGCAAATATTAATCGCGGCGTTGTGTGTGCGATGTGATTTTATTCAAGTCTGAAATGCTGCGAACACTAAGATGTTTCTAAAATTCAAGCAGAACCAATCTTTCCTCCTATGAGATATGACATAAATATCAATGAGATATCATTAGCTGCGCCATGACCACTGTGAAACAGATCACTGTGTGTGAGTTGCGAACTGTCAATGCAGACAGTTTGTCAGTATGTTGAAAACATATCGATTGCTCCATGCTATATTTAAAAAAAGACAGGAGTGCATGATTCTTAATTTTCCAAATGTGTCCATGGAAAACAAAAAAGCTCAGAGAGCAAAGGATTTTATGTCACCAGCTAACTCAAAATTAATGTCCAAAGAGATTTGTGCCGAGAACGAAAGTATCTTTTAGACTTCATTTGCTCTGCCATATGTTACTAAACAGACTGTTCTCGTTTTCGTTCCCACCAGTCTCCCACTTCGTGTTAAATGTGCAAAGTGTTGAACGTTTTCTGACTGTAGTTTGAACTCTTCGTCCTGAGCTATTTTCCAGTTTTGGTTGTGATAATAAAAGTGTGCCAGGTTTTTTTTAAGTAAGCAGAGCCTACGTCCCGGATGAAAGTGGGAAAATAAGTCTCACTGCAAATACATTCAGCAAGTAAGAGAGGTAACCTGACTTACGCTTCATATTATGTCATACATTGAGGGTGATGCTGTGCACTCCTCTACATTTCCGTTAACAAAGGTATCCCTTCAGGCTCTTCAACATCTTACAAAACCTTTTGTCTCTCACTGCTGGATAGGCCGATGATTAAAGTTGACTTGAAGTGGATGCACAGGGCTTTATAGTTGACATAAAATGGCCGAAAATGGGATTAGCTCGATATAGCAGACTTTCATAGCAAGTCTTGTGTCTCTAAACAAAGTTATGGGATAAGATAGTGAAAGGTCCCGTGGGAGTCATAAAAGCATCTCGGTAAGAAGAATTTCATCAAATTCCTGTATCCAGGAAACTTTCAACAGAAAAGCATTTTTATGAAGAGTATCCCTTGAAAGGATAAAGAGATACCTGGATATTAACCACAGTGCCCAGGTTGCTATTTAGGAAAATGTGGAAGGGAACGTTTGGTTCTACAATAATCTGAACTTATTAGGAAATATTCTTCAGAAATGCAAATCTACCAACTTATGTCAAGGCATGAAATTGAAGTCCTTAAGGAGATATCCGTAGTTGGGAGAGAAAATTTACCCTGAATCCCTGTCCCTGCAATTAGTCAATATTCTTTAAACATTTGATGTGCGCGTATTTGTCAAAATGACTTTTAAACACTGTTAATGTATTTGCCTCAAACATTTCTACCGGTAGCTCATTCCATATGCATGCCATATTGATTGAATTGGATTAAACGAGATGCAATGCAATATCCAAAAGACAGATGATAAAGGTTAAAATAATGGGAGGACTTAGCGGTGTCAGTAGTGTTGTCCATCATTGATTCTATGTTCAAAGGATTGGATGTGTAAATTAATGAAATGTGGATAACAATGACATCCATGTTGCTTGTAAATACTTATAATGCAAAATGTATAAAACTGCTGTATTTGTCTTGATAAAAATTGTGGCATCACACTGGACTCTTTGCAGTAGCCTTTTTAACCTTTTTCGTGCTTTGCCCAAGCAATGCTCACAAATCCAAACCTGTGGCAAAAAGATCACAGATCGTTTGATCTATATTAATGGTTTGACCAAATGTACAAATGAGTAAAAAGGCTTCGCTGGCATGAGTTTTTATCCGAAGATTCCTCAAGGAAGAATACTTCTCTCTGTCAGTCTCTGTCTCTGTCTGTGTGTGTGTGTGTGTGTGTGTGTGTGTGTGTGTGTGTGTGTGTGTGTGTGTGTGTGTATCTGTGTGTGTTTGTACATGTCCAAAAGTTAGTTTACAAACCAATTATCAGGTCGAGCTGTACATTTTCAGAGACATAAGACTCAGTTTTCAACATTAATTAGTTCATTTGTGAATTTAAGCAATACTGGTGCCATAAAACAATTACTCTTAATTGAATTATGCATGTTAATTATCAAAGTAGGTCAGCATATTTATGTTACAATTAAGTTTTGAATTTCACTCCAGATCAGGATGCATTTCTACCCTTGGTTTTTAATTCTCTGTCCAATTGCACGTTGACCTTCCAGTAACAGATGGAAGTAGGACGACTTTAAAGTCCTCATGCGGGCATTAGTCACGGGAAGCTGTCACTTATTAACAAATTTCAATCACAAACCGAAGTTTGATCAATTACAATGGATCCTTCTGACTGGCCTCGGCTGGGCTTATTAAGTTTTGTTTTAACGGATCCCATACTCAATATCCATTTGAAACAATACCAGAAATTACAGGAGGATCTCAGCATGTCTCGACACAACTTTGGAATAGAAGTAGAGTTCCCGTTTCGAATCCAAGCACTTTTCATCAGGACTGTTACCAATATACAACCTGAACATAAGCTACCTGACTCAAAATACAAAGAACAAAGTTACAGCCCAGAAATTGGCCCTTCTGACCTCCAAGCCTGCACTGATCCAGTTCTTCTATTTAAACTTGTGTCATATTTTCTAAGGAACTGTATCCCTCTGCTCTCTATCTAGATACATCATATTGTGCCCGTCTATAGAAATATTAAATCTGCTTTCCTGTGAGAGCAGATAAAATGAATTTGAGGAATGAAATAGCTAAAGAGTTGTGAAAAGTCGGAAAGAGTTTTCAGTCAGAAGTGGACGACGGGAAGATTCAAATAATCTTCACATTGAAGTGAATCAAGGTCAAGAGATGATGTTTAGATGAAAAGTGAAAAGTCAGCTTTAAAACTGAAAGGACAAAGCGTTGACGAAAACAGATAGGAAGACAGTCACAGTTTTCACTATAGCATAAAATAAGGTTCCTCAATATCTTCTCCATTTCTAATGGCAGGATTCCCAATGGTTCATATCCTAAAAAAGTCAGAAGATTTCGGTTCTTCCAGACAAAAGGAACAGAAGATGCTGGAAACTTTGTTCCACCAATGACAGTAACACTGATCAAAATTATTAAGGTTCTCATGCCTGGAATGCTCGAAACCCTTCACAAGTCATGGCGAAGTGCCGATTGGAAACAGCTGATATCCGTGCAGGGAACATGTGTGCCTCCATGGTACATCCGTTTTCTGCAACACTTTCCAGGTGTTCCCAAACACAGGTTACTATTAGAGACTCAGAAGAGTTTCGACTGGAATCGTAAGCTGAAGATCGCATGTTTCCAGTTAATCCTGCAAGTCAATGAAATTCAAATTCTTTTTTATTTTTCTCTCTCTCCTAATGGTTTCAACACACAGTTGTCTTGTCTGACATCGTCGAACTCATGACAAATATGATTGCTGAGTGAATCGCATTGTTTCCGGCTTTACTTTGATTTTAAAGTGATCTTAAATGTATGAACATTTTCCATGATTTCGACGGTCTTTGTATAAGAGCCATATTCAGCTGTCACAATATTTCTGATATCAGGAACCATGTTTGGCAGGTTCAGCATTCTATAAATCTGTAACATCTTATTGGAGCAAAAGTCTCCTTAATTCACAGATTCTGGCAGTCACAATAGCCTTCTCTGGTATTGATAATCTCAGAATCCAAACCATAGTAACTACCTCTCAACAATCACCATTTTAAAGTAGTTTTCAATACTTCTGTAACCTCCTTTGGAACCTACAATCATTTCTATCTCTGTAACAGTCTTCAACATTTTGATGCATCCTACAATTCTTAAACTGTGGTGTTTCTGCACCTCTCCTGTTTCATATGGATTGCAGGCAGGGAAAGGAATCAAGAAGTTAACATGAAGAGAAAGGAGCACAATGATCATCAAATGTATTTGCAAAATTCCTGAATGAGGTCAGAGTTTGATCAAAGGAAAATAATAGAATCATTCCGGTAGCCTTCAATATATGAAGATTTCAGCAAGCTCCTTAAATGGATCTCATAAACTGATTGCGGATTTTTGAGAGTCGATCATAGTTTTCTCAGAAGATGTTGATTTCTAACGAACTCATTCGCTGCAAGTATTGGAGAATATGAGTCAGGAATACAAACGTAATCTTGGGCTATCCGAGTTGTGCAAAAACAGATATAATGTGGAGGAGTCAATCATTGCTTTATTAAAACTAGAATCACTGTACATGGTCAGCAAAACAACATTCTATGAAAGTGAACACTAGACACATGAATATGCCATGACGTGCACAATGCTCAGAGAATAGAAGAGAAACATTATGCTGTTACGACGTTTAGCTCAGTGGAAGATAGATCCAATAAGGTGTTACTGACCAGGCCAGATCGCCTCGAAACATTTTCAGAAAGTAGTCCAGATCGTACCTGTGCACCTATTTTTAAGCAGATGTAACGCTGATAATCCAGGGAGATGGAGCTGGTCAAACCATTTAATTTGAAACAAGACGGAATTGATTTACAAGGTTACCGAACAAAACACAAGCAAAAGAGAACAGAATACAGAATACATTACCCAATCTGAAAACCCAGTAGATTATACCATCTTAATGATGCTGTCCCCATTATTTACCACAAACCCCATAAACATTCCTTGACACTACAGGTAAAATCAAACACAGGGTCTAACAGGAGAAACGTCATTTCAGGGGTGGAGTTTCGTCAGCATGGACTTGCTTCTCTTCGTACCAACTGTTTCATGATTGCCTGACTGCTTGCGGTGAATAGCCAGACTGCCAAAAAAAAAACAAATCTAGCCACAGTAAGGCTTTTGTGGGAGAACTGGACACTCCTCTTTAATTTTACAGGTATTTTTGAAACTTGGAAGCCTATTTCAGAGGCAGTAGCTGTTATTCATAATCCAACTGGTCATAAAAATTGTCGAAACCCAGACTTTGGGAACCTATCCCTTTCCCGACCTCTCTGAAAACAAATTTAAGGACAAAGTCACCTTGTTATAGGATAAGCAGTGAACCAAAGGAAATGGTTGTTTTATCACTGGAAGGATGCCTGCAGTGAGGGTCTGAAGTGCAGGAAACAGGATCATACACTGTTAATTTGAGAAGTCGAAGTATTAGTTTCAAATGTATGATGCAGGATTGGAAATTTGATAGAGCACTCGGAAAGTATTAGTCATTTCGATAATAATATAGCATATTATAAATAAAAACTGAAATTGGAGGAAACACTCAGTCGGTCTGGCAGCATCAAAGAAGAGAATTCAGAGCTAATGTGTCGGGACCAGTGATGCTTCTTCAGAATCAGGAATATTGTACACACAGGCCAAAATCAAAGAAATGGTCAAGTTGCAGATATGCAGATGTGAATTCAATGTCGGGAACAGTGAGGAAATATATTTGGGCATTAATCATTACGAGAGATCAGGTTACATTCATGGCAGTATTCGAAAAAAATGGACAGCAGAGCAGGGATTTATTTTAGTTCATATTCAGAAATCACTGAAAGCATCAGGAGAGGGTAACAAAGTGATGAAATGTGATATTATCATACTGAAAAAAGCGTTGAGAACGCATGATTTCAAAATGAACAAGAGCCTTATTATGAGCAAGAATATTAACAAAAGTATGTTATGAACATGTGGCTGTACTGTTTTTTTTCAGAGAGGTAAAAGCAAACAGAGAGGGCACCAAGTGTTCTGAACAACATGCAATGAAACAGGTGGTCCAGCAATTGAGTTAGTTGGGGTAGCTGGTTGCCTGGAGACAAAGAAACAAATTTGCATTCGGCCAATCAGTTTACCCTATACCCAACATAATAACAAACTCCAATCCAACTTGAATTTAGTACTTTAACGATGTTAAAAGTAAATGACACAAACCGTGTTTTGGGAGTATAAGATCTGGGAAAATTGTACAGTTGGGAGGAGAACATCCCAGCCACATGCATTCAAAAAGTCTGCCCAGAGAATAGCTTTCCTAAAGGCACCTTTATCGGTAATTAACATGTGAAGCAGACTCCCAACAAGAATAATACAGAGCCTAACTGAAAGGTTCTTGGTTTTGAAATAAGAAGGTTTGATTTGTAAATTTTCATCGAGTGTTTTACCGGACTAATATTGTAGAATGGGAAAATAAAAGATAGCTCAGAGAAAGGAGTTGTAAATAGTTGTCAGTGAATTATTATCTGTTGTACTTTAGGACATGAAGTTGTTAACTTTTACTTTAAATTGTTCATGGCTGCAAAAATTTTCACAGATTACTGCAAAGGATAAATCCTTTCTGTGTTGCTGTTTTAAATTAAGTAGGAGAGTTCACCCCGTGTTGTAATAGTTTGGGGGCTCATCCGGGATTTGAATTGATTTAGACAAAATTGAAAAGATTTTGGGGGTACAAAATATCTCAGCAGATTTAAACATCTGCAGCTTAGTGTCCTAGTTCTTTAAATAAAACAGAGGTGAGAAAATTTGTTTAATTTCGGTGACTTGTGATTGATTAAATTAAAAGTGATTAAAATGGCTCTGAGATTATTCTCAAATTTGACAAGAAAATTACGAAGGGAAGAAAAAGGTCATACGTTTAAAATACGTTCGAATTACTTAAACAAATGACAAAAGTGAAGCTGAAATTATAATGTAATTCGTCAAACCCTTAGCTGTGTCAGAGAAACAGGCAAGTGCAGAAATGATAGAAAAGCTGAATTACAGTTGAGGAAAATGGAGTTAGAAGATAAACAAAGAGAAAGATGAAAGAGAGAGAGAAGAAAAAGAGAAAGGGAAAGAGAAAAGAGACAGATGCGAAAAAGGGAGAGAAAGTTTTCAGTGGAACAAGAGAGAGAGAGAAGAATGGGAGAGATAGAAATGAGAATTTGAGCTTGAGAAGTTGCGACACAGTCGACAAAGGTTACAGGATGGAGATTAAAAGAGTGTGGAAAGGAGGTGAAAGGCCTCAGGTATTTTGACTGTAGTTGATAGAGACACAATTAATGTAGTGCGGGTTGTTTCAGAAGGGCACTGGGAACAGGTGTTTTCACTGACAGAACATTTATCGTACACAGTCACAGCGCTGGTCATTAATGAAAGGCGCTGTGGGAAAAGATGTGAGAGACGAAGCTAAGCCAGTGGAATTAATGAAGGTAATAAAGGATACCCCAAGAAGGTACATGGCTGAGGAGGTACATGGGCGTACAGTACACAGACTAGATGGGAACTGGGCATAAAGTTAACACCTGGTCACTCCAAAACATTTAACTCTTTTGGTAAATAATACTCAAACGGAACTGAGGGACAAGGACAAGAAGTCATAATTTTGAAAGATACAGCATTTAACTAGTCGATGATCGTAAGGTATGAGCGTTTCTGCACTTCTTCTGGTCTGTTACCCGAGATTGTGGTAATTTGTGGGATAGATGGACAGAAATTCAGTGTTCCCCTGCGTAAGATCAAGTTGGATTGCCAACTGAAGACTGGGAAATTTACAGCGGGAGTGTTTGAAAGAGTGTCAGTTCCAGGAATTCAGTCTGTTCTTGGGAATGATTTAGTAGAGTCGAAAGTGGGAGTGACAACCCATGATTTGGAGAAGCCCAAGGAAGACCAAGAAACTGATGAGTTAAAACTGAAGTACCATGCTATTTTCCGACTTGGAATAGTAGATTCTACTATTATAGGTCAGAGCATGAACCAAAAATTAAAGAAAAAGACGAAGGGTTTGGGGTTCAGTTAGTGGATGCCCTGTTTGACGTAATAGTGCAGGAAAAGGCTGTGCACGCAGAGGCTCAGACAGAAGTGTTTACTCCTTGACTAAGAGACTTGCAACAGCAAGCCAACAGCATAAATGATATAAATGTGGATGCATACTCTAGAAAGGAGGCAGAGAATATTCTGGAATGTTGTCATCTGAAAGATAGAATCCTAAGGTGAACATGGAGACTACGGCAGGTTTGCGTAGAGG
The DNA here is from genome assembly GCF_020745735.1 of Hemiscyllium ocellatum. Classification (NCBI taxonomy): domain Eukaryota; kingdom Metazoa; phylum Chordata; class Chondrichthyes; order Orectolobiformes; family Hemiscylliidae; genus Hemiscyllium; species Hemiscyllium ocellatum. Next base: position 6,078,271 of record NC_083412.1, read on the forward strand.
AGAAATGAGCTGAATGGCTCCGGTTTGTGTGGCTGTGTAGCATCCAGACAGGAGCTGCATGCTCTGTCTGCATTCAGGAGGTCACTTGTGGGTACGAAAGACTCCGGCTAAGTTCCAAAAACATTATTATTGGCCCGAAATGCACATGGATGGGGTTTACCTTTGCCGAACATGTTATGCACCACAACTGGTCAGGATGCCACAGGCAGTAATGAAACCAGCAACTTTGTTGCCAATTCCCACATTCAGAGAACCTTTCACGAGGGTAAGAATTGATTGTTTCGGTCCCATATCGTGAGCTAAACGTGGGAAACTACCAGGTCCCTGCATGCAATTCCATTAAAGCATAACAATTCAAAAACAGTAGTAGAGGAGTTAGTAGCTTTCTTCACAGGGCATAGGCTACCCAGAGAGATTCACTTGGACGAAAAGTCTTTTTTTTTCCTGTCAGGCTCTTTCAGGAGGTTATGGATAGCTGAGTTATACATCACTTTAAGTCCAGTGCATGTCATCCTGAATTCCAGAGAACTTTAGAAAAGTGGCATCAGACATTGAAGACAATGTTGAAATCATACCGCGAGGATGACCCCAATGATTGGGCTAAAGATTTTCTATTCGTACTGTTTCCCATTAGAGATATCCCAAACGAATCTACTCAGTTCACTCCTTTTGAGTTAATAATCGGTCATGAAGTAAGAGGCCCTCTGAAATGAATCAGAAGTAGATTGGCAGGACCAAAGTCGGCGGGCTCACACTTCGATTCTGTTTCAGAGGTAAGGGAGACATTAAATAGAGTAGGCGAGTGAGCTAAACAGCAACTAAAGAGGCCACATTGTAGAATGAAGCAGGTGGCAGATAAAATTAAAATCTCTGACACTCAGACGTTTTCTTGAGGGATACGGTGTTCGTAAGTTCAACTAAGATAGGAAATCACTTTAGAGCCAGATTTAGTGGTCCATATCAAAATGAGAAGAAGTTCAGTTCGGTGAACTATCTGTTAAAAGTGCTAGTTAGAAAAACATATTGCGTATGTCATGTGAAAATGTTGAAAAAATATTATACTAGAGAAAAAGAACTGGAAGGAAATCAGGTTTCTGTACTGCACAGCATAGTGAGGAATCAAACACAGGGGATATGCCTCAAAATAGATTTTAAAAACGAATAAGTCCTTGAGGAGTGGGATAGGTTCGTGAGCTATCATCTTAGGACCATTGAATGCATTCGACAGATTTGTTGCTGCAGTTTCAGGGCATAAGTAAGAATCAGATGGAGAGGAATAATGCTGTTGTACACGAATTAGATGTAGGGAATACTGCTCCGATAGAACAACACCCTATTGGCATAATCCTTTCAAAGTCAGAGAGTTCCAGATGGAGATGGAGTTCATGCTTAGCGAGGACATCATCAAACCAAACCAGAGCCAGGGGAGTTTATCGAACATCTCAGTTTTGAAACAAGACATGATTCAACTATCCTGCATGGATTATCAGAGAGGCAACGCCGTTACAATATCGGGCTCATATCCAATTCTTTGATTGAAGGACTGTATCGAGAAAGTCGGAAAATTCAGTTATATCACCAAGTTGGACGTAATGCGTGGCTACTGGCAAGTACATACATCAGAGAGGGCGAAATACATTTCTGCGGTTGGAGCACCAATTGAGCTATCCCAGTTTAAATTGGTGCTATTTGGAATGAAGAATGCACCCGCCGCATTCCAAAGACTCATGAGCAGGTTGTGGCTAGGTTAACAAACTGTGCATTAACTGAGAGTCTGCTTACAGAACATGAAGTGGGACAGTTTGAGAAGACAGCTTATCAGAACGCTATCACGACAAAGTATGTATGGGCAACAAACGTCGCCTAGCCAGAGACACAAACGTTGCAAACTTGCTAGTTTGACAATTAATTTCTTTCAGAAAATAGTTGCTGTGGAGAAAGCAAATCAAGACCCAAATAATTGGAATATTGCATGCAATTTTACTTTCCTTCCTATTGAAGGATGTTGTGAAACTCGAAAGGGTGCAGAGAAGATTTACAAGGATGCTGCCGACATTGGAGGATTTGAGCTGTCGGGAAAGGCTAAATAGGCAGGAGCTGCCATTTCCTGGAGCCTCGGCGGGTTATGAAGTGCATGGTTCGGATAAATGGACACGTCCTTTGTTCGCTACACTGGCGGAGAACAGACTTAGAGGGCATCGCTTTAGGGTCAGAGAGGAAAAAGTTCGAGGGACCAAAGAGTTAGCATTTTCATGCAGCGGTGTTGTGTGCTGTCCGAGAAAGTGGTCGAGCCGGGTATTTTTACAACATTTAAAAGGCATCAGGATGGGTATATGAATAGGAAGGTTTTAGAGGGCTATGGGCCAAATTGGCAAAATGGATGACATTAAGTTATAATATCTGGTTTGCATAGACGAGGTGGACCGAAGGGTCTGTTTCTGTGCTGTATATCTCAAAGGATCTATGACGCTATAATTGGAATACGAAAATGCGTTTATTGCCCAATGGTTGGAGGACATCTCGAATGTTCTATTATTTTCTGATTTTATTATTTTATGATTTCCCCTCCAGAATTATTCCGTTGTTTTTGTTTTGGCTAAATTTAAATAATTAGATCTAAGTTTTATTGTCAGGTGTACTCAAGCGCAGTGATAGAGGAGGACAGTGAAATGCATGCAACATCACCATACATGACACTATCTTGGATCGAAAAGTGCCTCAGTATAAAATCTAACACAAAACCAATGTAGAAACATAATGAAATAATGTTGTAACGTGCAAAATCGTCGCGCTTGTTAAGTGATAAACCATGGGACTCAATCGAGGCCAATACCAGCAGGATGTGGATGCAATATGTGGATAGGCTGACTATGGAAGCCATATTGAATTTGGTGCATGGTAACGAACCTTACCAGGTGTCAGTGGAAGAGCGTTTCAGTGATGTTGATTCGAATTCCACGACCTTTCCTGTATTCCTGGAGCAGATTGGAGCAGGCGGTATTGGGAAATTATTTAAATTGGAGAGGGGACTTATAATGGCATTAGATAGAAACTAGGGCGCCTAAGTTGGGAACAATTGTTGTCAGGGAATGCACGACAGAAAGGTGGAGGTTGTTTAGGAAGCAGTTTCTCATAGTGCTGGACAGGTTTGACCCATTGAGGCAAGGAATGCACGGTTGGTTGAAAGAACCATGGGTGATCAGGGATGTGGAACATATAGCCAATTGTAAGAAGGAAGCTTAGTTAAGTTTGCGGAGTGAAGGATTAGACAGAGTTTTAGAGTGCTAAACGTTGGCTTGAAACGAACTAAAGAATGGAATTAGGAGTGCTGGGGTGGGGGGCATGATAAAGCTTTAGCGGGTTGGTTTAAGGAAATCACGAAAGCGTTCTACACTTCTGTGAGGAAAAAAGAGGATGGGTGGAGTGAGGGTATGGCCGATCAAGCGTAATGGAGGGAGCTAATGCCTCGAGTAAGAGTAGATCGAAGACATTTGGACTGAATACTTTGTTTCAGTGTTGACTCCTGAGAGGGATCATGTCTTTTGTGAGGATAGCGTCAAACAGACGGATATGGCACAATAGGTTCATATTAGGAGGGAGGGTGCGATGAAAATAGTTTTTTAAACGTCACGATAGTTAAGTTTCCTGGGCCAGAGGGAATATATCTGAAAGTACGACAGGAATCAAAGAAAGATATCGCTGCGTCTTTTGAGATGATCCTTGTATCTGCACTGGCTACTGAGTAATGCCACATGATTGAAGGTAACAAATGTTATTCCCTTGTTCAAGTGAAGGAATAGGAAGAATCTTGGGAATTAAAGATCAGTCAGGTTTACGTCAGTTATGCGCAAAGTATTGGAGAGGATTCTCAGAGACAGGATTAATGATTAGTTCGGAAACCGTAGTCAACACGGATTTGGAAGTGGTAGGTCATACCTCCAAAACCTTACTGAATTGTTTGAGGATGCGACGAAATACGTTGATGAAGGTGGAGCAGTGGATGTAGTGTACATGGATTTAAGCAATGCATCTGATGATGTTCACCAAGGCAGGCTCATTCAGAAAGTCAGGAGGCATGAGGTATGGGGAAATCTGGTAGTCTGTATAGTGAATTGGTTGGCCAATCGAAGACAGAGTGTGATGGTAAACATAAAGTATTCAGCCTTGAGCTTGGTGACCGGTGGTGTTTCACAGGAAAATATTATGGGACCCTTATTCTTCTTGACGTTTATAAATGATTTGGATGAGCAAATTGAAGGATGGATTGGTAAGTTTGTTAATTATGCGAAGGTTGGTCGTGTTGTGGATAGTGTGGAGCGATGTTGCTGATTGCAATGGGACTTTGAGAGGATGCCCTGTCCCACCGGGGCAGGACAGTGGCTCAGCGATTAGCACTGAGCTCGATTCCAGTCTCGGCAACAATTTATGTGGAGTTTGTACATTCTCCCCGTGTCTGCGTGAGTTTCCTCTGGTTGTTCCGGTTTCCTCCCGCAATCCAAAGATTTACAGTTGAAGTGAATTCGCCATGCTGAATTCTCCACCAGTGTTCAGGGATGTGTAGGATGGGTGCATTAGTCAGGGTTTAAATGTAGGGAAACGGCTCTTCAGCCATTACTCTTCAGTGTGTTACTCTTCAGAGGGTTTTTGTGGACTTGTTGGGCCAAAGGATTTCGATGATTCTGGGATGCAAATCTAGGCTGAGAAGTGGCAGATGGAATTTAAACGGGGAAAGTGCAAAGTCATTCAGTTTAGAAGGTCGAATTTGAGTGCAGATTACGAGGTTTAACACAGGATCCTTGGCAGTATGGAGGAACAGAAGGATCTCAGGGTCGATGACCATAGATTCCTCAGAGTTATCAGCCAAGTAGATAGGGTAGTTAAACATGTATAAGGTGTGTTGGCTAACATGAGCAGGCGAATTGAGTTTAAGAGCCGCGAGGTTATGCTGCGGCTCTAAGGAACCCGCATTAGACCTGACTTGGAATATTGTTTTCTGTTCTAGTTGTGTCATTATGGAAAAGATGTGGAATCTTTAAAGAGAGTGCAGAGGAGAGTTACCAGGATACTGCCTGTACGGGGGGGGGGGGGGGGGGGCGGCATGTTGTATGAAGAAAGGTGAAGGGAGTGAGGTTTTTTCTCATTGGAGTAAAGCAGGATGAGAGGTGACTTCAAACAGGAGGATAAGATGTTGAGAGGCAGAAATACAATGGATAGCCAGAGACATTTTCCTGTGGTGGAAACGTCTATCACGTGGGGAACACTTTTATGGTAATTGGAGGAAGGTTGAGGGGAGATGTCAGAGGTTACACAGAGATTGATGGCTGTGTCGAATGCACTGCCAGGAGCGGGAGTAGAGTCAGGTCCATTACGTACATTCAAGTGACTTTGGATAGGCACATGGAAGATAATACAATAAGGTTATGTCGATTAATCTGATGTTCTCCGTGTGATAAAACATTGGCAAAACATCGAGGGCTGAAGGATCTGCACTATTCTAAGACTGCACTGACTGTAATCTTACGAATGAATTATTCGATGTGTAATGTTACCATTATCCTCGGTTTGCACCAAGAATGAAAATATTCATAAGAATCGCGGACAGAAGTAGAGAAGGCTAAAAGTGCCATCAGCAGTTTGAGTAGGATGAAATGGTGGTATACGAACGCTCTTGATTCATTAGCATTCCATTCACTTAACAATCCTTTTTTTTTGATTTTCTGAAGCAGATGAATCCCTGAACTCACTATCTCAATTGTTTCAACTATGACCTATACTGTATGGTAGATAAATAAAACAACCCGGGAAGTAGCCATGGTAATGACCGGACCATTGAGGCTTTAGTCTGCCAAGAACCCGAGATGTGATGGGTTTCTGTCCAGGACGCTCACTAAGTGGTGAGTATTTAATTAATTAGATGAAATTTTTGAGACTCAATACATTCAAGGGAGATTGCTTTAGATGGCCATAAGACAAATAAACTTAAGGGACAACGAAATCCAAAAAAAAAGTCATGCTAGTTATATTAGCTTATTTTAAAGTGAACATGTTTCAGAATTTACGGTAGCATACTCCAGTTTAAAGTAATCAGCCGTATTCGACACGTTTTGTGAAAGGAAAAACAAATATATTCCAATTACTGACTGGTAACTACTTTTTGTGTGTGTAAAGGAGAAACATTAGTTCCATTTTGCTTACTTTTTAAGAAGATATTTGATGATGTATCGCTTCAATGATACTGCTGGAAAGAACAGATTTCATTGTATAATGCAACGTATTGATATGGGTGCAGATTGGCGAGAAAACAAAACGTGAAACCCTGCAAAGTTAGATCGTTTGCAAGTTGGAAAATGTGTGCCAAAGCGATCAGTGTTGGCAGCTCAAATTCGATGAATTGATGAATAGTGTGGTTGCAAATTTGCTTCGACAAAATCGCATGCTAAACAGAAATCAGCAACTGATAGCCAAAGCTAACCAGTCTCACAATAAACCAATCACATCTCAGCGCTGATTCCCTGATACATCCAGTTGATAATGGACAATGAAATAATTCACTGTAGGAGATTTTTGCTCAAATATCTCAGTCCCCAATGATGGAAGAACTCAATGCATCAATGCAAAATAGAAGTCTGAAGCCTTCATAAGAATTTCACTCTGAGTGATATCGAGAAATGTTTGGTGGCACTGGACAAATCAGAAGTATTGGGCGTTTGCAATATTCTGGCAATGGAACAGAACTGTGTCGAGACAATTGATGCTCTTGACAGCGCAGACATTTACCAAACAATGTGAAACATTGCACAGTTGCGTCCTGTATAGAAACAAAATCAGGACAAATACATTCTGATCAGTTACCTCCCCTGAAGCCCGTCCTCAATCATCAGTAAAGCAATGAAAGTTGTCATCAGCAATGTTTACAAGCAGAATTTGCTCATAAATAATCTGCGTAATGATGGCCAATATGGATCCCGTCAGAACCATTGAACTCCTGACCTAATTGCAGCGTTGCTTCAAACATGCACAAAGCAGCTGAATTCCTGAGGTAACGGGAGAGTGACAGAACTTGACAGCAAGGCAGCGTTCGATGGGCTATGGCATCAATCTCTTCCAGAAAAGAAATCTGGGTCAATGTGCATCAGGAAGCAAATGCTCTGCTATTTATTGATATAACAGCAAATAGGAAAATGACGGTCATTGTTGAATGTCAACACTTTTAGCTTCAAGTGATCACTGCAGACATTCATCAGGGTAATACCTTCGAACCAACATCTTCAGCTGATCCATCAATGATCTACCCTCCATCATAAGGTCAGAAGTGGGATGCTCAGTAATGATTTCACAATATTCAGCATTATTCACAACTTCTGAGATACTGAAGCAGGCTCATTTCAATTGCAACCGGATTGGTTAATGTGCAAGCTCAGCCTGACAACTAGTTCATAACAATCGTGCCTAGTAAATGCCATGCAAAGAATATCTCCATAATTCTATCATGTTATGGCTTTTCATACTCAGCCTGTCTGTATATTGTCAGTTTGGAAGCGTCTCACGTGTTCTTTATGTCTGACTAAATTGGATACAAGAAGATACGAACACATTTTTACAAGGAAGATGCATTTACTTCGTCTGTTTCATACACGCGCAAAATAAGGTTAATTTATCATCAAAACAAGTGCATATATACAACAAGCGAGTTATAGTGCCTTTAATCCATTGGGCACTCCCCTTGGACAGCTGGCAGACAGAGCTCTATTTTATGTTCCATAGCACCCGTCCTCAAACCCCGTCCAATGTTCAAGTTCAATGGCGTCAGCCTTACGACTCTGATTCGACAGCGAACAGACCTATGGGCGGGGCACAGCCCTTTGCATTGATAATATTCTGAATCTGGTGATGGGCTGAATTCTCATTTCAGTACTTTTCAGGTTTGGGTGTCCTGATGCTCACTTCTTAAAAATATTTCTGGCAAACAATCAAGGTGTTGCACAGTTTCCTCGCTGCCAAAACAACGTTTCTTTTACACCAATGGATTGATCATGTATTTTCCCATTTTGCATCAATTGTTCATTACCATCTCCAAATAACCCTTAACAATTAACTTAGTGTGGTCTGATTTGAGGGTATCATTCTTGAGCTGAAATCTACCATCTCGCACAAGTCCTTACTAATTATTCGTTTGTCTTTGAATAATACACAGTCTAAAATGGCATGTCTTTTATCTCGTAAGTGAAGCCAATAAACAACCCAAGTAATGGACCATCGAGATGATCATAAAATGATCACTTTCGCTATAGTTTAATTCATTGGTGCGTCAGCAGGTTATATGAATGAGCGAATTCCTTTCCAAACCTTCAGCAGGGGAATGGACCCTCCGGTGTCTGATATAACAGTTGTTCCGTGAGTCGAAGACAGGAGACATTCACTGAATCGTTAAACCTTCTGAGATGTCAATAGCTTCTGAGGCGATTAAAAACTCTTAATCAGTGAGAACTGGTCTGAGTCATTCAGTCTGCATTAGAGAAAACACCAAGGCCTTCAAAGTCTTCTGTCAATTGGTCATCATTAATCAGATCTGAACGTATACCTTACAACCTCTCTTTAAGACAAAGTCAGGACAAGAAAACTCCTTAAACTGACAGCAACATCACACTTTTCCCTTGTCTAAAAGGAGGCTTCATTTTTGAAATCCTTAGACCAACTCCGCCAGTAAACTACAAAGCATATACATTGCACAGACTTCAGGCTTGCAAATATGCACTCCTTCGATCTATTTCTGTCCCATTGCTTCCACCACTGAACAGCTGCATCTTTCATCACCAAAGTTGTGATAACGTGTCAGCAATTATGCTTTCTTTTTCTGCCACATGAAAAGTTTCAAATTTGAATTGCTGCAACAATAATCTCCATTTAAACAGTCTGGAACATTGGCTCTTAAATTTAAAGGGTGATGTTCAGACACGTTACAAGCAATATAAATTAAGTAATGCTGTAAAGCAAACTCTAAGCACAAGATTTCTGTCTGAACCGATGACTGTTTCGGTTGCTGAGTACTCAATTTCCCAGAACAAAACCCGAGTAGGTCTTTCTAGTCGTCTTATTGCAAGAGAACAACGCTGGCAATCACAACACATGCATCCATAGCCACCGAGAAATACTTTCTGTAATTAAGTATGTTTCCACTGTGACCATCGTCAACATAACCTTTAGACAGTTTGTTGTCTCTTGAAAGCCTCTGTAATAATTTAGTCAGTGCAGCAACAGTCTTTCAGAGAGACCTGAGGGTTTGGACGGAGCATGGGGACTGTAGTTCCAGCATCTGGGTCTACAACATGAACAACAAATGGAGCAGAGGCTGCAGAGAAGGGAATTTTGAAACCACAGAGTGAGTGCATGTGGGGAAATGGATCTATCGTATCCACCTGGGTTTTCTTGGAAAAGCTTCCCAAGCTACACTTAACCGAGCAGCAGAGTGTGTTCCCTTATTGAACAAGGAGTTGGTCACAATGTGGTGACACCTCCTTCAACACGACTTGCAGCTTCACACCAGGGGGAGGATGGTGCTGTCAGTGGCTACTAAGGTTATTGTTTCTTTCAGTTTATATCATCCGGAACTTTCAAGGCAGTAGTGGGTGAAATATGCATCGGCTCATGTCACCATACGGTGATGGAGGCCGTATATGGTGACTGAGGTGAATACAATGTTTTCTCCCTCAGAAGGGAGATGCCAGGTGTATCCTTGTTTTAAATCTGCTCTGCTTTCTCCTAAAACTGTGATCTCCTTTTCTACATTGCCCCACATGAGGAAATATCCACTTTACTTCCACATAATCAATCAGCTTCAAAGAGATCCAGACCTCGCTCAGATTCGACAGAATCTGGGAACGTGGAGGTTAGAAACCGCAAGGAGAAGCAAACATTGATGGGAGGCATGTATGAAAGTGAAAGCTGCAATACAAATGGTAGGCATGTAATAAAACAGGAAATTAGACATACATCTTTATGGGTGCAACAGTAATAATGGACAGCTTCGAGTTACATCTAAACCACGTAAACCCAAGTGAATGCTAACGTTGCGAAAAATGTATTTCATGAGCGTGTATGAGATTGTTTCCTTTAACAGTATGTTGAGCTCCAAGGTAGAGTTCAAGCAGTTTTGGAATTGATATTATGTGATCAGAAAAGCTGCCCTATAAGATGTTTGGGAATAGTCGTCTTAATTTATGGAATTTCAAATGACATTCTTATGCAAATTAGCTGGTTTTTGTAAAAATTGCGGTTATTAACTTGAGTAATGCAAACCATGAAGGTATTGGGGCAAATTGGCTTCAGTGAATTGCAAAAGTGCATGATAAAGATTTATTGGAAGACAGGCAATGGTTGTAATGCAAATAAACTGTAACATTTAAAAGTTGCACATACCCACCACAGTGTAAACAGCAGAAATGTAAAATAATCGAACAATAGTTAACAAAGTAAGTTAAAGATTGCATTCCATCAAAGGAAGCAATCCAGAACAGTGCCAGATATTGTGGTAAGCCAAGGATACAGAGAAATTTGGGACCCAGCAAAGGAGGACCAATGAACTCATAAGGAAATCAGAAATACAAAGAATGCAAACTGAGAAGAAACTTAAAGCATACGAACGCTTCTCTCGATACTTGAAGGGAGGTGAATCCAATGGTGAATATCCGGACAGGATAATTTCTTGCAGAGAACTAGGAAATTACAGAAAAAACTAAACAGTTACTTCCATGCCTGTCTTCATATAGGCAAGATTATTTGTTGGGGAAATGGAGTCAGTATTCTCCAGTGATTCACAAAATTAAAGGACATCGTTGTGAAATTTAAACAATTCACACAGAGGAACTGACTCATGCATCGGCATGGAGAAGTGCTGCCAGGCAAGGTTTGTGAGAATTCAAAGATATTCCACACGTTCAGTAATCAAAACAGAATAGACAGGGAACAATTAGAGTCCAGTAGACACTGAGGAGGTAATCTGTCTGTGAAGCTGGAGAACACTGATTAAATGTTATATGAGAGCTTCACATCTGTTTCACTTGGAAGATGGAGGATGCAAAAACAGAATTCGAGAAGATGGACGAGAAAGCTCTTGAACAGTTTAATGTAAAATGTGAGCAGGGATTGGAGATATTGAGTGGTATAAAATTGGACAGATTGACAGGTATGGATGAGTTATATCTCAGGCTGCTGTTAGAGACAACTGACGAAAGACCCTGACTCAAATCTTTAAGATGAATCTGGCCACAAGGAAGTTGGAGATACCAGATGACTGGAGAAGAACAGCAAATGTCGTCCCACTTTACAGGAAGGTTGGTGGAGATAGATCAGGGAACTGTAGACGAGTCAGTATTAAATCAGTGTTCGTGAAACTATTGAAGAAATTTGATCTCCATTTAGAGAGGCAATATTTAATCAGGATTGTCAGCAACACGTCGTCAGAGGGACTTCATACCAAATGAATTTTATTATACTTTTTCTGGCATGTTATTTACATAGTTTTCTTTTCAACAAGGCCTTTAATAAAATCCCACATTGGAAACTGTTAAAGAAGATAAAACCTCGTGGTATCAAGCGCAACATAGCGAGTATTGTCAAACATTGCCTTAGTGACAGGAGACGCATGGTGGTGGTGGAACGCTGTTTGTCTGACTGGAGACCAGTGTGTGGTGTTGTGTCACAGAGATGAGTGATGTGTCCCTTAGTATTTTTGGTGTTTCAAAATGATGTAGATCTGAATGTGGAGGGGAGTGGAGAGGGGATGAAAAGTGTGATAATGAATTTGTGTTTGACGCAAAGATTAGCAGGGTGGTTGGCAGTAAGGAGGAACCTCTTATGTTAGAGGAAGATATCGATCTTCCTCTAACATAAGACGGGCAGATAAAATGTTACACTATAAATATGTTGTGATGCACTTTGGAAGAACGAATCAGATAGGGGTAGCTGGAGGAATGGCAGCACAGTAAGAAGCTCGGAGGGTGCTTCTGTCGAGATCGCTGAATGTGACTGGATAAGTTAATATTAGGGGAAGAAATTGAGGACTGCAAATGCTGGAGATCAGAGTCAAAAGGTGTGGTGCATGAAAAGCACAGTCGGTCAGGGAGCAATGGCACTTCTAATGAGGAGCTTATTCTTGAAACGTCGACTCTCTGGATCCTCGAATGATGCCACATCTGCTGTGCTTTTCCAACAAAACTCTTTTTGACCGAGGTTAATACATCAGTTAAGATGCATAGGGCAACGCAGGCACAGCTTTCATTCATCAACATATAAATGGTAAGAGCTGCATCAGTGTATGGTTAGGCCTAGATGGAATATTTTGTGCAGTTCTTGGGTCCACATTGCAAGAACGATTTAATTTCAATGGAGGGGCTACAGAGGAGATTCACCAGAATGTTTCCTGGGATGGAGCATATCAGCTATGAAGAAAGGCTAGATAAGCTCGGGTTGTTTACTTTGGAGCAGAGGGAGAGGTGATTTTAAGATAAGATTACGATGAGCATTGACAGGGTGTATAAAAAGCAGCTGTACCTGTCAAATTGCCAAGAACCAGGGAGCACACTTTTGAAGTGAAGTTTTTGAGTTTTAGAGAGGTTTTTAGAATTGATTTTCACGCAGAGGGTGTTGGGATCTAGAACTTACTTCCAGGATGAGCACTTGAATTGTTGAAACATTCCCGGCTTAGGCCCTCGTATAGGATGTGGGATTAATGTAGACGGCGCTATATATCTGATAGTTCAGAGCCTATGATGGTGTGATTGTATGGCTGTGGAAAGTCAATCATTGAGCAACTTATGGCAGAGATTGTTGAGTTTCTGAAAAATACATTTAAAAGTTTATATGAGTGAACTGTACTAGATTCACAAAAATGCTCATGTGAAAGTTAAGAGAAAACACTTGCAACTTCCTTACATTCTAAAATGGAGAATGGAAAACAGGGAAATGGCAGAGTTATGAAACAACTATTTCAGTTCTGTCTTCAAAGAAGGAAACATTTAAAAAAAGAAGACTTTTTTCCCCAGCAACACGAAGAAAGCTAAGTCTAGTTCCTAAAAAGTGAATAGAATAAAATTATTAAATGTAGTTTTGAAGAAATTAGTGTTAGTGAAAGTAATGGGAGATACAACATCAACATAGGTTTATGAAATGGGAATCATATTTGAGAAATTGGCTAGTCGATATTTAACGGAAAACAATGTAGGCAACGTGTTTGGATTTTCTGAAGGATTGTTCATGAAGTCTCAAATACAGTGTGCAAAATCAAATCTTATGGTATTATAGTGTTGTTGCGCGCTACCTCGTTCATGTTGTCTCTACTGATGCAGCAGTCGCTGATTCCAGGTCCTGTGAATGCTCCAGAAAAATAGGCTGTGCCTCACTCTCATCTGCACTGGCCTTAGCTCGATATCCTAACCGTGGGCCCAGCTTGAGAACTCTCACATGCGATACCCTGAATACACTCAAAGTGTGCAAGTTGGGCTTTCACCGCTCGCAATACTATCCAAGCTACAAGCTCAATAAGTTACAGAAAGAAGCAAGAGGGAGAGAAAATCAGAAAACGAAAAGATGTCCACGCGGACAAGTTTCAGCATAGGAGCTCTTGGACCGGAATAAAATGATCCTGTTTTATTAGAGATGAAGGCTCGTGAATTATCACAGGAATTGGATCTTGGGCTCCATCTATTCACAATACATCTCAAAACTTTGGTTCAGAGAATCAAATGCAATATTCCCAAGTCTGTTGACAGCACTAAATGAGGTCGGATTGTAAATGGATGAGAACGATGTTAAAAGAAAAGCTCCTAGGTGACTGAGACAAGTGGATTGAATGGGCAGATGGAGAGCAAGGTGGGTAGATGTGAAGTTGTGTAGTTGAGTGGAAAATATAGAACACAGCAACCTATCATAGGAAAAGCAGTTGGTTAAAAAATGTAACTCTATGAAGGGACTTATGCTCTTTTTCTATTCCGAGCGTGCAGACATTCGAGGTCAGCAAATTCTGAAGCCAGAGTCAATACTGGGAATGGCTTTGGCACACTGACCATTGTGCATAGACACGTCAAGTGGGTAGCTGTTGTGGGAACAGAGTTTGGGTCGATTGACTCTGTATTCCATGGAGTTTAGGGAAATGTGTGGAGATTTCAGTGAAATACATAAATTACTGACTGGCTGGGTAACATCAGAAGCGGTAATGATAATTCCCTTGGCTCGGACAATAAAAATGAAGGCCACGGTATGAGGTGGGGAAAGGCCATTCTACATTGAAATAAGAATAGATATCTGCACTCAGAGACTGTTGAACCTGGGAATTCTCTCCGACATAAGGCTGTGAAAGCCAAGGCACTGAATATATATGAAGATTTATAGATACAAATGGATAGGGATAGAGCAGGATTACTATGAAGTTATAGGGTCCGGCATCATTATATTGAAAGGGGTGGAAAACGTGTTGTTCTGAAGGGATATCTGCAGTTTCAACGTATCCTTTTTTTCCAATGCTCAATCACAAAAAGTGATAAATGTCTTGTGTGGTAAAAAAAAATGCATTGAGAAGATGTTCGATCATGAATTAGAATACTAGAGGTTCATCATGAGGTAGACATTAAATCAGTACTTTTCATCAGTATTCACTCAGGAACAGGACACTGTTGCTGATGTGAATATGGAATCACAAATAATTAGAATGGATGCCCTGGAAATATGCAGGGAAGAGGTTTTGGGAATATTGGAAAGGATGAATATAGATAAGTCTCCTGGGCCTGATGGCATTTACCCCAGGATCCTATGGGAAGCTAGGGAGGAGATAGCAGAGCCATTGGCCTGGATTTTTATGTCGTCATTGTCAACGGGAATAGTACCAGAGGACTGGAGGATAGCGAATGTGGTCCCATTGTTCAAGAAAGGGAGTAGGGATAGCCCTAGTAACTATAGACCAGTGAGTCTGACTTCAGTGGTGGGCAAAATCTTAGAGAGAATGGTAAGGGATAAGATTTATGAACATCTGGGTAGGAATAACGTGATCAGGGATAGCCAGCATGGTTTTGTGAAGGGCAGGTCGTGCCTCACAAACCTTATTGAGTTCTTTGAGAAGGTGACTATGGAAGTGGATGAGGGTAAAGCAGTAGATGTTGTGTATATGGATTTTAGTAAGGCGTTCGATAAGGTTCCCCATGGTAGGCTAATGCTAAAACTTCGGAGGTATGGCATTGAGGATACATTAGAGGTTTGGATTAGGAATTGGCTGGCTGGAAGGAGACAGAGGGTAGTAGTTGATGGATTATGTTCATCTTGGAGCGCAGTTACTAGCGGTGTACCACAAGGATCTGTTTTGGGACCATTGCTTTTTGTTATCTTTATAAATGATCTAGAGGAAGGACTTGAAAGCTGGGTAAGCAAGTTTGCGGATGACACGAAGGTCGGTGGAGTTGTGGATAGTGAGGAAGGAAGTGGTAGGTTACAGCGGGATATAGATAAGTTGCAGAGCTGGGCGGAAATGTGGCAAATGGAATTCAATGTAGCTAAGTGCGAAGTCGTTCACTTTGGTAGGAATAACAAGATGATGGATTACTGGGCTAATGGTAGGCTACTTGGTAGTGTGGATGAGCAGAGGGATCTTGGTGTCTATGTACACAGATCTCTGAAAGTTGCCACCCAGGTAAATAGTGCTGTGAGGAAGGCATATGGTGTACTGGGCTTTATTGGCAGAGGAATTGAGTTCCGGAGTCCTGAGGTCATGTTGCAGTTGTATAAGACTCTGGTGAGGCCTCATCTGGAGTATTGTGTGCAGTTTTGGTCGCCATACTATAGGAAGGATGTGGAAGCTTTAGAACGAGTGCAGAGGAGGTTTACCAGGATGTTGCCTGGAATGGTAGGAACATCGTATGAGGAAAGGCTGAGGCACTTGGGGCTGTTCTCATTGGAGAAGAGAAGGTTTAGGGGAGATCTGATAGAAGTGTATAAGATGATTAGGGGTTTAGATAGGGTAGATACTAAGAACCTTTTACCGCTAATGGAGTCAGGTGTTACTAGGGGACATAGCTTTAAATTAAGGGGTGGTAGGTATAGGACAGATGTTAGGGGTAGATTCTTCACACAGCGGGTTGTGAGTTCATGGAATGCCCTGCCTGTATCAGTGGTGAACTCTCCTTCTTTATGTTCATTTAAGCAGGCATTGGATAGGCATTTGGAAGTTATTGGGCTAGTATAGGTTAGGTAGGACTCGGTCGGCGCAACATCGAGGGCTGAAGGGCCTGTACTGCGCTGTATCCTTCTATGTTCTATGTTCTATGTTGAATAGTCCACTCCATTCCCGATGCTTCTGTGCAGACCATGGGAGAGTTCTGTAAATGTTGTCACAAGTTCTCAGATGTTAGAAAGTAGGTCTCTGTAGGGTCGTCAGGGCTTTGTTTCCCGATCCCTTTTCCAATACCGAGGTTGGTGCTTGGTGCTCTGTCTGGTGTTATCCTTAAAGACCTCCGAACAGTTTGATACAGTTGAGTGTCTTGCTTGGTTGTTACAGAGACTATTGAATAGTTCATCATATGTCTGTGTGTCTTGATTCACTTTTATGACAACCTAGGAAAGCGCGGGAGATTGGCTTCCTGAGAGTACTTTGGGGAAGCAAATTGGTGTTTGCAATCGACATTGGCTTCACGGTCATTATTACTGACATTAGATTTTGTATCTGGATATTTTATTAATTGTTTTTAACTTTCACCAGTTGCCAGAGCATTTAGCTTGGTCTGGCTTAGTAATCTTGTGACATTTCCACCACAGCACCATCTCCACATGGGGACGTATCAGAAACCACACTGAGCAGGTTATTTTTGTGCTGCTCGATATCACTTTCAAAAAGAACTCACACCAATTTGACTGTCGTGATGGAAGTGCGGGGATTGTAATTGGTCAGATTGTATTTATTCTCCTCTTAGAGGACTGGACACAGTTGAGTGATTTTCCACATTCAGGTAGATATCAGAGTTGGGGCTGGAATAAAACAGCTTCCCAGGGAACGGCTTGTTATGCGGCACAAGTCTTCAGTCCTATTGCAAGAATAGTATCAGAGTTCACTGCGTTTGTCGTATCTACTGTGTTCAGCAGTTTCTTGGTGTCAAGTGTAGTGAATCGAATTGGCTGAAGACTGACATCTGACATTGTGTTGAAATTATCGATAAAATACTTCTTGCTGATAATGGTGTCAATACTGCATGTTGCCTTTTATACTGGTGTACAGGAAGGGGCGAACTGAATGGAAAGGCAATGGCTTAGTGGTAATGTTATAGCTCTGTTTTTCTGGAGACCCAGATATGGTTCTGACGGCCTGCACTCGAATCTAGTCACAGCAGCTGGAGGAATGTCTAACAAATAATGACGATCAGGAATCAATTGTTGTTTGTTAGTAAAATCATCTGGATCACTACTGTCCTTTAAGTTTTAAAGGTCAGCAATGTTGTGGACTCTGTATAATTGGGGATGGACAATAATGCAAGACCTCGTCAATGATACCATGATCCTATGAAAAATTTAAATATGTATTTGTAGAGGCCTGCCCTCCAGTGACTTGTTTCATTGTCCATCTCCATTTCTGACTGGATGTGGCAGGACTGCATAGCTCAGAGCTTAGACCTTATCTGTTTGTTCTGGGATCATCTTGCCCTCACTCTCAGGTGGTTGTTTTGCTGTTTGGAATGTAATGAATCAAATGTGATATCTTTAAAGTTTTGTAATCACGTTTTGGCACACGTGGTTCCAACCCTAGCATGTGTACATCCACACTTGTCACTGAACAAGTGATTGGCTTGATTGAAATGGTAGACTGACGGATTATCCTCGCGAAAAGAATTGCAGATTGTTATTGAATACAATTCTGCTGATGCTGCTGATGTGTTCTCTCGGCGCCACGTGAATGCCCAGTTTGAGCTGCAATATCTGTAATACAATGCTTCTGCCTGTCTCCAAAATCATGCCGATACCCTTTCACCCATCTGCCCTGTACTCAGTGACCTACTTTCCATTTAATATTCTCATTCTGCTAAGAGTCTCTCCATGATGTCCCACCGACAGTTTGTCTCATTCCCTTTCACATATTTATTTGAATCATTTCCCTTCCGGCAGTGCCATCTTTTGTGTTTAAAGTGAATGCAATACCTTTTGTTTCTCTCTCTTAACATGATGAAATATTCTATAGTGTCAGTGATGCCAGCCTTATGTAGTTGCAGAACCAATAAATATGTGCACTTTGCATCATCGTTCACTTTCTGGTGTTTGGTGCTCCGTGTTGGGCAGACGTTCAACGAGTTTTTTAAACAATTTCAAGAACAGGAATTGCTGGAGAAACTAAGCAGATCTAGCAGCATCTGTGGAGCGAAAACAGCGTTCGTCTTACTGGTACTTTGAGGCATTTCTAAACCTTCCAGTTTCTCCAGCAATTTTGTATTTTTTTATATCCATTATCCACGGGCATGTATTTAATTGAAAATAAGCTCTGAGCCCATTGATCTCTGAAGAAACTCAGCATATCTGGCAGCATCTGTAAAGACAGGGAAACTGGAATAATGTTTCAAATCCAGTGCGACTCTTATTCGGCACTGAAAAGGAGTGAAAAATCGGCTTTTAAATCCCTTGACTGAGGTGGGGGAATGAGTGACGGGAAAACGAATGTGTGGAGGTGTGAGGCCACAGAGGAACGGGCTTTTAATTGTGATGTAAGAGAAACAGATCTAACATTTGTGTACATTAAATTTTAAATGAGAGGATATGGGTTCTCTCATTTGAGTGCTAACAAAACACAATCAAACAAGGACATAGGGAGACCCATTGGAAGAACATCTGAAAGATGGGGAACAGCCATTTGGGGTCCGGCTGTGAAGTTATGGGATCGAATATTAACTCCTACAAGTTGTAACGCACCTAAAAGTGACATGGTCCCTGAGATTGGGTTGTGTGCCATTGGAACATTTCAGCACACCAGGACTGAAATATGAATATGAGAACAAAACAGATTATTTAAGTGGGATTCAATGAGAACGTCATAATTATTCCGTCAGAGAGAGTTAACGTGTTCCTCAAAACAGTATCTGTTTGGTCTCAGCAATGGAGAATACACTGTGAGGAGCTTTAACAGGAGACTGGACTGAAAGAGTGCAAATGAAATGCTACTTCAGCTGGAAGAGATGTTTGCGGCCTTGAAACGTTAGGAGGGAGGAGGTGAATGTGCAAGTTTTGCAGCTTCTGCAATTTTATGGGAAGGTGCCATGGTGCGAGTGGGGATGTGCTCGGGGTGATGGAAGGTGTGACAGAGGGAATGGTCCCTGTGAAATTCTGACATGTATTTGATGGAACTGACCGGCTGGAGGTGTTGAAAGTGGTGGAGGATGATTCTGTGAATGTTTATTCTATTGCAGTAGGAACTGAGGGCCAGGAGAGATCAATCATCGTTCTGCGATGGAGGGGAATGAATGAGGGCAGCAGTGCGGGGGCTAGGATAGTCACAGCTGAATGTCCTGTACAGTAGGGTGGTGGATATTGCTCGTTAACAGAAAAGGAGGACATATCAGAGGCCTTATACTGGAGTGTGACATCATCGAAGGAAATGACAGAGAGGGAGAAACTGGAAGAACCTTGTCACTGTCAGCTGATCATATCTTCAGCCACATACAAATGATTAAAAATAATCAGACATTTAAATTGTTGCGTTGTGTCTTACATTTGCCGTAAAACAGGATGTGAAAATATATCCAGGGGAAGGTCAGTGAGTGTACAGGGCCAGACACTTAAACGGATATTTCATAACGTCCAGCTATGGTTCCTTTTTGTTCAAAACAAAAGGACTCGAGAAGAAGATGACCCACCCATGGTGCACAAAGGTGGTCAAGAATTTTACTCAATCGCACATTGGTGAGCACTAGTATAGACCAGCTTTCGGATGTTCAGTTTAGGGAACACAAGCGTATGATATAAAGTATAAAAAGGAAAATATATTATGACAATAAACTGGCAAGAAATATATTGGGGAGAGAACAAACAGCAAGAACTTTTCTGTGTCTTTAATAAAAAAATTCAAGATGAGTGCGTGATCCTTGGAAGAAAGTACATCAGGAAAGCATTTATGGGATACCTGGAGGATGTCACTGGGGAACTGATTCAAGCGCACATGCAGTGAATTTAAACGTGTATTTCATATTGTTCCTCACAGGGGGGAGCATTGCATGCATTTCACTGATATAAGCAGGATAGTAAAAGGAGAGAAGCTGTGGAACAATCCCTCACAAAGGAACAGCGTTTTTGATAAAAAGTTAAAACTAATGGTAGACAATTTAGTAGCACCTGATACATGGTTTTAAAATAAGTGTTTCCTGTGTCACGGGTAGGACTATGTGAAATATTCCATAACTGTCTGGATTACAGGAGTCTTCCAGCGAAACTGAAGAACTAAGGTTCCACACACAACCTTCCGTGGCTATACTTGATTGGCTCCTGTTTTACTCTAGTTATTAGACTCCATCTTGTCCATCTGGAGCTGGACAGATATCTAGTCCGGCTTTATGCATCAGTGCACTAGTGTGGTCTGCACTGCTCCCCGTGCTGAGTAGATATCTTATCTAAGTTCATGGATCAATGCACTGTTACAGTCTGCATAGCTCCCCGTGCTGAACAGATATTTAGTCCGAGTTCATAGAGTAATACACTGCTTTGGCATGGACAGCTCCCCATGTTGGACAATTATCTCGTCCGGGTTTATAGATCAATGCACTGTTGTGGTCTGCACAGCTGCCCGTGCTGGACAGATATCTAGTCCGAGTTTACAAATCAATATAACTGCTCTGGTTTGCACAGTTTTCTGCACTCTGCTGATTGGATTGCACATAGTTTGATTTACACAGTGCTCTGTACTATACAGATATCACCTCTGGGTTAACAATTCTCTGTGGAATATTGAGAATTTGATGCAATTCACCATTTCAGCTGATCTGACAATGTGTTTAGTCCACATTCTTGTGACTCGGCCCGCCATCTCTCATTCCGTTAATATTTCAGTGTGTTCATACACAGTACATCATGTTGGTGAATACCCACTGTCCTAGCAGCAGCCACAGCTTCTTCATTCAGAAGTAGTCACACATTCCCATCGTCTTTGGGCCTCCACATAGAAATAAAGGCGTCATGTAGTTAGTATTTGGTGATGGAAGAGGCTCAGGATCTGCATGTCTTTGGCAGAGTGAGAGGGTGGGTTGAAGTATTCAGCCATGGGGTCGTATGGTTGGTTGGTGTGGGTGTCCTATAGATGCTGTATGAAATGATGATGTGTTGGTGTTCTGTCTCCACAATATAATGGAGACTGTATTGGGTGAAACGGATACAGTAAATGACATTGGTAGAGTTACAGGTACAGTTCTGTCGGATGTAGAAGGATCCTTTGGGGCCTTGCACAGAGGTAAGAGGGTAGGTGTAGGCACAGGTTTTGTACTTCTTGCGGTGGGAGTGAAGGATGAGTTTGTGGTTGGTGTGGGTCTGACTAGGGTGTCACGGAGAGAATGGACTCTCCAGAATGTTGAAAGAATACAGGAGTGAAATAAAATTCTGGTGGTAGGGTGCGTTTGTACTTGTCAGAAGTGGTGGACGATGTTGCGATGCATCTGCAAGTTGGTGGCGTGGAAGGTGAGGACGGGGTTTGTTCTGTCTACATTGCGGTTGAACGGCTGAGATCCGAGTGCGGAGGTATGGGAAGTGGAGGAGATGCGTTGGAATACAGGTTTAATGGTAGGGTTCTTAGTCAGGTGGAGGCACAGAGGGATCTTGGGGTCTATGTACATAGATCTTTGAAAGTTGCCACTCAGGTGGAAAGAGCTTGTAAGAAGGTCAATGGAGTATTAGCGTTCATTAGCAGAGGGATTGAATTTAAGAATCGTGAAGTGATGTTGCAGCTGTACAGGACTTTGGTTAGACCACATTTGGAGTACTGTGTGCAGTTCTGGTCGCCTCACTTTAGGAAAGATGTGGAAGCTTTGGGGAGGGTGCAGAGAAGATTTACCAGGATGTTGCCTGGAATGGAGAATAGGTCGTACGAGGATAGGTTGAGAGTTCTTGGCCTTTTCTCGTTGGAACAGCGAAGGATGAGGGGTGACTTGATAGAGGTTTATAAGATGATCAGAGGAATAGATAGAGTAGACAGTCAGAAAATTTTTCCCCGGGGAAAACAGAGTGTTACAAGGGGACATAAATTTAAGGTGCAGGGTGGAATGTGTAGGGGAGATGTCAGGGGTTGGTTCTTTACCCAGAGAGTGGTGGGGGCATGGAATGCGCTGCCCGTGGGAGCGGTAGAGTCAGAATCATTGGCGACCTTTAAGCGGCAATTGGATAGGTACATGGATGGGTGCTTAATCTAGGATAGATGTTCGGCACAACATCGTGGGCCGAAGGGCCTGTTCTGTGCTGTATTGTTCTATGTTCTATGTTCTATGTTCTATGGAATGCATCGTCGACCACATGGGATGGAAATGGAGATCTTGGAAGAAGGAGGCCATCTGAGGGTCTTTAATATTGAATTGGACGTCTGGGAGCGGAATTGGAATTAAGGCATGGCATTTTACAGGAGCTAGAGTGGAAGAAGTTGTCTTCCATGTAGCTGTGGGAGTCCTTGGGCTTGTAATAGTTATCAAAGATGGAGATAGAGAAGTCCAGAAAGGAGAGGGAGATTTCCAAGATGATCCAGGTGAACTTGATTTCGGATTGAAAGGTGTTAATGATGTTGATGAACAGTTAAATATTTTTAAATGACCACGAGGTGGCGCCGACACAGTCATCACAGTGGTGGTGGTAAATGTGGGGGTTGGCGTTGGTTCTAACTGCGGAAGATTTATCGTAAAATGTTGTACTTGACGTTTTAAAATTGACATTCCCTGAAACATTCTACGCACTACATCCTGTAACTGCATTGCCCAGAACATTCTGTCCCTAACATTCTAGAACTGACATTCCTGGGAACATTCCATAACAAACATTCTATAATTGGCATTCCCCGGAACATTCTGTACTCAACAGTCTATAACTGACAGTCTTCGAAACTTTCTACACCCAACATTATACAACTGACATTTCCTGGAACATTCTGTCACCCAACCTTCTATATCTGACATGCGCCAGAACATTCTATAACTGATGTTATTTGTGTAATGCCGGATATCAGTGAATTGAAATAAAGATAAAATCCCAAGAGAAGTGATCTTCCAGGGAGAAGGAGACATTTTTCTGAAGACCTCTCTGGCTGTTAAAATGGTGAAGACCTTTTCCCTGCGTTAATGCTTCCTAACCACAGAGGATTGACCACAATTGAGACTGAAAGACAGAATTTTCTAATTTCCATTGTACTCAAGGAACTGAGAATGAATCCTTCAGCATAGCAACGTTTCCACCCTCAGTATTTGAAACCTGGAAATAAGTGACTTGTGTCTGCTCTTGAGTGATCAAGTGTGTGGAAATGTTCTCGAAACCAGCTGTTCTGATGGATGTTTCTCTGTGCGTTCGGGGTGAAAGGGTTTATTCTGTTTAATAACACATTTTTATCAGTCGTTCATACCTTCACATTTCTTATTTCATCTCCAATTATTTAAGTAAATCTCTGAATACAATGATACATTTCAAAATCTCACTGGATCCTTAGTCAAACGGGCCAAATTGCCTCCAAGCCGATGAATAATGTGTTTATTTTCCGTCCTCACAGTTAACGTGGTGACGACCTACGTTCTGCTTTCAAAACATTGTGGATTGTCTCCATGTATCAGACGTTACCTGGGGGCCATGGCAGTGGCGGATCTACTGACCATTATCTTCGACCTGATATTGAGACAAATTCCCATCCTTTATTGGGGAACTTTTTATTCCCTTTTTAACCATCCTGTGTGTGTAATATCCACGCTGTCCTGTTTTATGTAGTCACTGACTGTTCTGTCTGTTTCACTGTCACTTTCACCTTTGATCGGTTTGTGGCCATTTTTGCCAGAAGCTGAAAAGTAAATATTGCAGTGAGAAAATGGCGGCTGTGGTTCTGGGAGCAATGACTGTGCTGAGCTGTTTAAAGAACATTTCCTAGTATTTTATGCTCACGGCTCGGTAGCGGCTGGGGAACGCCCCCTGGTTTTGTGATGTAACAGACAAGTTCGACTCTCCAATATCTGGGTCACAATCGAGTTCCTCCACCACATTCTAACCTCGTGTGTCCCATTTCTCTGGATTCCGCTGCTCAATGTTCTCACTGTCAGACACATTTTAGTGACCAGGAGAGCTCGCAGGAGACTCGGCGCTCACACCAATGAGGACGCTCAGTCTGACACCGAAAAGAGAAACTGAAAAAAATCCATCATTTTACTGTTTGCGAACTCGGCCAATTTCATCCTGTTATGGTCAGCAATAATGGTGTTTTCTATATCGTATAGGATGTGGTGGAGTGAGCATAGGTCTGTAAATCTAGATCCCTTTGTGCAAGAATTGGGCTTCATGCTGCAGCTCCTCAGTTGCTGAACAAGCACCACGATTTATGCCGTGACCCAGACTAAGTTCAGACAGCAGCTGAAGAATGTATTGAAATGACCATTTATCCAACTATATCAATCAATCAGATTCGCCTATTAATTAATCCATCCGGGGTTTTCTAATTCCTTTTCAATGTTTCAGCGATGAAACAGCCTGTTGCCATGGGAACAGAATGCGAGCAGCGCTGGTCTGTCCAACCTTCATCGAAAGGTGTGGTTACAGAGGCACATTGACTGGATCTGTCAGTTCAATTTGTAAACAATAAACATGTTCATTAAACAGTGTGTGCATCAGAATGGATGATGTTGTCGTTGGTCTTTTTGTTAAAGGAGCTGAGCTGGCGAAAAGCTGACTGAGCCGCAAGCCCTGGTGCTTCAGGGAAGGGGAGGGGATCGAAGTCTGAGCTCAGGGGTTGTGTTGAAGTCACTCTGGGCTCCCCATTCCGGCCTAGCTTCGGAACAATTCATCTCTTTGTCCCATTCCCTCATCTCCACTCAACCACATCCCTCTGTCTCTCTCTCTCTCTCTCTCTTTCTCTCTCTCTCTCACTGTCTCTCTCTCTCTCTCTCACACACACACACACACACACACACACACACACACACACACACACACACACACACACACACACACACACACACACACACACAATCCACCCTTTGCTCTCACTCATCCTAGTTCTCCCCCTCCCTCGAAATCTCTTCCCATTTCCACTCATTTCTCTTCATTTATCTCCCTCTCTTTCTTTCACTCTATCTCTTCCCCCTTTAACTCTCTTTCTTTCTGAACGCCTGCCTGCTCACCATTCATCCATTCTTTTCTCTCCTTCCTTTTCGCTCGCAATCTCCAGCTGTCTCTGTCTTGTTTCCGTATTTCGGTCTCTCTCCCATTTTCTCACTCCTCTCACTCCCCGACATCTCTCTACGCTCTCTCACCAACACAACCTCTCCACACCCCTCCCACCTCACCGTCTCTGGGTCACACGGATAGGGAAGGACAAGCAAGACAGATTGAGCCAGACAGAAACGGAGGAAGGAGTGGTGGGGGAAAGAGACAAACAGAGAGAGAGTCAGAGACAGGCAGACAGAGAGACAAAGCGAGGGAGTGAGAATCAGAACGGGGGGCAGGGAGAGATTGGATTAGACAGAGTGGCGGTGTGTGAGAGAGAGACAAGCAGCAAGAAATTGTGTCAGACACAGGGATATGGAGAGTGGGTGAAAGAGTCAGAAAGATGGAGAGGGAGAGAGATAGGCAGATTGAGACAGAGAGTGACAGAGAGAGTGTGTGTCAGACAGGGGAATAGGGGCACAGGGAGAGAGAGACAATGAGAGAATCAGACAGAGGGAGTAGGACAGAGACAGAGAGAGAAAGAAAGACAGGTAGTGGGCAAAGTTGGAGAGCGAGACTCAGTATAAGTGGTATAGAGAGAGAGGTGTTAAAGGGGAGAGAGAGCGTCAGACAGAAAGAGAGGGATAGAGAGAAAGAGCGAGATTCAAACAGAGAGTGAGAGAGAGTGTGTATCATTCAGAGGGAAAGAATGGAGGGGTTGCATTCAGGCGAGAGAGGGAGAGGGGGAGAGAGAGGCTGTTAGAGGGAGAGGGAGAGAGAGTAAGAGCGGGAGAGAAGGGTTAGACAGAAGGAGAGAGAGCCAGACAGAATAGATGAGAGAGGGACAGAGCGTTTTACAGTGGTAGAGGGAGAGGGAGACGGAGAGAGAGAGAGACAGATAGGGGAGACTGAGTCAGAGACAGTGGGGCGGGGTGGACTAGAGAATCAGACAGAGGGCGAGGGCGAGGGCGAGGGAGAGAGTTAAACAGAGGTAAAGAGAGAGAATCAGACAAAAGGAGACGTAGAGAGAGAGATAAACAGAGGGAGTGGAAGAGAGAGCCAGAAAGTGGGAGACAGACAGAAACTCAGACAGAGGGAGAGAGAGTTAGACAGAAGGAGAGGGCGAGGGATTGACACAGGGAGATAGTCAGAGGGAGAGAGAGAGTCAGACAGAGACAGACGTAGAGAGAGAGAGTCAGAACGAGGGAGAGAGAGGATGTCAGAGGGCGAGAGAGAGTCAGTGATGGAGATTGTCATACTAAGGGAGAGGGAGAGTCTAATTGAGAGAGAGGGCAAAAGAGAGAGACAGGGAGAGGGAGAAGGGATGTGGAGAAATAGAGATAGTCAGACAGAAGGAGGCAGAGAGCGATTGAATCCAAAAGAGGGAGGGCATTTGGGAGTGTGTGTGCGTATGTGTGCACGAGAGAGAGAGTGAGATTCAAAAAGTGAGAGAGGGGAAAGAGTGACTCTCAGCCACGCGCGAGAGACAGATTGAGTGAGAAAGCGGGAGATGGGAGAAAAAGAGAGAGACATGGTGAGACACAGTCAGACAGAGGGAGAGAGAGCCAGAAAGTGTGGGAGAGAGATATATTGAGGAAGCGAGAGAGAGAGAGTCAGACAAAGGGACGCAGAGAGAGATTGAATATGACCGAGACAGGAGAGAGAGAGAGAGGAGGGAAAGAGTGAAAGTAAGAGCTTCAAAGGAGTGACAGCGAGAGAGAGGGAGATTCAGGCAGGGAGAGATGGGGAGTCAGAATCATACAGAGGTGGAGAGAGAGACAGACACAATCAGTAAGACAGTGAGGGATGGAGAGACAGTCAAGGAGAGAGAGCGAGAGAGCGAGAGAGAGAGAGAGAGAGACAGTCAGTAAGAAGGACAGATGGAGAGAGATAATCCGAAAGAGGGGAAAGGGGGAGACAGAGAAGGTGACGAAGGGCTGGCAAGAGAGAGAGAGGTAGGGCGGACGAAGGAGAGAGAGTCGGTGTGATATGGACAGGGAGAGGACGCACTGATGAGAGAGGGAATCGGAGGGGGGGCCAAGAGATGGAACTGGTGGCTGAGAGAAAGATGAAGGAGGAGGGCCGGAGTGAGAAAATGAGGGAGGGCAAGGGAGCGATTAAGATGGAGACCATTTGAAAGAGGGATAGGGAGGGCCGGACAGGGCGAGAGGGAGTGCCGGTGTGAGAGGGAGGATGGGGATAGAGTGTGAGGGAGGGTGGTCGAGAGAGGGAGTGGGAGGACTGAAGGGACAGGGAGAGTGTGGCGATATAGAGGGATGGAGAGCGGTTGGGAGACAGAGAGTCAGGGGGCTAGAGAGGGATATTGAATAAAGGTGAGAAAGGGAGGGGGTTTGCAGACTGGAGAGGGAGAGGGAGGCAGGCGAGAGAGGGGAAGGAAGGGTGCTGAAGCGGGAGATATAGTTGGAGGAAGATGGAATGCTAATGGGACGGAGAGGGTAAAGGGAGTGGCACGAAGGTAGACGATGAGGGAGAGGAAGGGACGAGAGGGAACGAGTGATGGGCAGAGGGGCAAGGAGAATGGGGAGGAAGTGGGGAAAGGGGTTTGAGTGGAGGAGTGAAAGAGGGGATAGAGCGAGGGCAAGAGTGGGGCTAGAGATGCCGAGAAAGAAGTAGACAAGAAGAGAAAAGGAGGGAGAGATGAAGAGGGAAGGATACAGGTGTAGGGTCGGGCACAGGAAGAGGGAGAGAAAGACAATCAGACACAGAGAGGGAGGGAGAGAGAGTCATAAAGATGGCGACGTGGAGAAAGAGTGTCAGAGTGAAGAAGAAAGTCCAGGAGAGAGAGAGAGATAGAGAGAGAGAGAGAGTGTGTGTGTAAAGCGGGGGGAGGGGCGGTAGGGACAGAGAGAGAATGAGAGAGAGGTAGATGCAGAGTGAAACAAAATCAGACAGAAGGAAATGGAGAGAGTCAGAACGAGAGAAAAACAGAGCGACAGAGAGAGACTGAGAGAGGAGAGGGAGAGGGGGAGCGAGGGGAAGAGAGGTGGGGAGAGAGGGGAAGAGAGGTGGCTAGAGGTGGGGAAAGGTGGGGAGAGAAGGACAGAGAGAGATAGAGGTAGAGACTGCGAGAGTGAGAGCGCGGGAGGGTCAGGCAGTGGAAGAGAAAGAGGGAAATAACGTCTGAGAGAGGGAGACAGGGAGGGACTCAGAGAGAGATCGAGTGTGGGGTGGAGAGAGAGAGACTAAGACAGACGGAGAGGGAGAGTATGGAAGCCAGAATCAGAGTCGGACAAAGTGGTAAAGAGAGGGACAGAAATAGTGGTAGATGGTGAGAGCGAGACTTAGACAGATGGAGTAGGATAGAGTCAGTAAAGAGAGCATACGTGAGAGAGTGATCGTCTGACAGATGAAGAGGAAGAAAGAATGTCAGATAGAGTGAGAGAGAGAGAGAGAGAGGAGAGAGGACAGTCAGAGAGCGAGAGAGAGAGATTCTGACAGAGGGACAAAGGGAGAGAGACAGAGTCAGACAGAGAGAGAGGAGAGAGACACAGAGGGAATCAGACAGAGGGGAGAGTGAGAGAAACATGCATGTCAGACATAGGGAGAGGGAGAGGGAGAATGTGTCAGACGGAGGAAGATGGAGAGAGAAAGTAAGTCAGACCGAGGGAGATGGACAGCGAGAGAGTCAGATAGAGGGAGAAGGACCGAAAGAGAAAGCATCAGGCGGGGCGGGAGCGGGGAGGGTTCAAACAGATGCGAGAGACAAAGTGTGCGTTTCAGAAAGAGGAAGTATGAGAGAGAGAGGCAGACACAGACAGAGTTAGAAGGAGAGGGAGATAGAAAGTGAAAGTCAGTCAGAGAGGGAAAGAATCCGACAAAGGGTAGGGGAGAGCGAGAGAGAGAGAGAGAGACTCAGACAGAGGGGGCGGTAGATAGAAAGAGTGAGAGTTAGATGCAGAGAGAGACAGAGTCAGACAAGGGGGGAAAGAGAGAGAGAGAGATGAATGGGTAGAGAGAGGGAGCATGAGACTGAAGTAGAGCAGGAGAGAGGAGCAGAGGGAGATGCTCAGTCAGAGGAAGAGAGAGAGAGAAAGACAGACGAGAGGGAGAGAACCAGACAGAACGAGACGAAGAGAGAGAGTCAGACAGAGTGAAAGGGAGAGACAGTCAGAAAGAGGGAGGGAGAGAGAGACAGAGACTGTTAAATGGGGGAAAGAAAGAGAATAAAGCAAAGACAGGGAGACATAGAGAAACAGTATGTAAAAAGAGAGAGAGAGAGACTGACAGAGGAAGTGCAGAGAGATTGAGAAAGGAGAGAGAGAGAGAGAGAGAAAGAGAGTCTAACGGTGGAAATGACGTCGCCATAGGAAATGACATCAGCATAGGAAATGACGTCACCACCGGAAGTGACATTACCAACCAAAAGAACCCCAAACATATAGATACAAAGCCGGAAACATCAGCAGTTCGTCCTCCTGAGGATCAATGAAGATATTACCTAGTATGGTAACGAAACATCTGAAAATGAACCTTCCAGCTCCGCAAGCAAACCTACATTCATAACTTCAGCCTGAGTTGCAATCTTCTCGAATCTCGCTAATCCCTTTGTAGTCTTAGAAAGCCTCCTTCACTGTCCACGACGCCATCCTCCAGTCGTCCAGCGTATCACATACGCTTCTCAATGGGACAAATATCTATGCTCGGGGCTCTACAATTCTTTCCCCCCGCCCAGCTTCCGAAAACGCTGTGACAAATATTTGATCATGTCACGGGGATTTATCTACTCTTTGTGTTTTAAAACCTCCAGCACCACCTCTTCTTTAATGTGGTCTCTTTTCAAGACATAAAGTCGGGGAGATGTACAGCATGGAAACAGACCCCTCAATCCAAATCGTCCTTGACGATTTCCTAACTTCGATAAATCTAGCCCTATGTTCCAACATTTGGTCCATAATTCCTCTAAACCCATCTATTCACAGACACAACCAAATACCTTTTAAATGTTGTATTTGTATCAGTCTCTGTAACTTATTCTTTCAGCTCATTCTATCCATGCACCTCATTTTCAATGAAAACGCTGTCATTTACATGCCTTTTTAATCTTTCCCCTCTAACTTTAAACAAATGCCATCTTGTTTTTGACTACCAAGCCCTACAGAAAAGACCTTGTGTATTTACCTTATCCATATCAATCATGATTTTACAAATTTCTGTAAGGTCACCCGTCAGTTTCCAATGCTTCAGGGAAAATAGTCCCAGCCTATTCAAACACTCCCTGTAGCTCAAACCCTCCAACCCTGGCAACATGCTTCTAAATATTTCCTGAATCCTTTCCAGCTTCACAACATTTCCCCCACCCTACCCCCACCCCCATATCAAAGACACGAGAATAGCAAAACGTATTTCAATAGTGACCCAACATATTACTGTTTAGTTACTGCACTATCCAGATTTTCTCAACAGTAGGTGTGGAATGTGAAATATTTGCACAGGATCTGACCCATCTCCTGCAGTCCCACACATCGAAGGCCCCATTGATCTCTCATGGCATCTATTTTCTTCCTATTTACCCTTGTGCCCTTCATATACTTGCAGAATCACTTTGGAATCTCCCTAACCTTCTCTGCCAAAGCTATCTCATGTCCTCTGTACCAGCTTCGACCTTCTTTCTGGCCTTATGCATCTTTATTGTCCTCTAAACTGCCGGAGTAGATTAATCCCTCACGAGTAGCTCGAACGTTTCTCCCCACCACGATATGCGTCTCCTCATGCCCCACGTTCGGCTATCTTTTCCACCCTGTTTATCTGTGTTGACACCTTCATGGATCTATGGGCATGTACACCAAGGTCCATTTTGTTTTTTACTCAGTACTGTGCGAAAACCCACTGTTCATTGTGTATGTCCGTCACTTATTAGACTTCCGACAGCCCACTACGTTATACTAATCAGAAATAAACTCCACTTGCCATTACTCCGCTAAGATTATCATCTGATCGATATCAGACTGTAGACTGACACCATCCGCCTCACTGATGACAGCACCCTCACCATTCATGACATCTGCAAACCTCTTCATGATTCCTTCTGCTTTCACATCCCCGCCTTTAATGTGCAATGATAAACAGCACTGGTACCTGCACAGATCCCCCTGGTACACCCCGTAGTGAAAAGATATCAATCACGAAAACAACCCTTAAACAAGTTTGTCAACTTGCCTTGGATCCCATGTCCACGTCCCTTTTGGACCAGTCATCCATGTGGGACCTTCTCACTGGCCTTTTTTACGTCCATGTAACTCACATCATCAGTCGTGCCCTGATCAATACTTTTCGACACCATTCAATAAAAAAACATAACTGAATTCATCAGACATGATCTTCCTCTACCAAATCCGTGATGACAATCCCGAATTGTTCTCTGCTTTACCAAAGGTCCATTCATTGTGTCCCTCAGAAATGTTTCAAATAATCTGACTCCCACTGCTGTCAGACTATGTGCTCTGCAATTATCTGGCCTATTCTGGCTGTCTTCTTGAACAAAGGAACGGCATTACCGATCCTCCAATCATCTGGCAATTCACCTGTGGCCAGCAACACATTAAATATATCCGTCAGCGCCCAAGCAATCTCCTCTCTTACCTCCCGCAGCAGCCTGGGATGCATTTCATTGGATATAGGGGATTTCTCAAACGTTAATCCTGCGAAAACAATTAACATCTCCTCCATATCGATCTTAGCATGTGATAGAACCACGCTATCCCAAATGAAATCCCAACTTTGTTTCTCCTGTGTGAATAAATGAGAAGTGTTTATTTAAGACCTCACCTACTTCGTCTGGCACCATGCACAGATTTTCCCTTTTATTTCTAACAGGCCCCACTCTTTAGCTGAGAATCCTCTCGCACTAACTAGACTCGTAAAATAACTATGCTCAGCTCCATTATCTTACACACCTATCTGTGTAAACATCACCCTCCCCTACCACCCTCCCTACCGCAGGAACCTCCTTGATGCCCATGAATCGTCACAGATGCTGATGTGTCAGTTTTCCTCTGCAACCCTCCTAATGTCTGCAAAACCCTCCCATCCTGACATCCCTTCCTATCTCTGTAATATACACCAACCTCCAGTGTCCATCTAGGGAACATTGCAGAGCAAGGAAGACTTGTAGAGTCCAGTCTATGTTATGGAGGTAGGAAGGGTTGCAAAACCTGAATGATAGTACAAGTGTAGGAAGGGACATGGATTCTGCACGAGATTAGACATAGCAAGATTCATGGAACCTGCAGGACGGCATCGCAAATGGATTGTGGATCCTGAACGGCGTTACAATCTTTTCTAATTGGACATGGGATTCAACAGAAAAGTGGTTTCCAGCTGTAAATACACAAACATCGGATCTTGCTGAGCTGATTCTGGAGATCTTTGATAGAATGGTGAGCACAGCTTCAGATTCCCAGGCTGTGAGATGTAAGTTCAGATGTCAATCTATTTGCTCATTCTGTCCATGTGCCTGGCACTGACGTGGTGCTGTGCAACGGACCTCTCGATCTCTATGACTGATCATATCTCACCTCATCAAAGCCTTCGACTGGAATATTCTTTATATTTTTCGTTAGGTATTGTTCTATTTTCTTTCTTTCCAGCATAGACCTCAGAATCTTAAATGGTTCATTCTTTTTTCTCATTCTTCTACTCGCCAATGGTTTCAAGTTCCTTCGAATGCAATTAGAAAATTCCACCATTCCCAAGATCAGCCGAGTGAACCTTCTCTGGCCGACCGCCAATGCAAGGATATCTTTCCGATGGGCACTCATACTGTTCACAATATTCTAGGTGTTGTCCGACGTGTACCTTGCATAGTTTCAGCAACACTGCCTATTTATAGACCAATTCCCCTTGTAATAAATGCCAGCATTTGATTTGCACTCTCTTACCAGTTGACAGTGAAAGCTATGTTTTTTTTCAGATTGATACAGAAGGACTTCCACAAACCTATCTGCGTCAGTCTGAAACCAAGCTCTGTTAGCCTGACAGTAAATCGGGAACGTGCTGCTGAGTATTGTATACGATATGACAAAGAATAACTGATCCCACAGAAACAATGGGAGACACAAGTTTAGAAGGGACAGATTTTGTTTTGAGGAACCTGTTTGATTTTACGTTTGGAGTGGAGATAACAGGCAGAATAAATAATGTTGTGAGAGAGTTTTATGGGTTATTTGAATTTTTTGAAGTCTTCGGAAGTCAAGTGCTAAAGAGTAGCCAGGGAGAGAATATGGCTGTTTCAAGATCAATGCGGCAGTCGGTGTGGACAAAGAGGAGATCGGGGAGATCTTAATGAGATGATTTGCGTCGGTATTTACTGCGAAGAAAGACATATAAGCTCGGGAATTCGGAGGAAAAAAGAATGATGTATTGGAAGGGTTCACACGAGAGAACAGGAGTTGCTCAGGGTCTTGGTTCACAGAACGGTAGTTAAATCTTCAGGGCCTGATCAGGTGTATGCCAGGATTCTATGAGAAGCTGGAGAAGAGATTGCAGGGCCCCTTGCATAAATATTTCTGTCCTCGACAGCCACGGTAAGCAGCCAGAAGACTGGAGGGTGGCTAATACTGTTCCAACAGCAAAAGGCTGCAAGGAAACGCCAGAAAACTACAGATCAATGAGGCAACCATCAGTGGTGGGTAATTTGTTGGAATACATTCTTTGATTTCCATGCATTTTGAAAAGAAATTTCAGATTAGGGATAGTCAGCATGGCTTTTTGCATGGGAAATTATCTCTCATAAATCTGAATGAGTTTTTTCTGCAAGTGGACAGGAGGCAGAGCGGTAGATACTGTCTATGTGGTCTATGACAATACCTTCGAGAAGTTTCTGCATGTTCGATTGGTTAATAGGGTGGGATCCAGTGAGAGCTAGTCAATTGTGTACAACATTGGCTTGATGGTCGGAGACAGAGGTTGGTTGTCGGGGTTTGTTGTTCTGACTGGAGGCCTGAATTGCATGTCAATAATCAATGCGGTGTCGACTGTTTTTCTTCATTTGAATAAATGACGTGGAGCAGAATATAGGAAGCGTGGCTAGGGTGTTTATGGTATGACATTAAAGTTGCTGGTGGAGTGGAAGTTCCAATAAGATGGTGAAAGGTACCTTGCGATGATGATTCATTGGATCAGTGGTCTGAGGAGCAGCAGTTCGAGTTTAGTTTAGGTAAATGTGGGGTGTTTAACTTTGGGAAGGCGAACCAGAGCAGGGCATAATGGTTAATGGTGGAGCCCCGGGGACGCTTTTCAAGCAGAGAGGGACAAGGGTGGACAGTTCCGTAAAAGTCGTTCCATTGATGGACAGATTGGGGAAGATGGCATTTGGCACATTTGACTTCATTGGGCAGAGCATAGACGGTAGGAGTTGGGACATCATGTTATTACTGTACAGGGTGTCGGTTGGACTATTTATTGTAATCTAATGATGACCAAAAAAACATTGTTAATCATCAAGAAAAAAACATCTTGTCCACTTATATCCTTAAGGGAATGACATCTGACATTCTTCCCTGGTGTGGCCGAGATGTGATTACAAACCCACAGCAATATGGCTGCCTCTGAGTTGCCCTACTTCAATTAACAGTGGGGAATGAAAGCTGTTCCAGACTTTGATACACATATCCCATGAATGCATCAATAATAGTACATATTTTCTCCCTACTTCACACACAAATGAAACTGAAGTGGAGTTAATCTTTATCCTGTAGAATATGAATGCTTGTGAATGTTTTTGATTTATGTTTGTGTATGTGTGTGTGTATGCACGCGTGCACGCCAGTGTGCATATTCAGTTCTGCATGTATGCGTTGGCATCTCTTCCTCAACCAAGGGAACCCTTCCTAATCGGTGATTCATCCTCCAGTCACTACGCCATCCGTTATGTCTGCAACTGCTTTTCGGCCCAAACTTCCTCTTGTTCCTGCACCTCGTCCCAATATCTTACCGACCTTATCCCCTACTGCACTGTTAATATTCGGTCAAACCCCATTAACACATTATATCTCCATAAACTGTTTTGAGTCCCACAACGCGCTCTATATTTGTAATTCTTCCCATGTCCTTTAGCCCTCCATATCTGAAACCAACTCCATCAGATATTGCCCTCCCTAAATCTGTAAAATCCTCCTGCAACAGTAATTCATACTGGAATCATAATGTTATTCAGGCCCGCATCACACTTCTTTTGTCTGTCTCTATGTCCAGCACATTCAAGTCTCCCTTATTACCTCATTAAAGACCAGCAATGATTCCGCTCACTGCAACAATCCTCTTGCGAGGAGAACCCTTGATTTCCATTCATCACCTTCTTCAACATTATGATAGTTCTTTGCCAGTTTCTAAAGTGCTCTGTCTTCAGAATTATTATACATTATTGACAGTCTTCGAAGTATCTTCCTGCCAATGCAACCCTCCATGTCGGAATATTCAGTTCTTTCAGGATGTCACAAAACGTTGATGGCTTGTTCAGAAATTACTGAGGAATGGGATACAGGGAAATTTGACTGTCTTCAACAGTAGGCAGTGATTTTGGTATAGTGGTTTGAAGAATTCCAGATTGAGTTCAATTAGATAAAGGTGAATTGATCTATTTTAGTGAAGCAAGCCATGGTGGGAGTTGGACAGTTAATGTTAGAGTTCTGGGTCGTGCTGTCAATCAGTGATCTAGCGATGTAAATGCACAGTACTTTAAAAGTGACCTCACAGGTAGACAGAGAGGTGAAGCAGGCTTTTGGGTTGCTTTTCTTCATTGATCAGAGCATTGAGAGTTGGAATTGAGATTTCATGTTGTGTCTGTACAAGACGTTAGTCGGCCCACCATGAAAGCATTGTTGATCATTATGAAGAAATCATCTGGTTCACTTTAGCCCTTTAGAGAATAACATCTGATATTCTAACTTGGTCTGCCTCACATGTGACCCCAGGCCCACAGCAATATGACAGACTCTGAGCTGCCCTCTGTGCGATTAGCAGTAGGGCAAATAATGCTGGTAAAATCAATGATAACCACATCCCATTGAACAATCAGTAGATAAACATACATGTCTCCCACCCTAATTCTGCAACACCTCCAGTTGCAGCATTTGTGTACTGGCTTTGTGACACCGTTAAGACGCTGGCAACTCGCTGTAACACTCCCATCACATCCAGCACCTTCACCTCTTCCCCTTCCTTGATATGCCATTAAACCCGGATAGTTATTCTTCTTCCCACTGCCCTGCTCCTGCCAGAACTTACGCAATCCAGTTAAAATTTACTCCTAAAATGTACTCTCTCACTTCAGATTTTAAATATTTTTTGGTGATCTTTCTAACCTCAAAATCTAATATGATCCATTTTGCCTTGAGTGAGGGACGACTGGGAATTTCATGCTGAGGTTCTGTCTGTTTCAATGGAATGTCCTTTTGTTGAATGTTTTACACTGTTCCTTCAAATGTTTTCCACTGTTCATTTATGGACATTTATCTCTGCGTCGCCGGTTTCCCTCAGTCAGTTCTCCTCTCAAACTCATTTAATTGGCTATTTTTTGATTTTAGTTGTACCTCATTCTTTCTGTAATTCTCTTCAAAAATTTGCAGAAGCCACTTTTGAGTTGGTGCTCGGCAATGAGCCAGGACAGGTGTCATATCTGGCCGTGGGAGAACACTTTGGTGATAGTGATCACAAATGCCACACATTTACCAGAGCCTTGGACAGGGAAAAGAGAAGTTACCAAGGGAAGATATATATTTGGGGAAAGGGAAAATATGACGCTATCAAACTGGGAGCAATTATTCCACAGAAAGGTCACCGCAGATATGTAGAGACTGGTTAAGGAGCAGTTGTTGCGAGTGATTCACGAATTTGTTCCTCTGAGACAGGTAAGAAGGGGTAAGATTAAGAAACCTTCGATAATGAGAACAGAGAAGCTTCTCGTCAAAAGAAAGAAGGCAGCTTACGTCAGGTGGAGGAAGCAATGATTTAGCACAGCTTTAGAGGATTAAAGACTAACTAGAAAGGAGCTCAGAAATAGACTGAGGAGAACTAGGAAGGGTCACGAAAATGGCTTGGCTGGAAGAATTAAGGAGAATGTAAAGGCATTTTACTCATACGTGAGGAAGAAGAGAATGATCATGGAGTAGGTTGGACCGATCAGGGAACTTATACATGGAGTCGGATCACATAGGGAAAGCCTTAAATAAGTTTTTTACTTCTGTTTTCAGTAAGGAAAGGGACCTTGTTGTGAAAGAGAACTTTGAGGAGCTGGGAAATAGGATTGAACGGATAAAGGTTGATGAAGTTGATGTGCTGGAAATGTTTGAAAAAAATTAAGATTGCTAAGTACCCAGGGCCAGAGCAGATTCATCCTAGGCTGCTCCAGAAAGCGAGAAATTAGGTTACTAAGCCGCTGGCGAAGTTCTTTGCTTCCTCACTCTCCACGGGAGTGGTTCCAGAGGACTGGAGGGACCTGAGTGTTTTTCCTCTTTTCAAGAAAGGTAATAGGGAAGTCCCTGGCAATTACAGACCAGTCAAGCTTACGTCTGTGGTTAACAAGGTTTTGGAAAGAATTCGGAGGGATGTGATTCATGACTACTTGGAAAAGCATAGCGTGATTAAAGACAATCAGTGTGGCTTTTTGAGGGGCAGATCTTGCCTCACAAATTTTATTGAGTTCTTTGAGGAGGTGACAGAACTGTCGACAAAGGTCAAGCAGTGGATGTGATCTATATGGAATTCAGCAAGACATTTGATAAGGTTCCCCATGGTAAGCTCATTCATAAAATCAGGAGTTTAGAGGTCGAGGGAGATTTGACTATCTGGATTCAGAATTGGATGACTGACAGAAAGCAGAGTGTAGTTGTGAATGGAATGTATTTTGCCTGGAGGTCTGTGTTGAGTGGTGTCCTGCAGTGTTCTGTCCTTAGGTTTCTGCTCTTTGTAGCTTTTATAAATGATTTGGATATGGAGGTTGAGGGGTGGGTTAGTAAATTTGCAAATGACAAAAAGATTGGAGGTTCCATTAATAGTATCGACGGCTATTGCAGGCTGCAGCGCGACATAGACGGGATGCCGAGCTGGGCTGATAAATAGCCGATGGAGTTCAACCTGGATAAATGCAAAATGATCCATTTTGGAAGGTCGAACTCGAATGCTGAATATAGGATTAAATACAGGATTCTTGGCAGTGCGGAGGAACAGAGGGATCTTGATGTTTAAATACATAGATCCCTCAAAGTTTCCAACCAAGTGTTTATGGTTGTTAAGGAAGCGTATCTTGTTCCAGCCTTCCTTCCCAGCGGGATCGAGGTTAAGAGCCGCGAGGTTTTTCTGCAGCTCTACGAGTCCCTGGGGCGACCACACTTGGAATATTGTTTCTAGTTCTGGCCACCCTACTATAGGAAAGATACGGGGGCTTTGGAGAGGGGTGCAAATAAGTTTCACCAGGATGCTGCCTAGTTTGGAGGGCTTGCCTTATGAAGGGAGATTGACTAAGCTCGGACTTGTGTCTCTGGAGAGAAGGAGGCAGAGAGGTGTCCTGATCAAGGTGTGGAAGATAATGAGAGGCATTGATAGCGTCAATAACAGAGGCGTTTCTCCAGGGCAGGATTAACTGGCATGAGGCGTCATAGTTTTAAGATATTAGGAGAAAGGTCTAGAGGAGACGTCAGAGGTAGGTTCTTTACGTAGAAAATTGTGAATGCATGGAATGCGTTGCCAGCAGTGGTGGTGGAAGCAGATTAATTAGGGACATTTAAGCGACTGCTGTACGTGCACATGGACAGCAGTGAATTGAGGGGTGCGTAGGTTAGACTATTTTATTTCACATTAGGATTAATCATCGGCACAACATCGTGAGGTGAAGTGCCTTTTCTGTGCTGTACTTCTCTATGTTCTATAGTCCATTACTCATTCATTCAGTTTCATGACACATTGGCCAATCTGATTTCGTTTGTTCCTAGCCAGTTGCACAATGTGTTATTCAGAGAAACACTGACAGAAACATTATCCAAAGTTATCTTCCTATATTCCTCTTGCCAGTGTGATTGTCCCAGATTAAACGAATGTTGAGGTTTCCCAAATATATCACATTTCCTTGTTTAAAAATTCCAAAGAATTCCAGTTTAATGCAGTGATAAGCAATGAAATGTTGTTAGGTGGCCTAAAACGTTTCTCCTGCGTGTGTCCTTGGCAGGTGGGAGCCAGAATGCCCATCCATTCTGGCTGTCATTCATGATCTGAGGCCAAATGCTTTCTTTGTAATACCTCTGTTATCCATTATAGTCGATGTTACCCATCCTGCTTTCCCATCCTGCTGCCAAAGATGCCACAAGGTTGTGTGCCATTGAATATTTAAGTTATGCCTTTTTTTCACCCTGTAACCATGTCTCTCTGGTGTCTAAATCTCATTCATTTCTGTGTCACAAATCAATCTACCTTATTGTGGATATGGAGATTTTGTCCATTACAATAAAAACATAATTTACAATTTCTTGCCACAAACCTATCTGCTGATCAGCAATTTTAGTTAAAATCTGTCCCATCCTGTTCCTGTCTGCTCGTCTTCAGCCACATCCACATGCTGTTCCAATGATTAACATTTTCCCTTTGGATGTGAAAAGCTCCTTGCTCCTGAACCCTGTCCCTGCATCTGCCGTGCCAGTTTAAAGCTCTGTCCATAAACCTATCGACATGACTGACCAGGACACTGGTCCCAGCACTGTTCCAATGGGGCCATCCCAATGTTTATTTTTTTAAAAAATCACGAATAGGATGTGGGTGTCTCTGGCTTACTAACCTTTCTTACCCAGCCCTAAATTGAAGTGAGTACTTTCTGGAATATTTCAAATGGTAATTGAGTGGCAAACACTTTGCTGTGTGTGTGGCATGCAGACGACGTGAGGATGGCTGATGTCCTTTGCTCAATGACAACTTTTTGGTTTGTTATACGTTAGCAATAGTTTTCTACTTATTTACAGATTGTTAATTACATTTTTCAACATTATTGATTTGAAATTCAGCCATTTCTAATTGTGGCATTCAAACATATATCCCCTGGATAAGAGCTGAGGTTTTGGATTCATGCTTTGGTAATAGTAGCACAGGTTGCTCATGCCTGAACGTTGCTACCAGTGCGTCATAAAGCAAAACCCGCTCTTCCTACACAATTGTTTAATTCTGAAATCATCCTGAAATCTGGTGATATCACACAGTATTTCTCACTGTGTGGGATTAATTGCTGCCGTTATCAGTGTCTCTTTCTTTCTTTCAGCTACTCCAGGTACTAATCCAACATAACTCTCCACACCAGACAGAAGAGGCAGCACAGGCCAGAGATGAAGACTTTGACTATTCCAGATCTCTGTGGTACTCGGTGCCATTCTACATGTGTCACCCTCACTGCATCAGTCTAATTTCCCATTCTGTCCATTTCTCTGCTGCCTGTAAGGACTCAGGAATTTCATGAAACAGTGGACTTCCAAACTGCTGGGTTTCTGGGCCATAACCACATGAGCCAGCGAGATAAAAGGAAATGGAGATCTAGAGCCGTCAATAAGTCCTGCAGTGAGTTAAGATCACTCAGTGCACAGAATAAAGATCATTGAGAGGGCTCCAATCATCGACTAACAAGACATGACAGAGATACACTGATGGAGGGGGAACATATAACACACGTACCCCAGGCTCAGACACCATCTTAAATTGACGTTTTGTTGTGCTAAGAGAGCATAGAGAGTTCACAGTTATCTTTCCAAGCCTGTGCTGTCTCAGTGAGCATCAATACAACAGAGGGGAAAACAGGCCTCCCACAAGAGGATGGTAATGCTGCTTGGGATCTTTCTGTTCTGTGTTTATTCTCCAAAATTGTATCTGTGGCATGTCTCGTTGACCAGTCTTCAATAATTTTTCAAGGTTTGTGAAGGTTTGTAGTTCAGTTTGACGTTTAGGGTGTAGGTTTGCTCGCTGAGCTGTAGGTTTGATATCCAGACGTTTCATTACCTGGCTAGGTAACATCATCAGTGGCGATCTCCAAGTGAAGCGAAGCTATTGTCTCCTGCTTTCTATTTATATCTTTCTCCTGGATGGGGTTCCTGGGGTTTGTGGCGATGTCATTTCCTGTCGTTTTCTGAAGGGTTGATAGATGGCATCCAGCTCTATGTATTTGTTTATGGCGATGTGGTTGGAGTGTCAAGCCTTCAGGAATTCTCTGGCATGTCTTTGCTTAGGCTGCCCCAGGGTAGACGTGTTGTCCCAGTCGAAATGTTTTTTTTCATTCGTGTGTATGGCTACGAGGGAGAGAGAGTCATGTGTTTTTGTGGCTAGCTGGTGTTCGTGTATC
The DNA here is from genome assembly GCF_020745735.1 of Hemiscyllium ocellatum. NCBI lineage: Eukaryota > Metazoa > Chordata > Chondrichthyes > Orectolobiformes > Hemiscylliidae > Hemiscyllium > Hemiscyllium ocellatum. Next base: position 6,119,969 of record NC_083412.1, read on the forward strand.
CTCGTGACTAACTTTCTTCCTGTGTGTCCTACGTAGTGTTTGTGGCAGTCCTTTCATGGAATTTTGTAGATGACATTGGTTTTGTCCATGGGTTGTACTGGGTCTTTTAAGTTTGTTAGGTTTTATTTGAGAATGTTGGTGAGTTTGTGTGCTACTAGGATTCCGATGGGTCTTAGTAGTCTGGCTGTTATTTCTGAAACTTCTTTGATGTATAGTAAGGTGGTATAGAGTATCTGGCTGTGTTTGGTCGGCTTGTCGTGGTTGGTTCTTGAGGAATTCTGTATTTTTTGAGAGTAGAAAAGTCACAACACTCCATCCACTCCACCAAGGAATTCCTAAAAATCATCAAAAACTCCAAAATAGAGTAAGACGAAGCAATGATCTCGTTCGACATAACAGCACTGTACACCTCCATCAACATCGACCTGGCAAAGGAAACACTCACCACACTTTTAGAAGAGACCATCACACACACCCCAACCACCATGAATCACATTACCAACGACAACATCATGAAGCTAGTGGACCTGTGCCTCACCAAACACTTCACTTTCAACAACATAGTCTACAAACAAACCAACGGCACACCCATGAGATCTTCGCTATCAGCATTTATAGAAGAAGCGGTAATGCAAAGACGAGAACAAACAGCGAGCGAGCAAACGTGCACCCTAAAGACTTCAATAATTTTTAACTTTTATTACATTTCTTATATGTGTACTCTCCTCCCTTCTGTGTACTTGCTGCACATATTTGAAACCGATTGCATTCCAGACGAATGCCCCTATAGCTGTAACATACTTCAGGTGTCTCCAACATGCCTTATCTAGGACCTCACCTCCTCCAATAACTGGAGTCAGAGTCAGGTAACACGGAAACAGAATTTTCGGTCCAACTAGTGCATACTGACCACGGTTCATGAACGAGTCACATTTGTCTTCATTTGACCCAAATTTGTCCAAATCTTTTCCTTTCCATATATCTGCTCAAATGTCTTTTTTAATGCTGTAATTGCATTTTTCTCAACCACTTCCTTGCCATGTTCATTCAATACTTGGGGAAAATGTTCTCCTCTGTGTGGAAAATGTTCTCTCTGTGGAAAATGTTCACCCCGATCCCTTTTATGTATTTCATCTCTAATCCCATATTTATGCCTTCTAGTTACGGACTCCCCTACCCTGGTTTAGAATCAGTCGCTATTCACCTTATTTATACCCCTCATGATTTTTTGAAAATTTATAATATCACCCCTCCGCGTCATACACCCAATGGAGATATGAAGGACAATTATACATGTGATTCTGTTCGCGTCCCCGCCACCACATTGTCACAATGTTCTGGGATACCCTTGTTCAGGATCTCGAGCTTTCTCTACCTTCGTGTTTTCAGAACTCCAGCACCAGCTCTTCTGTCATGGCGATATATTTTCAAGCCATCACCGTTTCTTTTCCTTTGTTGAAATGTCTTTGTCTACAGTACGATCTGACATGATGCATTCATTTCTTGTCTCGCCCATGTCTTGTGGCACCACACATGGATGTCCTCACTGATCTTTGAGGGGCTCTATTGACTCTCTTGTTTATTTTTTGTACTTGTGTCCTGAGAGAATCTGTTTGCATTCTCCTTATCCATACCTACCAAAGCTACGTCCTCTCCCTGTTTGTTTTCAGCTTCTGCAGCCTCTCCTTGTGCGTCAAACCCATTCCTGAAGAAGGGCTTATGCCCGAAACGTCGATTCTCCTGTTCCTTTAATGCTGCCTGACCTGCTGCACTTTTCTAGCAACACATTTTTAAGCTCTGTAACATCTTTGTCAATCTTTGCTCCATTTGCATTTTCCGAAAATACTTCGTTAAGCAAGATGATCAGAATTCGATGCACTACTCCAAGTGGAGACACAGGAATGTCTGGTACAGCTGTAACATGATGTATCAACTCGTTTACTCAATCCTTTGACCAATGAGGGCTAGTGTGCCAAATGCCGCTTTCATCACCTTTTCCACCTATGATTCCACATCGAAGAAAAAATGTGACTCTACCCCTTGGTCCCTTTCTGTTTGACAACACTTCCCGGGGCCTGCTATTAACTGTGTTAGTCCCCCCTGTTTTGTCTGAACAAAATACAACACCTGAATTAAACTCCATCTTTCATTCCTTGGCCTATGAACCAGTTGATCATGATCCCCTTCGTTGACTGTATTAACTGCCCACTCTAACACTAGTTTTGGTATACACAAAATTAATAACAATGACTCCTATATTCTGAACAAAACGCTTCATGTAACTGATGCACAGAAGCGGATCCACTGCTGGTCGTCGGTGTTCAGTCTGAAGAACAACCATATGACACTGCCATCTGTCTCCTCCTGTCAAGCTAATTTTGTATCCATTTGGCTAGCTCTCCCTGATCCAATATGATCTAACCTTACTAACCTGTGTTGCCTGCTAAACCCTGTCGAAGCCCTTGCTGAATTAACTACAACAGCGTCTTCTGCTCTGCCTTCATTTATCGTCATGGTGAGCTCTTGAACATTCTCAACCAAGTTTCTGAGATAGTACTTTGTAAGCAAAACCTTGAGCAGACTATCCCAAATCAATCATTGCCTAGCCAAATGTATTTGACTCCTGTCCCGCAGAATCGCTTCCAACAACGCACGCACTACTGACGTTCCTCTGTCTCCCTTACGGCCTTGTTCATTCTAAATACTGGCACAAAATTAGCCACCCTTCAGGCTTCCAGCTTACCACCAGTGGGTGTCAGTAGAAATATCTCTGTTAGGGGCTCCGAAGTTTCTTCCTGAGCTGCCCAAAATATACTGGGATATACTTGATTATTTCGCAGAGATTTGGCGATGTTTTATACATTATGAAAGCTCCAGAACCTCCTGTTCTGTCATGTGGACTCTTTTAAAGACAGCACGCTTTATTTCCCAGACATCTCGAGGTTTTCTCCATAGTAAGTACTGACGTGAAATTTCACCCATTTCCTGTGGTTTCACATATTGATGGCTCCATTGAAGCTTAGGGGACCACATTCTGACACTAGTTAATCTTTTGTTGTTAATATAATTGTAGTATCGCTTTGGATTTACATGAATCTGATCTTCCAAAGCTTTCTCAGGCTCCCGTTTGCCCTCCCGAATTCCCTCTTAAGTGTATTAAAACACCATCAAGTTATTTACTTAATCCAGTTGGCTATATATGACATGTGCCCCTTTTTCTTGACCAAAGCCTCAGTATCCCCAGCCATCCAGCGTTTCCTACTTGTGTCAGCATTTTCCTTCATACTAACAGGAATATGCTTATCCTGAACTCTCATTTCTTTGTTTTGAAAGCTTCAGATTTGTCACAAGCCCTTTTACCTGAAATTAGACTCCACGAACCTACTTTTGGAAGGGCTTGACTGATACCTTCTAAATTGGGACAAAGTCAATTTTGATCAGTAACTTGAGGACTAGGTCTGTCCTTTTCCATAACTAATCTCAAACTAAAAGAATTGTGATCACTTGCCCAAAGTGCTCCCACATGAGCACCTCGGTCATTTTTCCCTAATTGTTACTGAAGGGTGCGTCAGTTTTTGCCCTTTTCTCTGGTCCATCAATTTTCATATTGTCTGAGTCAGTTTTCTTGAACTTACTCGACAAATTCCTCACATCCCAGCTTTAATCAGTCCCAGTCTCGGTTCGGAAAGGTAAAAACCTTGAACAATACAACACCATCATTCTTCAGATATCTGAGATCTCCTGACATGATTGCTGCTCAATTTCCCACTTGCTATTGGGTTTCTGTAGTACAGCCATATCAAAGAGATCAGCCATTGTTATTTCTCAGTTCCACTAATATAGATTCACTGGGCCATCCCCAGGATTATCGTCTCTAAGTGCTGCTGCGATTTTTTTCACGAATAAAAACACTCCAAATCCTCTCCTTTCTTATCTCCACTTTTATCCTTCCTGTAACATCTGTACCCTGGAACATTGAGTTGCCAGTCCAGTCCCTTCCTCAGTTGTGTTTCTGTAATTTCTGTGATATCCCAGTCCCATCTTCCCATCCATGCGCCGAGGTTACCTGCCTTTGCAGTCATGCCTCTTCCATTAAAATAAATGCAGTTTAATTCATCGGTTTTCTCTCGTTGCCTTTTGTATTCTTTCCTAGATTGTCTATTTAAATTACTCTGTTGAAATTTTGCCCCAGCCTCAACAATCAGACTGTAGCCTGAGACCATCTGCCTCATTTTGGAAAACCCTCATCTATAATGTCATCTGTAAACTTCCTGATGATACATTCTACTTTCCCCGGGTGAGAACAATGACTGCTGATGCTGGAAACCAGATTCTGGATCAGTGGTGTTGGAAGAGCACAGCAGTTCAGGCTGCATCCAAGGAGAAGCGAAAAGCCCTTCAACTTTCCCGTCCAAGTCATCAATGTGGATAATAAACAGCACTGGTTCCTGCACAGATCCCTGTGGTCCAACCAATTGTGAAAGGTTTCCAATCGCAATAAGAACCCTCCACCAATTTTGGATGCAATTTGCTGACTTGCCTTGGATCTCATGGGCTCTTCCCTGTTGGACCACCCTTCCATGTAGGAGCTTGTCAAAAATCTTGCTAAACTCCATATATCCCACATTTTCTGCACTGCCCTCATTAATATTCTTATACACGATTACAAAAAAAAACTCAACTGAATTCATCGGACAGGAAATACCTCCACCAAATCCATGCTGACTATCCCTAATCAATTCCTGTCTTTCCAAGTGTTTATTCATCCTGGCCCTCAGAATTATTTCCACTAATTTCCCGCCCACTACCTGCTCTGCCATTACCTGGCGTATCTCTGCTGCACTTCTTGAAAAAAGGAAGGACATTAACTATCCTCCAGTCATTCTGTACGTCATCTTTGGCCAGCAAAGTCTTAAACATATCCGCCAGGGGCCCCGAAATCTCCTCTCTTATCTCCCAGCAGCTCCTGGGATATATTTCACTGGCATGGGAGATATTTTTCACGTTTATGCCTGTGTAAGCATTTAATACCTCCCCCTTATTGATCTTAACATGTTCTAGAACTTCACCATCCCAACTGAAATCTGCGTCCATGATGTTATTCTCCTATGTGAATATAGATGAGAAATATTCATTGAAGACCTCGCCTCCTTCATCTGGCACTGGACGCAAATTGAACCTTTGGTTTCTAACAGGTCTCACTCATTAGCTGGGATTCCTCTTTCTGTAACTGTACTTATAAAATAACTTGTGGCTTATCCTTAACAGTATCTGCCAAAGGTGTTGCGTGATCATTGCTTGCCCCTAATTTTTAAGGACTCAGTTTCACTCCCCAAGCTTGTGAAGGGCTTTGCCTGTTTTTTGTTTATTATACTGTATTTTCTTTATCAATTTGATGATATCGCTTGATCAGAATTTACTGGATTTTCTGCCTTTGTCATTCCCTTTTCAGGGAACACGCTGGCCCTGAAATCTCACTGTATCATTTTAACATATTCCAAACTTTCGAATATTTACCCAACTGCAGGTGCTTCCTCCCAGTCTATATTTGACAGATCCTGTCTGATGGTAGTGACTCCGATAGAAGACTCTTGTCAAGGGAATAGACAGGGGATTTTATGCGTACAGAATATAAACCAGGATGGTGTGCTGACTCTCGGGAAACAGGATAAAAAATGTTTCTGCGTTGTTGTCGAACTTTCTGAACGGCCAGAGGTTGTTTTGCGCATCAGTATAATTGGCATAGATAGACAAAGGGTTGTTGTCATGTAAAATGCACATACACAGGTAGGAAAGAAGTTGGAAAAGCAGGACGTCAACGTAATGGTCTCCGGATTACTCCCAGTCCCACATGCCTGTGAGGATAGAAGTAGAAGGATAGACCAGATGAATGCCTGGGTGAACAATTGCTGTAGTGGGCACTGTTTTCAGTCCTTGGATTACTGAAACCTCTTCTGGGGTAGAGGTGACATGTTCAAGTTGGGAAAGAGCTGTTGGACTTGAACCAGACAGGCACCACTATCTCTTGGAGGGAGATTTTCCAGTTTTGACTTGGAGACTTAAAACTAGTTTGGCAGGGGGTTAGGACTCTGAATAAGAAAGGGACCATCACCTGTCATGGGAAAATACATCAGCCATCAAGAACAAGTTTACTATTCAGAATATCCAGGGGAACTGTAAAGGGAGGGAAAATGCTTCTGGTTCGAAGTGCATTTATTTCAACGCATGAGGCCTGACTGGTAAGGCAGACGAGCTCTGAGCATGAATTGGATCTGGGGACTGGATTATTATAGCTCGAACATAAACATGGCTGAGAGAAGGGTAGCTCAGTATTCCAGGATACAGAAGCTGCAGGTACGAATGAAATACAATTGCTGAGGAGAGGGTGTTATCCTTTTGATAAGGGAGGCCACAACAACAGTGCTTGTAGAGGATATTCCGAAGGGATCATTTAATGATTCGCTATGTTTAGAAATTAGATACAAAAAGGGTATGGTGACTCTGCTGGGATTGTAATGTAGACCCTGAAAGAGCCAAAACATATTTGAGGAGCAGGTGTGTAGAGAAATTGCAGATAAATATAGGAACAGTAGATAGAATTGGTTGGAAATTAAAATTTCCTCTGCATTGACTGGGTCACACAAAGTGCAAAAAGCGCGTACAAAGTGGAATTTGTCACATGTGTCCAAGAAAGTTACCTAAAACAGAATGTAGAAGGACCTACTCTACTCAGGCAGGTGCAACACTGGACCTCCCCTTAGAAATGGAGGGCGGGCAAGTGTCAATCAGAGAGCACTTTGGTTACAGTCACCACACTGCCTTAGTTTTAACATAACTATGGATAAAGTTATGAGAATTCCACATGTTTCTGTGCTAAACTGAAACAAGGCCAGGTTTGGGGCCATTCAGCAAGATCTAGCAGTAGTCGAGTTGGTGAGTTTGTTTGAACGAAACTGAACACTTGGCAAATAGGAGGATTTTAAAAGTGTGATATCAAGAATTCAGGGCCAATACGTCCATGTTGCAGAGGCAGGTGGGAAAGCGAAAAGCTAGCAGGTTGAGGAATCTCTGGCTGATGAGGGGTGTTGACACTCTGTTCAGCAAAAGGAAGGCGGCATACATTGGCTTTCAGCTATCAGTGTCAAAGGAACCTCTTCCAGTCTTAAACATACGATCAACGTGTGGAGAACCTACGATCCTCTCAGGTTTGTGCCGCCCTCTCGATCTATAGAACTCGTTCTACTGCTTGTGACCTTCCCGATCCAGTTACTACAAGAGTCGAAATGTGTGTAAAATCGGCCAGTTGCTATTACCCATCCTGTCAATGTAAGCTCCTTCCCATCTCCATAACCTTCTATCGCTCTGACAATACTATCTGTGAAATAGTCAGCATCCCCTATAACTTTCCCACTCTGACCAAAGTGAAAGAGGCTAATAATGCTCCCTTATCTGTGAAACTGTCTCCAGCCACAATTACTGTCCTGACCTCCTGCAAAATCTGTCAAACTCCACATCCTCCATATCTAAATGACCTGCAGTACCTTAGACTGTCCTATTTCTATAAACACATTCGATCATGACTATCCTTCATATATCTGATTGTTCTTCAGTCTATACAACCCACGGAATGTCTGAAATCTGCTCCATTCACGAAGCAATCCCTGTCTGTGTAAACCATCCCTGTCCAACCAACATCCATATCCCTATTGCATTCGTTGCTCCCAATGAACAGTACTTTTATTTCATTTATTTTACTTATCATTTTTGTACTATTTTCACTTTCCTGTACCTCTTATTTCTTGATTGTCTTTCTTCCTCTCGCTTCCCACTCTCTCATACCTATATCCTCTACTCTTCCCCGTTTGCTACCCTTCTCCCCTGTTTTCCATTTTGCCTCTGCTTCACCCATCCCCCCAGCCCCCACATAATTTGTCACATTGCACTGGTTTCAGCCTTGGACATTCACAGCTTCTAATCTCCCTATCATCTCTCTGTGCACTGTCATTATCACCTCTTAATTGCTAACTTTGCTTCTGGAGCCTTGACTCACCTTCTCTCAGCCTCGTACAAATACCTCCATATTTCTCATTTTTTTTTAGCATTGACAAAGGATCCGTTAGACTCGAAACGTGAGCTCTTTTCTCTCTTTGCAGATGCTGCCAGACCTGCTGAGATTTTCCAACAATTTTCTCTTTTGTTTTCGGATTCCATTATCCGCAGTAGTTTGCTATTACCCTTTTCAAACACCCCCTATATTTCAAATCCTCCAACCAGACAACATCCTTGTGAACCTTTTCTGAACACTTTCAAGTTTCACAACATCTTTCCGATACGCACAAAAACCAGAATCGCAGGCAATATTCCAACCGTGGCCGAACCAACGTCCTGGGCAATCGCAACATGACCTCCCAATTCCTATACTCAATAATCTGAACAATAAAGGAAAGTATACCAAACAACATTTCCACTAACTTCTCTACGTGCGACTCTACTTTCAAGGAGCTATGAACCTACACCCCAAGCTCTCCTTATTCAACAATACTCCGCAGGACTTTACCATTAAGTGCATAAGTCCTGCTAAGATTTGCTTTCCCACAGTGCAACACCTCACATTTATCTATAGCAACCCCCACCTGCCACTCCTCAGCCCATTGGCACATCTTATCAGGATAGTGTGGGAATCTGAGATCACCTTGTTCACTGCCCACTCCACCTCAAATGTTTTTGTCTCCTGCAAACTTCCGAACTAAATCAGCTATGTTCTGTTCCAAATAATTTATATAAACGGCGAAACGTAGCGAAGCCAGCACCGTAATCTGAGGCACTCCACTGGTCACAAGCCTCCATTCTGATAAACCACGTTCCACCAGTTCCCTTTGCGTTCTGCCGTCTAGACCGTTCTGTACCCAAGTAGCTTGTTTTTCCAGTGTTCCTTGAGATTTAACCTTGCTAACCAGTTTCCCATGGTGAACCTTGTTGGACGCATTACTGACGTCCATATAATCCATGTCCATGGCTCTGCGCTCATCAATCCTTCTTGTGACCTCTTCAAAACAACTCAATTAAGTTCGTTAGGCATGATTTCCCACACAGAAAGCCATCTTGACGACCCCCCATCAGTCCTTCTCTTTCCAAGTATGTGTAAATCCTGTCCCTCAAGATTCCTTCCAACACTTTGCCAACCACCGACATCAAGCTCAACAGTCTGTCATTCCCTGGCTTCTCATTACCGCCTCTCTGAGATAGTTGTACGACGTTAGCCTTCCTTCAGTTTTCCTCACATCACTAGTGACTATCGATGATACAAATATCTCAGCAAGGGGCCCAGAAATCCATTTCCTCGCTTGCCGAAGAGTTCCAATTTTACTTCAAGTTCTTGATCATGTCCTCGCGGGATTTAACGACCTTTATGTGTTTCAAGACATCCAGCACTTCCTCCACTGTAATATCGGCATTTTTCAAGATGTCACCATAAAATTTCCTGCATTCTATGTCTTCCACTTCATTTTCCATATTAAACACTAATGCAAAATTCTAGTTCATTACCTCCCCCATTTCCTGTGGCTCCACACAAAGGCAGCAGGTGGGTCCCTTGTTAGTGTGTCAGTATTTAGAATGTGTCCTGGGGACTGTCCCTATTTACAGGAGGGTCCAGGGTAGCGTGTTCGTATGTATGGGGTGGAACCACAGGAAGTGTGTTGATCTTTACAGGGGGGTTTGGGAAGTGTGCCATTATTAACCAGAGGTTCCGTAGGCATGTGTCAGTCTTTTAGCCGTGTCTTGTGGAGTGTATCAGTATTTCCGAGGGATTACCTGAAGAATGTTGGTATTTACAAGTTGGGTTCCTGGGGAGTGTTTTGGTATTGACAGGGGTTCAGGGAAGACTGTCGGTATTTACGGGGGAGTCCCAGGGGTTTTGTCAGTATTTACACGGGGATCCCAGGGAGAATGCATTTACATGGAGGAACTGGTGACTGTGTCAGTCTTTACGGGTTGGCGGGGGAGGGTTTGCCTGGGAACCCCTCTCGATTCTTAACCGCCTTTAGAAAGGGCATCTAACATTCCCAGCTGTCTGACCTAAAAGTGACTCAGCAATGTGGCTGACTCTTACCTGCTATCTGAGCAATTAGCAGTGGGGCAAAGATTGATGGGACAATCAGTGCCATCCAGATACAATGAATGAATGACTGAATGAATGCTTACCTATATATGTCCCTGCTTACCATTGCAAGCAACTTTCGCTGCAGCAATTTGCACTGTCTTTGCAACATCGTTCAGACCCTGGCCACTCTTTGTAACATTCACACCACCTCCAGCACCTTCATCTCATTCAATAATGTCAATGATGTCCTTTCTCACTGCCCTCCTCTGCTCGGAGAACCTTTGCAATTCCGTTAACACTTGATTGTAAAATATCCTATCGCTTGAGAATTGTTTGTACTTTTTGGTGATCTTCTCAGCCTCAGAATGTAATCTGATCCAATTCGTCCTAAGCAGGACCAGTGGGATTTTTATGCTGCAGTTTTCTCTCTTTCAATGGAATGTCCTTTAGTTGAATGTTTTACACTGTTCCTGTAAATGATTTCCAGTATTCACACACTGACACACATTTCAGTCTGTTTAGTATGTTCATCTCTCGAACTCATGTATTTGTTTATTTTTTGCTTCTGGATGTGATTTACTTTAAAACTTCATATTTCCTTTGAATTTCAGTTTATCACAATTTCCCAGAGGATTTTCATTGTTAACTCACTCATTCATTCAGCTTCATCAACCATTTGTTGATTTGAGACAGTTAAATACCCGCCCCCACCCCCAGCTCCAGTCCCACACCAGGTTGCAGCCACTTCCGCCACCACTGACATCACTAACCTGCAGGTTTCTCCGTCCCCACGCCGTCTTTCGTCAATTCACGTAACCCCGCCCTCACGCAAAGCTTCGTCACCACGCATAACCACGCCCGCACGCCGACTTTCGCCACCACACGTAACCCCGCCCCCACGCGTATTTCCGTCACGACGCATGACCCCGCCCCCACGTTTGACCACGCCCCCACACTGAGCAGCGTCACCACGTCTAACCCCGCCCCTACGTCGATCTCTGTCCCCGCCCTTAACCCCGCCCCCACCCCCAGGTCCAGTCCCACACCGGGTCCTAGCTCCCAGCCATGCCGTGTTTTCACCATCCCTCCAGACCTGCCCCTCTCTGAGGATGAAAGATCAGTCCTCAGCAGAGGCCTCACCTTCATTCCCTTATGCCCTCCGATCAATGAGTTCAACACGCGGCGAGATATTGAACAATTCTTCCGCCGCCTTCGCCTCCGTGCCTACTTTAATGACCAAGACTCCCGCCCACCCTCTGACGACCCCTTCTCCCGCCTCCAACACACCCCATCCACCTGGACACCCCGTGCTGGCCTCTTACCCGCCCTCGATCTATTTACAGCCAACTGCCGCCGCGACATTAACCGACTCAACCTGTCCACCCCTCTCACCCACTCCAACCTCTCACCCTCAGAACGTGCAGCCCTCCACTCCCTCCACTCCAATCCCAACCTCATCATCAAACCTGCAGAAAAGGAAGGCGTGGTAGTAGTTTGGCGCACCAACCTTTATACCGCTGAGGCCAAATGCCAGATCGCGGACGCCTCCTCTTATCACCCCCTTGACCACGACCCCACCTCCCACCACCAAACCATCATCTCCCAGACCATCCATAACCTCATCACCTCAGGGGATCTCCCATCCACCGCCTCCAACCTCATAGTCCCACAACCCCGCACCGCCCGCTTCTACCTCCTGCCCAAATTCCACAAACCTGACTGCCCCGGCCGACCCATTGTCTCAGCCTGCTCCTGCCCCTCCGAACTCATCTCTGCATACCTCGACACGGTTCTGTCCCCTTTAGTCCAAGAACTCCCCACCTACTTTCGGGACACCACCCACGCCCTCCACCTCCTCCAGGATTTTCGCTTCCCCGGTCCCCAACGCCTTATTTTCACTATGGACATCCAGTCCCTGTACACCTCCATCCCCCATCATGAAGGACTCAAAGCCCTCCGCTTCTTCCTTTCCCGCCGCACCAACCAGTAGCCTTCCACTGACACCCTCCTCCGACTGACTGAACTGGTCCTCACCCTGAATAACTTCTCTTTTCAATCCTCCCACTTCCTCCAAACTAAAGGAGTTGCCATGGGCACCCGCATGGGCCCCAGCTATGCCTGTCTCTTCGTAGGATATATGGAACAGTCCATCTTCCGCAACTACACTGGCACCACCCCCCACCTTTTCCTCTGCTACATCGATGACTGTATCGGCGCTGCCTCCTGCTCCCACGAGGAGGTTGAACAGTTCATCAACTTTACTAACACCTTCCATCCCGACCTCAAATTCACTTGGACTGTCTCAGACTCCACCCTCCCCTTCCTAGACCTTTCCATTTCTATCTCGGACGACCGACTCAACACAGACATCTACTATGAACCGACTGACTCCCACAGCTATCTGGACTGCACCTCTTCCCACCCTACCCCCTGTAAAAACTCCATTCCATATTCCCAATTCCTTCGTCTCCGCCGCATCTGCTCCCAGGAGGACCAGTTCCAACACCGCACAGCCCAGATGGCCTCCTTCTTGAAGGACCACAGATTCCCCCCAGACGTGATCGACGATGCCCTCCACCGCATCTCCTCCACTTCCCGCTCCTCCGCCCTTGAGCCCCGCTCCTCCAACCGCCACCAAGACAGAACCCCACTGGTTCTCACCTACCACCCCACCAACCTCCGTATACAACGTATCATCCGCCGTCATTTCCGCCACCTCCAAACGGACCCCACCACCAGGGATATATTTCCCTCCCCTCCCCTATCAGCGTTCTGCAAAGACCACTCCCTTTGTGACTCCCTCGTCAGGTCCACACCCCCCACCAACGCAATCTCCACTCCCGGGACCTTCCCCTGCAACCGCAGGAAATGTAAAACTTGCGCCCACACCTCCTCCCTCACTTCCCTCCAAGGCCCCAAGGGATCATTCCATATCCGCCACAGGTTCACCTGTACCTCCACACACATCATCTATTGCATCCGCTGCACCCGATGTGGCCTCCTCTATATTGGGGAGACAGGCTGCTTACTTGCGGAACGCTTCAGAGAACACCTCTGGGACGCCCGGACCAACCAACCCAACCACCCCATGGCTCAACACTTTAACTGTCCCTCCCACTCCACCGAGGACATGCAGGTCCTTGGACTCCTCCACCGGCAGAACATAACAATACGACGGCTGGAGGAGGAGCGCCTCATCTTCCGCCTTGGAACCCTCCAACCACAAGGAATGAACTCAGATTTCTCCAGTTTCCTCATTTCCCCTCCCCCCACCTTTTCTCAGTCGGTTCCCTCAACTCAGCACCGCCCTCCTAACCTGCAATCTTCTTCCTGATTTCTCCCCCCCGACCCCACTCCGGCCTATCACCCTCACCTTGACCTCCTTCCACCTATCACATCTCCATCGCCCCTCCCCCAATCCCTCCTCCCTACCTTTTATCTTAGCCTGCTTGGCACACTCTCCTCATTCCTGATGAAGGGCATATACCCGAAACGTCGAATTTCCTATTCCTTGGATGCTGCCTGACCTGCTGTGCTTTAACCAGCAACACATTTTCAACAGTTACATACCCAGCCAGTTGCAAAATGTGTTGCTCAAAGAAATACTGACAAAACCATTCCCTGAACTCTTCTTCCTTTCTCAGTCTTGCCAGTGGGATTGTGCCAGATGATACGAAGATCGAAATCTCCCAGAATTATTAAAATGTCTGTCAAGTTTTCAATAAAATTTCTCTTTACTGCAGTGTAGAGCAAGGAAATGCTGTTATGTGTCCGAAAACTGTTCTTCTGTTTTTGTGTGTGTGTGTTTTTGGCACTAATAATCCAGATTTTGCATTTAGACTTATTTAGCTGCATAATTTGAGGTCAAGCATATTCTCTGTAATGCCGTTGTAACCCATTACTGTCAGGGTTACCCATTCTGCCTTCCCCTTCTGCCTGAGTACCCATAAGGTTAAGTAAGGTTGAGTAAACATTTTCTGCCTTTTGTTCACCCTGTAACCACATCTTTCTGGTGACTAAATCTCATTTATCCCTGTGTCACCGAATATATTATTGCAGAGACTTTGTCCATTCTAGAATAAAAACATTATAATTGACTTTTTCCCTCACATTCCTGTCACAACCTTAAGTGCTGATGTACAGCTTTCGTTCAACTCCGTCCTTTCCTGTTACTTTCTGCTTCCCTTAAGCCACATCCCCATGCTGTCCGATGCCTCACCTTTTCTCTTTGGATTCCGAAAGTTCATTTCACGAGAACCCAATCTCTGCATCCTCTCTGTCAGTTTAAAGCCCTGTCCATAAACCGACCATGTGATTGGCCAGGACAGTTCCATTAGGGCCCAGTGTAATGTTTTGTTTTTAATATTCACTTTTGGGATGTGGTTTTATCTGGCTGGTCAGCATTTCGTGCCAGCCCTAGCTGCACTTGAACTGGATGGGTTGCTGGGCCATTGCAGCGGGTAATCTTGAGGCAACCACGTTGCTGAGGGTTTGGAGTCACACTATGACATCCACACCATGAGAGGATCGCCGATGCCGTTCATGAATATATCAGATGGATTTTTCGTAACATCAGCAATTGTTTAATTCTCACTTGTAGATTGTTAATTATATATATTTTTCTAGCATTTAATTCAAATTCAACCATTTGCAATGATAAGTTGCAAACATTAGCTGAGTTTCTGATAAGTCGTCTAGCAATTACACTACTAGTGCATCATTTCACCTGCTCAAAGGTATCCCATCCCTGTGCAATTATACCAGTGACACCATGAATCAAAAGCCCTTCTTCGCTTCACAATTGTTTGATTCTGAAATCATCCTGAAACTTGATGATATCACTCAGTATCTCTCCATATGGTATCCCTCACTGTGTGGGTCTAATTGCTGCTTCAGTCAGAACATTGTGCAGCTGCTTCAAATCCGGAGCCAATCGAATTCTCCACTCCAGAGAGATGAGGCAGCACATGCCAGAGATGGAGACTGAGATTTTCCAGAACAATGTGGGAAGATAGCACCATTCTGCATGTGTAATTATCATTCTAATGTCTGCGTTTATCTATGTCTCTGCCTCCTGCAGGTATTGAGGAAGTTCCTGACTCAACAGACTCCACAACTGCTGGGAGTGTTACCCATTGCTTCATTGAAGATGGTTGGTCAAGTGGACAGGCAAAGGGTAGGGAGGTCTGGAGCCTCCAATACATCCTGCAACGATGTAAGATCACTCACAGTGCACAGAGCAGGGAGCATTGAGAGGGTCCAAACATTGTGTAAAATGTCATGACATGGATACAGTGCTGGAGGGGGAGCACAGTACAGACACACCCCAGGTTCAATACCCACCCCTACTTTAAGTTTTGTTGTGTTAAGACAGCATAGGGATTTCACAGTTATCTATCCAGGCCTATAGTGTCTTAGTGAGCATCAATACAACAGAGGTGAAAGCCGGCCTCCCACGAGAGTGTGCCTGGGATTTTTCAGTTCGATGTTCCCCCTTTAACACTGTACCTATGAACAGTTTATGCTCGAAATGTCGATGAAACGTGATGAAGGGCTTGTGCCCAAAATGTCGACTGTCCTCATCCTTAGATGCTGCTTTGGTTGGATGTGCTTTTCCAGCACCATTGTTTGAGCATTGTATCTGTGGCATGTCTTGTGGTCCAGTGTTTTCAATCATTCGTTCTTCTATAACAGCTCATACCTCTTTCACCTTCTCCCCCTCTCCAATCTCTGCACATATTTGAATCGTACTCCAATCACTCTCTCTGTAACTTGCTTCATTCTCTCCAAAACCTTGTCTCGACAATCTCGTCCAACAGTAACTGGCGACATGGAGTCATGCAGCACGGAAGTAGACCCTTCGGCTCGTCTCTTCCATGCTACAAAATTGCCCGAAACTGAACAAGTCATATTCCCCAGTGTTTGTCCCATATCCCTTCAAACCTTCTCCTCTCCGTGTACCAGCCCAAATGTCTTTTATGTGTTGTTATTGTACTTGTTTCTCCAATTTCCTCCAGCAGTTCATTTCCTTTTTGCAACGTCCACTGTGGAAAATATTGTCCCTCAGGTCCCCTGTAAGTCTTTGCTCTCATCTCGTTGTTTATACCCTACAGTTTTGGGCTCACCTACTCTTGGCTTTTCCCCTTAGTTATGACACGCATGGTTTTATTAAACTTTATAACGCCCCCGCAGAGCCTCCTACATCGAACGTAAGTATTGAGGGCAATGTTACAAATATCTTCAACTCATGTGCTCAATGTTCTGAGCATTGAGGGCAAGTGTGTCAAATGTCGCTTTCCCCACCCTGTCCCCTGTAATGCCACTTCCAAGAAACAATATAACTGCACCCCTTGGTCTCTCTCTTTCATCGACAACAATGCCCATGGCCCTATCCTTAAACGTGTTAGTCCTTCCAGCGTTGTCTTAAAAATTTCCAAAACCTAATTTCGATTCCATTTTTCATTCCTGGGCCCAATACATCCACTTTGATAAATGTATTCACTGGATACTACACCACTAATTTTGGGATCCACAAACATTCTAACAGTGACGCCTATATTCTCACTCAAATCGTTAATGTAAATGATACATAACAGTGGCCTCAGCACCGAGACTAACGGCACACTTATGGTCACAGGCCTCCATCCTGAACAACAACGTTCTAATACTACCTTCTATCTCCTTCTCTCAATCCAATTTTGTATCCAGCTGGTTAACATTCCCTGTTCCCATCTGATCGAACCTTACAAACCAATGTACCATGCTCCATCCTGTCTGAAGACTTGCCGAAGTCAGAAAGAAGTCTATTGTTCTGTCTTCATCTATCTTCTTGGTCAGCTATTCAACAGTCAAGTTTTTGAGACATGCTGATTTTCCCATGCACAAAGCCATGCTGATTGCCTATAATCAGTCCTTGACTTACCAATTGCACGAAAATTCTACCACTCAGAATGACCTCCAACAACTTACCCACCCCTTAATTGTGGCTCAGCAGTTTGTTGTTCACTGGTTTTCACTTGCAGTCTCTCTTAAATAAGAGAACCACATTATATTCATTGTCATAGAGTCATACCGCACGGAAACTGACCATTCGCTTGACGCTGAAATTAATCTAAAACTGATCTAGTTCCACCTGCCTGTTCCTGGATCATCTCCCTTTAAAACATTTTTATTCCTGTACTAATCCAAATATCCCCATATTCGCCCCTTTTTGGGAAATACAATCCACACACAAACCGTCTTCTCTTTACCAATTTGACCCCATGGCTTTTTCAAAAAAAAAATTCTCTCCTCTGACCTAAAACATCTGGTCCCTAGTCTTGAAACTTCCCGTCTTCGTTAAAAGACAACGACCATTAACTATATCCATAGCCCTCGTTATTTTATAAACTTCTATATGATCACCTCGCAATCTCCAGGCTCAAATGACAAATGTTCCAGCCTATTCAGCCTTTCTTGATAACTAAAACCTTCCATACCCAGCAACAACCTGGTAGATCTCTTCTGAACCCTTCCCAGGTAATAGTACCCTTCCTATAATTCGGCGACTAGGGTCATAGAGATGCATGACACGGATACAGACCTTTTTGTTGAACAGGTCCATACCGGCAAGAAAACCGAGGCAAATCCAGTCCCTTTTGCCAGCATTTGGTCCATATCCCTCTAAACCCTTCCTAATCATATATCCACCCAAATGCCATTTAAATGTTGCAATTGTGCCAGACTCGACTACTTTCTGTGGCAGCTCATTTCATACACACACCTCCTCTGTCAAAAAATGCCCTTTTTAAATCTTTCCCCTCTCATCTTCAAACTATGCCATCGTGGTTTGAACTCCACTACCCCGGGGAAAAGAACCTTGACTATTTACCATATCCACCGCCCCCCCCCTCATGATTCAATAAAACTATCAGGTTCCTCCTCAGCCTCAGCGTTTCCCTATCTTCCTCCACAGCAAAGCCTGAAGTGAAATATGTGTTTCAGATCTTTCCCATCTCCGGCAGTTCCACTCATCGATAGTCTCATTGATCTTTAAGGCCCGTATTTTGTCCCAGCTACTCTTCTGCCCTTCATACGATTGCAGAATCTCCCGGGAATCTTCATAACCTTAACTGCCAAAGCTATTCCAAGTAAACATTTTGCATTTCTGATTTTCATCCAAATTGTATTCCTACAGACCCCATGCTTCTGAAAGGATTCACTTGATCCAGCTGGCTATACGTTGTGTGTGCCCCTTTTTCTTGATTAGAGCCTGAATAGACAGCCAGTGTTTCTGAATTCTGGCAGCGTTCACCTTCACATTTAACAGGAATATGCTCATCCTTAATGCGACTTTTATCTCACATTTAAAATATTCCCCAATGCCAGAATTAAGGTTGGTGGAGTTGCTGATAGTGACGAAGGATATTGTAATTTACAGAGATACACAGATAAGCTGCAGAGCTGGGCTGAGAGGTGGAAAATGGAGTTTAATGCGGACAAATGTGAGGTGATTCACTTTGGTCGGAGTAATCAGAATGCAAAGTACTGGGCTAATGGTAAGATACTTGGTAGTGTAGATGAGCAGGTGTCCAGGTACATAGATCCTTGAAAGTTGTCACCCAGGTTGACATGGTTGTTAAGAAAGCATACAGTGTTTTAGTTTTTATTGACATAGGGATCGAATAATGGAATCATGAGGTTATGCTGCAGCTGTACAAAAGTCTAGTACGACTGCAGTTGTGTACAGTTCTGGTCACCACATTATAAGAAGGATGTGGAAGCTTTGGAAAGGGTGCAGAGGAGATTGATTAGGATGTTGCCTGGTATGGAGGGAAGGTCTTACGAGGAATGGCTGAGGGACTTAAGATTGTTTTCGTTAGAGAGAAGAAGGTTGAGAGGTGATTAAATAGAGACATATGAGATCATCAGAGGGTTAGATAGGGTGGGCAGGGAGAGCCTCTTTCCAAGTATGGGGACGGCGAGCACGAAGGGGCATAGCTTTAAATTGAGGGGGGATAGATTTCGGACAGATGTCAGAGGTAGTTTCTTTACTCAGAGAATAGTAAGGGTATGAAATGCTTTGCCTGCATTGGTAGTAGATTCGACAACTGTAAGTGCATTTCAGTCTTTATTGGACAAGCTAATGGACGTACATGGAATAGTATAGGTTAGATGGGCTTCAGATTGGTATGACTGGTCGGCGCAACATCGTGGGCCGAAGGGCCTTACTGCGCTGTAATGTTCTATGTTCTACATAATTACCATTCCCCGCAACTAGCTTCTCCAATCAATTGTTGAAAATCCCTGTCTAATATCATCATACACTCAAGGTTCACTCAGTCCAGCTGACTCTATGTGACATTTGCCCACATTTTCTTGATCAGACCCTCAATATCACCAGCCATCCAGGGTTTCCTACTTCGGTCGGCATTATCCATTACATTTACAGGAATATGCTGGCTTTGAACTCTCATTTCACCTTGCTTGTGAAAGCATCTCACTTGGCAAACATCACTTTATCCGCAAATAGGCTTCTCAATCAATTTGTGACAATTCCCGTTTCATAATTGGGAAGTTGGTCTTGCCCCATTTTATAAAGTTATCTTGTGGACAAGGCCTATTCTCTTCTAAAGCTATTTTCAAACTTATAGAAATGTGGTCACTTTTCCAAAGTGCTTCCCTATTATTACCTCAGTCCATTTCCTTACCTTTTTTCCCAAAAGGGGGTCAAGGTTTACCTATACTTGAGTCGTCCATCCACTTCTTGATTGAACATGTTTTCTAGAACACACTAATAAATATCTCTCATTCAAACTCTTAACACAATGGCAGTTCTAATCACGGTATGGAAAATTAAAGCTCTGACAACTACATCACGATGACGTTAATCGCTAGCTTAAATCTCGCGACATATTTGTTCCTCAATTACCCATTAACTGTTGGGGACCAGTAATACAGTCGTATCAAAGTCATTATTATTTCTCCTTTCAACTAATCAAAGGCTTTTGGGCTAGAGCCCCTGGAAGATCATCCCTAAGTACTGCTGTGATGGTTTCCCGATTAAAAATGCCACTACCACCCACTTCTTGTCTCCTCTTCTATCCTTCCTATCGCATATGTGCCCAGACACATTATGCTACCAGTCCTGTCCCATCCTCGGTTGTTTTTCTGTTTTACCTGTGATATACCAGTCCCATTGTCCATCTACGCACTGAGCTTAGCTGCCTTAGCTGTCAAGACTCTTGCATTGAAATAAATGTAGTTTAATTCATTACTTTTCCCTCATTGACTGGCATGTTCTTCCCTGCCTTGTCTATCTAAATTGCTCTCTTAAAGGTCTGTACCACACTTAAAATTCTTTCTTGTCTCTCTCATGTTAAGGGTCCCACATCCCTGCCAGACTAGTTCAAATCTTCTTAAGAAGCTCTAGTAATTTTTCTCACCAGGATATGGGGATCCCCTTCCGCCTCCACTTCAGGTGGGCTCCCCACCCTTTCTACCTGTGCTGACACGTTAGGGATCTATTGACTTGTCTACCAAGGTCATTGTGTTACTCAGTAGCCCTCAAGAACCTAATATTCATTATGAATGTATTTTATTCATCATACATCCCACAGGGTATTGCCTCACGCTGATCAGAAAAAAAATCGGTCTGCCATTACTCTGTTCAGCTTATCATCTGCGCGATATCAGAGTGTAGCCTGATACCATCCACCTCACTGTCTACATCACCCTCGTCTTTCATGTCATCTGTAAAACTTTTAATGATACCTTTTGCTTTCACATCCTGGTCATTAATGTACGTAATAACCAGCAACCGTTCCTGCACAGATGCCTGTGGTCCAATCGCTGTACAAAGGCTATCAAACATGGAGAGACTTCTCTGCCAATTTTGGATCCAGTTTACCAACTTGCCTTGAATCCCATGGTCTCTTCCCTTTTGGTCCAGCCTTCCGCACTGCCATCACCAACATTCCTTGACAAAATTTCAAAACCTCGACTGAATTCATCAACACAGTGATGACAATCTCCAATTGATTCTTGCTGTTCCGAATATTGATTCATCCTATCCGTTGGAATTGTCGGAATCCTAATGCTGTCAGACTATCTGTTCTGTAATTACCTGGCCTATCCCTGTTGCCCTTCTTGAACAAAGGAAACACATTAGCTATCCTCCAGTCATTCGGCACTGACCTGTATCCAGCAAAGTATTAATTATATCCGTCAGGGCCCCAGCAATCTCCTGCATTACCTCCCATAGCAGTTTGGAATACATTTAATTGAGCATCTTCCGATGTTTTGGAGCCTCACCACTCTACTAAGGTTTAAAATATGGTCCCAAATTAGGGCGGTACTGTGGCTCAGTGGATAGCTCTGCTGCCTCACAGCACCAGGGACAGGGTCCAAATCCAGCCTCGGGCAATTGCCTGTGTGGAGTTTACACCTTCTTGCCATGGCTGTGTGTGCTTTTCTTTTTCCAGGTGCTCTGGATTCATCCCACAATCTAAAGATGTGCAAGTAAGGAAAATTGACCATACTAAATTGCACATAGTGTTCAGGGATGTGTCAGTTATATTCAGTTGTCGGGGATAATTGTAGAATATTAGGGGAATGGATCCAGGTGGTGGGATACTCTTCAGAGGGTCAGGATGGACCTGCTGGGCCGAAGGACCTGTTTCCACACTGTAGGGATTCTATGTAGGTACAATATCTTTCTCCTATGTGAATACAGTTGACAAGTATTCATTTGAGACTTCACCTGCTTCGTTTGGCTCCGTGCACCAATTGTCCCTTTGATTTCTAAAATGCCCCATTTTTAAGCTATGAATCCCACTACACTAACTAGACATAAAATAGTTTTAAATAAAATAGAGCAATAGTTCTTGGGGACTCGATAGTGAGGGGTACAGACAGACGGTTTTGTGGGGGCGACAGGGACTCACGTTTGGTATGTTGCCTCCCAGGTGCAAGGGTACGTGATGTCGCTGATCTTGTTTTCCGGGTGCTTAAGGGGGAGGGGGAGCAGCCCCAGATCGTGGTCCACGTTGGCACCAACGATATAGGTAGGAAGAAGGGTGAGGATGTCAGACAGGCTTACAGGGAGCTAGGTTGGAAGCTCAGAGTTAGAACAAACAGAGTTGTAGTCTCTGGTTTGTTACCCGTGCCACGTGATAGAGAGTCAAGGAATAGGGAGAGAGAGCAGTTAAATGCGTGGCTACAGGGATGGTGCAGGAGGGAGGGATTCCGGTTTCTGGACAACTGGGGTCCTTTCTGGGGAAGGTGGGACCTCTATAAAAAGGATGGGCTACACCTGAACCTGAGGGGCACCAGTGTCCTTGCGGGGAGGTTTGCTAGTGCTCTTTGGGAGGGTTTAAACTAACTCCGCGGGGGCATGGGAACCAGGACTGTAGCTTTAGGGTACAGGACCTTGCGTGTAGGGAGGTTAGGAATAATGCAGCGATCTCTAAGGAGGGTGCCTGTAACCAGAAAGGAGGATTGAAGTGTGTATACTTCAATGCCAGAAGTATAAGGAATAAGGTAGGTGAACTTGCAGCGTGGGTTGGTACCTGGGACTTCGATGTTGTGGCCATTACAGAGACGTGGGTAGAACAGGGACAAGAATGGCTGTTGCACGTTCCAGGGTTCAAATGTTTTAGTCGGATCAGACATGGGGGTAAAAAAGGGGGAGGCGTGGCATTACTTGTCAAAGACAGTATCACAGCAGTGGAATGGACGATGGAAGAGGACTTGCCATCTGAGGTGGTTTGGGCTGAGGTTAGAAATAGGAAAGGTGAGGTCACCCTGTTAGGTGTTTTCTACAGGCCTCCTAATAGTCCTAGAGAAGTAGAGGATAATATTGTGAGGATGATTCAGGAAAAGAGTGAAGGTAGCAGGGTGGTTGTTATGGGGGACTTTAACTTCCCAGATATTGACTGGGAGAGCTATAGCTCGAGTTCATTAGATGGGTCGGTGTTTGTACAATGTGTGCAGGAGGGTTTCCTGACACAATATGTCGACAGGCCAACAAGAGGGGAGGCTATATTGGATTTGGTTCTAGGTAATGAACCAGGCCAGGTGTTAGACTTGGAGGTAGGTGAGCACTTCGGGGACAGTGACCACAACTCGGTGACTTTTACTTTAGTGATGGAGAGGGATAATCGTGCGCCGCAGGGCAAGAGCTATAGCTGGGGGCAGGGAAATTATGATGCAGTGAGGCATGACTTAGGTTGTGTGGATTGGAAAAACAAGCTTCAAGAGAAGAACACTAATGAGATGTGGGGATTGTTCAAGGAGCAGCTACTGCGTGTCCTCGATAGGTATGTACCAGTCAGGCATGGTGTAAAGGGCCTTGTGAGGCAGCCGTGGTTTAGTAAGGAATTGGAGTCCCTTGTGAAAGGGAAGAAGGCGGCATATGTAAAGATGAGGCGTGAAGGTTCAGTAGGGGCGATTGAGAGTTATAAGGTAGCCAGGAAGGAGCTAAAGAGGGAGCTAAGAAAAGCGAGAAGGGGACATGAAAAGTCTTTAGCTGGTAGGATTAGGGAAAACCCAAAGGCTTTCTATAGGTATGTCAAGAATAAAAGGATGACTAGGGTAGGTATCGGTCCAGTCAAGGATAGTAGTGGGAAGTTGTGTGTGGAGGCGGAGGAGATTGGAGAGACATTAAATCAGTACTTTTCATCAGTATTCACTCAGGAACAGGACACTGTTGCTGATGTGAATATGGAATCACAAATAATTAGAATGGATGCCCTGGAAATATGCAGGGAAGAGGTTTTGGGAATATTGGAAAGGATGAATATAGATAAGTCTCCTGGGCCTGATGGCATTTACCCCAGGATCCTATGGGAAGCTAGGGAGGAGATAGCAGAGCCATTGGCCTGGATTTTTATGTCATCATTGTCAACGGGAATAGTACCAGAGGACTGGAGGATAGCGAATGTGATCCCATTGTTCAAGAAAGGGAGTAGGGATAGCCCTAGTAACTATAGGCCAGTGAGTCTGACTTCAGTGGTGGGCAAAGTCTTAGAGAGAATGGTAAGGGATAAGATTTATGAACATCTGGGTAGGAATAACGTGATCAGGGATAGCCAGCATGGTTTTGTGAAGGGCAGGTCGTGCCTCACAAACCTTATTGAGTTCTTTGAGAAGGTGACTATGGAAGTGGATGAGGGTAAAGCAGTAGATGTTGTGTATATGGATTTTAGTAAGGCGTTCGATAAGGTTCCCCATGGTAGGCTAATGCTAAAACTTCGGAGGTATGGCATTGAGGATACATTAGAGGTTTGGATTAGGAATTGGCTGGCTGGAAGGAGACAGAGGGTAGTAGTTGATGGATTATGTTCATCTTGGAGCGCAGTTACTAGCGGTGTACCACAAGGATCTGTTTTGGGACCATTGCTTTTTGTTATCTTTATAAATGATCTAGAGGAAGGACTTGAAAGCTGGGTAAGCAAGTTTGCGGATGACA
Source organism: Hemiscyllium ocellatum (assembly GCF_020745735.1). Classification (NCBI taxonomy): domain Eukaryota; kingdom Metazoa; phylum Chordata; class Chondrichthyes; order Orectolobiformes; family Hemiscylliidae; genus Hemiscyllium; species Hemiscyllium ocellatum. The sequence continues at coordinate 6,144,520 of NC_083412.1, forward strand.
CGAAGGTCGGTGGAGTTGTGGATAGTGAGGAAGGAAGTGGTAGGTTACAGCGGGATATAGATAAGTTGCAGAGCTGGGCGGAAATGTGGCAAATGGAATTCAATGTAGCTAAGTGCGAAGTCGTTCACTTTGGTAGGAATAACAAGATGATGGATTACTGGGCTAATGGTAGGCTACTTGGTAGTGTGGATGAGCAGAGGGATCTTGGTGTCTATGTACACAGATCTCTGAAAGTTGCCACCCAGGTAAATAGTGCTGTGAGGAAGGCATATGGTGTACTGGGCTTTATTGGCAGAGGAATTGAGTTCCGGAGTCCTGAGGTCATGTTGCAGTTGTATAAGACTCTGGTGAGGCCTCATCTGGAGTATTGTGTGCAGTTTTGGTCGCCATACTATAGGAAGGATGTGGAAGCTTTAGAACGAGTGCAGAGGAGGTTTACCAGGATGTTGCCTGGAATGGTAGGAAGATCGTATGAGGAAAGGCTGAGGCACTTGGGGCTGTTCTCATTGGAGAAGAGAAGGTTTAGGGGAGATCTGATAGAAGTGTATAAGATGATTAGGGGTTTAGATAGGGTAGATACTAAGAACCTTTTACCGCTAATGGAGTCAGGTGTTACTAGGGGACATAGCTTTAAATTAAGGGGTGGTAGGTATAGGACAGATGTTAGGGGTAGATTCTTCACACAGCGGGTTGTGAGTTCATGGAATGCCCTGCCCGTATCAGTGGTGAACTCTCCTTCTTTATGTTCATTTAAGCGGGCATTGGATAGGCATTTGGAAGTTATTGGGCTAGTATAGGTTAGGTAGGACTCGGTCGGCGCAACATCGAGGGCCGAAGGGCCTGTACTGCGCTGTATCCTTCTATGTTCTATGTTCTATATTAAAATAGTTTGTGGCATCTCCTTAACACAATTTGTCAAAGATATTTCATGGCTATTGTTTACCCTCCATTGTTAAGAACGCCGTTTCACTCTCGGTAATTTTGAAGGGCTTCGTTTTCATTACCCTGTATTATCCTTATGAAGATCAGGATATCGTCTGATCAGTATTCACTGACTTACTGTTTTCGTCATTCACGTTTCACAGAGCACTTGATCACTTAAAAATATTCCCACTTTTGAAAATATACTCAATTGCAGGTGTTTCCTCCCATTCTATGTTTGACCGATGCTTTCTAATGATTGTGATAACCTAATGACAAATGGATTTCCCAAAATTTCAAGACCTAACTTCTGCACATTCCTTATCTTTTTCCATGCTGATTTCGAAACGTTCATAGTTACGGTCTGTATCTCCAAAACAAAAACCAAGCAAAATCCTTATCTCTGTCATCTTTTCCAGCACCTACAGCCCACTCTGTCTCTGTAACATCCTCCAGCCCTTACAAACCTCCTCATCTGTGCACCTTCAACCAGCATCTGGAGCACAAGATATCACTGTAAACTTCTCCAGTCCCTACAGCACTCCTCTATACAGTCGTACACCATCTCACTTCCTCTGACCTTCCACCATCTATACAAACCTCTCTATCTCTATAAACTGTTCGAGAGCCTGCAACCTTTCCAGCTAATGCTCTTTTTTGTGTAATATTCTGAGGACAATTGAACCCTCCCGCACCCAATCTTGGCAATGTTCTCTAATTCTGCGACCTCTTCCCATTACAAAAATGCTCCCTGTCTCTAACTTCCTCCAGTCAGTACCCCTTCTGAACCCCGTAATATGCTGCAGCCACCGAAACAATCCACTTCTATATAACGTCCTCTTGATTGCTGTAACCATCTCCAATCCTAACAACTGACTCTGTCTTTATATTTCATCTGTCAGAAATAAATGTTTACTCTCTCAGCTCTCAGTATTACTGTCTTCACCGATTCTTGAAGATCGTCCGTATCTCTGCATTCGGCTCCAGTCTCCACAGCTGACCCCATTGCTGTAACCTCCGCCAGTCTCTCTAAAGAACACTATTAATGTAACTTTCTCCTGTTACTTCACCACACGCTCATTGAGTCTTCATCCTATAACATTGGAGAACGTTGTGACTTTATCCAATCTCTGTAATGCACTGTATCTTCGAGTCTTCCTTCAGTGCCGTCAACCGTACCTCGCTCTTGAATCTTTCCTAGTCACCACTACTCTTCTCATCTTTGTAAACTTCTCCAGTTTCTAAAATACTCCGTGCCCGTGTAATTGCTACAGTCCATACAAACATCAATATTACTGTCACTCCTCCCTTCCCTTAGAATTCTCCCTCTGACTGTAAACTTTGTTTGGCTTTACAGTGCTCCTCGTAACTCTTACTGCTCTTACTGCCTCACAGCGCCTGAGACCCGGGTTCAATTCCTGACTCAGGCGACAGACTGTGTGGAGTTTGCACGTTCTGTGTCTGTGTGGGTTTCCTCCGGTTGCTCCGGTTTCCTCCCACAGTCGAAAGATGTGCGGGTCAGGTGTGGACCTGTTGGACCGAAGGGCCTGTTTCCACACTGTAAGTAATCTAATCTAAAAAAAAATTGCTGAAATAATCTATACCTTTCGAAACTCATCTAACTTGTATAAAATTCCCTTTGAGAGTAACATGCTCAGTCCCCGTCTATATCAATGAAATATCTCAGGTTTGACAACCGTCATGATCACTACATCCTCCCCCATTCTTGCAACATCATCTCTGCATCCTCTTCCCAACCCAAAAGCCCTCCCTAAGCCTTCAATATTGTCCACCCCCTGCAATCCTTCCTCTGTTTGTAACTTACCCTAGTCCATAAATTCTCCCTGCAACTGCATTGGTTTCATCCGGGCACTCCGGTTTCGTCCCATAGTCCAAAGATATGCAATTCAGGTGAATTGACTATGCTACATTGCCCATTGTGGTAGGTGCATTCGTAGGGATTGGGGAATGGGTCTGGGTGAGTTACTCTCCTGAAGGTCGGTGTGGCCTTGTTCGGACAAAGGGCCTGTTTCTGCATTGTAGGGAATCTAACTGAATGAATTAAATCACTCCATATCTCTATCAGCTTCTCCAATCCCTAATGCTGTCTATACCAGTGAAAACTTCCATTTCTATGTGAACCTTTAATGCAGCCCCCATTGCTGGAAACTCCATTGTATTAATACAGTCCACCAATGTCTATTAATTCATCTTCAGTTCCTACATCCTTCACTATCTACGTAACCTTCTCCATGAAAATGTTCCAGTCTCTTGAACTGTCACTGTGGCAACTTGTCCAGTCTGGTAAATTTTCCCCATGTTTAATATTTAAAGTCTGGTTGAAGATTTGTAGCTCGGGTGTCCGTTGTTGTGGTTCTGTTCACCGAGCTGGAAGTTTTTGCTGCAAACGTTTCGTTCCCTGCCTAGGGAACATCATCAGTGCTATTGGAGCCTCCTGTGAAGCGCTGCTTTGATGTTTCTTCTGGTATTTATAGTGGTTTGTTCTTGCCGCTTCCGGGTGTCAGTTTCAGCTGTAGTAGTTTGTATGTGGAGTCCAGGTCCATGTGTCTGTTGATGGATGTTCTTGCCGCTTCCGGGTGTCAGTTTCAGCTGTAGTGGTTTGTATATGGGGTCCAGATCCATGTGTCTGTTAATGGAGTTTGTGGATGAATGCCATGCCTCTAGGAATTCCCTGGCTGTTCTCTGTCTGGCTTGTCCTATGATGGTAGTGTTTTCCCAGTAAAATTCATGTTCCTGGTTGTCTGAGTGTATGGCTACTAGGGATAGCTGGTAGTGTCGTTTTGTGGCTAGCTGATGTTCATGGATGCGGATTGTTAGCTGTCTTCCTGTTCGTCCTTTGCACTATACAGGACAAACAGGAAGACAGCTAACAATCCGCATCCATGAACATCAGCTAGCCACAAAACGACACTACCAGCTATCCCTAGTAGCCATACACTCAGACAACCAGGAACATGAATTTTACTGGGAAAACACTACCATCATAGGACAAGCCAGACAGAGAACAGCCAGGGAATTCCTAGAGGCATGGCATTCATCCACAAACTCCATTAACAGACACATGGACCTGGACCCCATATACAAACTACTACAGCTGAAACTGACACCCGGAAGCGGCAAGAACATCCATCAACAGACACATGGACCTGGACCCCACATACAAACTACTACAGCTGAAACTGACACCCGGAAGCGGCAAGAACAAACCACTATAAATACCGGAAGAAACATCAAAGCAGCGCTTCACAGGAGGCTCCAGTAGCACTGATGATGTTCCCTAGCCAGGGAACGAAACGTTTGCAGCAAAAACTTCCAGCTCGGCGAACAGAACCACAACAATGTTTAATATTATCAAACCACACAATCCTCACTACGTGCAAAATGCTGTTGTCCTCAAACCTTCTCTCTCCTTATAAATTGCTGTAAACCTCCCGATCACCTTAACTTCCTGCAGCATCTACAATCCCTCCCATCTCTGTAACCTCTTCCAGCCGGAAAAACACCATCAGTGTGTGCAGACTCCACAATCCTCCCATCTCTGTAATCCTCTCGTGACCCTGAAATACTCCCGATGTGTACAACTCACTTCAAAACCTCTGACCTTCCCGATTCAGCTCCCACAAGACTCGCTATCTCTAGAACATTCTCCTGTCACTATCTCCCACCCTGTCAATGTGAGCTCCTCTAAACTCTCTATCCATATACTCATCCACAAAAGATTTTCCAACTCTCACACGCCTACCTGTGTAAACGTCACTCTCTCCAACAACACTCACTACCGCAGGAACCTCCTCCAGTTTGTGCAATGCTGACTTATATGTTTGAAACTGTCTCTACCCAACGTTGATCTCCCTATCTCTGGGAAAATGTGTCAGATCCACAATCACCATATCTAAATAAGCTGCAGGACCTAAGCCTTCCGGTATCTATAAACATCCTCAGATAGGAATACCCTCCATTTGTCTGTTTTACTTCCATTCTGTAAAACTCTTTATCTATATAATCTATGAGATTGTCTGAAATACTCCATGTCTGTGTAAACTGATTGTGTTCTTCAAACATCCTTATCCCTGTAAACTGCTCCACCCCTGCCAACCCCCTACCCAACTTCATGAACTCCTGCTTCCTCTACAGCTCTCCATGTATCCGGAACATCATGTGACCCTATCGCCCTCCCTCCTTGTGAAATCGCCTCCAGTCCCTAGCTTGCTCTGTGCGTGTGCCTGTCCCCAGATTGGTCTGATCACTCGCCTGTCTCTCGCACCCTGCATCCACCCTTAAAACTGGAATTTAGTTCATCCCTGTTTCTCAGTATCTTCCTCCAATACATAACAATCTTTCCTCCAACCAACATACCAAACAGGAGCCCCTGAAATCTCCTGTAAACATAAATCTGCACATCCCTTCAATTCACATTGTCCCCATAACTTTGAAGTTGAAACCTGATTTAATATAGTCCATGTGATGTAAGAGGTGAATCAGCCCATTTGGCCCATGGAGTAGGTTCCGCCATTCAAGGAGATCATGCTGGTCTAGCAATCCCACCTGTACTTTCCTGTCTTTCACACATAACTCTTGTTTGCCTAATAATAAAACTCTGACCATCTCTGCTGTAATGAGTGAGAACTTGCTGGGAGTTTATGCGGTCTGATTACAGTTTCTCGCACAGGGAGAAGCAAAGGATCATCAAAATTAATTATTGGGGTTAAGGCTGTTGATGTTGTCCTCATAGACTTTGCTAAACCATTTGAAAATGGCAGCTCCAACCGGAAGTTCAAATCATACTTCATGGAATCCATGGTGGTAGGGAAATTGGATACAAAGTTTTCTTGGACATTGTAGATAGCAGAATGTTGAGGGGTGTATTTCTGACGGGAGGTCCCTGGCCAGTGTTGTTTCGCATGGATCAGTGTGGCGATGTAAATTTGTAATTCATGTCAGTTATTAAGATGAACATGTCATCTATCTTGTTAATAATTTTGCATTTGACGCTTGGAAAGGTCTATAATAATTAAGCATAATTTGTGGAATTGTGAATAGTGAGGAAGGATGTTAAAGGTTACTGCAGAATGTAGATCATTTGGAAAGATGGGCGCAGAAGGGTCAAATTGAATTTCATTGTGGCAAGTGTGAGGTGATGCATTTTGGGAACTCAAATGCAAGAGTATACTGCAAATGACCAGGCCCTTGGGGACATTTACACATGGACGGATCCTGGATGCAAATCCCTAGCATTCTGAAAATAACAACACAGGAAGACGTGATGATAAAGAAGGAGGAAGGCATGCTTGTATTCATCGGACGGAGCATTGAGAATCGAAGTTTCCATGCCATGTTGTAATCGATTAAAACTTCAGATCAGCCACCTTTGGAGCGTTGTTTGCAGTTCTCATCGACACACGGTACGAAAGATTTGGAGGCTTTGGTCAGAGTGCAAAAGAGGTTTTAAAGAATGATCTGGATGAGAGTGTGTTAGCTTTAAGGTGACGTTGGACACAGTTAGATTGTTTTGCGAGATTGTTGGAGGCTGAGGGCGACCTGGAACTGGTATACACCATTTGGAGTGGTGTGGATAGTGTGCATTGTCGGAATTTCTTTTCTAATGTGCAAATGTCAAATGCAAAAGCACTTTGGTTTAAGGTGAGGGTGAGAAATTTTAAATGAGATTAACGAGGTAAGATTTTTTAACGTAGTGGATGGAAACTGCTCAGGAAGTGGTAGAAGCGGAAATGTTAGCAAAAGTTTTGTAGTTGCATTTCGACAGAAATATGAACAAGCAGAGGATAGCCTGATGAGGACCATGTGCAGCCAGATGGGATTAGTTTTGAATAGCATCATGTTCAGAATGACCATGGTGGGATGAAGGGCCTATTGCTGTGCTGTACTGTTCTATTTTCAACACCTCTGTACCTTTTTTGGCAAAACCTGAGAATCCAGAATGTTTCAATTAATATTTCCCTTACTCTTTGAATCACCAATGGGTTCACACTCAATCTACACCATCTCTTCTCATTAGAAATTGCCTCCATTCCCAAGTTCAACCAATGCTTCGTTAGGGCACTGATCCTGGTCGTAGTATTCTGGTGCGGCCTGACCAGAATAGCAAGAGTTCCCATTTTTAGAGTCCATTTTCTTTTGTAATAAATGTCAGCATTTGGTTCGCCTTCTCTCTTACGTGCTAAACCGGGAAACTATCTCTTTTCCAGATTTATGCACAATTCCCAAAGCCCTTCGTGTCGTCTGTCTGAAATCAAACAGCAAGACAGCAACGTGCTCGAATGTGTTATAAATGACATGATAATAACTGATAACTGGATTCTGATTTTTTTAAAAAAGCATGATTTTAAAAGGTGAATATATTTACATCTGTTAGATTTTATATATTGTTGTGACCATAAATGACATAATAGACAAGGGTTGTGTCGGGCAGTGGCTGTATATGCCTATTTGAAGTTTCAGAAGCATTTTGACAAGTTTCAACAAGTGCTAAAGGATGGCAATGGAGGAAACACGGTCCCTTAAACGTCAATGAGACTGTCAATGTGGAGCCAGTTGGTAGTGGAGATCTGAAACAATTTTTTACGTTAGGATTTGCTGTGGAGAACGACATGGAAGCTCGGGTACTTCGGAAAATAAATAGTGATATGTTTGAATGAGTTCATATTGGCGAACAGGAGGTGCTGGATGGCTTAAAATGCAAACAAAAGTAGATAAAGCTTTGGGACATGATTAGATGTGTCAAAACACCTTATGAGAAGCTATGGAACAAATTGCTTGAGCCCACGCAGAGATATTAATATCATCGACAGCCACTTTGGACCAGTCAGCCTGATGGCAGGGGTAGTTAAGTTGTTGGAGGAAATTCTGAGAGACAAGGTCTTCACACATGTGGAAAGGCAAGGACTGATTAGCGGTAGACAGCATGGCTTTCTCCGTGTGAAATCATGTCTCACAAATCTTACTGAGCTTTTGAGGAGTTATACAACTGATAGATCAAGGCAGAGCAGCAGATGATGTCTACATGGAATTAGGAAGGCGTTTGAAAAGGTTATGAATGGCAGGCTGGTTGATAATTTTACATCACACCTAATCAGGGAGCACTCACCAACTGGATGAAAGATTGGATTGACTGTAGGAGTCAGAATATTTTCACAGAGAGTCGCTGCTCAAATTGAAGGCTTGTGACCAATGGTGTACCAGGGTCCACTGTTGTGATCATTTATATAAACAAGTTTGCATGAGTATAAATGAGTCATTGTTAGTAGTTTATTAGTGATATTGAAATTGATGGTAAAGTGGACAGTGAATAGGGTTATCTGAGAGGATAATGGAATCAATAGGACTGGTGGTGCCAGTGTGTTTCAGAAGAGCAGGTGGAGATATGCACGAAGTTGCATTCTGGTAAGCCAAACGAGGGCGGGACTTTATTGTTAATGCAGTGGCCTTGTTAGCTTTGTCAAACAGGGGGACCTAGGGATGCAGGTACATTGTTTTATGAAAGTAGGTAGGCAGGGTGGTGATCTGAAAATGTGTTGCTGGAAAAGTGCAGCAGGTCAGGCAGCATCCAAGGAGCAGGAGAATCGAGAAGGGCTCATGCCCGAAACGTTGATTCTCCTGCTCCTTGGATGCTGCCTGAACTGCTGCGCTTTTCCAGCAACACATTTTCGGATCCTATCTCCAGCTTGTGCAATCCTGACTTTCTGCTAGATAGGGTGGTGAAGCAGGATCACAGTCCCATCCATCAACAACGTCTCCATTGGTATGAAGCAACTTTCTGAAGGGAGAGAGCAAGAGAGAAAATCATGGCGTAGCAAGAGAGAAAAGGGAACAGGGCAAGACTGAGGACTGCAGATACTGGAAACCAGAGTCTAGATTAGAGTGGTGCTGGAAAAGCACTGCCAGTCAGGCAACATCCGAGGAGTAGGAAAATCGACATTTCTGTTTAAAATCGAAGTTCCTGCTGCTCAGATGCTGCCTGACCTAAAGTGCTTTTCCAACACCACTCTAATCTGGAAAGGGAAACAATCGAGTAGGCAAGGAGGGAGGAAGAGGCAAACAGAAAGGGAAGGTGAAAGAAACTCAATCAGAGAAGAAGGACAGTCAAGGAGAGAAAGGAAACAAAACAAGGAAACAAGCAGTCAGATGGACACGTGGAGTGGGAGAGATTAAATTCACGGACAGAAACAGACAGATGACAGAGAAATCGAAAACCTAGGGACATAGACTCAGTGACAAAAAGAGTTCCCGGGGAGTTGGGGGTGGGATCTGGTGGATGGTGGAGGGGAGGGAGGTTAGGATTTATTGTCACTTGTATCTAGCTGCACAGGCAGATCATAGCAAGTAAGACAATGACTGTAGAGAATGGCTGAGAGGCATGTCAGTTATGTTGCAGACGGCTGTGCTACGCGAGATCAACATTAACAAGATCAACATTATCTGAGATTAGAAAGTCCAATCATCAGTTTAATAACAGCTGGGAAGAAGCTGTTCCAGAAACTGCTGGTGAGTGTGTTCAGGATTCTGCATTTTCTGTCTGGCAGAAGACGCCATTACCGGGGTGCGATGGACCTATGATGATGTCAGCAGCCTTTCTGCGGCAGTGAGACGTGCAAATGGACACCATGGATGAAAGGTTGAAGTCCGCGTTGATCTGGGCTATGCGCATCTATGGAAGTTGCTGAGAGTCATTCTAGACATGCCGAATTCACTAAACCACTTAAGGAAGAAGAGGCATTGTTGTTCCTTCTGTCTCATGGGAAATTCAGGACAGGGTGTCGGTTATCGTCACTCAGAGTAACTCGATGTTCTCCCCCTTCTTCAACCTCTGTTCCTTTGATGTAGATAGGTGTCCTTCTCCTTTCCTTCTGAAGTCAATGATCACTTCTTTAGTTTTGCCGACTTTGAGAGAGAGGTTGTTGTCATTGCACAAATCACTATATCCCCTCTCAATTCTGACTCATCGCTGTTAAATATCTCTGCTGTCATTGACGAGTTATCAACGAACTACAGTTGAGGTTCGTTTGGTTTTTATCAAACACAGTCGTGAGTGTTTATGAAGAATAGTAGGAGGCTGAGGAATTATCCATTGGTAACTTCAGTGTTGAGTGTTATTGTGGAGGAGGTGGTGCAGTCTATCTTCGCTGATTGCAGTCTGTAGATCAGGAAGCTGAGGGTCCAGTTGCAGAGGGCGGAGCCGAGGCCAAGGTTATGGAATTTTAAGATCAGTCTGGAGAGGATAATGATGTTGAAGGAACAGCTATAGTCAATGAGGAGGAGTCTGACGTCAGTGTCCCTGTTGTCCAGTTATTCTCGGGATGAGTGCAGGATGAGGGATATGGCACCTCGTGTGGGCCTGTTTCGGTAGTAGGCAAATTGTAGGGGATCGAGTAACGCTGGGACACCGGAGATGATGTGGCCCATGACGGCCAGCTTGAAGCAGTTTATGATTATGGACGTCAAAATGAGGGCGGTCATCATTAAGGCACGTCGTATATACTTTCTCAGGCACCTGGATGATGGTGATCACCTTGAAGCAGGTGGGGCTTTTGGCTTGTAAGAGAGAGAGATTGAAGGTAATGGTGAATATCTCTGCCAGCTGGTCCGCACAGTGCTCAGCTGGGGTCTCTATCTGGACCCATCACTTTCATTGCGTTAACTTGCAGAAAGCCGACTGCAGTGGAGACAGAGGGCATAAGTAATTTCAGGGCTGTCGCCCCCCAGTTAGTGATAGTCACACAATCATTCATTATAGACATCAACACGCCCCCATCTCCCTCAATCATCATCAGCACACGGTGTCATTCGTTGCGTGAGCACCACACCGTTAGTCTCGAGACAGAGTGACATCCATTTCCACGAAGTTGTGTGTCACTATAGTGGGGTAAGTTCACAACAGATGGAACATGGTGTGCTCCCACTGAGTTTCGGTGGTGCAGGGAGTGCGGGTTTTGCAGATGTGATGCCAGTCAAGTCATTGCTTTAACCTGCATGGAGTCAAGCACCTGAGTGTTGTGCCTTGTAGACGCTGGACAGTCCTTAAAGAGTCAGGAGGTGGAATCGACATGAACTAACTGAACGAAGGACCTGAGGGCATTTTTCTACGTTTGCAGATGATACAATGATGGTTAAATGGACAGGTGATACCCGAAATGTCGATTCCCCTGCTCCTCGGATGCTGCCTGTCCTGCTGTGCATTCCTAGCAACACACTCTCGACAGAGTTGATGCTGATGAATTGGAGAGGCTACAGAAATATTCGAGCAGGCTAGCAAATTGTTTAAATAAGTGGCAGGTGGAACACAATGTGGGAACGTGTGAGATTATGTCTTTTACGGGTGGAGCAGAGGCACACATTATATTCTAAGAAAGCCTCCTGAAATCTGTGGCACAAAGTGATTTTGGAGTCCTCGTCCTCTCTTATGGTTACTGTGCAGGTTCAGTTGGCAGTTAGGAAATCAAATACAATATTCACGTTCATTTCAAGAGAGCTAGGGTACTAGAGCAGAGACGTACTGCTGAGATTGTATAAAGGCTCTGGTTAGAACACATTTGGAATATTGTGATCAGTTTTGGGCACTGCGTCTAAATAGGGATATGGTGATATTGGAGGGGATACAGAATGATTCTGGGTACGACGGCTTGTCATATTGGGAGCAGTTGAGGGTTGTGTGTCTATACTCAATAAGTTAGAGTGGTCTGACTGAAACTGGCAGAATAATGATAAGCTTGGACGCAGTGAGTGTGTACACGACGTTTCCATTAGTCAGGGAGACAATGAGGCAAGGGTAAAATTTTTAGAGGGAATGGATGACTTTTTACAACTGAGATGAGGAGGAGTTTCTCCTGCCAGAAAGTGTTGAATCTGCGGAAATATTTGCTACAGAATTTTGTGGAGTCCACATTTTTTAAGATAGAGATAAATATGGCTTTGACTATCGAGTAGATCATGAGTTGTGGGCAGGAATTAGGAGAATGGGGATTAAAAATATAGGAGTAATGATAGAATAGTGGAGCTGCCTCGATAGGCCGAATGACTGAAATCTATCCCTATGTCTCATCTCCTCATAATCGTATGACTGTAACCTATTATTCTCTGCAGAATTGAAAGCCTCTGAACTGCTCTTGTAACCCTTGTAATTTTATGTCGATTCCACTAGGCCCATAAGATTTCGACAGTGAGAGGATTCAGTGTCAGCCAGTAGTACAGTAATGTGTTGAATACATGCTTCCATCAGAAAGTCTCATCTGCCAGGAGTACATTGGCTCTGTGATGATTTACATTTCTAGCCTGGTATTTTTAAAGTATCAAACTTTGATGCCAGCGCCATTGAATTCAACACTGGAGGTGCAATTTATCACGGTACTCGGGAAGAAGAAATCATGAGATACTGAAGACTGCTCTAATAACAGGAAAGCCTAAAATGAGGCTGCTGAGTCTTTTCTTACACGATGATCAGAATCACCTCCTGGAGAAGCAGGAGAAACATTGCTTTCCTGATGTGTTCAAATCTGACAACTTGTCTCGTCCAGGCAGAGAATCATAGAAGCCTCCGGTAGAGGCAGGCCCTTCAGCCTAAACTCGTCAATACTGACCAAACTGTCCATCCATGCTCACCCCATTCCCTGCACTTGGCCCATAGGATTCCAAACATTTCCTGGCATGTATTTCTCCAAATGCCTTTTAGGTGTTGTTACTGTAAATGCCTCAACCACTTCGAATGCTTGTGCATCATATGTGCACACCACCTTGTGGAAAACAAATGTTGCTGGTTCCTTTTTATTCTTTCTCCTCTAACCTTAAGCTGATGCCCTCTCGTCCTCAATTCCTCAACCTTCTGTAAACGACTGAGTCCATTCACTCTGGTAATGTCTCGCATGATCTTGTACACTTCTGTAAGATCCCCCGTGACCCCAATGATCTTAAGAAAAAATGTTCTAGCTTGTTGAACCTCTTCCAGTAACTCCGACTATTAAGTCCTGAAACATCCTTGTAATCTTGTTCCTGCACCTTTTTCATTTTAAAAACGGCCTTTCTAAAACTGCGTGACCAAACCTGAAGTCAGTTTTGAACTTGGAAATATGTGGAGCGATACGTTATACTTTGCTCCATCTCTTTTGCTGCTGTATCTTTCTTTTATTACTTGTATCATTCTGTAATCTCATTCGTCATTAAATCCCAAATCTTCTGGTTAACGTACTTCTGACAGCTTGAATTCCAATCAATCTATTTGGTTTGAACAGGTATTTCGAGTAAGTTGCAGATCAGACGAGAATAGGAAGACGTAATTGATGAATGTGCACTATATTCTTCACTGGATCAGCTTGTCTGTCCAGGCATCTAAAGTTTTTATTGTGGTTCAGGGAACATGAGAATTATCACAGCACAGATGAAGGCCATTCAGCCCAATTGTGCTTCGATGTGCTGTACATTTTCAAAATTCGGAGACAGAGAGAGTTATTCGAGATAGACTGAGAGAGTGGGAGAAACAAACAGAGAGAAAGAAAGCGAAGGGAGGTATTTTGAGAGATGAGAGAACGGGGAGTGACAGACCTAGTGAGAAAGTAAGGTTTGTCAGACGAAGATGAAAAGATAGCTTGAGGGGAAGTTCACAGGAACAGACAGAACATTGACATTTTATTTCGAAATTATCAAAGAGTGCATGCCCACGTTGATTAGTTCAATGCTGGAAAAGCACAGCAGGTCAGGCAGCATCCGAGGAGCAGGATAGTCGACATAAGCCCTTCATTAGGAATAAGCAAGCATATACACTGTGAGCACTCTTCTGACACTGGCTGTTATCCCAGATTATTTATCTCCGATAATTTCGCAAAACTGAGTTTCTGACAGCTAAAGCACTCCAAGAGATGAATAGATTTATTCAAGACAGAAGGTGGATTTATTTAAATCGATCATGCCAACAGTAGCAGGAGCTATTGACAACACACGCAATGTATGAGAGACTAGGGCAGAGAATCACAGTGAGGAGGATCACTGACAGAGGGGAAATTAGGATCCCAGCTGTTAGTTGAAGAACAATTGATAATGTTTGCACACCGTTTCTATGATATTTTTATCCACATTTCAACTTAAATGACTCAATATCATGAGAACATTTTAATAATGTTACCTCTTTGCATTTCCCATATTTTGGTATGTGTAGAAAGTCATTTTGTCCTTGTATGTTACGCATAATAAACACACTTCATTAATATTATCTCTCCTCATTCCTCATTGCTGATCTATCCTTGGATCTGCTCTTTATACGAGGTACAAAGAGAAACGTTCCAAAACTGATGACTGGGGAAGACCATTATTCTTCACCACGTTCTGACCAGCCATGATCCCAATTCTGCCTGTTTTCTCTATCTTGCACAATGTCATAATCAGACTGTCATTAAATTTCATTAAATGATACTTAATCACATTTCATCAGCATTGATAACTTCAACACAACCCTAATCTGCCCTCTCTGATCCTGGAATATCAACCTGAATTGCATTTGGCATGTATAATTCTCCGTTGACATACCCATGCCGTTTGTCTGTTACAACCCTCCATTGTCCTCGGCATATTTCCCCGTCAGATTATGGACTATGAAAGTTTTCTCAATGTTTTACGAACATTAAATTGAGTACTGGATTTGGGAGGTCATGTTGCAGCTGTACAGAACATTGGTTAGGCCACTGTTGGAATATTGCGTGCAATTCTGGTCTTCTTGCTATCGGAAAGACGTTGTGGAAGTTTATAGGGTTCAGAAAAGATTTACAAGGATGTTGCCAGGGTTGGAGGGTCTGAGCTACGAGGAGAAGCTAAGCAGCCTGGGGCTGTTTTCTCTGGAGCGTCAGGTGCTTAAGGATGACCTTATAGAGGTTTACAAAATTATGAGGGCCATGGATAGGATAAATAGGCAATGTCTTTTCTCTGAGGTCGGGGAGTCCAGAACTAGAGGGCATAGTTTTAGAGTGAGAGGGGAAAGATATAAAAGAGACCTAAGGGTCAACTTTTTCACACAGAGGGTGGTACGTGTATGGAATGCGCTGCCAGAGGATGTGGTGAAGTCTGGTACAATTTCAACATTTAAGAGACATTTCGATGGGTATATGAAAAGGAAGGGTTTGAAGGGATATGGGCCGGGAGCTGGCAAGTGAGTTGAGCGTGATTTGGAGGTTTGGATTAGGAATTCGCTGGCTGGAGGAAGACAGAGGATAGTAGTTGATGGTAAAGGTTCATCTTGGAGTGCAGCTACCAGTGGTGTTCCGCAAGGATCTATTTTGGGAGCATTGCTGTTTGTCATTTTTATAAATGACCTGGAGGACAGGCTAAAAGGTTGGGTGAGCAAGTTTGCGGATGATACGAAAGTCGGTGGAGTTGTTGACAGTGAGGAAGGATGTGGCAGGTTACAGCGGGATATAGATAAACTGCAGAGCTGGGCAGAAAGGTGGCAAATGGAGTTCAATGTAGCTAAGTGTGAAGTGATTCACTTTGGTAAGAGTAACAAGAAGATGGGGTACTGGGCTAATGGTCGGATACTTGGTAGTGTAGATGAGCAGAGGGATCTTGGTGTCCATGTACACAGATATCTGAAAGTTGCCACCAAGGTAAATAGTACTGTGAAGAAGGCATATGGCGTACTAGCTTTTATTGGTAGAGGAATTGAGTTCCGGAGTCCTGCGATCATGTTGCAGTTGTTTAAGACTCTGGTGCGGCCGCATCTGGGGTATAGTGTGCAGTTTTGGTCGCCATACCATCGGAAGGATGTGGAGGCACTGGAACGGGTGCAGAGGAGGTTTACCAGGATGTTGCCTGGTATGGTAGGAAGATCGTATGAGGAAAGGCTGAGGCACTTGGGGCTGTTTTCATTGGAGAAAAGAAAGTTTAGGGGTGACTTGATAGAGGTGTACAAGATGATTGGGGTTTAGATAGGGTTGACCAAGAGAACCTTTTTCCACGTATGGAGTCAGCTATTACGAGGGGGCATAGTTTTAAATTAAGGGGTGGGAGGTATAGGACAGATGTTAGGGGTAGATTCTTTAATCAGCGAGTCACGATTTCATGGAATGCCCTGCCAGTAGCAGTGGTGGACTCTCCCTCTTTATGGACATTTAAACAGGCATTGGATCGGCATATGGAGGATAGTGGACTAGTGTAGGTTAGGTGGGCTTGGATCGGCGCAACATCGAGTGCCAAAGGGCCTGTACTGCGCTGTATTTTTCTATGTTCTGTGTTCTATGTTCTCGGTGGGACTGCTCGGCATGGACGGGTTGTACCGAAGGGTCTGTTTCCATGCTGTACATCTCTATGACCCTAAGACTCAAAAATGCCTGATCAGTAGTTACAAGATTTGTTCTCAATTTGCGAACAGAGAAGCGTGTTTATATTCCAACAATCCTTTGGCATTACTGTCATATCCAAGGCAGATTTAATGGTTACACACAATTGCTCTAGAATCTCCAACATTCCTTCCCTCAATCATCCTCACATATCTCATCCAGAATGCGTAAATTTCAACCATTATTTCTAACGTTAATAACACATCATTGAACTGAAAATGTTAACTGGATCTGTTTGTTCAGTGACTGTGATTAATGTCAGTCTCCATGGATCCTAAATGTGTCACTGAAGGATTTGCCTCTTCCATTAATTAGGGTCCCATAGTGTGACTAGTAATATCACCGACAACACTAAAAGGGGTTAGCATTTCCAGCGGGAAGGAGAGGAGAGATCAGCATTTGAAAACATTATACTGGAATGTTCCAACAATGGATCAGAATCTGAGGACAATGGACTGGAATGTTACAATAACGGACAGGAGTTTATCCATGAGTCTTTTCTGGCTTTCTCGGCACTGGATATCGTTAGCAGCGCGGATCTATGTTACACTGATCGTTATTCAAGGAGGTTACTATCCCATCCTCGCTATAGTTGGTGTTCCTCGTAAGTCATTTTATCTGTCTATTAATCCGGGTTGAACTAAATTACTGTCGATGATGCTTAAATTTTTGAAAGGTGAATGACAACGTTTTCAATTCCAAACAAAAAATTCATTCTTTCCAAACTATAAACGACAATTTTCAATTTACAAATTACTCAGTAACATTCAAGGAAGAACCAGACTGTTCTGGAGCTGCATGACGCTTTTAATCCTGCACGGATTTAGATCACAGTTTCCTCCCAACTCACCAATCCTGTCCAGTACCACTATCGTGATATCCCAGTCTCCTCCTCAGCCTCAGAACAACTTCTCAGTAAGCCATCTTTTATGCTTTTGTTAAATCAGATATATCTGGTTCAAATCGCACCTAAATATTATTCTGTTAAAAAGTAATTGCATTTGAGATGTTTACCTTGTTTTCGCTACAGAATCTGTCAGACAGGAAGACAGTGTATGGTGTTCATGACATTGACTGATAATTTAGAGGCACTGAATAATAATCAGTTGATATCGGTTGATATCCCATGAAGGAAATTGGTGTCATTTAAATGAAACCATTATCATTTGTAAGGAAAAAAAAAAGCCCACGGGCTTGTCTCATGCCCTTTCGAGAAAGTGATGGGTTAGGTTTCCGTGTCACTGCAAAGCACATTAATGTGTTTTCCTCTTTACCGTCCTGTGGCACAGCTGAACCAGCCACTCAGTTCAAGATAGGCATAAGATGATGACCTTACCAGGGCTGCACACATCCTGTCAAATAAAACCAAATAGAAATGGAACTCCGTTCTTCTTTTCGTTTTCTTTGTATTCCTTTTCATTCAGTTAGGAGACCATTACATATTTCAAGGGGATTCGTTCCCACCGAATCTCTCCCCGAGTGTGATGTTCGTCTCCATAGACACCACTGGTACTGGCGTTATTGTTACTGACATGCAGGTGTAAGGAACTTTTGAATTCCATGCTAGTCGTAGTGCACAGAGATGGAATGACCTTTTATGCCATAACAAGATGCTGAAGTGAGGGAAAAGATTTACTATATCAACCAAGAGAGTGTTGTGGAGGCCGTATTTGGGATATTGTGGACAGATTTTATCTCCTTTGTAAGGAATAGTCTTGCCACAGAGAGAGTGCAATGGTGTTTCACCAGACTAATCTCTGGGCCGATGGTCCCATGAGGAGTGTGTGAAGATTAATCTGTAGCGCTGTGGGAGAAGAAGAGGTGATTAACTTGAAAATTGAGGGGATTGGACAATCATTCACTATATTCTAAACAAATACTGATAAGTTGATAATTTCCATGTCTTATGTTTCACTCCAGATGCGTGAGTCTGGATAGCTTAAGTGTCTCTCAAGATATTCACCCCAACCCCAACCCCACCCCCAACATCAACCCCACCCCGACTCCTGACAACTATTGAGAGGCAGAGACCGAGTTTTCTGAATAAAGTGTCCTCACATTAACACAGTGCATTTGGTGTGTGATCCTGAACAGAATGTCATGTTATCCATCATATCAACAGCCGCCACCATACCTTCAGTCTAAAACAGCTAACTATTCCCAACAGCTTCTGACCTTCATGAAGAACACGGATATATCTTGCATAAGGTAGAAGATGCCTAGTTGAGACCGAGACCGGAAGACCACAAGACACAGGAGCAGAAATTAAGTCATTCAGCCTTTCAGCTCGGCATCACTAGTCAATCATGTCGGATGGGTTTCACAATCCAATTCTCCCTCTTTCTACCCATAACCCTTGATCTGCTATATATAATCAAGAACCTATCTATCTCAATCTTAAATTAACTCTTTGACCTAGCCCCAACAGCGTTCTGAAGAAATGAATTCCAAAATTCACTGCTTACAGCTGAAGATATTTCTTCTTAAATCTGTTTGACAAGATCGCCCATTTACTCTAAAACTGCGCCTTCTGGCTGTAGTCCCTCCTACCAATGGAAACATCTTCCTAACGTTCATTATGTCCAGGCCATTCAGTATTATGTAAATTTCACCTTATATGGTTTCATCAAATGGAGATCATGTTTGACAAATCAACTTGAATTGTTTAAGGAAGTAATGAGCAGGTTAGACCAAGGAGTTTGTGTTATTTAACCAGACGCCAAAAGGCCTTTGACAAGATGCCCCCATCTTTCGAAATTCCATCGAAAATAGGTCCAGAGTCCTCAAACGTTCCTCATATGTAAAGCTTTTCATTCCTGGTGCCATTCTCGCGAAACTCCTCCGAACATTCCCCAAGGGACAGGACTTGCTTCTTAAAATTTGTGGCTCAAAACAGCGCACAATACTCCTAATGTCATCTGTCCAGAGCCTTCCCGAGCCTCAGACGTACATTTCTGTTTTTATTCAAGTCCTCTCAAAATAAATGTCATCATTGCATTTGCCTTCCTAAGTGTTGTTACAACTTGCGAGTTTGCATTGAGAGAATCCTCGATGAGAACTCTGAAGTTTCTTTGCTTACTGTCAAAGTACATAACGTCTCAATTTCCTATATTGTATTCCATTTGCCAATCTCTTAACCTATCGAAATCCTACTGCAGCCTCCCCACCCCCTCAATGCTACTTGCCTCTCTACCTATCTTTGTGTCGTCTGCAAACGTAGGCAGAATTCCCTTAGTTCATTCATGTAGATCATGAATGTATAAAGTGAAAGTTTTCGTCCCAACACTGAGCTTTGCAGAACACAACTTGACACGGACTGCATTCCTGAGAATGACTATTTTAGCACCACCCACTTTTTTCTGCCAAAGATCTAAGCTTCTGTCGATGATAGCTACTTTCCTCTGACACCACGTGCTCTAATCATATTCAGTGGCGTCCTGAGTGGCACCTTGTCAAAGGTCCTTTCAACGTCTAGTTAGATAACATAAATTTGCTCTCCTTGTTCTAACTGCTCGTTACTTCTTCAAAGAATTCTCGCAGATTTGTCAATCATGATATCCCATTGATAAAACCATGCTGACTTTACCCTATTTTACTAAACACTTCCAAGCATTCAGAAATCCTATCCTTCAAGATGGATCCCAGGATCTTACCCTCAACCGAGTTTCTTCTAATAGTTTTGTAATTTTCTGTCTTTTTCTTTATTCATTTGGTAAACAGGTGCGTGATATCTGGGCTGGCTATTCGTACCTGAGCACTTGTGTTCATCACTTTTGTTCAGATCATCAGGTCATGACATAGTGACAGGAAATGTCAGGAATACTCCATTCTTAAAGTGTTAGGCAGCTAAATCATTAAAGTACTTAAAACTGGAGTAGATGGAGTCTGACCTATCGGTGAGTACAGAACTCTGAAGAATTGGGCATGCCAGATAATTTGGTTGTGGTGGGGGTGGGGGTTGGGTATGAGAGTGAAGGGGTTGTAGGTTGTCGGGTGACTGACATGCTCCTGTTTCTGATGTTCTCACATTCTGTTATTGGAATGTTCGTGGGTCTTATTTTCCTGGACTTTCTGTATCTACAACATGACCAACAAATGAAGCACGCCATACAGAGAGGAGGGCTCTGTAAAGAGAGAATCAGGATCCTCTTATATGCCCAGCTTGTGTCTTCAAATTACATTTACTAAATCGCCCCAAAAAGTGTGTGACAGTCTTGAGGACCTGAAGGGTCTCCGCTGTTTCTGTGTACCAGGTATGGGAGTAAGTGGAATCCAACTGCTTCTCTCTACCAGAATTGAGGGTCTGAATATAACATTGGAACATAGGACTGAGGAGCAGGAGTTGGTCATTAGACACATTGAGCTTTCTCCATCAGGAATTAAGATCGTGACTGGTCAGGTTGTGGTCTCAGCCCCACTTTCCTGTCTGTCTCCCATGATTCACTTCACTGTCAAATATTTAACTAACTCAGCATAGAATAAATGTGAACATAGGTACAATAAACTTCTGGGAAAGATATCCTCCAGTCGAAAAGCCCGTTTAGATTTGCTCCTCATCCATCATTCAGAGCCATTCAGCATGGAAAGATGTCCAAGCTGATATGTCACCCCAAACTGACTGAATCTGATTTGCCAGCATTTGTCCAATCTCCCTCTAAAACCTTCTTATTTATATATCTGACTAGATGTCAGCCTCTCCCCTTCAACTGGTGGTTCATTCCATATACACATCTGTTTTTGCATGAAAACATTGCTTCCAAGTTCCCTGTAAAATATTTCACCTCTCACATTAAACCAACGCCCTCTATTTTTGACTCACCTATTCTGGGAAAAGACCTTGGCTATTCACACTATCTATGAACCTAATGATTTATAAACCTCTATAAGGTCACGCTTCAGCCTCTGATGTTTCAAGTAAAACGATCCCACTCTGTTCAGCCTCGCCCTGTAACTCAAACTCTCCAACCCTGGCAACATCCTTCTAAATCTTTTCTGAACCATTTCATGTTTAAAAACATCACTCTCAAAGCAGGCTAAATCAACTTGAACACAGTATTCCAATAGTGGCCTCGCAAACACCCTGTATAGCCTCAACATAACATCTGAACTCCAACACTCAACACTCTGATCAATGTAGGCAAACGTGCCATTCGCCTTCTTCACTGTTCTGTCCACTTTCAAGAGAATTGCACCGGCATCCCTTGTTCTCTGTTTATCAGCAACGTTTTCCAGGGCATTAACATTGAGAATATATGCTCTGCCCTGATTTGCCTTTCCAAAATGCAGCACCTCACATTTAAATCTATTTACCCCAGACCTCAACTCATTGCCCCCTCTGATCGAAGTGTCATTGTATTCTGGGATAACCTTCTACACTACACACGACGCCAACAATTCTTGTGTCATCTGCAACTTACTAACCATGACATATATGGTCACATCTAAATCATTTATAGGAATAATGAAATGCACTGGACTCGGCACTGATCCTTCCTGCACACAACTGGTCACAAGTCTCCAGTCTGAAAAACAGTACTCTGCTACCCTCTGTGTTCTACCTTCAATCAGATTTTGTATTCAATTGGCCGATTCGTCCTGCTTCTCATGTGACCTAACTGTATTAAATTATCAACCATTCAGAGCCTTGTCTAAGATCTTGCTTAAGTCTATACAGACCACACCTACCACACTACCTTCATGAATCTTTTTTGTCACCTCTTCAACTCAGTCAAGACAACAAGACACGGTTTCCCATGCATTAATCCATGTTGACTACCCACAATCAGTCCTTGCTTTTAATAATACATGCAATAGGCTATCCCATAGAATCCCTTCCAACACCTTACCCACCACTGATGTCATGCTCACTGGTCTATAGTTTCCTTGGAGTTCGAGTCATTATTACCTTTACTAGTCTCATTCCTCCGTTGGTCATAACAAGTTTTACATTTAACCTGATTGGTGATGCAGCCAATGATTTAAGCCTAAATTTGTGTCAGAGTCGTTTTATGAACAAGTCAGGTAGGTTTTCTTAACCTGCTAAAATAATATATGCATGACTACAAGAATGTTACTCAAACTATGGTGGAAAGATGAATGTCATACAATATGGAAATTTAAAAAAAATGCACGTGGATATTTCGAAAATTAGAAGGAACACAAACAAACAAATATCGTTGCATCAGTCAGCTCTTTTCATCAGAGATTGAAGTGATTGGTGGTGATTTGACCAGAGGAGCACCAGACATCAGGTGAGCGAAGACGTTAAGAAGGAGAGTTCTTCATGATAACCTCAAACCCGTGGTGAGAAATGAACCCACAGTGTTGACATCATATGGTTTTGTAAACCTTCAATGCAGCCAACTGAGCTAAACTGAATCCCCACAGACAGCTGCATACACAGACACAGACAAATGCACACATATCATAGTGTATAAAATTAGAGCAGAATCAAGCCATTTGGACAATCGAGTCCACTGTGCTGTTTGATCAAGGCCGACATGTTTTTCAACTGAATTCTCATGCATTCTTACGCTAAGCCTTGATATCACGATTCATCAGAACGTATCTGGCGCCATCCTAAAGACGCTAATGCGTGTGTGTGTGTGTGTGTGTGTGTGTGTGTGTGTGTGTGTGTGTGTGTGTGTGTGTGTGTGTGTGTGTGTGTGTTTTATTGCCTATTGGAAGGCGACATGGTTTTCGAACAGTGTTGTATTTCTAACTCGAGGCCTGTGAACAGGGGTGTTCCACAGGGATCTGCACTGGGTCCATTTTCGCTTGTCAATTTCGCAAATGACTGAGACGTGAATATGAAAGGCACGGTTCGTAATTTTGTGGATGTTTCCGCAAAATTAACCTGGCCTCATTTGCCAGCATATGGCCCATATCCTTCTAAACCATTCCTACACATACATCTATCCAGATGCCTTTTAAATTTTGCAATTGTACCAGCTTCCTTCAATTCCTTTGGCAGTTCATTCTGAACATGAACTTCTTTCTCAGTGACAAAGTTGACACATATCCTTTTCAAATCATTCCCCACTCACCCTAAAGAAATGCCTTCGGTTTTAGACTCTTTTACGTTGGGAAAGAGGTTGGCTTTTCACGCTATCCATGCCCCTCATGATTTTATAATCCTCGGAAAGGTCAAGTTTGACTCGAATGAATACGAATGGCTGTATGGTCAGTCATCCTGGACTTTAACTCTGAAATTCAGTACAGACACCACTTCCTTCTCCATCAAAGAAACAATTTTAAAATCAGGCATATTATGAAACACATCTGTGGGACTTGAAACTACACCTTTGTGTGCAGTGGTGGGGACACTACCATTATGCAGCAATTGCCCCGAAAGATGAGACATTATCCTCCTGTGAGTATCTTCATCGGCCTCTTTTGACATGCTGTGACACACCTCTACAACAGGCAGGACGTGGATTTAGATATTCTGGTCCAGAGCTAGGGACACTACCACACTAGTTCAGATATTGGAATGAAATCCAGTGCTCTGGGTTAGAGGCCAGGGCATTATCCATTATACAAAGCCTAAACCATGCCGAGATTAAAGGTAAACTATGACTATCTTTAATTGCTTGGCTATGAGTTCGAACTTAACCAGCAATGATCTGTAGTCTGCACTATTAGGGAAAGAAATTCTGGACACACTTTGCACACTTTGAAGGATCTCGAATAGATAATATTACTGAACACCAGAAACGAAGAAAGAGCACACTTCCTGGCCTGAAACGCTGATCAGTATGTCCTGCCTCTAACATGTGACTGTCCTCTTCTAAAAACGATTTAATGATACAAAGCTGCTGATTACTTTCCAGCCTCTCCTCCCCAGCAATATTACTCGGTGGTCTGTAGAATAGAAGATCGAGTTTATGTTGGATAAATGCAAGGTAATGCACTTTGGTAATACAAAAAAGGAGAGGACATATACAATTAAAAGTCAGGACATTGGTAGTGTTGTAGAACAGAGAGATAGGGCTCAAGGTATAATTCTTTGACGTTTGTGTCACGTGTAGACAGGATGGTTAAGAAGGTATTTGTCTTGCCTGCCTTCATTGCTCAGATATTTGAGTACAGGAGCTGAGAATTTATGTTCAGGTTTTACAGGACATTCGTAAGGTCTCTCCTGGATTCTGTGTGCATTCCCGTCGCCCTGTTATATAGAGGATATTATTAAGATGAAGATGGTTCAGAAGAGATTTACCACGATGTTGCCCAGAATGGAGTGTTTTAGGTTTAAGAAGAGGCTGGATAGGCTGGGAGGTTTTTTTCACTGGAGCTTAGGAGATTGAGAGGTGATTTTATAGAGGTTTATCTATCAACGAATGGTATAGATAACGTTTAATGGCCGGTGTCTTTTCTCTGGAGTCGGGGATTTTAAGACTAGGCGGATAGTTTTAAGATGAGAGGAGAAAGTTTTTAAGAAGTCATCACGTCATAGAGCTGTAACGCATAGAAATAGACCCTTTGGTCCAAATCGTCTTTGCAGACCAGATACCTAAAATTAATCTAGTCCCATTTGCCAGCATTTAGCCCATAACTCTCGAAACATCTGGTCTCATCCAGATGCATTTTAAACGTTGTAGATGTACCCTCCACCACCACATCCTCGTGACAGCTCAATACACACTTACCACTCTCTGTGCGAAAATGTTGCCCGTTATATCCCGTTTAAGTCTTTCCTCTCTCTTCTTTAACCTAAGCCAAGTTTGGAATGTGCTTCTCTATCGAAAATATCTCGTCTATTCATTGTCTCCATGTCACTCATGATTTTTTTAAAACTGTAGGATCACCTCCCAATATCTGGCACTCCAGGGAAAATAGCCACAGACTATACAAGCTCTTCCTGTAGCTCAAACCCACCAACTTTGTAAAATCTTTGTAAATCTCTTCTGAACCCTTTCAATTTTCACAACATCTTTCCGAAAGGAGGGAGGCTGGAATTGCACACATTATTCTAAAAATGGCCTAACCAATGTCCTATACAGCCGCAATCCGACTTCCCAGTTCACGCAGAGGGTGGTACGTTAATGGAATAAGCTGCCAGAGGAAGTGGTGCAGGCTGGTGCAATTGTAACATTTAAAAAGTATACGATTAGTAAGAGTTTGGAGCCATATGGGCCAGGTGTTGGCAGGAAGCACGAGATTGGGTTGGGATATCTCATTGGGCCGTAGTGCCTGTTGCCATGTTGGACATCTCTATGACTCTATACACTCAATACACTGACCACTAAAGGCACGCATATCAAATATCTTTATCACTATTCAATCTACCTGCAACTCCACTTTCAAGGAACTATGAAACTAAGATCTCTTTGTTCAGTAAAACTCCCTAGAACCTTACTATCAAGTGTACAAGTCCTGTCTAAATATGCGTTTTCAAAATGGAACAGCTAACATTTATCTATATTGCACTCCATCAGCCACCCCTAGGTCCAATGGTTCAACAGAGCAAGGTCCAATTGTAATCATTTATATAAATCATGAAAATCAGCGGACCTAGCACCAGCCCTTATGGCATACCACTGGTCACAGAATTCCAGCCCGAAAAGCAGCCCTCCAACACACACTCCGTCTTCCACCTTTGGGCCAGTTCTGTAATCAAATGGCTAGTTCTCCCTGTATTCCATATGTTCTAACCTTAATAACCAGTCAGCCAGGAGGAACCTTGTCAATTGCCTAACTGAAGTTCATATAGATCACGTGCACCACTCTGCCTTCATCAATCCTCTTTGTTACTTCTTCAAATAAATTAATCAAGTTAGTGAGACACGATCACCACGCACAAAGCAGTTTCAATATCCCTAGTCAGTCCTTCCCATTCCAAATGCATGTCAATCTTGTCACTCAGGACTTCCTCCAACAACTTGCCCACCACCAATGTCAGAATCAACGGTCTACTGTTCAATGGCTGTTCCTTCCCAGCTTTTTTAATAATGTCTAAACAGCAACTAACCTCCATTCTTCTAGAACTTTATCTGTGACTATCGATGATGCAAACATTGCAATCACTTCCGTAGAATTCTCGGCTGCACCGGATGAGGGCACAGGAGGGGGCATTGTTTTACATAGCATGTGGTTCGCATCTGGAATAAACTTCCTGAGGAAGTGATAGATTTGGGTAAAGTTACAGCTTTTAAAAGACAATTTATTAAGTAAATGGATTAGAGAATGTTTGGCAAAATATAAGGCAAACGCAGCCAGGTGGAACTTGTTTCATTTGGGATAATGGTCAGAATGGACTGTATGTGCTTAATAGATTACTCTCTGACTCCATGTGCGCTTGTGTGTTCTGTATATTGCTGTCTTTGTCTATTTTTGTGTGCCTATATTTGTCCCTGTGTGACATCTGTGTTTGGCTATCTCTCTGTGCATGTTATGCGTGTTTCAGAATCAATGAGTGTATGCATGTTTGAATCTGTTTTTCTGCATCTCTGTGCAGTTGGAACACTTTTGGTTTGGGTTTGAGTAATTGAAATGGGGATCAAAACGGATCTTCTCCCCCTCCCTCTGTCTGCCCCCTTTTTTTTTAAAGTGATAAAATACCACACTCTGCTGGGCTGTTTTAGTAATTTTTAAACCATTTTGCATACATGATTACTTGTAAGAGTAAGTAACGAGACGTTGCGAGTTATAGAAAATGCATTAACCTGCCAGCATTCTCTATTTTCTTTTTAGGATTCTACCTTTCAGATAGTAACCCTCAGGACTATCCGCTGTCTTCTTTTCAGAGTACGCATCAACATGTATATTTTTTGTTGACTTGTCTTGCTGTTGCAATCCCTATAGCCTTTCAGGAATAAACACTTCTCTCTGAACCCCTGCCTGTTCAGGCTTTTCCTGTACCATTGCATCGAATGGATGTCCGCTAACTGAAAGTCGACTCCTTCATATTTTTCTATACTTTTCGATTCGTGCTGTGCTTTGTGATGGTGGGATGTAGTTGCCACATCATCTAGGAAAATACCAGAGTATTTTTCTTTGAACTCCTCAGTTTCCAAGTCTTCCTTGGGCTTCTTCACAACAAGGGGTATCACTCCAACCTTGGACGCTGCTAAATCATTGCTAAAAACTAACAGGATTCCTGGAAGTGTCACTCTGTCAATCACTTCACCGTTACTTCCCCTCTCTTGAGTTGGCACTCCAACCTGATCCTACATTGGGGACATTTCTGTCCAAACATCCCACAAGCTAACACTCTTTTACTTAACAAATCCGAAAGAGTGCAAATTTGTTCATCTCTTTCTATAAGAGACTGGTTAGATCTTTTTTGGCTCAAAATTATAGCTTCTTGATCATCTCCCCCTGTTCTTTCTGAGTAAACTTTACCTACAGGGGTGAATTCTTTTTTACAGAACAGACACTAACTCCACACCCAGTCCCTGCCGAGGCTGTGCACTCTCTTGCAGCTCTTCAACTTTTCTTGTGGTTTCCTTTACTACTTTCACTAATGCCACTGGCTTCGCCTATTTTACCACAGCTTTTCCCGCACTGTCTTTCTTTAATGTTCAGCACTGTAATTTTCTCTGTTGTATTATGTTACAATAAAGACACTGGAGGCCTTAGACCTCCTTTTCACCCTCTTGGGCATCTTTCTTAACCAGGAGTGAACAATTATGAATTATCTTTACTCTTTGTTTTGTTGTGTGGGATCTTCCCTTCTTCCAATTTCTATCCCTTGCAGGATAAAATTCTTGCTGGAAGCTGATCTTGTGTACCAATGGGTCTTCATCTGCTAACTCTGCTTCCCTTCTCATTTCCTGAACTTTCTGTTCATCCACGTGAAGTCTTATCATCTCTTGAAATGATATTTAAACTCCTCCGCAGAATAATCTCTCGAAAAACCTTATAGGTCGTATGTATTTTAAGGCCCGCACCAATCTACAAAATGACTGTGTTTAATTCATTCGAACTCAACATATGTCTCATCTGATTCCTTTTTATGTTTCTGAACAGCTGTCTATACGCTTCTGTTACCAATGCATAAGCAAGTAAAATAGCCTATTTGACCTCTTCCTCATCTCTTGATGCTTCATCTGACAGTGCGCCAAATACCTCACGAGCTCTGCCAACCAGTTTGGTCAGAACTAGCATGGCAAACAAGTCCTTGGACCGCACCAAGTTCCGAACAAATTTTCAAATGAAGTAAAGAAGACTTTGATATCTTTCTCATTAAAACGTGGCAGAGTTTTGAAGTAGGTATATGTATCACTACCTTCTCTTTGAATCTCCACCTTGTTAACTTGGTTTTGCTGACTAACTCGCAACTTCTCAAGTTCAAATTCTCTCTCTTTTTGCTCAGCTGAGAAGGTGCTCTCTTTTCTTTCCCGACTCTCTCTTCCTTCTCTCTCCTTGTTCAACTAAGAACTTCCTATCTCTTTTTTACTCTCTGTCTCTTTCTCTCACCCTTTCTCTTTCCTCTCTCGTTGTCTTTCTTCCAACTCAATTTTCCTCTAATGGAATTAATTTCTATCTAACTCTACTGCACATGCCCTTTCTCTAACACACATTTGTGAAACTATTGGAACTGAAAGAAATGGATACAGACAACGTCATCATAAATTTAAGAAATGGACATCATATTTGAGAAACTGATTGGAAAAAAAATGGACTAGCAATGGATGCAACGTGTTTTGTATTTTCAGAAATTTGTTTGATAAAGTCCCAAGCCTATTGGGCAAATTCAAATCTTATGCATTTGGAGCTAAAATGGTTTTAGAATAGGACGACTGACAGGAAAGAGTAAGGATTTAATTATTTTGATTATATTATTGTGTGAATTTTCAGCATAAACACAATAAAATACAGTGTAAAGCGTTCACTTGTCACCACAAAATGGAGCTATTTTGGATACTTCAGGAATATGGAAAAAAGAACAAGATGCAGCTTGAAGAGAGTCCTTGGGTCCTCAGTTAGCTCCTCACCGTCGACGACACCGCCATCCCATTTCCTCTACAACAGCTTTATCCCCACATGCACCAGATTCTACCAAATCGAAGTTGCTAAATGTCAGGCACAATCGTTGCCGCTGAACTGATACTCCACTATCACTGCTTTGTCACCCCCTGCTCCAGATCCTCTACTGTCAAAGAAATATTTCCTACGACTGGGTCCACCTCATCAGTGTTTCCATGTGGTCCTTCTGCCATTTGCTTCATCAACGCCAATACAGGACCCAACCAACAATGAAGTCTCCGATCTGCATGCAAAACGTTTTGCTGCTGAGCCCTATCTCACATATATCCTTTCCAGCCACCAAATCCAGGTCCTGTGCTTGCTCTAGGAAAGTACGTAGGGACTCACTGTCCTCCGCATTGGGCCCAGCTCGAACTCTGCTCTCTGGGCAAGGCTTGAGACCTCTCGACGGTCACGTCCTGTATCCGCTCATAGTCTGCACGTTGGGACCTCGCCATTGCCGGTGTTGTCCACATTACAAGGTCAATAAGTTACATAGAGAAAAGAGATGGGGAGAAAATAAGAAAAAGGAAATAGATCATAGTGGACAACCTCCAGCACAGGATGTCTTGAACCGAACACATCGGAATAAAAGGATCATTTTATTGGAGAGGAAGGCTCGTGGAGTATCAGAAGAATCAGGGCTGGGGCCCCACCTATTCTCAAGCATTTAGCTGAGGGAATCAAATGCAATATTTCCAAGTCTGATGATGGCATCAAGCAATGTCGGATTGTGGGTGAGTGTGGAGGATGTAAACAAAAGCTTCAAGGTGATTCAGACAAGTGGAGTGAATGGGCAAAAACGTAGCAGATGAAGAGCAATATGAGTAGATGTGACGTTTTGCTCTTTGGTGGGAAAAATAGATGGGCAGCCTACCATTTGCAAACGCTTGTTGAAAGATATTGCTCTCTGAAGCTACTCATGCTTGTTTTCTTCTGCACAGTCCTCCGAAGGTCTATGCAGGACAGTGAGTTGTGAAGCCAGACGTCAATATTGGGAATGTCACTGGCATGCTGCCCACTGCACACAGACTCACTAACTTGGTCGCTGTAACATTGAAAACAATATTAATGGAGCAGAAAACAGTTAAGAATATAAATGGTGTGTTGACCTTCATTTCAGGGGGATTTGAGTACAGGAGTAAGGGTGTCTTACTGCCGGACAGGGACGTAGTGAGACCACCTCGTGAATATTGTGCATTACCGTGCGCAGTTTCTGTCTCCTTACCTAATAAAGGAAAGACCTGACATTGTGGGAGTTCAGCGAAGGATGACCAGACTGATCTCTAGGAGGAGGGGCTTGTAGTGGGAGCAGATGTCACAAAGCTAGTTCCTTTCTTTTCTAAATGCTGCTCCTGCCCTTGATTTGCTTCAAGAGAGGCAATAAACCAGATCGCACTCCAGTCAGTCTGGTTTGATACAGCGATAACAAGGATTTTGAGAGGTCTTAGGTTAACTGTGAGCAGATGAGACTTCAGGACAAAGTGGGCATGTTTTAGAGGTGTCCTGCATAGAGGTAAGGGAGTGGCCAGCTGCCTAGCTCGCTGAGCTGAGCTACGTTTAGTGCAGACTTGAACCAGGAGGTTCATCAGGGATCTGTGTGGAAACTCCCTTTTGTGCCCTTCAACTTCAACCTGCCAGCATGCATTCCATTTATACTGGGTTTTGAATAGAGTTTGCTTATTGGGGGTGTTGTCTGTATTCCAAGCAGCAAAATGAAGTCTCATTGGATAGGTGTGTTTTGTAGGTTTCTTTTTTAATATTCTTCTTTGCGTTTCATTATGTAATTTTGCCAATTTTTATCTATTTTAAAATGTAGTCGTCAACCAATCTATCTTACACAGGATAATTTTCACTGTACATTTCCTGAAACAAACTGCTGTCTGCTTAAGAATGTTTTGAGTGGTCTGGCCTAGTCCATAACAGATTAAGGGCTCTTTCCGGGATTCCTACAACGAGTGGTAGGTGGTAGTTTTTTTTTGTTTCATGTGTTGGTTTGGTTGCATAGACATGGCTTGGGATAGGAATAGTTGGTTCAGACGCCAAAAGTTTTCTGGCTACGGATGCGGTGACTTTTGAAGATTTGCGAAAAGTGAATAAGACCAAGTTGCTAAAATTAACAGAGAAACTGGAATTGGAACACTTTACTCCTGTGTGGAAAGGAGAAATAATTACAGCTGGGAAAACCATCGGAATCTATAGAGATGGCAAGAATTCAATTGCAAATAAAGCAGCATGCGTTAGTTTGTGAGACAGTAGGATAGAGCAGCATCAATGAAACAGTTTGAGATATGCTTATAAGCAGAACTGAAGGAAAAAGAGAAAACAGAAAAAGAAAAAAATAGAGACCTTTTGAACTTCAAAAACTGACACCCGAAAAGGAAAGTCAGCTTATAATGCTGGAAATAAAAGCTGGGGATAGGCTCAATGGGGAAGTAATGCGAGCTCATCTGGAAGAACAGAAAGCTAAAACAGCAAGGTTAACAGCTGAAGAGGCTGACGATTATGAGCTGGTAAATAAGACACTGTTTGGCTTCCAGGATCAATTTCAGTCCATGAGGGATAGAAACTGGGGCAAAGAATAATCCTCACGTGGAAAGGGAAATGTGCATCTCATTGAAGATCATAAGGATAATTTACCACAGGTTAATAAAGAAACCCGTAAGGGACAATGAAGTCAAAAGGCTCCGGTGTTTTCATTGTAATTAAGTGGCCACACGAAATCAGTGGTGGTGGGCTTGGAGAAAGCCAGATGTCGGAAAACCAGAAAATATGGAAGTTTTTGTTGGACTAGTAACGAAAAGCACAAGGGAAGTTAGGCAATTGTGTCAGACTGCACAAGGTTGCTAGAGTTTGATTAAGGAGGCAGTGCCAGATCTGCTTAAAATAAATACATGCAAGGGTCAAGATTATTCACATCGGCCAGCAGTAGTACAGAAGGTGGTTAAAATATTAAAGGACACAGGATCCTCTCAGTATGTAATGCTGAGGGAAAGAAAACATGCACTCCTGCGGGATTATTGTCGGAGAAGTTGCTGGTAACACAAACTCATAGTGAGTCAATAAGTGCTTAGTTACTTAAAGTGACGCTAGCGAATCCAGAGAAGAGTGGAGATTTTGTGGTAGGAGAATGGGACAAACTGTCAGCGCCAGGAATACAATTTGTCCTTGTGAATGATATTGCTGATTTACCGGTAAGCATGCTGCCTACTCTAGTGGAGACGCA